>NW_028227258.1:17832500-18432500 GCF_978045245.1 Mus caroli
GCTTTAATTGTCCCTTTCTGGGTGTTGGGAATGGTCTCTACAGGTGAATGAACACTCAGTCTGCAGTGGTGTCCCATCAATTTCCCAAGGGCCAGTGCCTAAGGAAACATGACCCAGCCTGTGAACACAGTATACTCCTTCATTTGTTTAGATCTTTTAAAAGTCTTTCAGTAAAGTTTTACAGGTTTCTACATAAAATCTCTATGTAACTTTTGTTTTTAGTTTTAGTTTTAGGACTTATTTTTTATAAGCATTTCATAACATAAAGTTACATATTACCACTCCTGCTTTGCTAGTGAGAAATGACTAGAAGGTGAATTGAGGATTATCTCCTCTTTTTCTATGCTTAGGATGTTTCAAATAAGACAGGATGATTTCTTTATTAAATGTATGGTAGCTGTTTCGGGTGAACCCTTTGGAATCCAGAGGTTTTGCTCAGTTGTTATTTTTTTAGTGACAAGTTTTGACAATTAAAAAAAAATTCAGAGCCGGGCGGTGGTGGTGCACGCCTTTAATCCCACCACTTGGGAGGCAGAGGCAGGCGGATTTCTGAGTTCGAGGCCAGCCTGGTCTACAGAGTGAACTCCAGGACAGCCAGGGCTATACAGGGAAACCCTGTCTCAAAAAACCAAAAAAAAAAAAAAAAAAAAAAAAAAAATTCAGTTTCTTACAATGTTTCAGGTAATTTAATTTTTTTCTAAGCGTATTTCGCCATGCTAAATGTTTTTGATAATTGCATTGTATCATTTCTTTTAAATAATTGGCAAGAAGTTTTTTTTATAATATCCTAATTTTTTATGTTGGTTACATATGTAATTATGTTCCTCTTTCATTTCTCAGTCTGAAAACTGTATTACACCTCTTATTCTCATTTATTAAAATCTCACCATATGTCTGACAATAGCATTCTTTCAGGGAGTCAGGTTTTGTGTGTGTTGAGTCTGTTCTAGTTCATTTGTTTCTGCTATTTAAATTTTTTGCTACCATGTTTGGACTTGTTTTACTATGAGGAAATCTTGAGACACATAGTAAGCTATTTAGTTTATAGTTTTTGTTTTTTTGTTTTTGTTTGTTTTGTTTTTTTGGTAGTATATGATTTTGAGGCCCTATTTTTTTGTTGTTGTTGTTTTGTGACTTCATTTTCATACAGCTTGCTTAAAGTATTGTTCCACTCAAAACTTCACAACATTTTCACATTTGATTTCTTCTCTGACCCTAAAATCATCTAGAAATAATTTCTCCAAACTGTAGAACCCTGGTGATCTCCTTATTTTTGATACATAACTTAATTTCTAGCGATTATGATTTGAGAACTACTCTGTGTTGAATTTCAATTCACTGAAGTAAGATTCACTTTGTGGCTAATCATGTTTATTAGTTATAAATCTATTGTATTCTTGAAAAAGATCTGTGTTGTGCATTCTTATGGTTATTTATATGTATGAATGTGTGCATCTATATATCAGTTTATATTTGTATGTATATATGCTTTATGGCAAATTTTCTAATCACGTTGCATGTATTTCAGAGGTATCAGTTACTCATGAAACTGTCATTTTATGTTACCATGGTTTCTTTTAATGTTGTCACTTTGCTTTATCTCTTTGAAACTACCTATGGAGTACATACAATTTTAAAACCATTATATTTTTTTTGAAAAGTTAATTATGTGTGCTTTGCTGTCATTAAGTTACTGCATAAACATCTATTGATTTTTTTCCTTAATGTGCAATCATTATAATAGCTTGGGAAACTGTAAATATAATTTTCCCAGCTAACTGAAGATGATATGAAAGCATGGGTTTACTATTGATATCTCAGCTTATTGTGACTGGAGATACCTGTGAGGTGTGTATATATATATATATATATATATATATATATATGTATATAATATGTATATACATACATGTGTGTGCTATTTGTATATTTATATATATATATGCATGTTGTGTAATTGTATATATGTGTGTGTGTGTGGTGAGGGGTGAACCTATGTGTGAGACTTAGTGGAGGAGGCATCTGCTGTATTATTCATAAGTATGTAGAAGTCAAGGCAATTTTATTCTATAATTAAATAAACTATAAATATTATTTGAACACAGTTATAAGAATAGTGGACAAAACAATGAATATCCTTAACTGTTATATTTGAGTTCAAGACATTACACATGACTAACATGATAAACTCAGGATACACTAGCTTAACTCCAGACTTACATAACTGGAGGGGACACCAAGAAAAGCAGATGAAGTCTCCCTCTCCAGATATGAGGGCCTGACTGTTTCTACACTCCATATCACATCTGGAACCTGTTAGAACACTGCGATTCCCCCCTTTTTTTCAATGGTAAAGGGCTTTGAAATCCATCAGCTCTTTCTGAAAAATTCACATAACCAAGACACCCTTCATGCTGTCAGCCAATACTGAAAGAGAACAAGGGTGTGGAGTTTTACAGCACACAGTCATGTCATCTAATCCCATGTTCCTCTTGACGAGTGTGCCGAGTACATCCATCTTCTATACCCAGGCTATGTCGACAAATCTTTTATTTCTTTTTCAAACCGCTACCCTTCATCAGGAAGCTACAGTGATGATTAGCCTTATTAAGAACTGATTTTGTGCCTTTTACATTCTAAGTCTTGTTTTAAGAAATCTGAAGAGTTTCCAAGTTCTAAAATTTATCCTGAGTATTAACCAACTCAATCCTCATCTTCTTGAGGTAACTGTTTTGCTCATGGAACACAATACTACATATAAGTGTAATGTTTAGGATATTAAATTGATTTATTTTCATCCACTTTTAAAATAATTCTCTCCTTTAGAATTCTCCTGTCTCTTCTCTCACTCCCTCTTTAATTGGGGGACCTTTGGAACTTTGGCTGTGGATCTAATACTTCCAAGAGAATATTTAATGAGTTGGTGGCAGTTTTATTGTGTCTTAAACATTTAATGGGCTTTCTGCATAATTTCTTAATGTGTTCTTATTTGTTTACTTTTTATATTTTTAGCATAAAATGGGAAATTTGTGGTGTTGGTTTTTATGGGCCTGGCACCGTCTCTCCACTGGGGTTGTAGTATGTGCTGCCCATCCATCCTGAGGGCTCTGCTTTCCAGGAGTCAAGTGGGAGTCTCCCTGAAGCCTGGTGTGGTTCTCACGGTTATGTTTACATCACTATTACAAGTCAACTGTGCTCTCCCTACTGAGTCAGATGCTAGATACTGCTGACTTCTTTTTATGTTGTTGCTTATTATAATACACTGCAGTGGTCAACTGCGAATTATTATCAAATGTTAAGAGTCAGCATCTGTTTGATCATGGTATTTTGCTTGCCCAAGTATGCTATGACGGAAATACACGTGGATGGAAGGGGCTGAGAGTTGGGAAATTGTCACCTAAATGCCACGTGATCTTGCATTATGTCAGAACTTTCCAGAATATTGAAGGTTAATCAGCTACTTTTAAACAAAATATGAGCTGGTGAAAATCAGAACACATTCTCTCTGACATGGTGGAGTGGGTCCTTTTACTAAGTTGCTTTAACAAATTCTAAGCCAGTGTGGTTTTCATTTGATGAAGCAAATGAATAGCTATGGGGGCCTGGAGAGGTATCTTTATTTGAAATAACTGTTTTGCACTTCTTGATATTTGATTTTCAAGACAAAAGAGTGACCTGAAAACAATATTTGCATATAGAATTTTAAAAACTTCCATTCTGTGCACAACCATACTCTGTCTTGATAGGTATGTTAACAATTTAGAGGGGGGGGGAACCACAAAAATTTAAAAATACACTTTAAAAAAATTCTGCTCTTTTTAAGTGGACTAGTCAGTTCTCCAAGATAGAACTGTAAGACAGACTTTAATTCAGTGTGTAGACTTTGTGAAAAGGAACCAAACAAATGCTTTTGCTTTCTCCTTAAGTTCTTAGACATGGGGGAGAGCTCACTGCTGTGTTCCCTTTTTTTTTTAAAGAAAGACTCCAAAAAGCCGTGGTTGTGAATTACAATTAATTTAGGCAATGGTGTATCAATGCAAACAGCACAGCTCTCATCACAAAGCTAGGCATAGTGGCACATACATTTAATCCCAGCCCTTGGGAGGCAGAAGCCAGTGTATTTCTATGAATTCAAGGCAAGCCTGGTCTACACAGTGAGTTTCAGGAGAGCCATAGCTACGTAGTAGGACCACTGTGGCTAAATAAATAAATGAATAAATAAAAAGAAAAAAATAAAAGAATAAAAAGATAGCTTATCGTGGAGCCATTTTGACTGGTCATGGAACAGTGATTTAAGTTACCTCAAATTTCATGTCCTAACGTGGAACCAGATTCATGAAGTTTACAGAGCAAAGAAAGTCATAAATGAAGATGATTTTAAAATACATTGGTGGGTACCTCAGAGAGGCAGTTACAGCAAGAAACGCGCACGCGGGGGGGTGGGTGGGGGAGGGTGTTGTTCTATAAGCTTTAGATGATAGCCGATGACATTCTTAGCTTTAAGTAGAACTCAGCTAAGTCAATAGATTCCAAATCTATTAGTCACAGAATGTTTTTTTTCTCAACACAGAGGTGGGCAAGGAATTGCTGTTCTGGGGGCTAAAGCCAGCCCTTGATAAGGTAATTAACCTCTGGACCTACAGCATTCCAGTCTTTCCACAGTGCGAAACATTTAATCACTCAAGCCTCTGCAGACACAGCTTCGTTTTAGCCGTTTTCATCCATTTTCATCCACAGGTGCCTAACTCCAAACCCATTCAGGCAGACCAGACCGACAAACAGACCTTGAGTACTTGCTTCATCTTCTTGTCCTCACTCTGGAGAAGAGCAGCTCTGACCTACGCTCGATCATAGCCCTGGCATTTCCCTTGGGGACATTTCCTGCCTTTTAACCCCTTCCCTCAAGTACTGTTGGTCAGGTGTTCCCAGCCGGAAGCCGGAAGCCGGAAGCCGCTCTTTGCCCTCACCCCACACTCCTGAGGCTCTGCTTCTCCTCCTTTGCTGCACTGCCTCTCATAGGAAGCTTTGGTGCGGGCTCCTCCCTAGAGGTGGATCCTCACTCCACAGCCACACTGCGATACTCACCAGGTGAGCCCATCCCAACCTTGCTGTCCTCCAGGCTCTGGATCACTCTATTGGCCCTGACCTCCCCCTCCAGGAAGGGAGTCCTCATCCACATTCAGTGTCTTGCTAAATCGCCTTCACTAATTACCGTCTTTATTTTTCTTTTAGTGGATTTATACATGAAACTTGGAATTTACATTTTAAAATTAATTTATATTGCTCTAGGCATGAAGACAGAACTACCACCACAGGGCAGTTCCTTTTCCTCCCGGCTGGTATGCTAATAAGCTACAAACTTATAAAAGGCTCCCTTTTCTCTGGCCATTTTGGTGCAAATCTCCTCTGGAAGGATTTAACCAGCTCCCCATTAACAGTTTGGGGCTCTGTTTCATGTACACGCTGAATTAATTAGTATATAATAATTTTATTATTGATGATTAATGAATAATTCATACCTAGTGGGCAAGTTGAAAAGAGTTTGGTCCATGGAGGAGAGCAAACATCTGACCACCATGAGCGTCTCCTAACTGGGATCTTTTTCATTGTTTGATGAGACATTTATTATTTACTCTACAGGGCAGCATTTGCTATCTAATGAAGGGGTCAAAAACACTAAAAACCTCCTATAAATATGTTCTTTTCTCTCCCTCCATCCTTATCATACATGCTTGTATTTATCTTCTTTGCAGAGAGGACAAAAATCTCTTTGAAATATACAGTTTTCATAAAACGCGAAGCGCGTTTTATGGCATAATTCCACATAAAGGCACATAAAGGTTCTTGCACTGTAAAATATAGTGCTATACCTTAAATCCTAAACATTCTTGCTTGTGAGCTGAAAATTAAGACTTGAGACCCAGTCAAGCCCTTCCAATTGCTTTTGGAACAGGTGCCGGGGCCAAGCTGTGAAAACAGAAAGCCGAGCGCCAAGAATTCCCAGGGCCTTCGAGAATGGAACAGACAAAACCTAAGGGTGGTCTGCAGGCCCTGCCAAGCGCCGTGGCTCACTCTGGTCGCTGTGTATTTTGAGAGCAAATGCACTGGAATAACAGAAACTCCTCCCTTTATTTTTAAATTTTGAAAAAAAAAAAAAAAAAGGATCTCTGACACTTGTGAGAATTTTCTGCCCTGGAGCGAAGGCCTTGGTGAGACGGGAAATGAAGCGGTGTGTCTCCATTAGGAAGTCAGAAACGTGGGTACCCATTCCTGTGGCCCACAATAGCGGGTGTCCACACACTCGAGTGTCTCATGGCATTTACCAAACCAGGGAGGCAGGCAGGGATGTCTTCCTCTGGTCCTTCTCAGGTCTGTACCTTACCCTCGATCTTACAGGGCACTGTGTGCTCTTTGGTGCCCATGACACCAAAAGTGGGACATTGCCTCCCTGGGGAGCGTTGAGAGTCTCCTCCCAGAAAGTCTCAGCACACAGGAGTCCCCAGTTCTGCTTTACATCTTTGCCCAATCAGTCAGCATCTCAGGAACTTGCTTGATTTTCTTGTTTGAACACAGGACCCACCTACCTCACAGGGTCAAAAAACAAAAAAACAAAAACAAGCATGTGTGCCCCTTTGCTTTTGCCCCTCCAGTCCTAAGGATTCAACCAGGGCTCATGTGCATACGAGACAAGCGCTCTAATGCTCTATACACATTGTCCCAGTCTGGTGGCACACACATGCAGTGTCAGGAGCTGAGAATAATAGTGACTTTTAGGCCAGACATCTCTCCATGCAAGACCCTGTCTCAAAGAACAGGCAAAGAGGCTAAGGGAGCTATTTCTTCCCCCCCCCTTCCCTTTTCTTTTTCATTTATTTATTTATTTATTTATTTATTTTACATCCCAATATCCACCTCCCCTCCTTGAAGTACCCCCCCATACAGTTCCTTTGCCCACCCCACTCCTGTTCTAGACGTGGGTAACCACGAGGGAAGTTTTCAGTTGGCAATTGTGAACTGTCCAGTGGAAGCTTAAGAGAGACTTAACAAAGGAGAGGTTAGCGTGCCTGGGACTAGAAATGTTTTCAATTTCAGGTATATTAAGCTTTTGGGATATTTTCATATACATAAATGAGATATTCTAGGAGTGGGATACTACAAGACTAAGCTTAGAATTCACATATATTTTGTAAGTAACTTATACTCAGAGACTGAAGAGGGTTGTGTACAATACTTTTTTGTGGCTGCCTTTTTACTGGGACATGTTGCTAGACCAGTTGAGGCATTCAATGAGTTTTGCGGGTTTTGGAGCCTTCTATTTTATTTGAGACATTCTCTCATGTAGCCTAACTCGCTCTGTGTCTGAAGGTGGTCTTGAATATTTGATCTCCCTGATCTCCCTTCTTCTATCTCTTGAATGTTGGAGTTACAGGTGAGCATCATCTTGTTAGGATTTGTGGGGGTCTCAGGGATCAAAATCGGGGCTTTGCTATACCAGGCAAACAGCTACATTTCTAGGCTCCAGAGTTTGAATTTTTTAGATTAGGGAACCTTCAACCTGTATCATAATTATAAAAAAAAGTTTTATTATAAGAAAGAAGACTAAAAAGAGATTAAGAGCAAAATAAGAGGGAACTAAAAAAATATGGAGTTAGCCAGGACACTGTCCCTAGGAAGGACTGCCAGGTTTCAACAAAAATCAAGGTAAGGAAAGTAGACAGGACTGAGTGCAACATGGGTGTGGACCCGCTCAGAAGGTGTGAGCACATGAGGGGGTGTCGAAGAAGGCTAAGGGACGAGTAACCAGGGCGGGAATTGTATTGTTTAGTTATAGCACCTGCTACCGACAGGTAACGAATGTGGACTACACCGGCACCTTCTGACCCATCACTTCTTTCCAGTGACTTCTCTTCCAGCTTTTTTTTTTTTTTTAATTCTGAGATACTTAAACCTAAAGGAAAGTTGCTCAACTAGTCGAGAAAGTTTCTGTGTACATCTTCCCCTGCCTTCCGGAAAGTTAGCATCTTATGTAACCACGTGACTGTTACAAAAACCAAGATGCTTCCGGTGAAACCACACCCCTGCTCATGAAAGCACACCACTTATCCAGACTTCACTCCGGGCTTCTGTGTCACGTGAAATGTGCATGCTTAGTCTCCTCTAGTCTGTGATGGTCCTTTCATGGCCGACACACCCTTGAAGAGTCAGTCATTTGACAGGCCGCCAATGGGCTCACATGACCTTATGCAATGTCTGAATGAAATGTTTCATTTTGGTGGGAACTTCCAGCAAGGGTGCTATGTCTGCTTTGATTCACCAGAATTCAAAGAAGATGGACAGCTTGCTAGATCCTGCTACTAGCTTTGCTCATGTGGTTGGTGTGATGGATGCCTGACACACTTTGTGACCGTAGACTCATGGTTTCTACCCTTGCTTGCTAATATCTGGGAAAGAGAAGCTACCAAATGATGCAGATCTGTAATCTGCCTTTGTGTTTCCCCCTTTCACTTTGACATCTATCGATGCTTCTTAAAACAATATTTCACTAGAAGTGATTTCCTATGTTTTCTCCTTCCTTTTGTATTTATTAAGCATTTCAAAGTTTTTCTCATTTCTTGGCCTCTTGGCTAAGATCAAATGAAGAATTCCATTATTTCTTAATAATGATACTCATGTTACAGAAAGTGAAACTTGCTAAAACAACAGAAGCTCAATTATTGAAGTTTGGTTTGAATTATTAAGGCTTTCTACAGCTAATTCTCCCAATGTCTGTCTAATTCAATAATCCTGAAGGTTTCTAACTCTTTTAGCCTTATGAGATTCCATTAAAAAGTCATATAGGACCTTGGGAAATGAGAAGCTATTTTTTTTTTTTTTTTTTTTGGCAATTAAAAGACCCACAAAGGTGGGATCATATAAAACTAGGGAAACAATGCTCTCCAATAGGAAACTGTTATAGACAAAGGAATCTTGATTCCCATCAGACAGTGCTTGCTGAAGTCAATTTTCCAATCCCCCTTGACTTGATGTGGGAAGAAACGTGTTTAAAGGGGCATGAGTTCTTTAGTAAATGGGTGTGTGGTAAAGGCAGGAACTACTTTCTAGGAGAGGCCACTCTCAGAGGTGGGGGCAGCTTTATAAAATGATCTGGCCCATCAATAAATACAGAAAGTATGCTGAGGTTCTGAGGCTGGGCCCTCCTTCAGGAACTGCCCTGGGGGAGAAAAGTTAAGAGCCCAGAGTAACCAGGAGGTGTTAAGGAGGCAATAAAATCTTTTCCTCTGCATGGCAGCCAGGATCTGGCTGAAGGAGGTGTCAGGGGCCATGAAAAGGTTCAAATAACTTGAACCTTGAGCATCTTTTAAGATCACAGACTCTGGTTGGGATAACTGATAAAATACTGTATAAAATGAAGCAAAGTGTCAATCTCTAAGGTCCTGGCAAAAGTGAGACAGATGTGGTATTTGGTAAGAGAATAAATCAGTATTGATTTCCACAACAAACATCTTTTGAGCTATCACGTAGTTTTACACTTAACCATTTTAGTCCTTATTTTCTTACACTCATAAAAGCAATTGTACTATTGAATTCCCAAGTGCCTTTTCACTCTGAAATGCTTTGGCCACATTGCCATAGATGGAGAATTTAAAGAAAAAGAGAAACGCAGAAAATTTATGAAGGTCGACTCGACTGCTTTTCTATAACATTCATAGAATAAATGAATATTTATTTACTAAGCACTAGTTTGCAGCAGGCACCATGCTAGAGTCTAAAAATGTTAAGACTATGTAGATCATGCTCAGATACTGAATTCATTGAGGCTATTTTGACAGATGACCATGAAAACAAACTATTAATATGTAATAGGTAAAAGTGGGTTATTTCTCCCTGAATGAATAAGCCTGTGTCTTAGAGAAGACTGTAGACCTGTCTCGAGCAGAATATTAAGAGGATAATCAACCAGACAGCAATCTGTAGCATGTGGAGAGTTTGTGTGAACAAAAGCATGGAAATAAGGAGCGAGGATGAACAGGAGCTTAATTCTTAGCCTCTGACACTCCAGCACATGGAGGTTGAGCATGAGTCCTATTCGACTAAGACAAGACTAGAATTTGACTCTATTAGATACCAGGGAGACAGTTGCATGATGGGACAGTATTTTGCAGAGTATGTCTCAGTAGGATACAATTGCGGATGAATAACGATGGAGAAAACAGATAAAATGTTCTCATTTTAATACTCTAGGTAGGAAGCAATGGCTTCAGTCTGGGCAGCAGCCCTAGGGACAGAGAGAAGAGAAGGGATTCTGTACATGTTTTGGAAGCATGGTAGCATCTGAGTGTTCCACAAAGTTGCATCGTAGAAGGAGAAAGGAAAGCCTGGGGTCTGGAGCTGCGTGAATGAGGGAGAAAGAGCAAGAATTTGAGGCTAAAGCAGACCAAAACTAGAGTTAGATCAGCAGACATGGAACTTCACACCACGTGAAGTTGGATGCTGTAAAAACTGTGATGGAGGACACTGGAGAAAAGGTTTTATGATTGATTTTTGTCTTAAGACTCTCACTCTAATTGTCTCAGCGAGAAGACTGATTTGAGTTAAGTGTTTGAGAGTGTGCTTTATACTGGGTACAGAGACACAATTCTCTATAATGCTACTTCTTCCTGTCTTCCAAGCAGCGGCTTTGGTCGTAGACTGTCTTTCCTAGGTGATGTCCACCTGGGTGTTGGAAGCCATGTTGGAAGACAGAAATGGTGTCTGCCTCTGAGGACAAAAGGGGTTATGCGTAGTGGCTGTTCTGAAAAAAACAGGAGTTCCTAGATTCGAGGTTCCTGTTTGGTAAAACAGCCCCGTTGCATATGGGATGCCGTCGTGAGGCCATCTTTCCATCACCCTGGGTTAACTAGAGCTTGAAAAAATACTGTAGGAAATGGTGAGACTTCAGCCATGACACTAAGCAAGAAACTCCCTGTTTAGCTCAAATGTAGTAGGTCTTCTGTTGATGTCATGGTCCAAGGCAGGTTAGCTTGTCAGCTGGTAAAGACTGTGAAATCTCAAACCACTGCCAATTATTTTTGTATAAATGTTTATCTCGGTTTATTTTTGGTGTATGATTGTTTTGTCTATGTCCCGAATATTTGCTTTGTCTTCAACTTGACACAAGCTAGAGTTATCTAGGAAGAGAAAATTAAACTGAGAAGTGTGTCTATCAGAAGTAGGGCCTTTTAAATTGAAAATAGATATTTATTTCATTGAATATATTATAATTATGGCTTCTCCTCTCTCAACCCCTCCTCCCTACCTCCCCAACCACCCAAATAAATCTACACCCTTCCTTCTTTCTCATTAAAAATATGTTCCATATCTGAGTTGACCTTCAACTCAGATATGGATTTGGTTATGAAGTGAATGCAGGTGGGTCTAACAGTGACCTACTGAGTCATCTCTCCCTAGAGTACTAATTTCGAAGAGTTTATACCACAAGATGTGTGCTTATGGCAGAAGATGCTGACGAGTGAAGTCATTACGTAATTTGCAAAGCTCCTCTCTCCACGTGTGCTTTCCTTCTTCCCTTCATGGTGTGCTTTTGAAAGCAAAAGCTGTGACACTGAATTCATCAATATATTACTGTGTGGATTCTGTTATATTTTTGATATCTCAGCAATCGTTGCATAATACACGGTCATAAGGTCCATAGCCTATGTTATTTTCTGTAAGTTTAAAGTTGTACCTTTGGTGTATGCTGTATCTTTGGTTTTGGAATGGTGTAATACAAGGGTTTCATACAGATGTTTCCATTCTCTCCACTTAATTACCTTCACAATTTTGTAAGAGTAAAAATAAAAACTATTTAGGGAAAAAATTAAAAAAAATAAAAAATAAATGTTCCTAGATAATATTAATAATATCAAATTAAAAACAAACTTGAATAGAACAAAACAAAAATCAAACTGAAAATAGCTCTAAGAAAAAGCACAAGAAACACATTGACACAGAAATACACACTTTCACACACCAAGAAATCCTGGTAAATACACAACATTGGAACATAAAATATCTAAGTAAAAAAAACATCCAAAAATACCATTGAATTGGTTCTGTTGGCTGCCTACTGCTGGGCGTGGGGCCGTGGGGCTGGTCGGAGGCAGTTTTTCCCTTGTGAATGGTTGTCAATTGGAGATAGCTTCTAGATTTGGTGTGAGGGCTCTAGAATTCCATCTGGCTTAGACTTGTGCAGGCCCTGTGCATGCTGCCAGTCTCCATGAGTTCATGTGTTCATCATTTCTGCTGTGTTTATAAGGCCTTGTTTTCTCGGTGTCTTCCACCAGCACTGGCTCTTACAATCTTTCTGACTCCTTTTCTGCAGAATTCCTTGAGCCCCGAGAGGAGGGATTTAATGGAGACCTCCCATTTACAAGGGACTGTTCTCTCACTTTCAGCTCATTTTCAAGTTGTGGGTCTCTGTATTTGTTACCATCTGGTATAGGACGAAGTTTCTCTGATGGTGGCTAAGCAAGACACTGATCTATGAGTGTAGCAGAATGTCATTGGGAGTCATTTTATTGCTATGTTTCTTTAACTGAACAGTAGTATTTGGTCAAGTAGTGTCAGGTTATAGATTCCATCTCACGGAGTGGGCCTGAAATTCAATCAGACAGTGGTTGGTTGATGACTCCCTCCACTTCAGTGCCACTGTTGTACCGGTGTATCATGTGGGCAGGCCACCATTGTAGATTGAAGGCTTTATATCAGGCTTGGTGTTTACCTTTCTCCTCAGGGAGTGTGCAGAGTTCCTTCCAGTACCGTGAACACTAATCAGTAGGGGTGAAGTCTCTAGGTAGACACCAGCTTGACTCCTCAGTGTTCAACAAATTATGTCAGGTGTTTTCTTCAGCATCAGGGCCTTGACATCAGTTTGTAGAGAGCAAATAACAGCCTGGGCAATAGCCTGGGTTTTTGTGGGATCCCATGAGGCCCCCTTGGCAAACAACTTGATTAGATGTGGAATACTTTGGTTTCTCCATCTATGGTAATTGAAAGTTTGGCTGGGTATAGTAGCCTGGGCTGGCATTTGTGTTCTCTTAGCCTGGGTTTTTGTAGAATCCCATGAGATCCCCTTGGCAAACAACTTGATTAGATGTAACTCATTTTTGGCACTTCAGATGAAGATGTAGAACTCTCAGCTGTTCCTGCCCCATGTCTGCCTGGATGCTGCCACGCTCCCACCTTGATGATAATGGACTGAACCTCTGAACCTGTAAGCCAGCCCCAATTAAATGTTGCCCTTTATAAGACTTGCTTTGGTTATGGTGTCTGTTCATAGCAGTAAAACCCCAAGACAACCATGAATCAATTGATCAATTTTATTTTTGGTAAAAAAAAGTTGTTTTTACTTGAAAATAAATGTATAACTAAATCAAAGTATATATGGCTTTATTCTTAGAGTTTAAGGGGGCAAAAAAAGCAAGTAAGTCCTAGCATGGTCCATTATCCACTGTAAGTCCTTTGAGCAGCCACACAGCAGTGACATTACAGCCTCAGTGGGAAGACCAAAGAACAGCACACTAGGTATTAAAATAGACGTAAATATCAGGAAACTAGGAACATTTCACTCAATCTATATTCCGGCTCCGTAACATTAATCATTAGCCTCAAGATTTACCCTCTGCCTGCTGACTTTTTGAAACATTCTCCTAAAGGCATAAAAACCATCATTTCACACTAGCTATTTACATGCTACTCCGGGCAGGGAGGATGCAAGAAACTGCATGACCTGCTCAGTACAGCCTGTGGCTTCCAACCCTAGCCAGACTGGGGAAGGAGAGACACCCCAGAGACTCCTGTTCCTGTTTGGTTAGCTGGAGTACTTACATACTGGTTGTTAATACATAAATTGAAACATGTTCTTGCTAGTTTTCATTGTTCTGTCAACTCGGCACAAACCACAAGGGAAGCCAGGATTCCACTGTCTTATTTCATTCTGTGTGTTCCTGAAGGGAAGAATTCTTTAGGCTCAAATTTCAGAACTTTGTAGTGCTATCTATGGACGTTGAAGAGGTGTGGGGTGGTAGGAGAAGCAGAAATATATAACTTAGACATGGTAAGAGTGCAGCGGCCATGGAACACAGGGATTTAGTTAGAAGGTTTGAAATCCTTGATATTCTAGAATATCATAGATCATTTCGACCTGATTTTATGAGGAAAAGGATTTCAGTTTTATTTACAACTTGTTATTCCTCTCTTATTTTTCATAGAATGGATTTCTAGGCAGACAAAAGCACATAGAAGATTAACAAGAAGTAAGTTCCGAGATGCCCCCAATCTAAGGACAAGAGCCAGAGGGCAGAGGGGGTACTTGATACGGAATTAAATAACCTTATTGGCATAACCCAAATCATACAATCTTCCTAAATGTATGTTAAAACTGACTCAAGCTCGGCACTGTGGTGGCATATTCCTGTAATTCCATCACCCTGGAAGCTTAGACAGGTAGATAACGAGTTCAGAGACAATCTGGACTATACAGTGAGACTTTGACTCCAGAAGCCAGAAGCACATCAATCATGCAACAACCTAAAACTCTAGACTGGAAGAAGCTCAGAGATGAATCACCGAGGGCCACTGCATTGTGCCTGTGTCCTCAGCCAGGACACCACTCGCCAGTTTCCAAATCTCTCAGCTTTACACTGCTCCGCCCTTCTTACCTACAGCTAATAAAGTCTCACCATAAACAACTATGCCCGTCTTCCTGGAATCTTCATTATAAAAACTCTCTCATTCTCGTTCTACTGGATGTATTTCCAACTGCTGTCTAACCCTGCTGGCTGGTAGTTATGGGAACTTCTCCCAGGACCTGGTCATTTTCTGGCTAGCATCTGTTATGGCTCACTAAACTCCAGATGTCAAAGATCCTTTTGGTCTCACGGAAGAGCATTTTGCTTCACATTTCCAACCAGCAACAGCCAGTTTTATCACCTGCCTCTCTTCCTTTGATTCTTTTGTCCCTCCCTGCTTTTTGTCTATTTTCCCTCTTTCCTGTCCCTCTGTTAATCAGTTTTGTTTTTATTTTTGTTTTTGCTTTTAATAAAGGATGCACATTGAGGCTAGAAAGTTTGCTCTGCAGTTAAGAACACTGGCTGCTCTTACAGAGGACTGGAGTTAGGTTCCAAGTACCCACAGTGTCTCACATCTGCCTGCAACTGCAGTTTTAATAGTTCTAATGCTCTCTTCTGCCCTCTGAGCACCAGGCATGCCCATGGTGCATATAAGCACATGCATCAAAAATAGCGATACTCAAAAAATAAAAGTAAATATGTCTTTATAAAAGGATGCGTCGTCAGGTCCTTTGATTACAAATCAGTGCAGAAAATATAGATATCAATAAAACAGAACAGAACCTTCCATCTCCTACTGCCACACACCCATTAGTTGAAGATTAGGTGACATATACGAATATCTGAAAACAAGCCGATGTCAGTTCTTTTGTCAAGTTGCAGCGATGCTACAGTAGCTTGTATTTAGCTTGTATTATTATGCAGCTATAAAGCATCACATTTAACTTCACATGATTAGGAAAAGAGCAGTTGAATGGAAGAAGATAGCTGAAAATGTATACTTACTTATTTCTACGGTCCAGATACGTATTTCAGAAAATTCTATTTTTTAAACAGCTTCAGTCTTAAACATGTTTCAGTCTCTCTTCTCCTTGTGTTTGGAGACACCTCATGTTCTCATTAGTCATGAGCTCAATGATTTCATTAGGCCAGCTGGCCAGTGAGCTGCACGGGGCTACTTATCTCCATGTCCCCATGCCTGCGAGTCTGCCTTTTACATGTATGCTGGGGCTCTCAACCCGGGTCCTCCTGCTTATATAGCAAGTACTTTACTAACTGAGCCATGTGCCAAGCTTGATCCTCCTTAACAACGCCAACGTTCTGCTTGTTTGTTGCTTTCTCTTTGTGGTCCTAGGGTCAGCCCAGAACCTCTCGGTCCCCTTTGGATCACACAAGTTCTTATTAAATCTTAATACAGTCACTCAGTGCTGCTTGCCTTTTCTCAGTGCCTGATTCCGTGTTCTGACTTTTGATTGTACTCTTTTTTTTTTATTACGTATTTTCCTCAATTACATTTCCAATGCTAGCCCAAAAGTCCCCCATGCCCTCCCCCCAACTCCCCTACCCACCCATTCCAACTTTTTGGCCCTGGTGTTCCCCTGTACTGGGGCATATAAAGTTTGCATGTCCAATGGGCCTCTCTTTCCAGTGATGGCCGACTAGGTCATCTTTTGATACATATGCAGCAGAGTCAAGAGCTCTGGGGTAATGGTTAGTTCATAATATTGTTGCACCTACAGGGTTGCAGATCTCTTTAGCTCCTTGGATACTTTCTCTAGCTCCTCCATTGGGGGCCCTGTGTTCCATCCAATAGCTGACTGTGAGCATCCACTCCTGTGTTTGCTAGGCCCCGGCCTAGTCTCACAAGAGACAGCTATATCAGGGTCCTTTCAGCAAGCATCCGCAGTGCTGGAGGTGCCCTTGGCCTTGACGTAATTCTCAGATCTACCCCCTTCTCATGTTGATCCCTTCTCACTATTTGTCTGTCAGAAGATGACTAGGGTGATGAGGTCAACTGTTTCCTTTATCCACCATATTGGAAGGTTTTATGAGAGGTCTCAGAGTTTTGTTAGCCCAAACCAAACCAACATGGTTTCTGGGAAAGCTGATGGCTGGGTCTGAGCCAAACCCCATTGTTCCATTCAAGAACCAGCTCCCTTTCATGGTGACAGATGACATCTTTTCTTATTTTGTGTTTGATGATGATGGTGGTGGTGGTGGTGGTTTTGGTGTGTGTGTGTGTGTGTAGTTTCACAGCTTTAAATTTTCTAATGAATCGCTTTAGAAGATTGGATAATGAACCATGCTTATTGGGTTCAAGACCCTCTGCTCTAAATGAGACCAGCCACAACGCTAAGCACCTTAACGGCATGACCATTACTCAGATTACATCAGTTCATTCACATAATTCCTTTGAGCATGCCCTCATGAGATAAGCAATAGGAAACTCTTCTCAGCCTCATGCCTTGAACCACAAACTTCTTTTCCTAGCTTAGGGTGATGCTTCCTACCCTTTTTGAATCCATGATACATACACAGCCTGACTGAAAAACTAGATGAGGTTCCTATGCGATAATATTGTTGGCTCAAACTACTTAAACTTTCTCCCACAGCATGAACATACAGTCATTACTCTCCTGTTATCTTATCCATTTCTAAAAATCAAAACAGTGGAAAGGCCCATGACTTAGATGAGTCTACTAAACAGTTAACCAGACATGGTACGAAGTAGGCATTGGTGAATATTTACTAACTTCTAGATTATTTATACTCTTCAAAGAATCGTTTAATACCTCATTCATCTTTTATCTATTGTATACCCTAAGATATATCAGTTTAACTATTTAACTAGACATTGTATTATGCGTTGTGCGTGGTATATGGGTATATATGTATTCACTTACGTACCATGTTTTTGTGTGCTAGATCGAGCCCATGCATGCGTGTGTACATGTGTGTAAAGCCCAGTAGCTTCCTCAGTGTCTACCTTGGAGACATTCTCTCTCATTGAAGATGGAGCTCGACATTTGGCTAGACTGGTTGGCTAGTAAGCACTGCGCATCCTCCTGTCTCTCCAGTGCTGGTGCTGGAGCTGCAGGTGTACTGTCACATCAGCTTGTAAATGTAGGTCTTGGGGACCAAATGCAGGTCCTTGGACTTGCACAGCAAGCACTGAGCCTTCTCCATAGGCCAACCAGACATCTTTTATCAGTAGATAAGTGACAAAACAAACCATTTACGATAATACCTTCCAGTGGCTTCCCCACCGATAGTCCTGCACATGTGGTCTATTCATGATAGTATTATTGATTCCTCCTAAGGGCTGGTGTGAGAAAGCCGAGCTCTCTCTGTGGCCTTCTTTGCTTAGCCCATCACAGTGATATATACTCTCTCTCTCTGCCCCCCCTCCTTCCTTCCCTTTCTCCCTCCCTCCTTCCTCCTCATCCCTTCCCCCTCATCCCTTCCTGTTATCCCTCCTCCCTCCCTTATTCCCTCCTTCTTTTCTCCCTCATTTTCCCCTCTTTCCCCCTACTTTCTTTCCCTGTCCTTTTTCTCTCTGTTTTCCTTTCCTTTCATTTTGGTTGACTTTTGAGACAGGGTCTCACTTTGTAGCACAGGCTGGCCTTAGTCAGCCTGACCTCCCCAGTGCTGAAATCCTAGGAGTGAGCCATCACATCCAACATTAATGCACTGGCTTGAAATAGGTTGGAAAGAAAGGGATAAAGGAGACACAGGATATGAGGTACCAGTGAGTAGGAATCCTCAGGTCGATCTCTGTGAACCATCAACCTGGAAGACCGATCGATGATGGGCAAATCCTTAAAACGGTGCAAGGTCTGTGTGAGTGTATACCTTTTACAACACTTCAAAAAGATTTTTCACAGCATAGCATGGCATTCAGAATCATTTGGAAAAAAAATTGCTAAACACATAGGATCTGGGGATCCAGATTATTGAATAGTAAATGTTATTAAATAACTCAAGTAAAACTTTTAAATTGTGTATAATTTTAAAAATATGTAACATAGATATTGATAATTATAATTATTAAGTTACAGTTGGGATAGCTCTGGGATAAAAATGAGATTAGAAGATTTACATTTGACAATACACTTTATTTATAGGTAATATAAGATAGACATTTATAGGTAATATGACATTGCTGCTGAAAGTTATGATCTTGTGTTCCATGAATAAAAGTTTTATATATAAAATACAGAGATGAAACGTTTCTTGGAACTTTCATATATTATTTTATATAAAGCATTTTCTGCTCTCAGAAACATCGAATGGAAGAATAGAAAAAAATCTCTAATTTTTGTAAGGAACATCTTTTGTTTTTTGTAAATTTTATTTTATTTTTTGCTTACTCACTTTACATCCTGTTCGCTGCCCCCTCCTGGTTATGCCCTCCAACAATCCTTTGCCCATCCCTGTGTCCCCTTTTCCTCTGAGTGTGTGGGGGCTCCCTGGGTATCCCCCCATTGCTGGCACTTCAAGTTTCTGGGAGGCTAGGCGAACTTTCAGTCATGGATGAAACAAGGTTGTTTCAGGGAACAGTAAGCCTCCAGCTCACTAGGGGGCGCTGAACATGAGAGGCAGTTCCACTTCTAGAAACAAAGCGGGACCTGAGCATCGAGCCTATTGAGCTTTTCTGTCCACTCTCAGTTTTTTCACCTTGACATTTTTTTTTTAAGTCTTGATATTATTGTACAAAATTGGGAAACTATTAGGACAGTAAGAAAAAGTTTAAATATTATGCCATCCACAGAAAACAACTCCCACATTTTATATTCTTTTATGAACATATAAATCCTTGACATATTTTTCATAGACTAGGGTTGTGACTCCTAATGTTTGTAAATTACTCTTTCATTTCCTCTGTTACTAAATCTTATTTAGTGCATCATTTTACTTCCTAGTATTCATCTTACAAATAGCAACATGATGATACTTTAATCAGTTTTTGGTATGGAATGTTTGAAGTTTCCTTACTCTACAACACTGCAATACTGCCCCTAAGTCAACATTTTTGTGCATCTGTATTAATTGTTTGGTTTTTTTTCTTTTCTTAACAAAGTAGTTATCTCAAAAGAGGTGGGATTTTGTTGGTGTCTTTTGTTTTGATCCATTATAGAAAAATTGGTGTCTTTTTCTTTTTTCTTTTTTTTTGTGTAGAATAGAGTTTATTCAGCACATGTAGAGGGGAGTTATGAGGGAGGGAGGGAGGAAGGGAGGGAGGGAGAGAAGAAGAAGAAGAAAAAGAAGAAGAAGAAGAAGAAGAAGAAGAAGAAGAAGAAGAAGAAGAAGAAGAAGAAGAAGAAGAAGAAGAAGAAGAAAGAAGAGGAGGAGGAGGAGGAGAAGGGGAGGGGAGGGAAGGGGAGGAGAGGGGAGGGGAGAGAGGAGAGGAAGAAGTAGAGGCATGACCATGAGCACGTGGAGAGAGGGGGGAGGGAAGGGGGAAGGGTAGAGCCCAAGAGGGCAAGAGAGAAGCAAAAGGGAAGCAAGAGCAAGAGAGCGGTGTCTTTTTCTTATTCGTCACTAAAGAATGACCCTGACTAGTTTTCAGTTTTAATCCTGTGATTATGAATACCTGACAATAATGGAAATTTGGTTTTTTGATGAAATCGTCTATGTGCATTTTAATAAGCTTGTCTGGGTTTTTAATGCCCACTTGTCTTTACTTCAGAAATTTACAAGGATAGGGCTGTGTTGTTGAATTATGACAAAATTATCTGTCAAGTGAGTCTTCAGTTGATTATGATACGAGCAGGATTGTGAGTGCTAAAACTTGCAGCTTATGTTTCATAAAATTCAACAAGCATATTTATTCCAATTCACATAAGAGTAGAGCAGTCTATTTGCATGTTTTCTGCTAAAACAAATACTTAAATTTTTGTATTTTATATATGTTATTATCCATATACAACTATTATGTAAAATTACTGATGGTCAGATAGATATATAGATTATTATCTTAGTGACTTTTCACTTTACTTAATATATTTACTTTATATATTAATGCTTTGCCTACATGTATGTAAGTGTGCCACATGCATACAGTAGCTGAAGAGGCCAGAAGAGGGCATTGCAGTCCCTGGAACTGGAAGTACAGATGGTTGTGAGCCACTATGTGGGCACTAGAAATTGCACCTAGGTCCTCAGGAAGAGCATCTAGTGTTCTTAATCACTGAGCTATCTCTTCAGTCCCTCTAAATTGTTTCTCTGCTGTCTAAATCAGGCTGTAATTAATATCAGTTGACACTTAAGC
The DNA here is from genome assembly GCF_978045245.1 of Mus caroli. Taxonomy (NCBI): domain Eukaryota; kingdom Metazoa; phylum Chordata; class Mammalia; order Rodentia; family Muridae; genus Mus; species Mus caroli. The sequence goes on from NW_028227258.1 coordinate 17,853,381, forward strand.
CCGTCTGTTCCCACATACCGAGCATCAATTTCCTGATAGGTCTCCTTGCTCAAACTGTGGACTTAGTGGAATATAAAAGCTAAGAAAGAACAAGACAAAAGACATGAAGTTGGAAGGGGGACATGTTGGCAGAGAATCTTTGGGGGTGGGGTGGGTTGAAAGTGAGTGTAGAGGTCAGGGTAGATATTATCAAAATACATTCTATGCATGTCATATTTTTCTTTGATCAATTTTGTTGAAATAAAGCAAAAGGAATAGAAAAGTTCAATAACTACAAGTCCACGGATCTCTCAAGATCGAACAGTGGTGGTTAGTTGGTAAAAGGAAGGTTTTACAATGACCTTTTAGGGATCCTTGACTAATAAAAACATAGGGATGTGGTAAAGGAGTTTGACTGTTGTAACTGCTGTGTCCACAGTGGCCGTTTGGTCTGTGGAACTGATCAGTTCAGTCATAAGGGCAAGATCCTATGGCTGATGGAGTTGAAGCCAGACATGCTGGTGCAGGTGGCCAGCTGCTGATAGCTGGGTGTGATGTTTTCATGCTCAGCTCTGGTCAAGGGTACCCAGCACCAGGAAGAGCTTGGCTTGACTTTCCTAGAGCTTGTGAGGATAACTGAAACATTATTTCGAATATAATTGCTTTTCCATCAGAAAATTTACAGAAGGGAGATCACTTTTCCAGGTATCAAAGAAAATGAGTTTAAGAACAGGCCTATAATCCTAGCACTTGGGAGGCAGAGGCAAGCAAAGCTCTGTGAGCTTTGAGTCCAGTCTGGTCTATATAATGAGTTCCAGACCAGGTCAAGCTGTGTAGTTTACAGTTTAGTTGTGATAGCCCATCTCAAAACAAAACAAAACAAAACAAAGCAAAATGAATTAATAAGCACTGAGTTTAAGAAAAAGTAAAATTGACAATAATTCCTCAAAATATATTCTTATTATTGAAAAATTAAAATTAACGTTTCCTTTCTCAAAAGCATACTTTATTCATTAAAAATGAATAAGTATCCCTAAAAAATACACATTAAATTATTTTCATGAGAGTGACAAATTCTAATAAAGCTCAAATAGAAAGCTCAGAGCCCATTCTGAAATAGTTAGATTTGACACTTTATCAAGGGAAGCAAGATCAAAGTCTGTTCTTAAACTTGTTTTCTTTGATACCTGGAAAAGTGATCTCTCTACTTTAAATTTTCTGATGGAAAAGCAATTATATTTGAAACAATGTTTCAAATTCATCTGTAGTTTAAGGACAGGATGCCTGCTGAGCCATTTGGTCATTACTTGGACATTTTAGGTGAGCTGATGCAGACTCAGATGCCACAGCCTACCCGCACATGTACATTGCATTAAAATCTCCGGGGACCACTGTCTGTATGCATCTCATTGTTGACACAAACCTGTGGCAGTGTTCTGATTTGAATGGAAATATCCACCTCTGAGTCATAGTTTTTATTATCGTCCATGAAAGGTTTTTTTGGCTTCTGAAATACCACTGTATTTCTTATTTGTCAACCTGGACTTACATCAGTCCAGCAAACGGTGCTAGGGAAACCTTGCTGTGAGCCAGGAGTTCTGCAGCCATCAATTCTGCTAAAGTGCTTACTCGTCTCTCACCTCCAAAACGAGGCTGATCAAAGGGACCTCTGTGTAACTTTTATCTTAGTACTGGACAAACTCCTGCTTCACAAACATCAGTCTGATGGAGAGGAAAGTGCTGGGTGGGGAGGGCCCGTCTTCCAGCCTTAATCTGTATGGAGAAGTGAACTTGCCTCCTGAAGGAGCAAGCTGCTTCTCCTAACATAAAAGATTGTCACGTGGGGCTTAACAGTCCCTTGACTGTGATGAGAAGGGCTAGCCAAGATCCCAGGATATTAACTTATTTACACACTCAAATAACGACAATAACAACAAAATGGTTGTTATCTAAGACCTAGGGCAAATACACCTTGGAAGAGGTACCGCATGGGTCAGGTGACCACACCTCAAGCAGTTTTGGGGCAGACTGCATTTGGACACACCTTTCACTTCTCCACATCATCTTTTGGGAGTGACATTCAGCGGTGTCCTTCAGGACATGGAAGGTAGGCCCCGTTCTGGAATGCAGCATAAAAGATTGTATTGCCACGAAAACGGGCCACGCCACCAATTTTATTGAAACTTTTTTTAATACTCCTTGGAATTTGGAACAATGTGAGGAAAGCTTTCCTGTTTTATCACTTACGCTGGACACAGAGTCAGGGGAAAGCCGTACCCATGGGCATTTTAGTATTTACTTTTGCAAAAGAGAATATGATCAGAGCCAGGAGAACCTCGTGTGTCTCTGAGTCCCCAGAAATGGTGTTTATAATACAAAAGCATGGGCCAGTACCACCAGAGGGAAAGCAATGATTACAGGCAAAGCTTTCAGGGTAAAAAACTTTGACATTTTATTTATTTCTCTAAAATGCCTTTGAGATGTATGTATTGTACTCTGGGACATTCAATGTTCAATAAAAGCATTTGAGTAAATTACAGAAGAAATGTCTTTAAGCATCCCAGCTGCTACACTAACAGCACTAACTCGGTGACTAATTTCTGCACCTCTAAGACCTTCGGTGCCCTGTAGTGTCTCACACAGTTACCTCCAGGCTTTGGAAAGAAAGAGTACTACCTCCAATCTTCTGTTCATTTGAAAACTATTTGAGGGGTGCAGCACAGTTATGCTAAGATTTTTGCTAGATAGGTAGCCTCCTGCCCATCTGTACAGGGAGGGCAGCAGGGCTGTACATAATGGAAAGGTATATATATATATATATATATATATATATATATATATATATATATTACACACACACAATGTGTGTGTGTGTGTGTGTACAGAAACAGGAATGGGTCCTTCACCTCTTCATTAAGATTGACTTTGAGTTCTTTTCCCTCTGAAAACCCCAATTTGAACCCTTGGATACAACCAGCAAGTAAATGGAAGCAGAATCTGAGAAAGGGTAGAGAGCTCTGCTCCTAACTTTATACTTTTGTGAAATGCTAGAGGTTTGCTTGGAGCATTTGATTTGCACTTTGAGAGCCACTGAGAAACTTTTCAAGATTAAGTGGACAAATAAATGTATGAGGAAACTGGTATTCATATGTAAATATTTATTTATAATCTTTACTTACAATGGAAGATAAAGCCTCCATTGCCAAGGTGAGTTTACATTTGAGATCCCCCATCAGTATCTGCTGGAAATGCAAGTTAATGATTCCTGTGTTTTCTATCTTTATACATCTACTCTTTCTGATCACTGAATAGAAAAAGCCTTGAATTTGGTGTACGAGCCTCACAAAAGTTGCTAATAGCCAGACATTGAAGGAACAATGGGAGATGGCCCAACAAATTCTCTACAGGAATTCTAATAATCTTTGCTTCCACTTGGCTCATTTTAAAAATAATAATGGGATAATGGGATATCTAATGGCCCCTAGAGTAGCTTTTTAATGTAAATAATTTGCTTTTAGTTTGAGGACAAATCCCCTGTAATCCTTAAGCCACAGACAGAACTGTCGGGTTTTTTGGTTAGGGTGAAATAGCACGAATCCTCCTGTTCTTAGCATGAGCGGTAACTTCTCAGTGTCTCTTGTCAGTGCAGTCTATATTACCCCACCTTTTAAGCTCAAAATCCTGCCCCTAGAAAGCACACAGAGTCTGTTCAAAGATGTGAAGCTGGCCTTTCTTTTCCTGATATATAAGAATCTAACCTCCAGCTTGCTAAAGAGGTTCTTACCAGAGTGGCTGCACTCTATGATTCCAACTGTTTTCTAATGTCTAGGGCTATACATCATACGTCATTGCACACACCCATTAGATGACACCCTTCAGAGATGCTGATCGCTCGTCCTTCTATGTAGAATTCTCTCTCTCGCTCTAATGTAGCATGGTTTTCTGCATCCTTAATAACCCAAGATGCCCAGGGCTGCTTACACATGATCACTTTCTCTTATTGTCAGGCATTTGGTAGGGTTGGTTTTTTTCTGACATAGTATTTTTGTTTAGATTTTTATGTGACTCACATTCTCCAGGGTGGTGTAAGCAGAAATACATCAGGCAGATAGTTCATGGCAGAAGTTTTCAGAGGAGTAAGAATTGACAAGGCCCTCCCCTTTGTCAGCTATCCCGCAAGTTCCCCTGGACATGGAGTCTGCTGTCTGGACTTTCAATGGCTACCCTGAGAAGCAGTTCTTTGCCAACCAGAATTGGATATGGAACATGAAAGAGGAATAGACTTTTGTGCATGTTTCTGAATCAACAGAGCTTTGATGTGTTTGTTACTGTGGCATGAGTTCATTAACATTGATGGAGTTGCTCTATCTAACTCAAGTATGCATGCCTCCCTGAACCTCATATCCATCAGAACTCTCACAATGCAGCTGATGCTCAGAGAAGAGCTGTCCTGTTACACTTGTTACAGTCATGGAGAAGAGCCGTCCTGTTACACTTGTTACAGTCATGGAGAAGAGCTGTCCTGTTACACTTGTTACAGTCATGGAGAAGAGCTGTACTGTTACACTTGTTACAGTCATGGAGAAGAGCTGTCCTGTTACACTTGTTACAGTCATGGAGAAGAGCTGGACTGTTATACTTGTTACAGTCATGGAGAAGAGCTGTCCTGTTACACTTGTTACAGTCATGGAGAAGAGCTGTACTGTTACACTTGTTACAGTCATGGAGAAGAGCTGTCCTGTTACACTTGTTACAGTCATAGAGAAGAGCCGTACTGTTACACTTGTTACAGTCATGGAGAAGAGCCGTACTGTTACACTTGTTACACTCATGGAGAAGAGCTGTACTGTTACACTTGTTACAGTCATGGAGAAGAGCCGTACTGTTACACTTGTTACAGTCATGGAGAAGAGCTGTACTGTTACACTTGTTACAGTCATGGAGAAGAGCCGTACTGTTACACTTGTTACAGTCATGGAGAAGAGCCGTACTGTTACACTTGTTACAGTCATGGAGAAGAGCCGTACTGTTACACTTGTTACAGTCATGGAGAAGAGCTGTCCTGTTACACTTGTTACAGTCATGGAGAAGAGCTGGACTGTTATACTTGTTACAGTCATAGAGAAGAGCCGTACTGTTACACTTGTTACAGTCATGGAGAAGAGCCGTACTGTTACACTTGTTACAGTCATGGAGAAGAGCTGTACTGTTACACTTGTTACAGTCATGGAGAAGAGCTGTCCTGTTACACTTGTTACAGTCATGGAGAAGAGCCGTACTGTTACACTTGTTACAGTCATGGAGAAGAGCCGTACTGTTACACTTGTTACAGTCATGGAGAAGAGCTGTACTGTTACACTTGTTACAGTCATGGAGAAGAGCTGGACTGTTATACTTGTTACAGTCATGGAGAAGAGCTGTCCTGTTACACTTGTTACAGTCATAGAGAAGAGCCGTACTGTTACACTTGTTACAGTCATGGAGAAGAGCTGTACTGTTACACTTGTTACAGTCATGGAGAAGAGCTGTCCTGTTACACTTGTTACAGTCATGGAGAAGAGCTGTCCTGTTACACTTGTTACAGTCATGGAGAAGAGCTGTCCTGTTACAGTCATAGAGAAGAGCCGTACTGTTACACTTGTTACAGTCATGGAGAAGAGCTGTACTGTTACACTTGTTACAGTCATGGAGAAGAGCCGTACTGTTACACTTGTTACAGTCATGGAGAAGAGCTGTACTGTTACACTTGTTACACTCATGGAGAAGAGCTGTCCTGTTACACTTGTTACAGTCATAGAGAAGAGCCGTACTGTTACACTTGTTACAGTCATGGAGAAGAGCTGTCCTGTTACACTTGTTACAGTCATGGAGAAGAGCTGGACTGTTATACTTGTTACAGTCATGGAGAAGAGCTGTCCTGTTACACTTGTTACAGTCATAGAGAAGAGCCGTACTGTTACACTTGTTACAGTCATGGAGAAGAGCTGTACTGTTACACTTGTTACAGTCATGGAGAAGAGCCGTACTGTTACACTTGTTACAGTCATGGAGAAGAGCTGTACTGTTACACTTGTTACAGTCATGGAGAAGAGCTGTCCTGTTACACTTGTTACAGTCATGGAGAAGAGCTGGACTGTTATACTTGTTACAGTCATGGAGAAGAGCTGTCCTGTTACACTTGTTACAGTCATAGAGAAGAGCCGTACTGTTACACTTGTTACAGTCATGGAGAAGAGCTGTACTGTTACACTTGTTACAGTCATGGAGAAGAGCCGTACTGTTACACTTGTTACAGTCATGGAGAAGAGCTGTACTGTTACACTTGTTACAGTCATGGAGACGAGCTGTACTGTTACACTTGTTACAGTCATGAAGAGTAGCTGTATTGTTATACTTGTTACAGTCATGAGTCTGTTGTTTACAAGACCTCCCTTCCTATCTTAGAGCTTGTTCTCATCTTTTTCCATTTTTAAGAACATTGTCTGTGGTTGGTTGATATTTAATGATTATTTTCAATTAAAACAGCCTACTTCCTTCTGGAGCGGGTTACATTAGAGGAAGTTTTCATTTTTTATTTTGTTTTAAATCTATCTGTTTGTTAAAATGAGGGGAAAATTAGTTCATTAGATTATCAGACCAAACTTCTAACATTATTACTCACTAAAAATCATGACCATATTAACTTTATTTAGCTATCTTATCTTGAAATAATCTCAAAGAATGAGAATCAAGAATTTCATTGCTACTGTGTAAGATCAAAGCCCAGGTGTGGACCATCTGCTCTTCTAAGTAGCTTTACCTCTGGTCTCGGTTATGCATGGTCAAGTATAGATAAAAATGTTATCTGGGAAATTCCTGCAGCACACATTTCATAATCTTAGAAAATACATTTCAAAATGACATGTTGTTGTAATTCTTTCATTTTGTTATTAATCTCTTACTGTGTCTATTAATGTCTTACTGTGTCTATAATTAAATTTTACAACAAGAAAAACACCATATACCCAAGATTTGATGCTATGGATTTCAGTATCCACAGAATGAGCATCTCTGACTATTTCTCCTGTGGACAAGGGGCACGACTGTGATTGAATTATTCTTACTACACTCACATAAGTTATCTGCCAATGCCACTGTTTCCTGTGGAAATTTGATTCATTATGCAAATACTTACACACAGGTCTATGTTCTGTCCCATGAACTGGGGATACAGAAATCAATATATCACAACCCATTACCCCCAGGGAGCTATAACTTAACAGGAATAATCACAAAACACAATGGCATATGGGCAATGATTGAGATACACATAAACTCGTGTGTGTGTGTGTCCGTCTGTCAGTCTGTCTCATGCATATGAATGTGTGGCTAGAGCAAAACTTTTCTGTGTCTTCCTCTATCAGCTCCTGCCTTATTGCCTTGTGTCTCTCAATGAAACTGGAAGCTTGCCATCTGGGCTAGGCCAGCTTATCCACAAACTCTTAGGGACCACTTAGGTATGTCCTCTAATGTTGTGATCATAGACACACAGAGCCAGTGCTGGATTTTTATGTGGTGCAGGGGATTTGAACTTAGATCCTCCTACAAGCAGAGCAAGTTCTCTTACTCATGGAGTCAACTGTCCAGCTCAGCACATAGGTATTTTTTGCTTTCTAATATGTGCTTACATCTTTAGGCTAAAACACACTTAAATTGATCTGGTTACTCAACAGTTTCTAGGTAATTTTTTTTGTATATGATAAGGACCTAGCTCTGGACAATGGTTATAGGGAGTAGATATGAGAAATCCCTGAGAAAAACAGAGCCTTGACAGCAACTGCTGTGCTTCTGAACTGCTCCTCCCTGTCCCCAAGGCTTAAAAAACAAGAAACAATGGAAATGGTCTAGTGGGTCAAAACCAGAATGTCCAGGTAAGATTAAGGCCTGATGACATGCAATCCCATGATCCACGGAGAGAGCCTTCCCCCTCCCTGCTCTGCTGCATATGGGCGGAGGCAACTGTTTCTTGGAATTCTTGCCATACAAGACAAAGCAAGTTAGCAAGTTGGTGATGTCACCAGGTATACAGTCTAGCTTGTACTGTGCTTCTCTGAGATTAAAGAATGTTGTTCAGAGGACAGATGCTCTTGCCCTAGCCTGCTGTAACTGGACCTCAGGCGAGGCCTTGTCTTACCTGTCTTGTCTTACCATATCTTGTCTTATCTGTCACCACTGGTGTTTATCAGCACTTTGGAGAAAACACCCATGACTCAAACTTTTGGCACTGAGGAGAGGATGTATCTATTAGTCTGGTGGGGACCTACCAATAGCACCTTCCTTTGGCTTTCCTAGCATCTCTTTGGGTCCCACATGTACCCCTTATGGATTCATTCAGTTAATAGCTCTATCTCCTTATTTAGCCTCTCTGTTAAGGAGTTGAAATAAACTTTATATCCTATGTGACACCCCTGAGGCTTTCATTTGGTCTCTTGGTAATCTATTCCATTTTCCTAGCCTTCAGAGTCACTGCTTCTGTGGCTGAGGGTTCTGTGCTGCCCTCTTTAACCAGCGCGGCACCTCTTACTGAATCTCTCATCTCTTTCTCCACGGTGCTGCCTAAGCTTTGACACATGTGGCAAGGACACTGTAGGCACTTGTCCCTGAGCCCATCTGTTTTATTCATGACTAGTATTCATACATTGTATGTTCAGTCTCAGTATGTTCACTGAGTAAATAGAAAGGTGATAATGGGCACATTTGTCAAGATGTATTATTTCTTTATACATTTAAATGAGTTAAATTTACTGTATAATAGTTTTCAATAAAGTTGATTAAAGTAGTTTCAACTAAGAGAAATAAAAGACAAATAAGAGTGTACAGTCTAGTGAATCTTATTAAGCACAGGAGATGTTCTATCACTAGAATGAGACTCTAGTTACTAATTAGGTTATTCTTTGCTGAAAGATTAAGTTTCTGGTGCAAACAGGCTAATGTAACAACTCAGGCTGGATGTTTCTTTAATTGGTTTATTGGTCCCTCTCAGCTGCTTCTATTTCTCAGAGGATACTTCAAGTTATTTTTAATTTTAATATTAAGCATGACATCAAATTTTCTAGGAAACTGAGCCTTGTTCATATTGATCAAATCCATAGAAATCAGGGGACAAGAGAAAGAGCATCCCATTCTACAGTTCCAAATGCTCACACAGAATCAACCATCAGCCATGCTAACACAGACTTCATTGTCACATGAAGTCTGGAATAAAAAGTAGCCTTGTGATACCTCCCATTTTCTGGGGGTTGGAAGTAATGTGATCTTAATAAAGTATATTTGGATGTGTATTTGCTTAAATTATCTGGCTCTAAAATGTATTGTGCGTAAATGACTACACATAATACCATTTGAAGTTGTGACATTTAGTTTGGAAATACAAAATGATATCTAGTTAAAAGATTCAATGAGGATGCCAGGCCTTGTGGTATACACCTATAGCCCCAGGTTCTTGGAATGTGGAGGCAGGAGAATTCTTTAAACCATGGAGTTCAGGGCCAACATGGGTAGCACCCTGAGAGCCCATCTCTCTAAGCAACAACAGTGACAACATCAACTATCAGATTTTCAAAGTGTTCCATGAGAGAGGTTCTTTTGTTAAATTTATTCTATTTTAAATTATGTGTGTATACATTTGAGTGTGTGTGCTCAAGGAGGAGTGTGTACCCCAGGAGGTCACACGAGGCACTAGATTCCCCTGAAGCTGTAGTTATTGGGTGGTGAGCCTGCCCAAGTCAGTGTGGCGAACTGAATTCTTGACCTCAGCAAGAGCAATGAGAACTGATCGACCTGGTTTCCTAGAACATTGTTCCCAGTATTCTGCCTCATTCTAACCTAGCATGCCCCAAGGTAACATGCTGTGTCTGATCTTTCAAGCTTTTGTGGTAGTAATATTATACATATTGCTTATTAAACCTTCACAGGGAAATTAGTTCCCTTATTCTGTCTTTCTGGCACCTCTTACAGTTTTCAGAAATTATTCTTTGAGATTATTATATAATTACACCATCTCTCCCTTTCCTTCCCCTTAACCCTAACAAAACTGTATGCTGTTCATCTTTGTCGTCCCAGCCTTACCACAGCTCCATCATTTAGTGAAAGCTTGTTTGCTGAATGAATGGGAGCAGAACAGGCTGGCCTGTGCCTATAGGGACTCTCCAGAGGAGACTAGAAATCTCAGTGCAAGCTGACCTAAAAGAAAACAAAGCTCTCTGCAGAGAGGTGGCGGTAACCTGTTCAACACTGCGAAGCAAAGAAGACCTAGAACTTAGGACTAAGCACTCAAGGTTCATTTGTCTTCCAACTGTCAGATACTCTCTTCATGCATAGTTACTGACTAGCTAAGCATTTTCTCAGTCACACTAAACTAGCTTGTACTATCCTTTGACTAATATCAGATATAATCCTAAATATTGGAGCTAGCATGGCCAATAGTGCCCAAACCTTGCTTTCATACCTGAGTGGGAAAAAGAGCATGCGTGGAGCCATTACTACATTTTACATTTCTTACAAAAGTAATTTACAGAAAGGATTTTTTAAAAAATAATGTAGACAGTGAATTTGCATCACAGTGTTTGTTAGTGGCAGGCAACAAGTTTCTACCTCTGGTTTCCATAAATGTATGTGCACACACTGTGGCAGAGGACAGAAAAAGGAGGGAGAGCTGGCTCTCTCCTCATTTCAAATATGTGCATATATTCACGACACAGTGTGGAACCTAGATCAGAGGTGTCGGGGACAGAAACTGGAAGTCCATCCTTTCTCAGACAGATCTTTAGTCTTCATTAATTAGAGCTACAAATAATGATATGGACACAACAAATTTCGATGTATTCTATCAATATAATAGATTATTGTGCTAATAATAGAAATAAGTGGATTGTTGGGCTAAAGGGGCTTGAGAGACCCAGAATTATTGGTATTAATAAAAATTCTCCAAAGAAGCTATGCAAATATATACTGATTCATGTTTACAGATTCTCAGCTCTTCATATTTCAACAATGTCAAATATTACCAGTATTCTCACTTCGAACTTGTGACCTATACATGTTTTATTGCTTATATCAATGCATCATGAATATATTCATGTCTGAAAAATTTTTATTTTATGTGTATGAGTATTTTGCCTGCATGTGTGTTTGTGCAATCTTGGTTTCTCTTTCGACACATTTCCCAGATTTGGCTCTGAATACTTTCCAGTAACTTTATGGTGTCAGCTTAGGCAATCCAACAATGACCAATCCACACATCTGACTGCCTCCCAAGAAGTGAAGGAATCCTGCTGATGGACCAACCCATGCTCCTGTCACTGCCTATAATCCTATCTTCCCATTACCCATATACTTACTTAGGACTGCATTTGAAAATTATTCTGAGGGTTTTGTTAAGGTTATAATTCTTTGCTTAAAATTTCCCAATATTATGATTAAAATTTGAAAGCTATATACAAATCAATTCAGCATATATACCTTTTATTTGGAGACATTTGCCTTTCTATATGGGCTTTTACTAGAGTTTCTTATATATTTAAGATAATGTAGCAGATAAAATGTGGATTTTTATTTCTGCTATGATAGACCATACTATGGACCTTATATCATCATTTCAGATAATGTTATTTCCTCCTACTTATTATTTTCACATATATTCCTTATATGAGTGTATCTGTGTATATGTCTGTGTGTGCACACGTGTGTGTGTGTGTGTGTGTGTGTGTGCTTTTGTATGTACACATGTATGCACATGCAGGTGGAGGCCAGGGAACAATTTCAAGTGTTGTTCTTCAAGAGCAGTACGTGTTGTTTAGAACAGTCTCTCATTGGTCCGGGACTCGTTGATTCAGCTATGCTGGCTGCACAGTGAACCACCGATCCTCCTGTCTCTACCTCCTCAGAGCTCTGATTACAGACATGTGTCACCACACTTGGCTTTTGTTACCCAGACTCTGGGGAATGAACTGAGGTCCCCATGCTTGCCCAACAAGCATTTTTACCAATGAAGCTATATCTCTTCCATCTGAGTTTTATTTTAAGGGCAGCATATGGTCCTAATATGTAACTGCAGAGATTCTTCTGGTTACACACAACCTTGTAATAAATAAAATGGCATAATAATTAACTTACTCATAAACCTTTGTCTTGCAGTTGGGATAGCTTTAAAATCTAGTGTCACCGAACACAGAAACTCAAATGTCTTAGGAATATTTTGTTTCCGTTTGGTTTTTTCAAGATGTGTTATCCTTTCTTTTATGCATATGCATGTTTGCCTGCATGTATCTATGTGCACTATCTGTGTGCCTGGTGCCCAGGGATGACAGACAAGGTTGAAACTGAGGTCATGGAGGGTTGTCTGCCACCACAAGGTGCTGGAAACAAACCCTGGTCATCCCTCACTCCGAAGAGCAAGTGCTCTGAGCTGCTGAGTCAGGCCCCAGCCCCGACTCAAAAGACTTCTCCGTCGAATCTTTGCTTCAGATTTCATTATTAATTGAAGTGGGTTTTTTTAATTTATTTTTTAATTAATTAAATTTGTTCTTTGACAATTTTATACAGGTATGCCATATATTCTAGTTACTCCCAGTCCACCCTCTCTTAGCTCCCTCTTGCCTCAGTTGACTCCTTCTCATTCCCCTTCCCCTACTGCCCCCTTTTCCATGTCTGTGGTGTTTTGTTTTACCATCTACTGAGTTTAACCACGGTAGTCAGGATGACCATACCTATAGACCTAGATAGTGAGCCTAATGGGCACACCATGGGCACACATCTGAAGATAATGACCTACCCAGAATCCATCTTCTTTAGGGTTATTACAACAAACTGTAAGTCTGTAAAGGCCCTTTCAAGCTTTATTCCTAGGTACTATCTATTTTTGATGGCCTTGGAGATGATATCTAATAGACATTATACTTTATTTATTTAGATATATGTAAACATTTTTGGTTTTATCTATTTACTGCTGTCTATCTACCAGCTTTGCTAACCGTTCTAATGATTATACTTAAGAGTCTCTGAATAATCACAGTGCATGTGACTAATCACATTTTTCTATTCATTTTTTACCTTCTTGCTTGCCTTATCTTGCTAGGTGAAATCATACTTAGCTTGGCCACTTAAGAGTATTAAAACTGGGTTGTTGTGGTCTGCGGCTCGAAGAGCCGGCTCCATCGCTTCCCGTTGCCATGAAGTGGATGTTTAAGGAGGACCACTTGCTGGAACACAGATGCGTGGAATCCACGAAGATCAGAGCGAAGTACCCCGACCGAGTTCCGGAGATCGTGGAAAAAGTTTCTGGCTCTCAGATTGTTGACACTGACAAGAGGAAGTACTTGGTCCCGTCTGACATCACGGTGGCTCACAAGAAAAGAATCCAGCTTCCTTCTGAGAAGGCCATCATCCTATTTGTGGACAAGACAGTCCCACAGTCCAGCCTAACTATGGGACAGCTTTATGAGAAGGAAAAAGATGAAGATGGATTCTTGTATGTGGCCTACAGCGGAGAGAACACTTTTGGCTTCGGAGGCCCTTGCTGGGCTAGGTGCGCCCTTCCTGCTTGTGTCTCTTGTAAATAACTGACTATTCTCAATTACTCTGCCAGAGCCCCCACACAGACCTACTAGTGCATTTGTAACTGGATTTATTTCTTAATATATTGGAAGGTTTTGTTTCCTTAGATTAGTAAATTATCATACAGAGTTTTATTTTCAGTTTTCTTTTTGTGCACTGTCCTCATGGCTATATGCTCCAAGGAACCTGTCCTCTGGGAATCCTATTTAATGAAGATATTTCCGTAATGAAGGACGGTAGGTGTGGTGGTAAAGGGAAAAGGAGGGGCTGATGCATAGTTCTGGATTATGTTGAAAGTGTTAGATGGCTAACTATTAAAAGCACCCAGATTAAATCCTTAGCAATCAGAACACTTGCCTCACTAGATTTTGCCAACTGCAAATCATGTTGGACTGAGCTAATCTGGTCTTCTTTCTGAGACTATTAACGTAAATAATTAACAATAAAGCCTCCTTATAAAGGCAAAAAAAGTATTAAAACTGTTACCTCTCATTAGAATGTTAGAAGTTGAGGGCGTTGCTCTGTGAGGTGCGTAGACTGGGTCTCATTGAACAGATTCGACTCTCCTGACTGTGTGTTCTGCAGTTGCTCTCTTTAGAGAACACAGGGCATGAAAGTGTCTCTATCTCAGGAACCACAAAACCTTTCATAGTTTCTTTTCTGAACTTACAAAGTAACATTATAGCTTTAAATCCATGTTTCTCTTTTAATGGAATTCACTTGACAGAAGTATTTACTTAACCGAGCTTTAACTAATGATTATAAGAACATTATCATTGCATAAAAACGGCCTCACTGTATTATCTTCTCCTACCTCAAAACTGTTCCAAAGACTTTTTTCTTTACCTAAGTCCTCTTCTCCTTGACTTCCCACCTCCCACCTCTTCCTTCAGAACCTCTATATATTTCAAAATTACAGTTATCTACTTGAGCATCACTGTTTCAGATCCCCCCTCAGTGGCCCTTGTATTATAGGAATTCCTGGACTCCACCTTTCAGAGCTTACTCAAGCTCTCACTGAGGAGTTACTGTGTGTCTGGTGCTGTTGTAGGTAGCTTTACAAGTAGCTCTGAATGTGTGTTAATGTTGATGGCTGGATTACCTAACAAGTGCTGACAGGGAGTGAATCTGCCCATTGTTTTCTCCAGAGTCTAGCATACACCTGGAATGTAATTGCTCGAATATTCATTGAATACAGAAAAACCCAAGCAAAGGAGAAGGCAATTACACTTTAACCTTCATGGCTTACATTACATTCATTAAATTAAATTCATTCCACCCTCGTTGCCTCAAATTCATGTCTAGGCCCAGAAGAATCAAAAGTCTTGGGGCTCATTAGAAATAGAAAATCTCCCGTCCTACAACTTCTAAATCTGCATGTCAACAAAATCCTTAGGTGTTTCTGTGGATTATTTGATCTAGAATCCTTTCATAAATTTAATCTTTTTAGGCTGTACCTAACTCTTCCTTAAACCCCTAAAACTCTTCCTGCATCCAGGTTCTTTGCAGTATGTAATACAAGCCAAGTGAACAGGATCAAGGAAGATGGCTTGTTTTCCTGCTCAAGGGCCAGAGCATCCACGTTCCGTTCTGGAAAGGCTTGAAAACACCTCCATTTGTTTCACTAAGGACATGTTGTGAATGTGAGGGAAACTGCATATAAACTCTTCATGGTTTATTTGACAAAGTCATTGGAAATCACTCATTTGCGTTGATTGCACAGGGTTCAATATCTTTCTTCTGTATTTGTTACAAAATAATGTACATGTGACCTATGACTTTTATTGTGGGTAGAATGCCTTATATGTTAATTAGATCACATTTCCAGACACCTCTCTCTCTCTCTCTCTCTCTCTCTCTCTCTCTCTCTCTCTCTCTCTCTCTCTCTATCTCTCTGTGTGTGTGTGTGTGTGTGGTGTCTTCAGGTACCCCTTCAGAGGAAGACAAAAACATAAGACTCCTTCAAACCCATCCTGCTGCTTTAAAGTAGTCTTTCTAAAAATCTCCCCCACACTTTGTCTTTTCTATCATTGACTAGAAATGATTGCATCACACCCTGTAAAAGAGACTGACAAGACAGAACAGGTCTGGGTTGTAGTGTGCTCAGCTAAGAATGTCTTGTTTATTTTTCTTAAAAAATAAATATTTTTTTAGAAAACTAATAATTCTTGTTATACATAGTACAAAAGTTGTCTAATGTTATTAATATGTGTTTGTATGACTCACAGCTGGATCTGGGCTCTTCCAAGGACCCATTAATGCTGCTATATTCTCTCATGAAAGTGTTCCTCTTTCCTGGTCCCCATCCATCAAGGGGGAGCAGATGTGATTCAGATGGCTCCAAAATTTCCAAAGCTACCTCAAGAACACTCATTAGTATTCTCTGCAATCCCTTCTTCTCAGGAGCCATAAAATGATTCAGCCACATCCCACCTGCTGTCTGCCACCGACTAGCTGTGTTTCTTGCATAACTGTATACAGGCTGGGGGTTCTTCTTCCAACCCAGGGTCGAGCACCATACCTGTGGTTTCCTGCTCTCAAAGAACTGGTGTCTAAAGTGTGGTTTGGGGGATCTGAGGTTCATAGAAGACCTATAAAATCAAAACCGTGTTTATAATAGCTCTAAAGTGCCAATCGCATTTTGCTGTTTTCTTAGCTACTTGATGTGGGTGTCGTAACAATGGATCAATAGCAGATATAAGAAAATCAGCTGTCTCCTATTAGGCTGGATATTTTTGTTTTAAAAGTGTTACTTTTCTTGAAACATTATTTTGTGTCCCTATGGAAAGATTTATTATTATTTTAAAATTAATGAACAGAATGCTTTATAATTATTAATTTGTCCATTTGAACTCATATAGTAAATAAAATAAACATGGGTAAAATTTTTGTAAGCCTCTAATTTTTTTTTATTTTTAATATTTTTTATTACATATTTTCCTCAATTACATTTCCAATGCTATCCCAAAAGTCCCCCATAGCGCCCCCCACTTCCCTACCCACCCATTCCCATTCTTTTGGCCCTGGCATTCCCCTATATTGGGGCATATAAAGTTTGCAAGTCCAATGGGCCTCTCTTTCCAGTGATGGCCGACTAGGCCATCTTTTGATACATATGCAGCTAGAGACAAGAGCTCCGGAGTACTGGTTAGTTCATATTGTTGTTCCAACTATAGGGTTGCAGATCCCTTTAGCTCCTTGGGTACTTTCTCTAGCTTCTCCATTGGGAGCCCTGTGATGCATCCGATAGCTGACTATGAGCAAATTACAAGTGAAGAATCGCATCCCTAGTGACTGTTCATTAGCCCATTGAACTTCCTTTCTGAATTATAAACTCAATTTTGAGAAGAATTTTTGTCTTGTTTAAGACTAGAAACCCCCAGTATCTAGAGGGTGTAAAATTTGTTGCATTAATGAAGCTGGGAGTTCAGATAATTGAATATGTTTGCTAAGTGGTTGGCAAAGTACAAAGGGAAAGTGCACATGTAAATTGGCTTGCATTTCTTCTTTTTCATACGGTTACTACAGTAAAGTCATGCTATGAAATTCTAGATTTTGTTTTTCTTGCTCTGATTTTGGTGATGTCACAGTAAAGCTGATTTCTTAAAGGCTTCAGTGATGCCTTGCAATACAGAGGTGAGTAAATGGTCCTTGCTACTTGAGGAGGGACAGGATGCTGGCTCCTGCAGGCCATCCTGCTAGACACAACTGCCGGGAAAGCGTGTTCACCAGCTGTATTGTCTTGAAGATCAGATAAAGCCCAGTCAATGAAGTCTTACAGTGTTCACTCTCAAGGAAACTACAGTCCAGATGGAATAGAGACATATCTGAAAACACACTGGTTTCAATAGGAGAAGCAAAGTAAGAGATTATGCTCTTTATTAAAGAGAATCCTAAATCTTAAAAAATCCATCCGCCATGGAAAAAAGTGAAAGAAGAAATGACAAGAACTGGACCAGGATCTAGGAAGAGCTTTGGAATGTATGTACAATGGCTGTATTGGCATGTAGCACAAGGGGGAAATAAAACTCTACGAAGGGCAAAGTCAACAGTATTGGCCCCCTAAAGCAAACATTAAGAGAGCTAAGTCTTTGAGAAATAAAGGAGGAAGTCTTAATTGGAAAGTTTGTGAATCTGGGTTCTGTTTGTATTTACTTATGAAGGATAATTATAATGTAAGCTTTTATACCCTGAGTAGGTGTGTCAATCAAAACAAGTGTTGAACAGGCTGGCGTGAAATCCAAGATGCTTATGATAGGCACACAATTGTGGAATTAAAATGCGAGTGTTCTGTTAAACAAACAGTTATGGCTAAAGTAGAAGTGTAAACAGGTTCATAACTCACAATACATTTTTTTCCCTGTTGCAATTGTTATTTTTCCTCCTTCACAGTAAAACCCATCTGACATCCACAAACAAGATCTGAGCTAAAGGATGTTGTTAGACCTTGCTTTACACGAAAAATAGGGTGTGTGTGTGTGTGTGTGTGTGTGTGTGTGTATTAGGGAAAAGTACAGCAAAGTCCAGTGATTTGCTGTTCACAGAGTTCTCTAATCCTTGAGAACTACACATCTGGTTTTGGATCAATACAACTCTTTGGGTTTCTTTCCATTATCAAATCTGTTCTTCTACATTAACATAGTCTTCACTTTCTTTCTATAAAGGAGTCTGGTATCAGGGATTCCAGTTGCACTACATTTTGATGTAGACGTTCTGTGTGGAATATGACTGAGGTCAGTGAGCTCTGATCATGGTTACACATGAGTGTCTGATTTTTCTTATGTATATGACATGTACGGTATGTGTAAGTACAGGTATGTTTGGGGAGAGATGTCAGAGATTGGAGTTGGTTTGGGTATCTTTCTGGATTGCTTTATCAACTTACTTGTTGTGTCAGGGTCTTTCACTTGAAAAAACAAACCACTAATCTAGCTGGCCCTGCTTGCGCTAGGATTCCGGAAGGCTACCACCATCCTTGTTCTCCATATCGTAAGTATGAAACACACGTACACACACACACACACACACATTCAATTTTGTATATATATCCAAAGTTGTATATGTATGTATATATAATCATACAGACACACACAGACACAACACACAGAGAGAGGTGAGGGTTCATCTTGGGTCTGGGCACAAAGCTCATTCCATAAGCCAGTGAAGTGTTAGCCTTACAAGCAGGAAGCTTTGAGCTAAAACCCATAGGAGCAAACCTGCATGGAGCATTGCACGTTTGTAAATCCAGTGCTGGAGAGAAGAGGGAGAACTGGAACCTGCGTCTCACTGGCCAGCCAGTCACCTTCTGGAAGAATAAGGACCCCTCCCCCCCAGGAAATAAAAACAAAATGAAGCTACAGAAACTGACGGGTGGTACCTGGCTTCCACACTCACCTGATTCCATATATACATGAGCACCTACATGAACACACATACACACACACACACATACACACACACACACACACACACACACTGTAAAGTCTGTTCAGATAAGAATGCTCTATTGATGTGATTGCTTTTTAGCATTGCAGAACTTGGTAGCCAACTTTTACCATATACAGATAATTCTTGAAATGAGGCATTTTTATAACACCCCTTTTTACTCCAAGCAGAACTTTCCACACGTGAGTAATATACGTATCTGTGCTCTGCTCATCTTACACCAACCCAAATTGCTACTCAAGTACATTGGTGCCATCAGAGCTATACCGTAACACCCTCCAACACACTCTCAACCTTAACTGTGAAGTAAATAACTCGTGTCCCACATTCTGTTTTAAAAATCATTTTAAATTTTTATAAATCTAGAACAAAACTCTGCAAATCTTGCTGCCTACACAACCAGTTTGTAAGATTTTAAATGTTGTTCCAAAACACCCCTTTTGAAATGGTGGGAACTAGACCTCTGTAAGACCTGGCCCCGTGATTCTAATAGAGCTGTGAAGTGGTTAATTGTCAAGATCTGTTGCCTGATTATTATGTGCCAGGCACAACAGTACATGCTGAGAATATAGACAGGCATAAAATATGTAAGAGTAATAATGTGAAAATAGACGGTATTTCCCTAAATGTAGGGTAGAATAAACATTGGGAGAGGTATTTTATGATAGAAAACTTGCCTGGGGACTGAACAAAGATCATTAGACAACAAAAGAAAGAGTAGCAGGCTGGGGCCATGCAGATGGCGGAGCAGCCACGGGGAACGGTGAGCATGTAGAGATGCTTCAACAGCAGCCTGCAGGCTTGCTGTCTTCCGGAGGAGATCTGGAAGCCAGAGTAGGATGGCCCTCAAGCTCCTCTTGAGATGCATGCAGCTACTCATAGGCACAGGAGAAGAAGGTCTCCAGTGAGTGAATTAGTGAGTTACAATCCGACCTTTCATTCTTTATGCCATTTTAACTTAGTATGTATGTACCTCCACTTAAAGAAAACTATTACCTAACAAAATCACAAATCTCACCTATGTAATTGCAAAGAATTCTGTCAAAGGGGAAATGTGTATTTAGAATACGTTCTGCTCCTATCATCCCCTCCTCCATTTCTCGCCCTCTCCCTCCCCCTCCCCCTCCCCCCTCCCATGATAGTAGCATACAACCTGTAGAATTCACAGAATATTTATGCTTTCTTCTGCATTATCCCCTCCCCCCCAAAAGATATCACATCAGTGATTTTTGTGGCATGGGTGTCCACGTAGCTGTCATTACTCAAATATCAACACTTGCAAATTGTATCATTGCAGTGCACAGGGCAAGCCTAGGGTTAGAATGTCCCCGGGATTAGATTCAGTTGTCAGCATGACACACCTGGAAAGAGGGAACTTCAGCTGAGAAACTTTTTCCATTGAACTTGCCCATGAACGTTTTCTTGATTGCTAATTGATGTTGAAGGGTCCAGAAGACTGTGGGGAATGGCCTCCCTGGGCAGATAGGCCTGCGCTGCGTAGGAAAGGCAGCTGAATATGAGCCTGCAGGAAGTCAGTGAGAAGCTGTGCTCTGTGCTTGTGCCCTGGTTCCAGCCTTTAGGTTTCTGTCTTGGCTTTCTTTCTTGTAAGTCAAGTAAACACTTTTTTTCCCTCCAGATTGCTTTCAGTCATGGTATTTATCACAGGAATAGGAAGTAAAGCAGAAGAAAGGTCAATAGTGTTGCAAAAATATCTTCTTGCCGTTGAGATGTCCACAGCCAGTAATGTTGAGGCCGGCGTTACCCTAAAGCCTCTCCCCCTTGCTTTTTAATTATCATGGTTTGAACACAAGGCCTTGTATATGTTAGGCTAGGGCTCTACTACTAAATTCCAATCCAGACCTTTCTACTCCTTCTCCCACCCCCCACCCCCCATTTGATACAAGTTCTCATTATGTTGCTCAGGCTAGTCTTAAACCCATGATCTTCTTACCCCAGGCTTTGGAGTATCTAGAATAACGGGCTTGTATGACTACTAGGCCAGCTGTTAAAGCATTTTGATTTTATACCCAGCACAAACCCTGGACAGAGTTTGAATCCTCCACCTTTCGAACACTTCCACTAACTTAGAATAAGATTCTAACCCCTCTCCTTTCCCAGGACTGTAGGCAGTGTACTGCTGTAGGCAGGGTGCTGCTGTTGGCAGGGTGCTGCTGTAAGCAGGGTGCTGCTGTAGGCAGGGTGCTGCTGTAGGCAGGGTGCTGCTGGAGGCAGAGTACTGCTGGAGGCAGGGTGCTGCTGTAGGCAGGGTGCTGCTGGAGGCAGAGTGCTGCTGTAGGCAGGGTGCTGCTGGAGGCAGAGTACTGCTGGAGGCAGGGTGCTGCTGTCCCTGTGAGTCCGTGCTGTGTGTGCTTTTATTTTCTAGGGCAGGCGGAAACTTCTCTATATACTTCTTCCCGAGGCACACGTTGTAAATATACCGTGAGTCAGGGAGAACATGGGGACGCTCCAAACTGGCAATCGCCAGAGAAGGAAAAAGTCATCAGGAACATGAGACACTAAAGAAACAGATGTAAGAATTACTTTTTATAAGTTTTGTTACAGAATTTTTTCCTAATTCTCCACTTTTAGGAATTATGTAGGTGTACGGATCAGCATGGTCCAGGAAAAAAAGAAAAGACCCAACAAACTTAGTTTTAGAAATTGAAAAAGATGCAAGGGCTGGGTGTGGTGGTAAATGCCTGAAAACCCAGGAGGCAGAGATGGAAGATGCTGTGTTCCAACTCAGCCTGGGCAACCCCACCTCAGACTGAAAAACAGAATATGAGAGAAGGGGCCTTAAAGATAATGCTGCAGAAATGACATTTTATTCAAATGTAACTTTAAAGACAATGAAATCACTTTTGTCTTTATATTTCATATTTTTCATAGTTAATGGTTTGCTTCTATTTAAAATGCAGAATTCTAGTTTCCTTTGAGGCAAATTAACTTGTCAAAGGAATATATATTCCAGTTTTTTTTTTTTTTTTTAGTGTGTAACTGAGGTGGCTTTATATGAAATCAAATAAGATCAGAATAGCAAAGATTTTTTGGAATATAGCAGTCATTGGATGATGGTTTTATGTGTTTATTTTTTACAGTAATTTTATAGAAGTGGAGGAAAACACAGAATACACACCAAAGAGAGAGCATGCTGGATGAGTATTTCAAGATTACAACAATATACTAATTCAAATTAAGTTCTATCAGGTAAATAATAACCATTCATACTTAACACTTGTCTTTTATACATTACATATAAAATATGTCTAATTTAATTTAATGGAAGTTCCTCTTTAAAATATTTCATGCTACTTATTTTGGAGTACATCCTAATAAAATATCATGAGGACTTGGAGTTCTTTGAACTGCCTTTCTCCCCCCTGGAGGAGTTCCCTGGACATAACTTACCAATACTTCTAACCCTGGACTCCTGTTTTTATCATGAAATCTGTTACAAAACATAAAAACAAAATCCAATTTTGGGCTAAAACACCTATTTTTAGGAGACATAAAAGACTGCAAATAAAACACCAGAGAGGAGAAGAAGGAGGGAAGGGGGAGAAGGAGAGGGAAAGAGGGAAGGGGAGGGGGAGGGAGAGGGGAGAAGAACAGAGAGCGATGTAAAGCAGCTAAAGGTTCCTCAGGAAGTCTGGCACACTCCGAAGCTGCACAGGCCACTGCCTGCATCCCCGGCAACTCTCCTAAACTGCTAGCTGCTGAGAGCCCAGGGAAAGGCCATAACTGAATAACAGGGGACTCAGTGTTCCTCTGTCCGTTGTCAGATCAAGTCCATATGCTGTCTTAGTTCCACAGTCTTCCACAGTCTTCCACAGCTTTTCTGTACATGTCTGGTCACTGGATACTTGAAAAATGTCCCCACTGCTCCTGAAGCAGTCAGAACATTGATTGAGGCAGAGGTGCTGTAGCCAGACTGTCTGCTCGAGCACTGCCCCTGTTGTCAACTGTCTGGCCTGGGGCATGGTATCAAGCTTCTCCTAGCTTTTTTTCCCCTTCATTTGTAAAAATGGAACTAAAACCAAGCTCCCTTGTCTTGAGGTTTCAGTTTGCTGATGGATCTGATCTTCCTAGTGGCTGCAATGAGCTGTAAACATTGCTTCTATACATTGCATAGTCACATGCTCTTGTGTGAAGGAGCAAGTCCTTAATTTTATTATAGTTGTGAGGTTGACCCTTTATATTGTATGCATAAAGACAATCTACAGTAACAGTCTGCTAGACTACACCAGAACAACTGAGGAGCTAGAAATAAAAGGCTTCTTCTTTCTGTTGAAATATTTCCTTCACCTGGTTCCTGAAGCAAAACAACCTTTTATTCCATGGCTAGCGATAAAATAGTTCCAAAGCATGGGGTGGGAAAGGTGGTTTTGAGCATCCTGCTCTTGCAGGGTACCTGAGCTGGACTCCCAGAATCCTCGTTAGGCAGCTTGTAACTCAAGAGCATCTGGTGGCCTCCACAGGTACTGGCACTTGTGTGCATATGTCCACACACAGACACACAGGAATACTGATAAGACAGATCTTGAAAAAACATCTACTTTAGGATGTTACTAACATGGTATGTCTTGAGTTTATGATAAAATTTAATAGTGTGAGGCATTTATAATCTGGAAATGAGGAGACAGAGGAGGGAAAGTTGGGGGACAAAAGGAAGTAGAGCATATAGAAGTACATGCCGTCCCACCTTAGGCCCATTCAGTTTCCCTGTATGGGATTTCTTAAAAATAGTCAAATCTAGTGTGCCCGGGCAAATGTCTTCCTTAGTGGGAAACACATGTGACAACAGTTGGACAGCCTTTGTCAATGATGGCGATGCCTTGCTGCCTTTGTTTTTAACTGGAAGGCAAGACAAAATCTTGACTTAGCTGGAATTTGTCATGTAGCCAGATGAAGACCCTGACCTCTCAAGTGCTCTATTGTTTTTGAGAGTACCTTGTAGGGTCACCACTCCTTGTTAGAAGCACCCTTCAATGTTATTGGTTATAGTCCCACTTCAGGGACTATAATATGGCGACACTGTCATTTCAGGATAAATATACCCACCATTTACCAACTCATTAATAAACACCAGGGACCTCACTTGCTCCTAAGAGAGACTTGTGGGTCTCTTATATTTACAGGTGAAAAAATTTTATTTAAAGTCCAGATCTTTTTCTTTATACAACTCTTTTGATCAGTTGTGCCTGTATGTTTCTCCCTCTCCAGGTACCTTTAAATAGTCATCTGAAAAATCCTCTGTCACCTTATGGTTTAACAATACTCCCATCTTCATCTAAAGAGGGAAATCTTATCTCATTAGCCTATCCTAGGTTTTTCCTGTTCGGAGCGCGCACACACACGCCACACTTGTTTATGCCACACCCTGAGAGTCTGCACTTAAAGCTGTGTGTTCATTCACTAAACGGCATCTTTCTTATAGTCTATGTTTACAATAGCGTATCTTTCTGTATTAGGAGTTTAAAGAAGGACAGATGCAATTAAGTGTCAAATACCGGTGCCTGGCTTGCAATCGTTATTTGGTGCTGATTACTGTATGGCTAGCTCTGTGAACACTCTGTTGCTGCAGAGTGCTATATATATTCTAAGATCCTCCTTAAATATGGTTTCTAGAGCCCTCTCATCCTTTTCTTCTACCCACAGATTTTTTTTTTAAAAGACTCTGTGCCCCTCTCCCCCATGACCTACAGAGGGTTTCAAGTACCTTTCTCTATAACATCCAATTTATTTAAACTCAGTTTATAAGAACCTCTGAGGGAGAATCTTACACTTCTGTCTAGTAAATGTTACTAGTAATTCCTACATCACAGGGGTAGATCTATTCAAGTTTCTTTCCTATTTAAAACTAATGTCAGGAGATGAAAATGACGGAAAATCAGATTGGGGGTCAGACTGAAGGCAAGTTCAGTGGTCACATACTTATAGTTAGGAAAGAAGAGAAAGATGATGTGGAAGGGGAGGAGGTGGGGTTATCTCGGGCTCACAGAGTGAAGGCAACCGGATAGATTCCACCTTGCAGTTCTTTCAGCTCTAAGTCCTGACACCTGGGGTCAGAGCAAGGGCCCAATAAAGAGATACCAACAAGCAATTTACCTACTTAGAAAACTTCTAGACAACTTCTTGCAGTATGGCTTCAGGGACTATAAAACGGATACACGATGGGGCAAGCAGACTCCCCCGGTGACACTGTCATTTCAGGATAAATATACCCACCTTTTACCAACTCATTAATAAACACCAGGGACCTCACTTGCTCCTAAGAGGGACCTGTATGTCTCTTATATTTACAAGTGAAAAGATTTTATTTAACGTCTGATTCAGCTGAAACAATTTCAGAAGAAAGGGGATGAAATAAAATGATAGGAATGAAATAGATCATAATGAGGAACTCATAAGAAATTCACTTCCGAGTGGCACAAAATAAAACTTAAGTCACACTTCTAACGAGGACAAACGGGGCTGCTCAACAAGCTTAGAATTAAAAAAAAAAAAAAAAAAAAAAAAAAAAAAAACCGAGGAAATGAATTATGGTGGAAACTGGGCATCAGAAAGGCATTAGGAATAAAAGATATTTGGAATTCATGAGATACCGCCCTGGGAAACAGTTGGCAAAATGGCTGATTTGAAAGAGGTTAGCTATGCTCCCCAAGTCTCCGGAGAAGCTCAATCACCTTGCTTATATTCATTTCTCCAAGAGTCGAAACAGACCACAAAGTAAAGATGTCAAATGCTTTCTCAAGCCAAACTGTAAAATTTCATCAAACACAAGTGGAATTTTTTGCGTTGCCTTTCATTGTTTACAATTTCAAAATATCTGTATAAAGGAAAAATTTCATTTTCCTAGGAAGCCTCACTCCATGCCTCAAGATTTCTAACCCCTCACCCGAGACTGTGGATCTAATTTGATGTGCACCCCCCTCCCCTTTTTTATGAGGTGTGTGACCAACGTTTCCATAACTTCTCCAAAGTGTCGCTGGCCCCGGAGAAGTTGAAGTTCACCGCGCTCTGCCATTTGGAGTCTGTCCCAGCTCGCACCATTCCGCGCTGCCTCCACGCGCTTTTGTTTCTGGAAGCTGAAGGGGGCGTGTGGCGAGGCTTTTGGACCAGCCAGGGACGTTTGTCCGGCTGCAGCGCCAGGGATGCTCTGAGGACGGCTCTGGAGGTGGCTGGGGCGGCTCCAGGCGCCGGGCCGCGTAATCCCTGCGCTAAGTGCTTGGCTCGCAGTCTGCAGTCACTAGTGGGAGCTGGAGAGGGCGAGTGAGAAAAATTCCAGCGGCGGCGGCGGAGCGGGAGGAGGGACAGGAGCTAAGGCGGCGGAGGCGGCGGCGGCAGAGGCAGCGGCGGCGGCAGAAGTTGCCGGCGTGGTGCTCCTAGTGAGGGTGCGGAGGACCCAGGACCAGGGGAGCGGCGGCGGGTAAGGGGCGCTGGGAAGGGGCCTGGGGGTTCGGATCGGGGGTCTCCGGGGTAGCCCGCGCTTTGTGCGGCGATCGGGGTGGGACACGTGCTCCTTGGGGAGCGGGACACCCGGACAGCGGGGCGCTCCCGGACCACGAGCGCTGGGGAGACGCCAAGGGGCGCCCAGCTCGGGACCAGCCACCTGCCTCGCCTGCTTCTCGGACCCGCTGGGAGAGCCACGGCGCTCATGGGACAACCACAGTCTTCGGTCCTCTCGCGCTCTCCCTAGCCCCTTAGTCACTCCATCCTCTCAGCCCTCTCCTCTTCTGAGTCTTTCCAACGTGGTCACATACTTAGCAGCTGACTTTCTCCACCTCTTGTCCTTTCCTCCTGTCCCCTGTCCCTCTACACTATTCCCATCGGTTCTCTGCAGGGTGAGGTTTTTCTGACATTGGAGAAAAGACCCTCCGGAAGTTGTGCAGGGCGGCAGGTATCTAGTTTCTCTGAGCCTCTCCAAGGAGGCTGAGTGCTCTGTGTTCTGAATGGGGACCTTGTGGCTTCTTTGAGTTATTAGGGACTGCTCTTTTCTTAGTCACCTTCCCCCAAGGTGAGGTCAGTTACTGTGAGGGGCCACAAAGGTGCCAGTGAAACAGAACAGAAGAAGCCAGCCTGAGTAACAGAAGGTCCCAGACATATCTGCTGTGAAGCGGAACCACCTGAGAGAAGGCTCCTGGATTCTGGAAAAACAAAAGGCTCCATGAGTCCTCACGATGGAGTTCAGCTGAAGAACATTTGAAAAATAATATGAAAAAGCCCTCGGTGTGAGAGCCTCTTGCTGTCCTCACTGAGACCAAGTCTTTGCTTTTCTTATGCTTATTTTTGGGACTCTTGGTCACAACTTCTCTAATTATTGTTTTGGGGGAAGTTAAGAGAAATGGTCTATGTCAACGGGGCACTTATGTTTTAAGAAAAAGTGATTTCAACTTTGTACTTTTATACCTCTTTACATTCTGCCGATCAAGGAGAATTATGTCTAACTGCAAAGAAAATAGGAAAGGATTTGTCAGTAATTTAAAAAATATGAGACATTCCAGGGATCAATAATTTCTTTGGAGCATTCTCATTACGAGGATGTTGTCGAGGATATTACATGTTAGTGAAATATGTTAGCTATGACACACTTGGATCATTGTGTGGCAAAAAAAAAAAAAAAAAAAAAAATAGGTGCTCGATGCAAGCAAATCATACCGGCGATGGCTTTTTATGGAAAAGTTAGCTTGAAGTTAATTACTGCCATTCTCAGCTTTCTTTATTCCTGCATAGTGTACCTTTGTTTTGAGCAAAATATGGCCCAGGGCTACAAGACTGGGTTCAGTGTGTTATTTGTCCAATATGAATTACCATTTAGAAAACCACCTTTTCCTTTTGGTCACAGGAGGCGAGTTGATGTGATCTCATTACACATGTGTGAGGGGCTGCTGATGAATTTTAGCCGCACTGATTTGTGAATATTGAAATCAAAATGTTGGGTGTTGGCGAGGTAGCAATCTTGATTTATGCCATGCTCATGAATCACCAGTATTGACAGCACCTTTGCCACGTTGTTTACCAGGTGCTGCCAGTGTGCAGTCAGGCAGGGTTGTCTGAAACCCCTGTTAGGTTATTATTGCCCCAGAATAACTTCTTACTACCCCTCGAGGAACTAGTGGCCTGCTCCAAAGAGTCTCAGAATGTTCCAGGTGTTAAACATTATTTATTAAGAGGAGTTAAAGTTTTCCTCATAAACTTTGAAAACTGAGACAACCTGATAAAGTATTCTCATGATGGCAAATGTTGGTTTTGTTATTAATTTGAAAACATGGGGTGGATTAAAATCATGGTTATCTCTTGGTATTAATAGGACGCCTTCCCTGGCTTCCTAAGCACCTGGGTAGTGTTTATCACTCAAATTTTAGAAGCCAGCTAGAGCTTTCCTGACTCTCCTCTACCTCGGGATTCTTGTTGCACATCTCCCAATACTCACCTCTCTGGTGTAGCCCCTTACTTAGCTTTCCCTTGCTAGACTGCTATTTTATGGTGGTGAGATTTTCAGAATTTTCAACAATAACGACAGTTCCTGATATCATATGGATTCTTAAACACTTCATGAAGAACGATTGGTTTTCCACCCCCCCCCCCACTCCACTTCTTAGGTTCAGTGGGTCAGGGGAAGCACATTATCATAGAATAACAGCAGACTACTGACTTATAAATAAGTTCCCAGCATCTTGTCATCATATATTAGTATTAAAGATGAAGAAGGTGAGACCCAAGGAGCTTGACACACAGGCTCAGAGTTAGTGACGCCTGTTGATGGTGGAGGGAGCTCCTTGTACGTTCTGAGCTGTGCCTCAGTCATTTCCATCAGGCCTATCTTGATTCCTTCCTTCCACAGACGTGGGCAACTCTGTCTGCAATTCTAAGGGTTTCTTTTCATGCCAACTAATTATAGACATCAGCGAAACTTAACAACTTGTAATAGCTTAGGATCATTTTGTTACAGAGCGCTGGCTTCCCAGTTTGATTGTATGGGCTAGGCATTGCTACTAATGGTGCCACCGGGCAGATGTGTTATTTTTACCTGAAAAGAACATTTGAGTTCGAAGGATGTGTATATTCTTCTCTTCTGTGGCTACAACTTTTTGTGTGTGTCTCAAAAGTAGATGGGGGAAGAGGGAAAAAAAGGGTTGGGTCATGTCAGTGGCCATTCTTGAGGCTTGTTTTATCAACCAGAGGCCATCAGTGTATCTCCCATAAAACCCAGCTGCTTCACCTGTGACGTCCCTGGAAAGTCATGGTTGAAAACAGCTGTCACAGATGAGTGGGAGCTTGCATGGCTGTCATTATAACATTCAGGAAGTGGAGGCAGAAGGAGTTGAGACCAACATGACCTAAAGAGTAAATTTTAGGCTACCAAAGGTTACAGGGCAAAATACCATCTCAGCAATGATGTGTCAAAACAAACAGAGCTCTCAAAAAAAAAAAAAAAAAAAAAAAAAAAAAAGAGAAAAGACCGCGGGAGGTGACATATGATGTTACTTTTGGGTACTTTTCTGTTTCATCCGCAGAAAGATGAAAGGATAATACATAGCTTACACCAGCCAGGTTTTCTATATACATAATAGAATATAGTATGTATGTCCTTGTCTGGATTAACTTCGTTTTCATTTAAGTATCTGTGTGCCTGCTCTGGACACCTCACCATTACACATCATGCAGACATTGCAGACATGAGGGAAACACCGTCCTCCTCACTGAACTCGTGTTACAGAGAGGGAAGAGGGGATTATATAAGCTCAAGTCTTCATGAAAGTCACCATTAGAGAAGTCAGGATTATGTGACAGGAGTGAGGGACTAGAATCAGGTGATCCAAGTGCATTTCTCCCTACCAGAAAGCCAACCCCAAGGGTCCAGGGAATAAAAGGGACACACACACACACACACACACACACACACACACACGCTGGCCCGAAATGGTGCACAACAGAAATGGGCGTAGAGGGACAGCCAGGCCGGAAGCATGAAGCGTTGGGTTCACAGTACATTTTATTGCGCATGATGGAAGCCTGCTCGAGAACTGAGCAGATGAAACGTCGCACATCTGTCTAGTGAGAACAGAGTGTCTGCAGTGAGGGGTTGTGAGAGACTGTGCAGTGACGCCAAGGGAGCCATTGATCCTTATCACTGAATGGGAGGGTCACTGGGTTGATTCATCTTTGCTCATTCAGTTTTCTTCAAGTGCTGGGGAAGAAACCTGTAACCCTGAGCCTTAGGCTAGGACTTAGTACAAAGCTCCACCCTCATCCCCCACCCACCTCCCCCCAGCCAGACATTTACTTCCAAATGTCAGACTTCAGTCCCTTCTCACACTTTCCAGCTGCAACCTCTGCATCTTCCTTCAGAGGTCTCTTGGCTGAATGCTTGCTTCTCGGCTGGGGGACCGCAGTGCATTCTGGGAAGTATGGCATGCTCTCGGAGCTAAGGATGATGAGGGACAGTAGTCAGGACATGTGCGGTTTGGGTTTTTTTTCTTTTGAGAGGGGTACAGGCAAGGGGCCTTTTGTCCCCTCGCTTCCTTTGTGGTAAGGGAGGCTCCAGAGGAAGCAATGCCAGTGGAAGTCCTTCAGGCTGAGTGGCTTTGTTTTCTGCCAACTTTGAAAACGTGGGAAGCTTCCTGAGGGGCTGCCTGGGCGGGCAGTGAGATCTGGACTTCACCCTCAGCCCCTTGCAGGGCCATGAGAGTGGCAGTTGAAATAATGCTGGATGTTTAGTTCATCTGAGTTACCTTTCCTCTTTTTCAACCACTAAATAAATGGCTGAACATGGCTGCCGCTTTAGCAGATACAAAGTAGTCGGGATTATTTCCCCCCTAAAGATTGTATTTGCTTCTTGGCTAAAGGAAAAGAAAAGTACAATTCAATATATGTATGTCTGTAACATTTCTTGCCTGGCTATATTGAGATAAACATTTTAGTCATTTTTATAACAGTTAGATAGATAGGGATTTAAATAAGTACAGAAACATCTGTCACTAGTTAATTTGATGATTAATGGCTCCAAAGTCATTCCAGGAAGTCAGTAATGATCATGGCTTTGTCTAAATTAATCTCTGACTAGGAATCAGTGTGTTTTATCTAACTAATACACTTTACAACCATCTATAAAAGGCACTAAATTGTCGGCTCTTTGGACGAAGTTGCTCTTCTGCCGTCGTCCAACACTCTTTAGCCACCACACCACTGGCTTGGCCTGAAGTTTTCTCTCATTACAGAATGCAGTAGAGGACTCACTGTGGTTTTACCCCATTCTTCTGTGTTTAGACCTCTCCCCCACTGCTGTTGATCATTCCCATATTACCCAGCTGTCCTTTCTCTACCTGTCTGCTATCCTTTCTGCCTTCCCCACCTTTGCCAAACGTCTGTGCATCTTCCCACTGACTGCTATGCCTGAATGTCCTTTCTGCCTATCCAGGACCAATCTAGTTCATGTTCTGTGCTTAAGAAGATAACCTGGCTGAAGCACCCTGATTTCAGGTGACTCAGGTTGCTGGGAAGCTCAGCAAGAGTGTACAGGAGCAGGGAGGGTGGAGAGTGAAGTCCTGTGCAGCCTTGGTTCTTTCCCTGCTTCATTCTCTTGGGCTGCCTGTGAAGGTCACTGTTCCCCTGGGGGTTCAGGTTCTGGTCTCCTGAGCTTCGCTCTTCTCTCCCTGGGCTTTGTTGCTCACAACTTATTGGCTGTAATTTATAAGTGAAACCTCCTCAGTTTGTGGGAAGCTGTCTGAGGAAAGGTCCCATTTTCCATTCACTGGGTTTCTGCATGCTTCTTTCTCTAGGAGTCTTTGGATTGATAGAGCAGTTGGCCTCCCTTACCTCTGGTGGACAGTTGCCTTCTCTCCAAAACCGTAGGATGATCCTTGTCACACAGGTTCATGAACATGTTAGTATGTAGGTATTTTACTGCTAATCTTTTTACGGGTTTAAACTCTACTTAATAACCTGTGTTCTTTCTGTGCATACGTGCTGCTGTTGCTGCTTGACTTTCATTCAGGAATACAGTGCTTATTTATAGAGTCATTTCGTAGACCCAGACACTGGGTTCTCTAGTGTGGATACACAAAAGGTAGTCTTGACCCTTGTTTGGAGTGGATGCTGGGGAGAGGGTCTGGAATAAACCGTTGAATACAGGTTTATGAATTTGGTTTGCTAGGAGGCTCAATGAGATGCTCCGATGAAGGAGAGAAGCAGGGGGGGGGGTGGTGAGATGGGATCATTTGTGTGAGCTTATGAAGAACTGAGAATCATGGGCATGTGGACGTGGCTGTCAATAATCTGTTATGCAGGCTCCAAGTATGAAAATGTTAGAAGCTTTTCCTAATGACACATGTGATAAATCTTCTCTGGGGGAAAATTAGAAGTTGCAGAGTAGCTTTAAGAAAATGGATTTCTTGCCAGGTGTGGTGGCTCGAAGCTTTAATCACATCAGTGAAGAAGGAGAGGAAGGCAGAGGAAGGCTCTGAGTTCTGGACCAGCCATAGCTACCTGCCTCTGCTCCCTGAGTGCTGAAATTAAAGGCATGTTGATTGTATTTTTCATTAATTGTGCACTGGCAACTCGATTCTATATCAATATAGGTGTTTTGAAACATATTTATTGTATAATCTGGAAATTAAGTCACAATGCTGTACACCCACTTACCTAGTGGTTTTTTTTTTTAAATAAGGATTTTTTTTTTTAAATAAAATAGGCAGGAATGGGCAAGAAGAAGAAAGTTAGAGTAGACAATAACTTCACCACAATAATAACTTCTGGAAATCAGAGATTCTTCCATGTGAGACTGCAAGAATTAATTACATAAATCATATAGCTCTTTTATTTAATCAAAAGTCCTTTGAATCCTGTCTTTTACCATACAGAAGGAGCCACCGTTAACATTTTGGGCCTTTACAAAATTGGATCTAATATTACTTTTGCTTCTTTCCAGTCTCTTTTCACTTGAATCTGTTCATACAATTTTTCTGCACTTGATGTGACTTTGGAATCTACATTTCTTTTCTTTCTTTTTGTATTTTTTTAAAAGATATTTTCTTTAATTACATTTCAAATGTTATCCCCTTTCCTAGTTTCCCCTCCAAAAACCCCCATCCCCCTGCTCACCAACTCCTGCATCCTGATCCTGGCATTCCCCTATACTGGGGTGTAGAACCTTCACTGGACCAAGGGCTTTTCCTCCCACTGATGACCAACTAGGCAATCCTCTGCTATATATGTAGCTAGAGCCATGATTCCCACCATGTGTTTTCTTTGGTTGGTGGTTTAGTCCCAGGGAGCTCCAGGGGTACTGATTAGTTCATAGTGTTGGGGAATCTACATTTCAAAAGACCTATCTACCTATCTTAAGAGGAAGGGTTGGCAACTCTTTTTAAAGGACCTGGAGTAGGTGACCTCAGGTTGTTTTAATTTTTATGAGTCATCTCAGTGTTGAAGCCAATACCTAGATGGACTAGAAGGAGGCCATGACCAGACGGCTTTGAAGGTCTTGCCTGCTCATCCTGAGTGACTGTTAGTCAACTTACATAAGGAGAGATTAACTAAGAAAAGTTAAAGGGAGACATTCTGAAGGAAGTATAACTACTACTGTATGTGCATGCATGTGTGTATGTATGTGTGTGCGAGTTCGTGTGCATGTGCATGTGTAGGTACTAGGTGTCCATGCATATAAGCACACATAGTGTGGTAGCCAGATGTTGACATCAAATACAGTCCTTAGATGCTTTATACCTTATTTTTTTGAGACATGGTCTTTTATACAACTTGGAAGCTGGCTTGTGTGACTAGACTGGCTGGCCTGCAAGTTCCATTGTTCTCCTGTCTCAGCCGGTACAGAAATGACAGGCATGAGCTGCCACACCCAGCCTCTGTGTCTGTGTGTTTCCGTTTCCTTTTCTTTCCTTTCTCTTTTCACCTGGGATTTTGAGGATCAGCCTAGGTCCTTGTGGTTGTGCCTAATTTTCAGATGGAAAATCTGATCTCTTCATTGCATAATTTGAGGAAGAATTCTAATAATAAGCCTTTTAGCTTATATAATTTTAGGATGAAATAATACTGAATTTATATGACACATCATAATAAAGCCACCCTCTATGAAACAATGCAGGTTTTTCCTTTGTGCACTTCGAAGACGATGGATGTTGGAACAGCTGACAGTTACCTGCTTAGCAAACCATTCTCCGTCCCAAGTCCTCCCTCAGTGAACAGCTTCAAACTTTCAATTCTCTTGATTAAATCAATCACTCCTTTAAAGACTTATCTTTAACATCTGTACCAAATAAAAATATTTTAACTCTCTCTGAAGAGGAAACTCATGCTACATTGTTTAATTGAATTAAATTAGCTTTTCAGAGACATTTACCTAGGAGCTGTTTCTGGAATCAATTTGGAAAATGATCTTTATTCTGTAGCATTTAAGTTTGATGATGTTTTTCTTGGTGATTCTCCGTGGACATGATTTACTCCTTGCCTCAGTCATCAAACCCTGGAGATTTTTTTGTAGGCAAATTAGGCATTTCCTATATCACGATTATGCATATTTATGAAATACTGTGCACTTCCTCCTTAAATGTGGAGGTTTAAGGCATTCTTTCTTCCAAAGCATAGACTGCATTTTATCATTTTAGAATCCCATAGAAGTTTCTGTAGCTGAGAGAACCACACATTGAACTTCAGTTCTCCCAAACCTGCTTTACAAATAGAAATTTTAGGGAAAAGTAAGGGATTTTGTTGAAAAAAAAAAAGGCAGTTAATGTAAGGCCTCCTGTAGATACATTGCCTTGACACATTGTATATTTCATGTTCATCAAACATTGGGTTGCTGCCTTTTATTTGCATTCTCTTTTAATTACTATTTTATGAAACCATGAAGAGAAAATTCAAAATTGCTTTAAAACCCCAGATTTCTTATAGAATTTCTCCTCAGTGATGATCTTGCAGGATATATTTTTGTATGCATGGTGTAAACACTCTAACAGTGTCTTCCTCTTTTGATTATTTCTGAAACCAGCAGCTGAAGGATAAAAAAAAGCAAAGAATTGGTTATGTGTCATAATTGGAATGTTCGGAATTGCATTCCCTCCCCCCCCCCAAATCCTAGAGTATATGAGCAGTACCATTCTTTTTTATTTTTTTCTATGCACACCTCCACTCTAACTCTTTCTGTTTCTCTCCATGCTTTGTCTCTATCTTGCTTGTGGACTTACTTAAGATCCCAACTTTCCAGCAACACCTTTCTCAAAAGAAATTAAAGAAAGTCAAAGAAATTAAAACACCGACTTTGACCCTGAATACTCAGTTTTACCCCCTTTACACCACTCTTTGTCTGACTGTTATTTTGACTTTTAATAGACATTGTCTTTATACCTTAATGTTATGAGCTAATAATGAAGGACCCATGAGTAGAAACTTCCAGTTCCCTTGGAAAATCAATTATGTCAAATGATGGTTTGCTGGGGCACAGTGAGTGAAAGGATGTCATGCTAAAGCAGGCACGTCAAAGAATGTTTTCCTGAAGCAGACACAGGTGACGGGATGTTTTGTTATAGCATACATGTGAAAGGAAAAGGAATGAAGGAATATAAATATGACCCCACAGAGAGAAGAAAAAGAGCATTGTTTTGGTTTGCTCTGCCTCACTATTACTAACAGCATACATGTATTAGTTCTCCTTACATTGCATTGTTGAGCTCCACTAGTGGTGATGCCATAGAGAAACTTTCCCAAGAACTTCTCATGAGGTTCCTGCAGTGGCTTTCTGCTTTGGTGGCCTTGCCTTGGGCCAGTTGGTGAGTCTTTCAGTCTCTTCAGGATTGAACTACAGCTGCTAGTTCCTGCCTGGTCTCTGATGAGAGGACCGTGGCTGCTGAGTCATGTTTGGTGTTTGCTATAGGACTGAATTTCTGACCAAGAAGATGGCGCTCACCCCCAAAGATCTATTGCTGAACAGGTCCACTTCTCCCATGCCCTAATAACTCTTTTCTTCTACTACTTCTGTTGGGTGGAGGGCAAGAGGAGAGTCTGAACCCTTATTAAAATAGGCTACCAAAAATTTATGCCTACAGATACACTTCCTTTTTATATAAAATCACTTGATTATGTAATTTTACTCAGAATTTTTTGATGTAATATCTATATTTTAAACATTCACAAAAAAACTTGTCAGGTCAAAGAGGCCAGCAAGGACAAATGCATTCATTGTATATCTTGTAAATACCTAAAAATATTCCTTTCATTCTCTTGCACAATCCTGTCAGTATAAAATAATCCCAGCACTTGGGAGGCAGAGGCAGGTGGATTTCTGAGTTCGAGGCCAGCCTGGTCTACAAAGTGAGTTCCAGGACAGCCAGAGCTATACAGAGAAACCCTGTCTCGAAAAAACCAAAAAAAAAAAAAAAAAAAAAAAAAAAAATACCTTAAATTGTGTCATGCAAGTTTCATCAGAACGTCTCAATCGCTCATTTTATTTGAAATTTCCAGCACTTAAGCTTGTGATTTGAAAGTTATGATTGTGCATTCTTACATATTTTTCTTCAAACTCACTAGCATGTACTCTGGCTTAACATAAGTCTATAAATTCCTTTTTTGGCTTCACTTCTTCAAGCCCTGGAAGGTATAATGCAGTTTAACCATAATATTTTATATTTGTAACATGTGAATAATGCCTTCATCACAAATGGAATTAAATATTTATGTAATATGGATGAATTTGATGTCACATTGTAAATCAAGAGTGTGAAAGAGATAATTCAATCTTACTTTGAAGAGAAGATATGCTTAAAATTTTAGATCATAGACTACCAAAATAATAATGCAGAACATAAATAGGCTGTATATGGAAGGGAAAATGAGTCATTGTTTGGAAGACTCGTGAAGTTTGAAATTGATTTATTTCACTACTCCATCAGGGATATGTTAGGGAAGGCTAGGATTAGTGTTCTGTAAAAACAATCTTTGTGTGTTTTTGTGTGCAAGTGCAGGTGTGTCTGTGTGTCTGTATGTCTCTGTGTACCATGATATACATATGCAAGTCAATAGACAACCTTCAGTGTTTGTGCTTTCCTTGTTTGAGACAGGCTCTCTTGTTCTCAGCTTTCTATGCCAATCTTAGCTGTCCCTTGAGATTTGATGGATTCTTCCATCTCACCATAGGACCATGCATTTGTGCTGCTACACCAGACTCTGTGGGGTCTGAACATCGGAACTCAGAATCTCATGTGTCACATGAACTCAGAACCCCCTGACACCTTTATAGTTGAAACTGTAGCCCAGGGGGGCATTGAACTCCTGATCGTCTTGTGTCTACTTCCTTGTTTCATAGTTATAGCTGTGAGCTAGCATGCCTGCCTTCTATGGTTTCACTTTTAAAAGTTAATAGTTTATGAGTGTCTTGGTGTCCCTCCTTCTAACAGACCATGGTCTAATGTTAATGAAATCATGGGTGGTCATGGAACTGGTTAGTACTATTTGGCATCTCTCCTTTCTTAGATTTGATTTTTAGTCTTCCACCAAAGTAGATACTCTCAAAAATCTACTGAAAGGGGCAATGGTTTTTTGAGACTGACTGCATCACCCTGACTATGATCATCCTACAATGTGCTGTCTTTGCATCTGTTGTGTTTCCTCTGCCTTTCTACCTGTAAAGATCTTTCTTGTTTTACTTCCTTCTCTTGTGGTCCACTGGCATCATTTCATTCACTTATATGGTATTTTATGTTTTTGATAACTTTTTTTTTTATTCACCTAAGTTTGGAGTAGGAGATTGTGCTAGACTAGAGCTGCCCTTGGCATTGTAAACAGACAAAAATTTCCATCTTGCTGATTGCTTGGTTTTGCTTGGCAGTGCTGGAGAGGAAACCAGCAGCCTTCTACATACTAGGCAAGTATTCTTCCATCTTGCTATGGCTTGGGTTTGAACTCTGACTTTAAATACGAAGAGAACAATGTTTGTGTTCTGAAATGATGTTCATGTGCTTTGGGGAATATGAGACCACAGTAATGCACCATCTCAGAGGTCTCTTTCAGGCTTTTCCTTTACGATAACCAAGGCTCATTATCCTGGAAACTACAATAACTATAGCATTCCGATTTGAGTCTTGGCATCCTCATCTAGTAGCCTGTAAAGATTTGGAAATCTTATAAGGTTTTCCCGCTGACTTGGCATTTCATGTGCTGGAAAACTTTAGCATCTTTTGCAGAGCTAGAAAATATAATCTACATTTCCTCTTCTCCATCGTTTATAAGGTCTTTAACCAGAATCACTTCCAGTGCCTTCCCTGATTACTCTTTTCTTGTGAAGTAATACATTTTTATTATTATTATTATTTTTAGTATTTGCTTCTCCAATAAATGTTCACTTAATCCTCTGATGACTAAGTTCTTTTTAATAACTTCTGTTATTTTAGAACCTTGAGCTTTTAAAAAATATTATTGGGTTATATTGACTTGTTTTTCTTTTTAGGTGCTACATAATTTTTAATTTACTAAAAATGATTACCCTGTGATACAATCAAAGCCAGCCTTCCCCCATTATGTTTGCCAAATTCTTCAGTGAGCTTATGTGTTAGCATATACTCACACACTTGCCAGATTGGCAAGGAGAAGTTGCAACAGAGTAGGGAGACATGAAGAAGTCTGGTTGGAAGAAGTGAATTTTGAGCATCTGCTCAAAATGAAGTCATGAAGGAGTAAGAAAAAAAAAAGATAACATAGTAGTCATTGTCTAACCATCCCATTGAAGACTGGGCTACTGCCTCTTCTCTCAACAGGGGAACTGACCTCTGCAGTTACTTTCATCAGGTGAAGACCCTGGGTGATCATCTTGAGTCTCCACTGCCACAGCCAGACTCAGATATTGGAGTCCATCTTTTGCTTGGTTTGAAGGCACAAAGGCCCTTGGCTCTGTGGGCCTGGAAGTTTAAGCTTAGAAAGGCTTTGGATGTGAGTTAGAGACTTGCATATGACAGTGCACGCAGGAGTGTATAAGGTGCTATCCCAGTAAGAAGACTGGTGAGTTAAAGAATGGTTAAAAACAGTGTGCTTAGTAATTGTATTCTGAGAATAATGAAGGAGAAGGAGAGGGTGCTCTGCTAGAGATGGTCCTTGGTGGTATTCTCTACCTGGGTTGTGGTTTGTGGGAAGCCCAGGCTTTGCTCACTTTACCACAGTTGGTAAAAGAAAATGTTCAAGTTGTTTGAAGAAATGTTTTTGAAATAAAATGGCAAAGTCATCTCTTACTTATGCAACATTTCTGTTCATAGAGTATTTGTGGATCCTTCCTTCCTTCCTTCCTTCCTTCCTTCCTTCCTTCCTTCCTTCCTTCCTTCCTTCCTGAAGTGAGACTATCACTTCTTACAACTCATTTTTTTTTTTTTTGGAATCCATGTGTTGTGTGAGTGGTGTATTTTTGATGAGGAGACAGATATTCAGTGAACATTGATTTTGTACAATACTATTTTGGTAGAGTTTGAAACTCGGGCAGTTCAGATGACTTGTTTATAATAGAACATTGCGAAAAGGGAGAGTCATTTTAAATTGACCAGTTTATATGAAATGCTGTTTGAAACTGAAGTTTAGAGGAGGCATTCTAGGTATATGCATGTAGTTGCCTGCCTTGCAAAAGAGCTCACATTGAGTTTTGAGAAGAACTAGGAAGGTGGCATTAATAACACAAGAAAGACCATAAAAGGAGTTTTTCATCCCGAACCTCATAAATACATTTTCTCTGTTTGTAGATGATGCTGGGTGGTCATTTGTGATCTGCTCCCAGCATGCCTTGGGGCATAGAATGAAACAAGACTGCATGCCAGGCTGGTTGCACACTGTTTCCCAAAATATTGTTGTCTACCCTTACCCTTTGCTCCATAGGAACTTTCCAGAAAGAAACCCCCTCTTCGATTTAAGCACCTTATTATTATTATTTGTAAAATATATTAGAATATGGCATATTGACTGTGACAATGAAGTAAGTCCAACTAAAGACATCTTTAGATCCCCAAATAATCAGATTAAATATTTATTCTTGCTGCATGGAAAGCAAGTTTAAAATGAATTTCAGCATTAAAATAAAAATACTAATTTTTCTTCTTAATGCTTAATATTTAAATATTAAAGGTACTTTGCCAGATCAGAACATTTTGCTCATCAAGTAATTACCAATTGATTTTCTAAAGAAGATAGATCTTATAAGAACACACAGAGTGACGCTGTAATTTCCAACAGATAGGGAGCTTCCTTACTGACTCCTTAGATTCTAAAATACAATTTTTCCATTATGGAAAATCTGTTTATGTTGGGCATAAATAATCCGATATTTGCTTTGCTAATGATCCAGCTTATGTGAAAATCACGTTACTGGATTTAATGATGTAACCTCTGCTCTGCGACCTCGTGTGTTCTGGAGGCTTGGACGGCTTGTCAAGGGCATTTCCTTTTATTTATTTTAATTTTACCTGCCATTTAAAGCATTGAGTGACCCTTTATAATTTTATTATGAAACCGTAAAATGAGGAAGGACTAGTTGATTATTTGTTACTTTAACTTTTGTAATCTCATATAATTCAGGTCTTCTTTGTGTTCTTATTTTTCAGGTCAAATAGTGATGTGTTTGCAATTTCTCATCACAGTAGCAGGTCGGGTAGCATCATACATTTAAGTATTTATTGTTCTTTCTTTATTTTATTTTTTATCTCTGTTGCCTCTTTGAGTTGAGCAGCACATTGAGCATGGACTTCATGGGGAGGCAGGCAAAGTGGGAATTAACTCTCCGGTGGATGGATCCAATTCGCATTGGCCACCTCACTGGATCTTAAATGCTCTGGTCCTGTCACCTTGCTTGACAATTGTAGATCAACAGGTTCTTAGAGCAAGCCACTATTAACTGCTTTAGATCATCTTTATGTAGAGTTTTGGAATCTCAGAGACCAAAGTGAGTGAATTTATTGTCTAAGTCCTTCTATCAGCTCTAAGATTTTATGTGTGTTATATTGAGAAAGTTATCATGCTGCTGTTTCCAGACAGGGCTTATGAACATTTTACTTGATGATAGCAAATGGTTTTGGTCAAGGGGCAATAATTTTGCTGCAATTAATTTATAATTCTCTCTAGGAATTATTTTTTTATAAGAACTTTAAAGCAGTTGTTCAAAAAGATTTTGTTTAGGTCCAGATTTATCTTTGTGTTTGATTATAATACATGGGATTATAATGACTAATTTTACAAAAAAAGCATATAATAAATTAATTTCTTTGATTGAAATCATTTTTTTTTTTTTTTTTTTTTTTTTTTGGTTTTTCGAGACAGGGTTTCTCTGTATAGCCCTGGCTGTCCTGGAACTCACTTTTTAAAATCACTAATAGATAATTTCCCTATTAGCCTTCTTGATTAATTTTTTTATGGCTTTCAGTACTAAGTTTTCTCTTCTAAAATGCCTTTTAATAGAGCTATGGAGATCTCTATGGATCTGAGTGTTGTGTGGCTAAACTGTTTCCTTCTTTTAAAAGTTAGCATCCATTGTATTCTTTTTCCTAAAATTCTGACTATTCGTATTGTTTTGGGATTGATGAATAGACTTCTTTAAAATGTAGAGGAAACTTAATATATTTTCTTATCTTCAAGTTGATCAGTAACTTCCTTTTAAGAGACTATAATTTTATTTAGCAGTCAAGTCTATTGTTTTTATGTGGGTTGTATTTCAGTGGTATTTTATGCATTAGCCATAACAAATTTTTAATCCCAGCATGCCTCTATATTTTTATAGTATGTCAGCACGTGCTAACAGGAAAATTATACTTATCAATCCAACTGAAATGTAATTGAGGAGACAAATTGCCAAAGTCCCTCACAGTTCATCCTGGAGCATTTGCTGTTAGTACACAAGAAGAAGGCTCTACTAAATCCTATGGACTTGCTTTGCATGAATTTTTTAGTGTCTTAATAAAATAAAAGGGAATTTGGAGTTCTGAATGGTAGGAATCCACCCAACTCCCCACCCCAATAGCAAATGGGTGAGGGTTTATGATACTAAAACTCTTGACTCAGAATGAGAAAGAATATAAAACAAAATAAGCCAATTCCCTCTTTATATGCACATGTTTCTTGCAAAGTTGAATTGCACATGAACAGAATAACCCAGGTGTGTGCTCTATATGTGTAGCTTTATCTGTGAATTTTCACAGTGCTACTTACTCTTCTTGCCTCATTCTCATCAGCATCAAACTCCTTGTACAGTGATGCATCACACAGAGGCATCCTCATCCAAGTAGCCAAGTGCTGTTCACCTTCACCCCTTTCTCCGTCCTGCCCCCTTACTTCCCCTCCACACAGTCTGCATCTTTCCATCGTCAACTCTTCTCTTTTATAAAGTCATGCTTTCTAGGTTCTCTATATGTGAGAAAATGTGATCTGTATCTGTGGGTCTGGCTTATTTCGCTTAATGTGATTACCTTCAGTCCCATCTATTTTCCTACAAATGACATAATTTCACTCCTTTTAATGGCTGAAACTCTGCTTTCTCTCTCTCTCTCTCTCTCTCTCTCTCTCTCTCTCTCTCGTGTGTGTGTGTGTGTGTGTACATAGTACATTTCCTTTACCATAACCCACTTTTGGAAGATACTGTGTCAATCACACTGCACCACTCAACTTGGCATCTCCTTCTCCATTGGAGTTTCCCATCTTCTGTTTTTAATTACATTGATTTGAATCAATTTTTAATTTCTAATTTATGGAATTGATTGTGTATTTCTAGAAATGGATGTTAAGGTTGGCAGTTGGGCTCTTCAACTCTGTGTCCTGTCCTGTAAAATAGCAGTAAGAACATCAATTCAGAACATCTCAGCATAGAGAAGGGCAAGTAGAAATAGTCTCACCCCTAACCAAGAGGCTATTTGCAGTTGATTGCTGGTGGGAGAGGGAACAGTTTTCTTCAGTGGAGCATCCCTGGGTCTATTGACTGCATTCCATGGTAGGCCACAGGCCCAGGAGTAGTTGGTCAATAAAAAACAGACTGTGTGTCTTTTATTTATTTATTTTTTATTTTATTTAATCATTTTTTTTCACTCCAGATTTTATTCCCCTCCTGGTCCACCCTCTGATTGTTTCCCATCCCATACCTCCTTGCTCCCCTGTCTCCATGAGGATGTACCCACCCCCTGTGCGTGCCTTTTTTGTTGTTGTTGTTTGTTTGTTCATTTTGTTTTTGTCTTTTGTCTGTTTTGATTTTCTTTTTAGTTTGTTTGTGTGGGGATGTTGGAGGGAAGGAGAGAGAATGAAGTTGGGTGGTTAGGGAAGTGGGGAGGTTCTGGGAGGAGTTTGGGGAAAAAGGGATATGATCAAAATATATTATATGAAAAAGATGAATACATAATTCCTTAAAGAAAAATAACTCTTTTAATGTTAATTCATTTCAAAATGTTGAGGAAACTTATTTCTAATAAAACAAATATCAAATTAAAATGTAAAAGCGAGAGTATCTGTTGATGGAAGATGGTGTGGGAGTGAGATGCTACACAGCTCATCCCTAGCGTCTAGCAGTGCTCTCTAAGTGTGTGCTCTCATTCTATTTCAGTTCTTGATATAGCACCGACAGCCTGCCTTCCTGGTTACTGTATGTCGATGCTTTCTAAAATAGAGTGAGGGGAATTTACAAAGCCAGTTGATCAGTTTTAATGAGAAAGTATTTTCTTATAAATTGTTTCCAGCTGTAGACCTTTTTCAGTTGCAAATATTCATATTTAAAAATGTAAGTGTTTAATTAGAGATAAAAACATTGTAGAGACAAGCTTGTACTCTCCCCTTATTACTCAATTTGGGATCCTTCCATTTTAATTTCAAATGATTTCTTCTAAACAATAAGACCAATTGTATATTTTTAGTGTGAATGACATTTTCTCTTGGATGGATTATGGAAAGTCTGGTTAACTTTAGCACTATTGGAGCTTGAAGAGACATTAATATTAAACAAGTGTTTAGTTGCAGGACACGATCAAGTTTACATTGTTGCAGAGCCTTAATTAAACTTTTATTAAACTGTGTAAAGCACGATCCAGTTTGAAAGTAGATAGACATCTGTTTCAAATATTATTACTACAGCTAGAAATTAATAGCCCTTTTCTTTTGAGTCTGAACATTTCCCTTAGGAAGCCTTCATTTGCCTTTTCTCATGCTTGTTTCTCTTTGTAAGTAACTTTGAGGCATGGATTATTTTAAAAATCAATTTTAGTAATTTATAAGAGCATATGAAATAAAAGCAGGTTAGTCTTTGGAAATATTTTATTGAAGAATAATAAACCAAGACTCCTTCTTGTTTTATGTTCAAACCAAAGCTTGGTAGTTTTAGTAAGGCACCAACATTATTGTGGCTCACTTCATGTTGGTAGCCACCAAGCTGTCTACCCTCCTGCTTGCTCTGTCTTGCCTTTTCCTTTGGGAGTGATGACAAAGTCTAGACAAATGTTTGCATTATTTTGCTTACTTAACAAACACAGTCGCATCGCCTTCCCTTGTGCTAGTGATCCCGAAAGAGACTTCAGGGAACATAACTTGTAGGTAATTTTCTGTTTATTTCTCATTCTGAAAAGAAAACTGCATATCTTATTTCATTCAGAATTCTTTATGCTGTCTAGATCACAAAATACCAGCGTTTACATTTATGTTAAAGAATGCTTATGAAAATAGTTGAAATGCACACACTTTGTTGTTGTAAAATGCAGAACACACCAGTTCTTTACTAGATTGCTGTCTCTTAGTTCTTCAGCATGCATCTGATTATTAGTGAATGTTGGGTCAATGGAGATAATATTAAAAAGGCGGGGAAGAAACTCATTTTCTTATA
This sequence comes from Mus caroli, assembly GCF_978045245.1. Taxonomy (NCBI): domain Eukaryota; kingdom Metazoa; phylum Chordata; class Mammalia; order Rodentia; family Muridae; genus Mus; species Mus caroli. The sequence goes on from NW_028227258.1 coordinate 17,898,223, forward strand.
CTTTGTCTTTCGTACCTTCTTTAAGTCATCATGGTCCACATCATGGTCATATTGAAATTCTCTTAGGTCCTTTTTTTTTTTTTTTTTTTTTTTAGTTGAATTTTGGTTGTGGGGTGTGAGTGAGCTTTCATTTTCTATATAACCAATTCTCCAGATGAAACCTTTGAACACGTCTATTCCTGAGTGATTGTACATTCATTACCACTCTCTTACGTTGTTGATTTTTTCCCCTCTCTCTCCATGAGACTCTTATTGGTTTACTTTCTATTCTTGTAGATAGTACTTCACTGTCTTCCTAAACTGTCATTCTGAGTTCTGCTACCTACTTGGGTATGTCCCTTCATTTCTGTGTTTTATTTTGTTTTGTTCTTGTTTTATTCTGTCTTGTTTTGAAGTCTAGGCTATTGATCCTTTCTTCTTTCCAGTAAGTTCCATAATAAGCTTTTCAAGTGTTTGTTGTTGAAATTTCAGTGAACTTAGATGTGACTTTTATCATCTCTATTTTTACAGTCTTTTCCTTTCTAAGAGACGTGGCATATTTTGTTAGTTACTTTTAATATTCTAATGAAATTTCACTTCTTAAGAGATATTCTTCAGTGAAACTTGGCACTTACTGTGTTGTAATTGTGCCTAGATATTTTATCTTTTTGTTCTTTTGAAAAATAAAACTTTAAAGGGTTTTCTAACTTTTTTGAATAAAAATTCATCTGTTCCTTATGTCCTGTTATTGGCAGGATTTTGACTATGGATTTTTCTTTTCTTTTTTTTTTTTTTTTTGCTTCAGAGAGACTTTTTTTTTTTTTTTTAATGAAAGCATTTGTGTTACTTACAAGTCTCAGTGTTATCCTTTACTTAATCTAGTGTGGTGGCTAGGAACCATAGGATAATGTGGGATAGAAAGAGTGGTTGTGCTCACATTTTTCATTTTCTTTCTTTTTATGAATTATTTTATTTATATTTCAAATTTTATCACCCTTCCAATCACCCCTCCCCCTCTCCTTCCCTTCTATGAAGGTGCTCCCACACCCACCTACACCTGCCTACACCCACCTTACCCCTCTAGCCTTCCTCTTCTCTGGAGCATCAAGCCTCCACAGGACCAAGTGCATCCCCTTCCACTGAGGCCAGACAAGGCAGTCCTCTGCTATATGTATAGTGGGGGCCATGAAGCTGCACATGCATACTCTTTGGTTGGTGGTTTACTCTCTGGGAGCTCTGAGGGGTCCAGCTAGTTGATATTGTTGTTCTTCCTAACGAGTTGCAGTCCCCTTCAGCCCCTTCAGTCCCTCCTCTAATTCTTCCATAGTGCTCCCCAGGCTCAATCCAATGGTTGTCTCTAAGTATCTGCATCTGTCTCAGGTGCTGGTAGAGTCTCTAAGAGGACAGCCGTACCAGGCTCCTGTCTGCAAGCACATCTTGGTGTCAGCAATAGGGTCAGGGTTTAGTGTCTGCACATGGGATGGATCCTAAGTTAGGACTGTCTCTGGATGGCTTTTCCTTCAGTCTCTGCTCCATTTTTTGTCCCTGCATTTCCTTTAGACAGGAACAATTCTGGGTCAAAAATTTGAGGTGGGTGGGTGTCCCCATCCCTCCACTGCAGGACATATCTATCTACTGGAGGTGTTCTCTTCAGGTTTCATCTCCCCACTCTTGGGCATTTCGGCTAAGGTCATCCCCATTGGGTCCTGGGAGTCTCTCAGATCTCGGGTGTCTGGAACTCTTTAGTGGTTTCCTCCATCCCTGACCCCACACTGCTGCATATTTCTCCTCATTCTCCTGGCCCTCTTGGCTTCTCCCCTGTCTCTCCCCTATACATCATCCTGCTCCCCTTTTTTCCCCTCCCTTTCCCTTCTCCCACCCAGGTCCTTCCCTCCCTCTGCCTCCCTGATTATTTTGTTCCCCTTCTAAGTGGGTTTCAGGTATCTACACTTGGGACTAAACCACAAACCAAAGAGTGCTCTACCTTTAGCTCTGTGACCCCTCCACATTTTAAAAATTGGTTTATTGAGTTATTGGTATCTAATTTCTTGAGTTGTTTATATGTTTTGGATATTGGCCCTCTATTAGATGTAGGGTTAATAAAGATTTTTTCCCAATCTGTATATTGTCTATTTTCTCTCTATTGACTGTGTCCTTTGCCTTACAGAAACTTTTCAGTTTCCTGAGGTCCCATTTGTCAACTGTTGATCTTCGAGCCTGAGCCATTGTTGTTAGACCAGCACCATTTGTTGAAGATGATTTTTTTTTTCATTGTATGGTTTTGGCTTCTTTTTTAAAGATCAAGTATCCATATGTGTGTGCATTTTTTTTATTATTATTTCTGGGTCTATAATTCTATTCCATTGATTGACCTCTCTGTCTCTATACCAATACCATGCGGTTTTTATAGTTATTTCTCTGTAGTACAGCTTGAGGTCAGGGATGGTGATTCCCCCAGAAGTTCTTTTATTGTTGAGAACTGTTTATTCTGGACTTTTTGTTATTCCACATGAAGTTGTGAATTACTCTATCTATCCCTGTGAAGAATTGAGTTTGGATTTTGATGGGGAGTGCACTGAGTCTGTAGAATGCTTTTGGTAAGATGGTCATTTTCACTATGTTAAGCTATCCATGAGCATCAGAGATCTTTCCATCTTCTGAGGTCTTCTTCAACTTCTTTCTTCATGGACTTGAAATTCTCGTTATATAGATCCTTTGCCTGGTTAATTAAATATTTTATATTGTTTGTGACTGTTGTGAAGGGTGTCATTTCCCTAATTTCTTTCTCAGCCTGTTTATCCTTTGAGTAGAGGAAGGTTACTGATTTGTTAGAGTTAATTTTATATTCAGCCACTTTGCTGAAGTTTATCAGCTGTAGGGGTTCTCTAGTAGAATTTTTTGGGGTAGCTTATGTATACTATCATATCATCTGAAACAGTGATACCTTGACTTCTTTCTTTCCAATTTGTATTCCTTTGACCTCCTTTTGTTGTCTAATTGCTCTGGCTAGAACTTTGAGTACTATAATGAGTAAAGAGGGAGAGAGTGGGTAGCCTTGTTTTGTCCCTGATTTTAGTGAGCTTGGTTCAAGTTTCTCTTCACTGAATTTGATGTTGGCTGTTGGTTTGCTGTATATTGCTTTTTATTATGTTTAGGTGTGTGTCTTGAATTCCTGAGCTTTCCAAGACTTTTATCATGATGGGTTGTATTTTGTCAAAGGCTTTTTCAGCATCTAATGAGATGATCATGTGATTTTCCTCTTAGAGTTTGTTTATATAGTGGATTATGTTGATGGATTTCTGTATATTGAACCATCCATACATCACTAGGATGAATCCTACTTGATCATGGTGAATAATTATTTTCATGTGTTCTTGGATTTGGTTTGCAAGAATTTTATTGAGTATTTTTGCATCGATAATCATAAGCGAAATTGGTCTGAAATGCTCTTTCTTTGTTGGGTCTTTGTGTGGTTTAGGTATTAGCATAAATGTGGCTTCATGGAATGAATTAGGTAGTGTTCCTTCTGTTTCTATTTTGTGTAATAGTTTAAGGAGTATTGGTATTATGTCTTCTTCGAAGGTCTAATAGAATTCTTCACTAAAACCATCTGTCCCTGGGCTTTTATTGGTTGGGAGACTTTTAATGATTGCTTCTATTTCCCCTGTTGGTTATGGGACTGCTTAGATAGTTTATCTGACCCTAGTTTAACTTTGGCAATGTGGTATCTGTCTAGAAAATTATTCATTTCATCTTGATTCTCCAGTTTTGTTAAGTATAGGCATTTGTAGTAATATTTGATGATTAATTTCCTCAGTTTCTTCTGTTATATCTCCCTTTCTTATAGAGACAAATTTCAATGTGTGAGTAAAAGAATAATTGTTCCTGGGGTTTTGTTTTGAAGCAGATTCTCATTATGTCTCTGTTGTACCCATTTTTATTTTTAAGTAAATTTCTCCTATTTATAATATACTATTTTACTTTGGATTCATCATAAGTGGGTGCTTAACTAGCTTTGGCATCTTTGATATTGTAACAATTTTCCCTCCAATCACTTCCTGTGGTAAAATTATTTATTTTTTGTGTTAAACTAATGTAACATTACTGGGTCAGTTTCTTTTAATCATGATGTGTATTTAGCTATATACTGCTAAGATTTGGTTTGTTAATCTCATTTAGGATTTTTACATCCATATTTAAGACTAAGATTAGTGCTTTTAGTAATGAAAATGCAAAAATAACTTTTATTGTCTATGACCACTAGCCACCAATCTAAGTTCTTGATTTATCTGGCTTAGGTGATGTGTTTAAATGGAATCACACAATGCATTATCTTTTGTAACAGGATCTTTCCACCTAATGTTTTTAAACTCCAATTATACGATAGCAGAAGCTATTACTTATTAATTTTCATTGTCACGCCAATTTTCAGTTTTGTAATTCCGTTGCACAGATCTACCACATGTTTGTTCATTCATTAGTAGATGGACATTTGGATTGTTTATATTTATGACGATGTTAATAATGTTTGTGCCCCAAGGATTGTGTGTACGTGTATTTTGCTGTTTCTTGGGAGCATACCTGGAAGTGTCCCTTCTGAGTTATGTGGCAAATGTCTGTTTAATACTTTGAGGAACAATTGCAATATTTGCTGAATTGGTTACAGTGGTTTACATCTCCACAATAGTGTACAAGGTTTCCAGTCATTCCACACCTCGCAGATCTGAGGACAAGTGGCCCATTGTGCTTGCATTTCCATATCAAATTCAACCAGCAAAGGAGCTAGAGTGTTTTGAACATTGCCTGTCTTAGGTATGCACATAACTTGCTCTTCTAAGTCCCTAGCTGTAAAGAATTAATAACTATATATATAGCACCTATTTTCTGCAGTCATTGAAGGTGTACAGAACTATAAACACTTAGCCACTTTACAAAGTCACTTGAGTATTGACGCCTTTCAGAGTACAGGAGATATCCTGGAACTAATCCTTGTAGATACAGTGGAACAATTGTGGTTTTGTTGGCAGCCATGCTAGGAAATAGATGTACAGTGATTTCTTCTGATAACCAATTTGTGTCTTAATGATGAATACTTATGCCAGATATCATTTTGGTCATTTCTACATCTGAATTGGAGGAATACATGTTCAGATCCTTTTGCCTATTAAAAGGTGATTAGTTTGACTTGAGAGTTCTGTATTTTATATATTCTGAATACAAGCCTGTGTCAGATACACGAGTTGCAAATGTTTTCTTCTGTAATGGGGGACGGGGAGGCTCCTCCTCCCCTCCCCTCCCCTCCCCTCCCCTCCCCTCCCCTCCCCTCCCCTCCCCTCCCCTCCCCTCCCCTCCCCTCCCTTCCCTTCCTTCTTGAGATAAGCTCTCACACTTCAGCTCTGGATAACCTGGAGCTCACTCTATAGCACATTCAATTTCTTGGCAATCCTCCTGCATTGGTCTCCCAAGAGCTGAGATAGAAGACATAAGCCACAGGCATATTTCCATTTTCTGTGCCATTCACTTTCTTATTTTCATGCTTCACATTGATATTATATTAATATAATGAATAGAGTTCTATCTCAATAGGGAAATAGTAGAAAGTATCTATGGCTCACAGGATCAGAGGCTGAATGGCTTCACAGTGGAGACTATGAGTTGAGGAGCTGAGGTAACTCTCTAAAAAAGCTGCAGGCCTCATATCAGTGGTGGTATGACCTCAAAGCTGAAGGTCTGCACCCCTGGAGAGCTGAGTACAACTGCAAATTAAAAGAAGTTCATGGGCAGTGGCAACCTCTAAAAATACAATAACTCATGATGTTGCTGTTTCTTTCATTTGGGTCTCTAGCCTAGTGGATAGGGTCACCCATGCTCATGATGCGTTTCTCTCATCAGCTCACTGACTCATCTGCTGTTTATCATGAAACACCATTAGAGACACACCTACAAGTGTACCTACTAATTTTGTACACGACTCTGTTCAGTCACATTGATAGCTAAATTTAATTGTCACACAGCATACTGACAATCCATTGCTTAATACATGGTAATAAGTATCAATACCCACTTTTCACTTATAGTTTTGAAACACAGCTTTGATGGGCATAAGATTGATTACTGAAAGTTTGTCTTTCTTTTAGTCCCTTGAATATGGTAAACTCTGTGCCTTCTAGCCTGAATTGCTTCCAAACGAGAAGTTAACTGTTAGTGGTGTTTCCTTGTCTGCAACAAGTCAGTCTTGTTTTTCCTCTTTCAAAACACTCTCTTTCTCGTCTTTGAGTATTTTTAGTATGATGTGTCTGGGTGTGTATTTCTTTGTGTTTATTTTGCTTGGAGTTTGCTGAGCGTCCTGGATTACTGTTTTTTAAATTAGTATTTCATCAAATTGGACAAGTATCAGTCCTTCCTTCTCGCCGGCGCTGTCCTTGCTCTTTACTCTCTGGGCTTTGGTGGTCCCATGTGGGATGCATGGTCAGCAGCATCTCACATCTCTCCAAAGCTCTGCCTATTTTCTTCATTTATCACAACTTGTATATTTGATGATGTAATCTGTATTGGCCCAGTTTGTTCATCCTTCTGTCAGTTCACAAGCAGAGTGGAGCCCCTCTGTTCCATTTCTGTGCCAGTTATTTTACTTTCTGTAGCTAGAATTTCTAACTTAAAAACAGTGGCTCTGTCTTTGTTGAGCTTTCCTGTCTGATGAAATCTGTTTCCATCACAATCTTTATTTCTTTGAGCGTGAATCCTTCTTTGGGCATATTTATAGCTGTTACTTGGGGGTCTGTTCCATTTGCTTTCTTGGTCCTGTCAGGTAGTTCTGGGCACCTGCTTTTCTGTCTTACTTTTTTTCTCAGCCCTTCTTATGATTGTTGGGAATTAGACATTTTAGGTAGCATAGCAGCTCTGGAATCAGAGTCTTCATACTCTCTGATAAACATTTTTGTTGCTTGTTTCTTTAGTTACTTGGAGGGAACCATCTTATTTTCTTAAAGTCTGCCATTTCTGTGGTTACACTGAGATGGTTTGTATAGCTTTGGCTCTCTGGTACCAAAATAGCTAGTAGCCTCCATTAATTGCTGACTAATAATGCTTTGGGGCACGTATTGCTTCATTGAATTAGTTTCGGGTCACTGTGTAAGCATAACCTTTGGGGCCAGCGTTTGAGGTTTGATCTACCCGTAGAAGGGCTGTTAGCATCTCTTTTCCTAGTTGTCTTTGGTAAACTCTCTGGCCTGGAGAGTAGTTGATGGCTCTCTAGTGCTACCCATTTCTATCAACATAACCCCTGTTTCCAGGTTGCTCTTTGGTTTGAACTTTCTCTATAGTCTGTAACATGAAGTGGAAACTTTTGGTTTTTTTGGAAAGCCTGTTAAATAATGTTTTGATGGGGCACACAGGTGAAAGGATGTTTCGTTAACATAGACACATGAAGGAATGTTTCGCTAAAGTAGACACAGATGAAAAGATGTTTTGCTAAAGCAAACACATAAAAGGACATATGATGTTAAGAAGGAATATAAATATAACCCAACAGATGGTGGACAATGCTCGATGGTATTGGTATACCTTGTTATTTTTTTTTTTTTAAACTGGTTATCATTTGTTGTGGCTTTATAGAAAAAAAATATCAAAAAAATGTTTGGTGCTGTTCTCCCTGCTTCTTGCTGCTTCTATGGACTCAGGCCGATTGGCAGAGTGAAATAGAAGTTTCTGGATATGTCAGCTGATACAGACTCGGGTGAAATTCCGTCAAGACAGACTCACATGGTGTTTTGCCGAGACAAGACCCATGGGAGGACAGGTAATGTTTAGAGGGAGTATCAATAGTACTCAACAGTGGCGGCTGGCTTGCATAGCTTCACAGCAATGCTTTGTGGGTCTTACAGCTTTGTCTTTACTGACCTTTGTTGAGAGAAGCATGGCAGAGAACTCCTGTTGTCCCTGGTCATTCCTGCTGATTCGTGCCAATTCAGCAGAGGCCTGACTGTTTCTGCTGGGTCCTACCACCACTGCGGACATGTTTGGTCTCCTTACACTGTTGAAATGGACTCCTGGTATTAGACAGTTAGAGATTGAGATCACCCCAAAGAACTACTTCTAAACAACATATAGCAGAGCCTTGCAGTTGCAATGCCACTAAGAACTGTAGATTGAGAAGTGTCACTGACTCCCTCCTCTTGGTAAGAGGGTTTTTTCCTTGACTGGGAGTACTGAGAAAAGAAGGGTCCTCATTTTTTTTTTCTGGCCACATTAATTGAGAATGAAGTTTCTCTCCAGTTAACCTTAGGATAGAGGAACCATGCATAGTCTACCCATCAAAAGCCATGGGGTTTCCCTTTCCTGTCTATGTTGATGCATTTTCATTAATGAATGTTTCTTGATTTGCTTTATACTCTTATTGATGCAGACCTTTAAGAGTGATGGGGCCTTTCTCATGACTCAAGGACTCAGGTGATGGACACTAAATAGATGTTAAAAGTCAACTGGAATATCTCATGCTGCCAATGTTCAGAGATGTGGAGTAAATAGAGCAAAGGCAGCAAATTATATTGAAGGAGGAGGAGGAGGAGGGAGAGGAGGAAGAGGAAGAGGAGAAGGAGAAGAAGGAGGAGAGCAGGAGAGAAGAAGAAGAAGAAGAAGAAGAAGAAGAAGAAGAAGAAGAAGAAGAAGAAGAAGAAGAAGAAGAAGCAGAAGCAGCAGCAGCAGCAGCAGAAAAAGAAGAACAAGAACAAGAAAGACTAAGAAGATTCTTATAGGCAGGTGGGGATAGGGTAATAGGAAGGACTCAAGGATATTACTATTGAGTTGTTTATCTAGAGATTCTAATAAGACTTATGCCAGAATCTGGACAAAGTCATTTTATTGAGGTCAGTTATCTCTGGGCATATGCTGATCAATCCATGGTGCACTCTTTTCTGGCCCAAATGGGGATAATCAACTCCATGCTGTTTCCTTTGTGGAAACAGATACTATGAGATCAGCTTTCAATTTTTCTTATTTTGTCAGGGATCATGGCATGCCAACCTAATGGAAAAGACAGAAATGTAACATATTTTTCAGTGTTTTGTATATCTTTTTTTAAATAAGATTAGAATTACATCCTTGGAAAGTATGATAGAACTTTGTAAAGTTATCTGGGCCTTTGGGGTTAATTTGAAACTATTAATTGGATTTGTTACTATTGTTTTCAGACTGTCTCTTTCTCTAAATCAGCTTTTCATATTTGTAATTTTTTTTTTTCTTAAAAGGCGTAAAATTCACACTGGGCCCACTTGTCCTCTCCCCTGATGCATCTGGTTTTATGCTCAGATGTTGGTTGCAGACCTTCAGTTTGGAGAGTGGGCCAGGGCATTGTGGGTAGTTAAGCCCTGCGCATCTTCGGTGTGGCTTCATTTTTAGTGCTGTAAGTCAGCTTAATCTCCTCATGCTTATTTTGGAGCAGCCCTCATATGATCTCTGGTGCCGAAGCCACGACAAATCCATGGGAATGTTTTGTTCCACAGAACTTTTCAGCGCCGTAACTTTCCCCAACAACTGCTTACAGAGGTCACACGTTGTATCCTCACAGGACCACAGGGCTTCTGACCAGGGAGTCGGGAGACGGAGGAGCAGAGAGACAATCGGTCCTTTTAGCCTCTGTTGAGGTATTCTCGGGCTTTGTAGGTCCTATGCGAGGTGGAGTCAGTCATTTTATCGTCCATCCTTCCCCCTTCTCTCTTTACCCTCTCACTCTTGCTCACTGGTTGTTACATCACCTCCGTCCTACAGAGAACCTTTGGTGCAGATCTGCTTCAGACTGATTTCTAGCAAACCGAAGCAAAACCAGTCTTAACTAGCAATAGGCCTAGCAAACGGATACTTGAGATAGGTTGATCTCTGTCTGGATCGCTTTCCCCCTTAAAACCAATGTAAGGTTGCTGGCAACAGTAGCTGGTGCATATTGACGTCACAGTGATTGCGGCTTTGATGGCTGGAGACTTAGTGTGACAAATGTATGAAAGACAAAGCATGTGACCGCTGTACCCACATGATTAACATAGCAGAGGTAAGTTAAGGATTTCTGTGTTTGGCAGCATCTTGTCCTTTTAATTGAAAAGGATGGTTCTCCCAGGGCATTGCAAGACAACTGAAGGCATGCTGTGAAAGACGGTTGGGGGAGTGTCTCTGTAACTATTTTCAGAGAGATTTCACTTCTGTATCTATAGAAAAGTTAACAATAAAATAAAAGTAATGGTCATAAAACTAAAAAAAAAATAGATTTATAATTTTGGCAGGCCACTTATATATCAAAGACAGAGTTTGGTAGAGTAAGGGTTGATTGTTTCATGGATGGACTTGATGTCACGGGCCTTCAAAGCACTTTGCCTTGATCTTATTCCAAGAAGAAAAAAAAAGACCTGTTTTCTTTGGACTCCATGCAGTGACTACCTGGACTTTGTGCTTTGTAGGACTATGCTTATTCTCCTCATGTTCACTGTGCTTCTCATTATCTCTATGGTCAGACTGAGTAGGGTTCCAACATAAACAAACATGGTAGTATACAATCCCTGTTAGAAGAAGAAAAAAAATGTCATCATGGTGTGTGTGTGTGTGTGTGTGTGTGTGTGTGTGTGTGTGTGAGAGAGAGAGAGAGAGATGTATACTTTCTCTTTGGTTAAAGGAAAGGTGCCATAACTTTGCTATGTGCTATGGTGAACAGGTATGAGTTGCTACATTTGTAACACATTTGGGTTAATATGATCAGATAGTAGTCTTTCAAAGACCCTTCTGTTGAGTGTTCAGTTCTGCTGAGTAGGGCATTAGATTCCTGGAAGTAGAAGATCAACTAGGAGGGTGACTTTCATAGACTATGTATTCTTAGCGTGGTCTCTGATGTTTTCTCTGTCTCCGGACCTGGGACAGAGGAGACAGAGGAGTTTACAAAGGGCAGTGTGAGGAGGATGTAGTTTTCTGCTTTCCTCATGTGAGTTCTCTGCCTTCGGATTGTTAGCTAAATTTTATGGTATGTCTTCCTACAGTTTGCCAAGGATGAAGAGATTTTTCTTTTCATTACCCCAATTTATGCAATAACATGGTCATTTTGATTGGGGTAAATCTGGGACTTTTATTTCTACAGAGTCTAAGATGGCCACTTCTTCATGTGCTGCCAGCATCCTTTAACTTTATACAAATAAATTAGATATTTGGATGGATTGGTAACAGCCATGACTAGATTTTTGCTTGACAATTAAGAGTGCAGTGGATTACAACATCTGGGTCTTGGACTATGAGGCCAATAGCAATGTCTCTAAGGAGTGGTGTGTACAAACATCTGCCTGTGCCTGTGTCTCTTTTGAAGAGTTTCTGAGTGAGTATGATTGTGTTTAGCTCACACATTTATATTTGTCACAAATACTCTGAATGATGCTTATTAAAAGGCATGCTTGGCCAACATTCACATGGATTAAATAGACTGACAAATAGCATCAGAAGCCAAAGCCATCAACTGCCTCTGTCAAAGGGCACTTGTGACATTGGATGCAGACTGTTTGCTGTTCCCCTTACCTGGATTTGTAATAATAATTGTGCTGGGAAATATTTCCTTATAAAATTACATAATGTCTTCATTGCAATAGCTAGATTAAGTGTTAAAGGTATGATAGGCATTTTGCTTATTATATGTAGCATTTTAACTGTTACTTTATAGACCTCATCCAATTCTTTTATAGAGATGGAGAAACCCACTTGTGATTTTACAAGGATCATGTTTAGTGAGTGATGGAGGTTGTATTTAACCCAAGCATTGTTGGTGTGTGTGTGTATTGTGATATGTTGTGTTGAATATGTGGGTTTGTGTAGGTGGTAGACCAGGAGCTGATGTCAGATTTCTTCCTCTGTTGTCTCTCACCTTATTATTTCTAAGATTGGATTTCTCAATGATTCTGGAACTTTCCATTTCAGTTAAACAGGCTGGCATGAGCAAGCTGCCAGGATCTGCTTGTCTCTGTCCCCAACTCTTAGCCCTGGAGCTACAGAGCCATGCTGCTGAGCCCAGATGTCGTGTGGATTCTGGTAGTCTGTGTAGACTCTCATGCTTGTGTAGCAAGCTCTTGAGCTGGCCATCTTCCTAACCCCAAGTAAGCATTCACAAAAATGTATGCTTTTATTCCATCTTCCTTTTTAATTCCAAGGTACCTAGTATCAGTACCCCTGTTGTTGCTGGTTTAATTATTTCTCAGTAGAAAGCAATTCTACTAAGAGGGTACAGTTTTATGAAGGGATTGCTACCACTTCAAACTGAGTGGGTTCCAGAGTTCTTAAAGCATGCTAATAATACCTGAAAGCAGAAGGAAGCTGTGCTGCTATCTGTCTTTTGGTTATGGATCTCCAGGAATATAGTTAATAAGGTTATACTCAAAGCAACATTACCATCACCCCCAACATTTATCCACACTACCCCAGGACTGTTCCTGTTGCTGCATACATTTGCTCTGAAGCCACAGTGTCCTCCCCACGTCTGTCCTCACTGACAGATCTCTGGCAGGTGCAGATGCCTCTGGCCTAAGTGCTTAACTTTTCTAGTGACATGTGTCAGTCAGACAAGGCTGTGGGGGAGTATTCAGTCAAGCAGCTGATAACCCAACGTGTTGACTGGGGCAGAGGACTGCAGGGTATGATATACTCTTGAGCCCGTGTGGCTGAAGAGACCTAAGCAAATCCAGTCACAACGCGTATGTAGTAGAATAATGAATCTTAGTCTTGAGAACCCATATTCATGTTGCTCCCCAGAAAGCACTAGGCAGAGCCCAACACAGGGAAGAGCTGTGTCTCATTGAGAAACTTGGCTCATGTGAGTCCTTGTGGCACTTAAACACTAGCATGTTTAGTGTCTGTTTCATAACCTAGGTTTTTTTGTTGTTGTTGTTTGTTTGTTTGTTTTATATCTCCAAGTCTGAAGTCAAGGAAATACTGTGGCTGGCACTCAGTATATGTGGAGCGCAGAGGTTTCTAGTGCACAATGCCTGCCTGTTAGTCACACTGCTGAGGACTGGCTAAAAGACCAGACCTTTTGCAGAGATGACTGGGTAGACAGTGATTGTGTTGGATCAGAAAGTCAACTCAGGCCTCAGAGTCTCGTATGAAGGAGGGCTACTGACTTGAGTAATTTATCTAGTCACTTTGCTGAAGGTGTTTATCAGCCTCAGTCTCTGGAGTAGAAAATCAAGAAATGCCTTTAGATTTCCCAACAACAGACAACACGAACCCTGATTTTCATGCAAGTTAAGCTGATTTTAAGCTTTTAATTTCTGATTCCCCTCTCTGGTTTCATAAGCATTTCATTAAAGTCAGAATTGCACTCTAAAATGGAATCTGGTCACACTGATTTGGGTTAGGAGGAGCTGCACTATGGCCCTGAAATTGTCTCTCTGGCTTTAATGCTGTCCTTTGAAGAAGCCATCCTTTCATGGTTGTGTCTACTAGAAGTTTCAGACGGTTTATACGGCCTCTTTGGCCCAGACGGTTTACACAGCCTCGTTGGCCAGACTGAGCCAGGAGTTGCTCTTTTGGTAGATTCACTGACTTACAAGCAGAGCTCATTTTTTTTTTTTTTTTGGAAAGAACTTTTCAATTCAGACATGAAGTTTTGTTTTAGTTTAGAGTTTGTTTTAAGGAATCTATGGGAGACGATTTGTGCTGTTTGAGAACTGGTAAATAATCCAATCACAGAAGTTTACTCTAAGGATTATTTAGATATTTACTTGTGGTGGGAACCAAATCTATTTTAAGGTCTTTCCCTTGTTTTATTATTTTCCTTGGTTAGCAAATGGCTGTTTAGTGAATAAGACAGAGTCTATTAAGCACTTAATTTGAGCCAGCTACTCTTGTCGAGTAAGTGGGCAGTTGAAGAGGAGAGGGGTTGGACGCCAGAACCATTTGGCTCGCCTCTCCACTCATTACTGGTGTGACTTCATGCCAGTCCTTCGCCACCTTTCGCCTTGAGCATGCTTCTCTGTAAGAAGAAAATCTTGCAAGTGTTAGCTTTAACTGGGTGGTTTGGGGATTGAAAAGCTTAGAGTTGGTTGTAATCCTACTCTTGTTTTCTGGTAATGATCCTGGTCCTTAAAGAACTTGAAGTTTATGAAAAGTGTTCACATGAAAACATAGTTAGTGAACAGTGATAAAAAGAATGCAACCATCAGCCATTCTTCTCCGAAAGGCATCTGATGGGAGCTGGGGAAAAGGAGAGGTAGAGACAGGCATCTTTTCAGAGGTGCTTGGTGGAGTCTGTAAGGTTTGAGCTGGAGCTTCAAGTGTGTAGGAGAGAGGGTGTGAAGAGACACGAATCTAGAGCAGACATGGTGGTAGGAGAGGCCAGGGGTCTGCACAGCCTGACTTTGCCTAAGTGCCACAGAATTCCAGTTTCCCTGCCTTTGCCTTCAAATGCCTGTGACTCCTGGAAGCAGGTTTCTTACCTTTTGCTTTGTGGAAATACTTTTTTTTTTAAACCAGAAATTTTTGTTTATTAATTTTTTTTTGTTTTAAATTTCAGATTTTATTCACCCTCCCACCCCCCCACCCCGGTTCACCCTCTGACTGTTCCACATCCCATACCTCCTCCCTGTCCCTGTCACCACATAGATGTCCCCACCCTCAACCCCAACCCCCACCCAACCAGACCTATAAACTCTCTGGGGCCTCCAGTCTCTTGAGGGTTAAGTGCATCATCTCCAAATGAACACAGACCCAGCAATCCTTTGTGGTATATGTGTTGAGGGCCTCATATCAGCTGGTGTATGCTGCCTGGTTGGTGGTCCAGTATCTGAGAGATCTCGGGGATCCAGGTTAATTGAGATTTCTTGTCCTCCTACAGGATCGCCCTTCTCCTTAGCTTCTTCCAGCCTTCCCTAATTCAACAACAGGGGTCAGCAGCTTCTGTTCATTGGTTGGGTGCAAATATTGGCATCTGATTCTTTCAGCTGCTTGTTGGAACTTTCGGAGGGCAGTCATGGTAGGTTTCCTTTTCTGAGTGCTCCATAGACTCAGTAATAGTGTCAGTCAGGTCGTGGAGCCTCCCCTTGAGCTGGATCCTACTTTGGGCCTGTCTCTAGACCTCCTTTTCATCAGACTCCTCTCCATTTCCATCCCTGTAATTCTTTCAGACAGGAACAACTATGGGTCAGAGTTTTGACTGTAGGATGGCAACCCATTCCTCACTTGATACCCTGTCTTTCTGCTGGAGGTGGGTTCTACAAGTTCCCTCTCTCCAATGTAGGGAAATTCTTTATCCTCCTGTCATTGCCTCTCCAGTATCTGTATAGCACACCTTGCCATCACCCGCATGCCCTTACTGTGTGATCAAGCCCCCTTTTCCCTTTCTACAGGGTCCTTTCTTGTTGCAGTTAGCATTAGCTGCTGCTAGGGATGGTGTTTGTGATGTGACAGTATCCTTTCTTTAACATTTTAACATTTACTTGCATGTAAGTTCAAGTGTGTGCGTGCACTCATGTGGTGTGTGTGTGTGTGTGTGTGTATGTATGTGTGTGTGTATGTGTATGCACAGACTCATGTATGTGTTACAGAGCATGTCTGGAGGTCAGAGGATAGCTTTTGGGTGTGGTTACTTCTCTCCTTCTGTGTGGATAGCAAAGACTCAGGTGGTCAGGCTGGGTATCAGTTGAGTCACCTGCAAGGCCTGGGTCCTTTCTTTTCGTGATTGTAACAGCTTCATGAATTAGATTATCCCTTTTTCTAGGTAGTGCTACTGTCTTTCCTGAGACATTGAAAATTTAATTTGTTCAGGGCCTGCTAGCCTTAATAAGCCCTTGGATTTGAACCATGTTTCTGAAATTGTTTTTCTAAATGATGGAGATTTAGAAGATAAAATTTAATTATTGATTTTTAAGAAGTTTTTATTTTCATAGACATGAGAGAGAAAAATAAAAATAACCTGGGAACTTCAACCATGTGTGTGTGGTGTGTGCACGAGTATGAGGGGGGATTTTGTGAATAAATAAGGTAATTGTGTTGGAAGGAGCTACAAGTTAAGTGATAATAATGTAAGGTGATTGAGAATTTTTGCTTTATTGTGAGACTTTGCACTAAGTTGAAATAATATTTCATTCTGATTCTATGATTCTTTGGCTTTGTTTAATGCTTATTTACAACTTGCCTTGCATATACACCAAAGCAAATTGGTGAATTACTATAAAATTATTATTTTTGTTTGGGAGGAGTACTTTCCTCATAGGCCCAGTATTTATTTGCCTACCACGAGAGTGCCTGCCAGTGTGAAGTTTCCTGGATATCTAGGTTGCTGCTTTCTTAGGTCATTGCTTCTTGCTTAACCCCCAGCATTTGTGTTGAGAGTGTCCTGGCCCAGACTGTGACCACAGGAAGCAGAGGGAGGCGACCTGCTGCTGACAGGTCCTGGACAGGTTAGATCCGTCTCAGGAGGGAGTAAAACTGCTGCACCTCTTCAAAACTCCCCAGTGGCTGCCTTTTGCCGTTGTTGTCATCCCTAATGGCTCGCTTTAGCCTAAAGCTATCTTTGTTCAAGGAGGTCAGTGAAGACAGAGGTGATTGACAGAGAACAGAGCCCACCTTGTGCTGAATGTGGTGTGTGTGCCAAACTGTGAGTGCAGGTAGGGTTTGCTTAAATCATTCCAACCGAGGAGCTGAGAAAGACTGAGAACTGATACCACATGGAGGGATTAGTGGACATTTGGGTAGATCTAGAGGAAAATGTTTTGTAAGGTCACAAAATTCGCTTATGTAATAAGTTGGATACATGGAGAAATGTATACTGGATTTTATATATAATGGATCCGAGGTTTCTAAATTGATGTTTTGTTGGATTATTTTTCCAGAAATGTGATCTGGAATGTAATTCTGGCTGACTTTGCCTCTTGCCTTAGCCTTCTGTGTGTGATTACAGGTGTGCAGCACCATGCCCAATATCCTGGGCTTTCTAAAAGATTTCATTACTCATTGCTCAGCACAGGAAAAAGTAATCCACCAGTAAGACAACTTGGATTAAAAGTTGGTTGAGTCTGTTGTCTTGGAAACGTGATTAATTTCTTAGGTACCTCACCTAGGCCTAGCACTACCCCAAGATAGAGAGAGGCATGGGGGATGATGAAGGCGGCAGCATGAAGATTTGTTTACCTTTTCCCTCTGTTCTGTGTCTTTGTCACTTGGGCAGTCTCTTCCTTCTAGTTGCTGTCTGAGCTTCTCGTTGTTTTGAGCTTCCGTGCTTCTGTTGGCCACTGAGGAACTCAGCAGTCTCTTTTCAGTTCTCTCATTGACTTGGGTTCCTCTTGAACTCCTGCTGTGCTCTTAGACTCTTGGACAGTTGACTGTGAGGCACCCTGTAGACCTTAACATCGAGTCATTTACATGAATATCAGTGATGTTCTCTCAACAAAGCATTGTGAGCTCGTTGGTAACTGAGTTCAGTGTGTTCTGTGGAGTACAGTAGCAGTTAGAAGAGCCAGAGCTCAGTGTCTCCATCCCTTTGACATCACTTTCCTGGGCTGACTTAAAGGAGCCTCAGAGGCTTTCCGTGGCAGGAGTTTGTGTATAGAATGGGGTCGGTGGAAGATGGGGGCACATCCACTCATCCTCACGTCTTCTTTCTTGCTTTTCTTATAGCTCTAATGTTATTGGACGGGGAGAGAATTCCTTCTATTATTTAAAAGATATAATTTTATTATTTTTTTAGTACTTTGTTCATGCATAAAATGTATTCCAATCCCATTCATACCCCACGAGGACACACATTTCCTCCTTATTCCTTCCCGGTCCGCCCTCTCTTCTTTGCACTGCCTCTAAGCTCCATGCTCTCATTTCCTCTTAGGAATGGGGGCTATTTTATTTTCTTTCAAAATAAGATTCCAAATTTTAGTTCGGAATGGAAGAAAGGACATAAGGTCTTTATGTAATCTAAAGATAATCATTTGGCTTGCAAAGTTCTTGTCTTGACGTAGAATCTCATTTTCTGAATGTCAGAAGTTGAACTTTTTATTTTTTTTTTCTTGCTTAATGTTTCTCTCTGATAAATATTAATTGTTCCAAGATGGAAGCTAGGGCCAGGTTTGGGAAAAGGTCATGTGCTTAAAAGGTCACAAGGCGCATCAGCACTTTATGATACCTTCTGAGGATAAAGAAATGACTTTCCCAATTGGCCCATCCTTTGAATCAGATTTTTTTCTCAATTGTTTTTTTCTAAGTGTGGCTTATCTGACTTTACAGAGTTACAATAATATTGATAGAGGTTTGAAAAGTCCTGCAGTAGGATACAAAAAGTGTTAAATCTTGACCAGGAACCCCTTACTCCCCCCCCCACCCCCCCACCCCCCCCAGACACATACACACACACTCTGATCTGTCAAATCTCTGGTTTCTTTGTAGTTTTAGGTTTAAACTGGCCTGGCCAAATCCCTCCCATGGCTAAAGCTACAAAACAAGTTTCCATTCATATTCAGTAGATATTTAACTTTTGTTTAGAAGGAAGTTAGGTTAACTATTTGGCCATAAATTCATTCCAAATTAGTTGGTATAAACTATGCCTCAGCCGCACTTAGAAAAGGCAATTGGGAAAAATCTGGTTCAAAGGAATGGCCAATTGTAAGTCATGGCTTTATCCTCAGAAAGTGTCCTGAAGTGCTGGTACACCTTGTGACCTTTTAAGCACATGACATGAAGTGGGAAATATTTTGTAGTACACACTCCTAAGTCATGAAACTTTTGTTAAATCTAGCTAGTATTTTCTCTCCTAATTAAATGTGAGAGGGGAATCTTTTCCTTGACTTTTTGGCAAATGGATTTACTTAAGACCTCTTATCTCAGTTCTCTGAAGATAAAGGGTCAAATAGTAACAATATTTATGTTTTCATAATTATGAATTTAATTATGGACAGATATAGCCAGAATGTGCACTTGTCTAATGTAGTTTATTATTACTACTGACTTAAGAGTTCTTCAAAGATGTACAAAATAAAATGTGTTGTGTCTATAAAAGGTATGTAGGACACTTAGAACCTGTGATTAAAAGTCAGGGAATGTTAGTCAGGGTTCTGATGGGGGTTGGAGGAAAGCAGTGAACATGGAGATGAGGAGTGGAAAGTCCTAGCTTTTAACCCAGAGATGGATTACCCTTCTCCTCTGTCCTGGGCCCTTTCTATTTCAAATATCCATATGCTCACACATACTAGCCACTAAGAGTATACTATGGAGCAATGGAAATGAATAGGTGAATACACATCTAGAAATCAGTAGCCAATAATAAGAGTGCAACAGAAGGATAGTCTTCATATAACTTAGAAGCTCCTATGTCCCTTACTGTGCAGTTTGTCTGATAGTCTCATTGTCTAGACACTAATAGTCCATAGTTCGGAATCTATCGTAAGTCAACAAATAACCTTCCAAACGGTGCATGTCGTGGAATGACTTGTAAGTGTGGTTCAGTTTAGCTTGACTAAAGAAACTAATGTTTTTCCTAAATCTAACCAGGTCGTTGGCCTTTCTGTGTCCAGTTAGCCAGGAAAGAATTTAAGTTAACCTTAGACTGAGACGGAGGCAAGATCTTTATAATAGTCAGTGGATCCTGACTAATCCTCACCTCCCTGATCTTTGGGATTATAGGTCCACCTGGCTTTTGTGTGGATGCAAGGTATAAAAATTTAGTTATTCATGCCTGCCCAGTGAACAGTATACCCATGGAGTGCTTGCCTTAGGTCCCTAGTTTGGAATGATTATTTAGAGCTGTTCCCAGTTATCTATACAATGCACATATACCTATATATTTGTATATGTGATATATTATGATGGACTGTTAGATTGTGTAGAAAATTTCCTGGCTATAAGGAAAATTTGAGTTCCTATGAAATAAGTGGAGTAAAAAGTAGCTCAAACATATAAAGGGCAGTGTAATGACCTAATAAGAATTCTCAACTTGCTACTGTTCAGAACCAGTGAGTATAGTTGTCATAATGCAGCCTGTTGCAGAACAAGGATGTCTCAGAATATGTCATGCTCAATCACTAGGCAAAAGGAGAAGTTTAATTCTATTTCAGATAAAATATAGAGCATGTTTTCAACGGTTTAAACTCTGACTAAAATGTGAGTCAGGGGTATAGACCAATCTCATCATGGTCCACCATCCTTGGTATATATCTCTGGTAGTTCTGGTGTGCATTTATCCTCCTGAAGGACAAGGGAGAGGGCAGAGACACTGGGCATATCCAGATCTCATGGTCTGAGCCTGAAGGTGCTTTCCCACACCCCATGGTCTGAACACAGACACAGGTCCTTGATCAACTCCAAAGAATGAGAACTGCATGCTTGCAGTGTGTCAGACTGTAGATAGCCAGTGGCCTCTGGGTTAATATTTACTCTCTGGATAAAACAGTCTTAATATATGTCCTGGTTACCTTTAAATGTCAACGTGACACAACATAGAGTCATTTGAGAAGGGAGGCTCAATTGCAAGATTGCCTGGATCACATCAGTTTGTGAGCTTGTCTCAGAGGATTTCTTGATAATTAATTACCTAGGAGGGCAATGTCCACTGCGGGGTGACTGTTCTCTGGGCAGGTGGTCCTGGGCTATTTAATAAAGCGAGGCAAGCATGAGCCTGTGAAGAAGCCAGCAAACAGGATTCCTTCATGGTTTCTGCTTCAAGGTCCTGTTTGAGTTTCTGCCTAGACTTCTCTTAGTGATGGTTATTGACCTGGAAATAAAGCCAAATAAATCCTTTTCTCTCCCTAGTGGCTTTTGGTCATGATATAGCAACAGAGTAAAAACTAGAACAGAAAGATTACCACACTCGGATATAAGCTTAATACAGAATTAATGGCTCTTTAAAAAATTAGACTTATACTGAATGCTTGATGTAAATCTCTAAGTTTGAAACTGCTAGCTTCTATAGCTTGGTTATGACATGTGGCCAGGAAGAAACATTTGAATCCAAATATTTTTTTGTGTAAAGGCCCACCCACAACAACATTGATTTGCAGAAGGCAATGACTTATTATTCCCTATCATGAATGCCAAAATGTGTTTTCTTCTAAATAGTGCCTGTGTTTCCATATAAACATAACTTTACCATATTCAGTGATGTGAATGTTTACTTTTCATAGAAGTTATAGGTTATGAGATGTAAAGGGTCCTCATAAAGTCTTTGTGCTATTTATAAATTCCAAAATATTTAACCTTTATAGTTGAGAGATTTATAATGTGTAAGTGATAGAAATTGTATCTAAGTGACTTTCTACCTTTTTAATTTTCCAGGTTGTAAAGCATATCTAAAGATATCACTTTGGTTTATTTATTTATTTATTTATTTTTTTTATTACTGGGCATCATCTGTTTGCTCATCCTCAGCTGTGTGATGAGTTCACTCTCAGTTGTAGCTTCCCCAGGACAAGTCACTGCAGGCTCAGGGAGAAGGTCCTGCATGCTAAGACCAGAACACTTAACTCCTACTCACAGAGAGGAAGCACTGAAAGCAGAGAGCTTGGGAGCTGCAAAGTTCTTTCAGGCAGGAGGGTGGAGTCTCTGGGCCAATAGGTGACTGTCCTCAGTGTGAAATGATTAGAATACAGAAAGCAAAGAACAGCAGCACCTGGATAGTGACCGCTGTGAAGAAGCAAGACCCACAATTGTTAATATGTTTTACTCAAGCTATGATTTGGTTTGATTTTATATGCAATCTATAGCTGCATCAGCCTATAGATCAAGGAGACAAGATAAGTTAAATGTATAAAAATACTAATGAGAGCATTTGGCATTTCACTTTTTTTTGTTTTTTGTTTTTGTTTTTGGTTTTGGTTTTTTGAGACAGGGTTTCTCTGTGTAGCCCTGGCTGTCCTGGAACTCACTCTGTAGACCAGGCTGGCCTCGAACTCAGAAATCCGCCTGCCTGTGCCTCCCAAGTGTTGGGATTAAAGGCATGTAGCACCACTGCCCGGTGGCATTTCACTCTTAAGGATTTATTTCATATAAGAAATTGTTCTTATTTCCCATTCTAATTGTTCTAATAACCCATTTCTAATTTCCCATTCTAATTGTTCTAATAACCCATTGTTCTAATTTGATTAATTAAATTGTTAAGAAAAATGGGTACAAAGTATCAGTGTGAGTTTCGAGATGATCTGGATTCTAAAGCTGGAACATAAAAGCACTGCTAGCACAGAGTTGGTATTCTGTCAAGGATGATGGATTAGCAGATAAATGAGAAAATATAAGCAGTGATGGGATATGGGTAGCTCTATGAATCAATGCAAAGGCAAGGACATGTTCTAGGAGAAGAGCTTGCGGTTTTAGAGAGAGTGATGGAAACATGTCACTTAGAAAGGGGACATCTGAAGAGAGACCCGAAAACAAGCAGGCAGAATCTCTGTGAATTTGTAGGAGAGGTAAGGGACTAGCAAGGGCCGAGACTGAGGCGTAGTAGGACCAACGCTTACTGGCTCGCAGTTATGGTGGTGTTCCTAGACAAGAATGACAAGGGGCTGGGGTGGGTGATAATGCCTGTGAGGGAGCTGCAGGACCCATCAATGGAATCTTGTTGGCTGTTGTCAATAACTTGGCATTTTCTGTGGATTAAATAGGATGGAGAGTTTTAAGTAGGGGTGTGACATCACCTGGGTTTAGCAATGATAATTAAAAGTAGACTGCAGTGGTCTGAGGTGGGAGTCAATGAGGAGGTTAAAAGAAAGAACAGTGGAGATGTCAGGCTGAAGGTGGAGGTGACGAGCAGCGACTAAGTCCCGACTCTCTCTGCTGACAGGTCTGACATGTGGTGTGAGGGATGGGAGTGAAGGAGGACACCCTGGGCTTTGTTTTCTAGACAAAAGAATTGTCCTAGCAGCGTCAAGATAGGGAATACAAGAATGTGTTCGAAGGCATAGGCGATCGGTTCTGCCCACCTTAAGTGGCTGTGTCTATGAGATGCATGGATAGAATTGCTGGCTATGAAGCATGAAGGTCAAAGTAGAAATTTGAATATGTTATAATTGTATTTGGAGAATAGCATTAATATGAAGCTGCATATTATTGAATGTAGCATAACATTCAAGTTACTCATAAATACTTAAAGGAATTATAATATTTAAATACAGATTCTGAACAGGATGAGAGCCAGTAGATGACTTGTGTCAGTGTGTATTTCTTAGTGACTTCTATGTTTTATTCATATTATCTTAAAATTGTTTCCAGTGTGCTATTTTTATGAGTGGCAAGGGGTATTTAAGGGATGGCTCCTGTTAAATTTGAATTTAGGAAGAAAGCCTTCCTAAATCCATGCCATGTTACTGTCAAAATAACATCACCCAGCATTTACTGTTGAGCGTACATTTTTGACAGGGCTACATATTGAATGTTTAGTTGTTAGAGTCTGGACTATAGAATGCATGATAGAGAGGTCACTCAGTTTATCATTTGGATGAACCTATATAGTAACTTACTATTCCTGCATCCTGTCTTCCTATTAGTAAACCAGACCCAACGCTAGGAACTGAGGACTTAACTGAGGTCATCAGGATTATAGCAACTTTGTATACAAAAATGCCTAGTGCCATACTGGGTAAGGAGCAACAGTATCAATGTTAGCTGACCCTGTCTGCTGCTTACTGTGTGTCAAACTCGTCCAGGCCCTTTGTTGGTGTTATTATACTGCAGAATTCTAAAGTTCATTTTTCAGGATAAAATATATGTGCCACGCAAACCAATGCCATGAATGGGAAAAGGAGTTTAAAAGTAAGTCTTTTGAACTTGGCTACCTTAATGAGCTTTTCTTCATTATTTCCGTATCCCTCTTAGACCTGTCCATCTGGACAGTTATTGCATTCTGTTGCCAGTCAGGCTGCAACATGGCGGTAGTGGTCATCGTTTCCTAATGTGACAAAAATGACCTGGGCATATCTCTGTTGATGGGCCTGAAACATTTTAACTGTCGCATGGTGCTGTCATGAATTCTGTATGTTTTCCCAGGAAATATCTTTCTCATGTACTTATGCCACGTCATGCTCCTTCTAACACTGGAATTATATGTGGTTCTTCATTGTAAGCATCAGATCACAGGTCTTCAAAAACAGCAGCACACCTTCTTAGCCGCTATCATCGATAGTTTTATTTTGCTAGCTTTGGGAGGGCTGGGAATATCAATAATCACATTAGTTTCTATTTCACTGATTTGAGGGAGATGGTGTGAAGAACATGGATGCTGGAATTTAAACTGAATCATTCCCATTGACAGCTTCTGCCAGCATCTTGGGAGATTTTCTTGATTACTCTTAGCATTGACTTCTGCATCTAGTCCAGAGAATGTGACTCATCTCACAGCCTGTCTAGTGCGGTCGTAAGGAATGAGTGTGGACTAGGAATGGGGCACACATGTCCAGTGCTAGCCTCACATGTATGGCAGAGTACATTCATGTATGCTGAACCCAGAAAAAGTAAACTAACAGGAGAAAAGAGACGTGTATAAACCCATCACAGTCCCTCATATCATAAGATCTTTACATCTGTGAGTCAGTATTTCAGGCTTCTAGCATATTGGAGTTTTATTATTTCTTTAAATCAAATGTGGTACCTTTGTGTATTTTTATTTCTTCTGTATTAGCTTTCCTTTTATCTCTACATATAGTCAATAAACCATTTTGCTTTGTGTTAGTATATATGTGGTTTTAATTGTCATTATGAAACAAAATATTATAAATTGAGAGTACATTTGAGGTATCTCACACAAAACCCCAATATTTTAATGCTAGTACTCTCTATAGATTGTTGACTCTTGGCTACGCTGCTGGCTGGAAGCTTAGGTTTACTTCTGCTCCCTAGAATTTTAAGAGGATATCTTCTGTACACTGCTAACTTGGGAAAAGACAGCAATATGGCTGATGCCCACGGCCTTATCATTCTAACACTACTAACATTGAACATGTCTGAAAGCATTGCATACCAGAGACTGTATTTTTAAATGCTTCAGCATCCTCTGCTGAATTTTTTAGTACCTATGGGTACTAATGGGAAACAAATGTAATATTAAAGGATTTTGAGACAGGTTCCAGACCGACTTTGAACTTACTATGTAACCAAGGCTGGCCTTAAACTTACTTGTAACCAAAGCTGGCCTTGAACTTACTATGTAGCAAGGCTAGCCTTGAACAAACTATATAGCCAAGGATGTCCTTGAACTTACTGTGTACCCAAGGTTGGCCTTAAACCTACTCTGTAGCCAGGCTGGCCTACTGATCCACTTTTCTTTCTCTTCTAAGTACTGGGGTCACAGACATGTGCCAGCATGCTTGGATGTGATGGTTCTAAGAATTGCTTTGTTGCTACTCATTTCATTTTCTAAAATGTTGATTGTGTAGAAGTTACACAACTCAGTACAGTTAATATTACGAAGACAAGTAATTGTTTCAGTTGTTAATGTGTCAACTAGAGAACAAAACGTCAAAAGTAACTTTGTTACGTTGTCTGTTTGATTATGGTGCTATGCTCTGACCTCAGATTTATATGTTGAAACTAAATGGTGCAGTGATAGTATTGAGGTCATTAAGTCGTGAGGACAAGAGTCCCTTAAAGAAGTTAAGAGTGTCCTTCCTTCCTGCTCCCTATTCTAGTCTCCCATCTCTTAATAAGCCACCAGCAAGACACTAGACGTGGAGACTACCCCTTCCCAGACACTGCTCTGTTGTTCCCCCCCTGTCTAGGATCTCTCAGTATTAGAACTGAGTGAAATAAATTTCCATTGTATTAGTTACCTTTGTATGGTTGTCATCAAATACCTGACTGACGAGGGAGGAAGGGAAGATGTATTCCAGCTGTTTTAGAACTCATCACTTTATTGTTGTGGGAAGCTTAGGGTGGGATATACATGTTCCTGTCAGGGCTTAGCAGAGACTAGTGATGTCATGCAGATACAGAGGCAGAGCATCAAACAGAAGAAAACGGGAAAGGACAAAGTGTTGAGCCTTTGAGAACGATCTTATCTGGGCTGACCTGAAGCAGTACTTTAATACCAGGCATTAGTCTTGGGAGAATAGCTCATCACTTAGTTTTCCTAATGACTGTATGGGGTAGGTATTGTCATCATGCCCTTTTTACACATAATGAAACAAATACTTCAGTTGAGGGCTAGACAGGGGTGTGAGATGATGCTATACATTGCTGGTGCATCCTAAGCTTGGAGCTCCCAGGTCATGTTGCTAACAGATGAGCACCTGCCATGTGCCAGAGGCTATTCTTGGTACTGGAAATAAGGAACTCAACAGAAGAAACAAGAAAGGATCTTACAGATTGTACATCCTGATAGAAATTCTAAGAACTTTAAAATACTCTTGAATCTTAGTCAAGATTATGTATCTCAGTAAATATTTAACCACAACACTGTTATTCATCTTGTGTTACTGCTTATGATTGTGAAGAATTCAAATGTGTGCTATCTCCTTGAGGAAATGCTCATCTATACTGGTTTGGTGAAAAGTGAAATAAGTGGATCTTTATAGAAAAGAATTATATATTCATTCTCCAGGCTTTCTCAAGCCTGCCTTGTCTTATATAGGATTAGCTTTCAGCCAAAGTTCATTTTTTTAGTGAGAGCTTCTTTAGTCTGAGGGAAACTGGTCAAATGTATTTCTTCCTTTTTTCTTAAAGTGGAGAAATGCAAGTTCTCAGATGCCTTCAGCCTTTATGCATATTTGCAGAATTTTGTGTGTGTGTGTGTGTAATCCTAGTCTAAAAGACTAGTCTAAGTGTTATACTATACAAATAGCCACTGAACTAAGTTATGATTTGAGCTGAAACCATTTCTGATGGCATAAGGTGCTGCCAACTCTGATGTCAGGTGTGTCTAAGCAGGAATTTCAACATACACTGCAGAGGAGGACTCTTCCGAAATTTTAGGCACCAGGTCACTACCAGTGGAGGTATATTTAGCTCCAGGTCCTTTCAACAGCCTTTCCAGTCACAGTCCTTGAACAGCTGTTTATACTGACTGTGTGTAAACAAGATCTTCCCCTCCCCTGTGAGGGCTCAGATTGGGGACCCGTATTCAGCCCTTCACAAATATAGCACTGGTTGTGACCTTTGGCTCTCATCTGGACACTCTTGAGATTTTCAAGCACATGCTGACAGGGGTTGTGTGAGAATATGTCAGTGTGTGCTTAAGGATAAGGAGCAGAGCTGTCAGCAAGCACTCGCCAGTCTTCAGATGCAACCGGCTGTGCGTCCAGAGTGGAAGAAATTCACCTCACCCGTTAAGAAAAAATACTGTGGCTCTGAAAATATTTTACTCGGTTCTATTTGGAAGAGAATGTCCCTGCCAAAATGAACAGTTCTTAAAACACCCTGCCATTCTGCACTTAGCTCTCTCTAGCCCATTACCTCCTGATTAGCGAGCAGCTCTATGCATCTAATTGCCCAGATTTATTACCAGCATTAAGAACAAAACTAAGATCCTGGAAGCCTGGGAGTGCATCTCATTCAGTGTGCTCTTCCTAAACTCCATTCCATGAGGGTCATCAAAACTCCCATCATACGCTGGTGAAAAGATTGTTAGAGTTCCCCAAAGGTACTACAGCTTGGCTATGCAGATGAGGAATTCAAATTCTGTGGTCAGAGTCCAAAGATTGTGGTTGTTCCCCTGCCCCAATCAGTTGCTATTAAATATATTTTAAAAGTCAGAATAAGCCATCCACAAAACCCCCATTATTTCATTGGAAAACCTTACCCAGTTCCAAATTTCCAGAATGGAGAACTTAAATGATAGAGGACCTGCTTGTTTGTCTCTCATTGGAGTCCACATGTTCATGGTTCCAAGATCAGCAAGTGGGAAGGTGAGCTTCCTTTATTGCTTGCTCTCGGGACCATGCAGTGTGTTCCATGAGAAACTGTTTGTAACTACTACTCAGTGACTTATGATTACACACACTCTCTCATAGAAATATGGTAACAATTTATAACAGAGGCTCCTTAGACTTAATGAGATGATAACTCTTAAAGGTCACTTGTTCTTAAAGGGAAATTGTACTCAGGTTATAAAATAACAACCTCAGCTATGTAGACCTGTTTTCAATTCTTCTGTATAGGCGCTAGCCAGATCACACAGATTGCAAATCTACTGGATTTTCAGAGACTCATGAACAAAAAACTCATTTTGGTTTTAGCACTAACTTCAACCAAATAGCATGTGTTGCTATAGCCTGACTTCTCAGAAATATGGAATTCACAATAATTAGAATAATAGAGTCTAAGAGAGGTCATTAGAGCTCACAGTGTGTTTTAACTCTTACCAGCTGTGACAGGGCACACCAGGACTGTTCGCTACATTTCAAGGAGCTCTCAAAGCATCTGTTTATAAACTGGAACTCATACTTAAGCGTTGCTGGATTAGCACTTCAGAATTTCATGTTTACACATATATTTCACAACTCTCTTTAATATGCTCTAAAGCTGCCTGAGACTTATTTATGTGTTACGCAGCTATGCTCAACTCCATAATCTATACAGACTTTCTTTTGAAATTAAATTTATTGCTACTGAAAAATGTGGCAAAAATAAAGCCAAAAGGTGTTACAACTTAGTAATTAAAAACATGAATTCTGAAACTAGTTTATATTAGTAAACACTCCACAGGTAGGTTTTCTTTAGCTCTTTTTCAAAGTTCAATAAAAAAGATTTAGTAATAGCAAACTTGTGTCAGAAAGCTTAAGATATATGTGCATTTCATATAAATTATTTTTTTACCTAAGCTTGTTTTTAATACTGAACATGATACATGCAAATGAGTTGAAATTTGATTTGAGATGATGTTCTAAGTGGTGACTTCACTTAAAAAATCTTTGACACATGACTATGAGTTGTGAGTCTTCCCTATTCCTTCCTTAATAATGAGATACTTCTGTGTACTGGCCTGGAACTATGGGGTCATTGTTCATTGTCTTAATTCTGATTGTGCTACAGTGGCCAATGAGGTCATTGATGAAGAACATGATTAAATGACCTCTAGTTTTGGAAGATGGGAAGTCCAAAATCAAAGTGCCCTCAACTGTCGCCATATAGCAGAAGGTCAAATTGAGAGGATACAAAAGATTGCTGACTCATTCTTTTATATTATCATTAAACAATTTCCAAGTGCCCCACCTTCCAACAACACTGCCACCAAGGTCAAACCCAAATGTGGGAGGGGAAAGATATTCAAATGATAACACTTTTTAAAAACTAATATTTTACTTGAACCAAGAGCTCTTAGAAAACAGAAAGCAAGCCGGGCGTGGTGGCGCACGCCTTTAATCCCAGCACTCGGGAGGCAGAGGCAGGCGGATTTCTGAGTTCGAGGCCAGCCTGGTCTACAAAGTGAGCTCCAGGACAGCCAGAGCTATAAAGAGAAACCCTGTCTCGAAAAACCAAAAAAAAAAAAAAAAACCAAAAAAAAAAAAAAACCAGAAAGCACTTTTATTTTTGCAATACAAAGTTCCCAACATGTCAGACATAGGTAACTGTGATTGGATATCTGTAAACTGATACATTATAGGAAAAGGGGATGTGGAGATCTCAAGAAAGAATGAGGAAGAAGATGGACAAGGTTGAAGAGAAAAGGTGGAGAGATGACTAGCCTCCCATCTTTCCACTCTTCATGTGGTCTATGACATTGAGTCCCTTGGGCTGTGTGGATGTCATCTTTTACTCTTATCTGCATATATCTAGCAGTGATATCAGTGACAATGATAGCCTTCTCCTGAGATGTGTATGCAGAGCTAGTCAAACATCACTATCATAGACACAGTCCCTTGGTAACCAGTCTCCCTAAGATTCTTAGGACCCTTCATGTTGTACATTGCCTCCAGAGCACTCTACTTGCCTCATGGCTGCTGAAATGGTGCCGAGGTCAGAGTGGGAAGTTGTTTTAGTATTAATACTCCTGCTGTTTTATAGGGTAGCATTTCTGTTGACTAAGCTATAAATCATGACTGAGTATGAATGGAAATGATATTTCTAAAACATGCCCTAGATAGAATTGTATTTTGGATTCATGGTTACGAGTTAATTTTTGGTTCCAATGCCAGGCAAACATTTCCACAGGCAACCGTTGCTTATGCCAGAGCACGAGTCTTCCTCTTCAAGCAGGAACTTTTGAAAATGCCTCGGTGAAGTATTTTCAAGATAATTTATTATTGAGACTATGGTGTTCTTTCTTAGCTCCCATCCCAATTTAGCAACCCCAAAGAATGGCAGAAGTGCTTAAGGAATTCTGAGATACAGCTGGTTGGTTTTCAGAAGTTTGCTTAACCCTGCGGTTGGTGAGGCCAGGGAAAGAGGGGCCCTTTGCTGTTGGGTGAGTGCTGGAAGAAATGACTTCATGGAAAATTCGCTTTGCTTTCCTTCTCACACCCACCCCTCTCCTTGTGGGCCTTCAGATGCAGTGCACACACAGGTGTGAGTTGGAAGAGAGTCTGATGCTTGGAACTGTGAGCCCCTCACCCCAAGCTGGGTAACCCTTGATTAGGAAGTGGTTTCCAGAGACAAGTAACCACGGAAAAGGAGTTAATGATCATGGGTCATGAATTAAAATAAGAAAGAACCAGGAATGTACACTGCAGGCAACACACTCTTTCCAACAAAGCATCTTTGTTGATTTATTTACTTCCCAGGTCTATTTCCTGTCCAAGGTGCGATAAAGGCTACAAGTGTCTACCTGAGCAGCCCATGGGTTGAGGACAGCTTAACCTAATTTTGCAGTCCCTTCAGCTTAGAGCTTCCTTGGAGGTCATGGCTCACGTTTAAAGTGCTTGCCTAGCATACAGGGAAGTGGTCGTTCCTCAGCCCCACATACAACCAAGTATGGAAGCTCAGACCTGTAATCCCAGCACTCATGGGGTTGAGGCAGAAGGATCAGAAGGTCATGGTTATTCTCTGCAGCACAGCAAGCATAAGACACTCACAATATACTTTAAAAGATTTTTAAGGAAAC
Organism: Mus caroli; assembly: GCF_978045245.1. Taxonomy (NCBI): domain Eukaryota; kingdom Metazoa; phylum Chordata; class Mammalia; order Rodentia; family Muridae; genus Mus; species Mus caroli. Next base: position 17,929,157 of record NW_028227258.1, read on the forward strand.
AATAAAAAACAAACAAGCAAACCCTGCCTCGTATGGTATTTAGATTCCCTTCGAAGTTGCAGGGAGGTTGCAGTTAAAGGGTCTAGCTGAGCTACTCATTCGCTTGTCAAAAGCTTAAGCTAATTTGTTCAAATTTTGATGTTTTATTTTTTGTGCCAATTACTGCCAACACTTTCCTCAGATCTCCATAGAGAAAGCCCCAGACTGTCTTGACCATAGTTTTTTTCTTCCCCACACAGTCTTCATCCCACACCCTCTTTTTGTGCTGGTGAATTACTGGCCCCTTGATTTCCTTTCTGGGCATTGTTTGAACAGAGCAAGTATCTTAGCTGACTCTGAACTGCTAAAACTAACTATTTCACTGTTTTGTCTAAAATGCAGACAGTAGTATATCATCTAAAAATATTCAAACTGTTACATTTTAAAATATGCTAGTTATTTTATGCATCTTGATAGAATAACCAAATTATAAAATAAGTTTACTGTATGTGTGGCATATATAAATTAGTTTTGATTTACAAATTGAGAACTTTTAATTATGAAAGAAGACAAAACCTTAATTAGAATGTTGGATTTATACACATAAACACACACAAATGGCAAACCAAGAAATTTTATTAAATGTGGAGCTTGGCATATTTTTGATTAAAATCATTTTTGTTAGGTAGATTTTTGTTTTGGTCTATAACTATGATAAAATTATACATGGTATTAAAATCATTTTCCAGCTTCTATTTTCTATCAGATTCAGTGATTAGAAGTTGTCATTATGGATGTGACTGGATAGACCTCCTCCTGTATCTATCAGATAGGATGTTTGGAGTATAGAATCTCCTTTGAGTAGTTGTTCAAGTTGTTTGGATACCAGAGAGGCTCCAAATATCATTGCAGACTCGGGAACTATGACCATCCAAATGAGCAACCCCAAAGAAGCTTTGGAGAGGGAAGGAAAGGGGTCATATTTAATCTCTGGCATTCTGTTGTGGCTCCTTCTCTGGCTGTCAATGCAAGCACACGCACAGGTGTCAGATCTGAGACATTTCCATAGGGGAGCCAGGCTGTCCTCTGTGGCCTCTTTCCCTGAGACCCAACCTTTGACTTTCCTTTCCTCTAGCAAGATCTGGACCATTTTCCCTCAGCACATCATTGAGAAGAAAGAAGAAGAGTTCAGGCTTGCTTTGTTGTTGAAACAGTATGGCAGAGAGGCCGGGGAACCAGGCAAGTCTATACTGCAGTTAAGGAATCACACGGTATGGTGACAAAATGACTTTCAGTGCATACGAATCAGAACACTTTAACAAGACAGTCAAGAGAACCCATGAATGCCCTTTGTGTTGTAAAGAATTTAAATACAAACAAAGGATATGTTTTTCCACGGTATCTAAATGTTGAGTCCAGGCATGCAATAATTTTTTTTTGTAGGCTTTTGTATTAAGGATAGTATTTCTTTCCTTTTGGTATTGAATGCTTGAGTAGATCTTGTTTTTACTTGTAGAAAAAATAATTTTACAGGAATAATGCAAATTTGCCTTTTTCCTTTTCTTGATAATGCCTAGGTAAGATACAAAGGAATCAGTGAAACGTTAGCAAATGTAGGATTTCAATCTTTGAAGGCATATCTGTAAAGGATCAATAGAGCATTGGTTCCTCAAGCATGGCTCACATGATGCTTTAGGCTGCACTGCGTTGGCAGAGGTTGATGCTCACGCTCAGCCTCCATGCTCAGCTTCAGATAGAGCTGAAGGGATCCTGCTCATGTCCTGTCCTGCCTGATGCAATCTTTGAGCCCTTGACCCTGGGATTGTCTTTCGACAGGCATAGTATCTGAAGGGACCAGATACCTGCAGAGCTATCTTCTCTGCCTGTGACAGGCATAGTATCTGAAGGGACCAGACTGCCTGCAGAGCCATCTTCTCTTGCATGCTTCCCACCATGTCTTTACCCTCCCTCACTGCTACTTCAAGGCAGACTGTCATTGCAGAGCTTTTCTTTTCCTCTCTCCCTCTCTTCCTCTCACCCTTTCTCCCTCCCTCCTTCTCGCCTACCTACTCTCCCTCCCTCCTTCCCTCCCTCTAACCCACCTTCCTTCTCTCCCTCTCTCTCCTCTCTCTCTCCTCTCCCTCCTTTCCTTTCTTCCTCTTCTTCCTCCTCTTCCTCCTCCTCCTCCTTCTTTTATAAAAGTATGCAATCATTATGATTCATTATAAGCATCCTTTCTGTTAGTCTTATTTTGTTACTGTTCTAAAGGTGATCATAAAAAGAACTTACTAGGTGTGCTATCTGGGGAATAGCAACGAGAGAGGAACATCTGGAAAGTTCTGTGCAATAATAATAATAAAATGGAAACAGATGCATAATTGCTATCCCGCCTCATGCCTGAAGTCTGGTATTTCTGATGTAGGAAAACATTCATTCTGCCTATGCATCAGAAAGGTAGATGTGTGCTCATAATATAAAATAGTTGAAGCTAAAATCAGTAGTTTTTCTCTAGTGGTAATGAGTTAAAAATCTTACATTTCCAAAGGTAACAATTTTGACTATAAAATGTAGAAATTAAAGTCACTGCCAAGCAGACATAAATTTTTAATTGAAATGCATATTACTTTCAAAATGGTGAAATTGCAAAAATAAACTCCCGAATACTGAATTCTAAAGCAAACAAAAAGCAAGATAACCACCACCACCACCCCTGTAAGTTTACAGGAAATCTTTCTTACAGTGTGAAATGTGATTTAATTTGGCTGATGGACACTAACTGTTCCTACAGTAGAGCTTGTGGAACAGGCGGCCCTTCCCTTCCTCACCCTCCCCTTGGCTCTCTGGTTTAATTAGCCAAGGCTTGACCAGCAAAGCACCTTCCTTTGCAGGGTGTGACTTGAAGGTGGATGTTTTTCTGTATGGATATTAGTGTGATTGTAAAGTAAGGTCAGGCTGTTCACTGGAAATCTAGAAAAATCCCTGAAAAGTAACATTGTATGTAAAGGACAAAGTTCTCCTTTTCTAACATGTCTGTGTTTCTGTGTTTTAAAATTATCGTCCATTATTCACTCTTCCCAGATTCAACAAGTGGGAGAGGAGTTAAAGTGAGCCAGGCCTGGGTTAGGCACTTGAATTTACAGATCATTCCTCAGACAGCTACTTGGTAAAGGTCGGTTAACTCCTCCCTGGTGGCTTTGCTGCTCACTCTCATCTTGCTGTTCATTCTGATTCTGACGAGTGTTATTGTGGAAGCCACACTCAGCTTCTGGTCTAGCAGCGCTTGACTGTATTTTGCTGTGAAAGAGTTTCACATGCAATATTTGCATGTGAAAAGGAAGAGGAGGAAAAATGTTACTAACATTGAACGGGGATGGAAGACCTGGAATGTGCGTGGAAAGACGTGCGGCCACGTAGTTCCAGGTAGCTGGTGACTCACTCTGCAGTGAGAGAAATGCCTATCAGCTTCATAGCAGATGTGTGTAGACATCAGATAAGATCTTCTATAAGAAAATGCTTGGCCCAAGCTCATCCCAGAACCCTAGGGCTTTATTAGTAAATGTCAGCAAATGAAAGGGATTTGTAGCTTTCAGAAGCAGATGAAAATGTTTTCAAATTATGCATACTTTTTAATTAATTGGGTTACTAATTGGGATGTTTTATGGTCTTGATATTTACTTTATATCAAGAAACACACATACACACACACACATACGAGAGAGAGACAGAGAGAGAGAGAGATTCGTTCAATGTAATCGTGTGAATTATTGTACATGCGTGGATATACAGCCTGAACTGAAGCTGAGGTGGTTGAGGTATTATTATTTTGTTTGGACAGGAGTCATATGCGGTAAGAGCTGGACTTATTTCCTATGATGGAATCCCTTTCTGCTGAAATATATGTAAGGAAAACAGTTTTAAACAGCCAAATACATTCCCCCTGCCCTCTGTTCAAAGTATATTATACCAAGCAGGGTCAGGGGGTACTATTGCTCTTTGATCTGACCATTCCAGGGTCAATTAATTTTGGTTGATAAACAGTGTCAAACATGTAACTTTGCTGCAGAAGTTTGCAAAGCTTATAATAAGTTAACGAGTGTAGTAAAATTGTAAGAGAGCACACTGAACATGTAGTATTTGCAAACACTTTGAGAGTAGATTTCTTTTCTCCCTCACCTACCACCATACAATATCTGTTCCCACCATGGGAGGTACTTTGTAGGTGCAGCCTCTGGAGCAACACCACCACTTTGGCCCTGCCCCAGACACTGAATTAGAACCTCAGAAGGTTCAGCCCCTAGTCTATGTTTGAACAAGCCTCCCAGGTGAGTGATTCTGATACGTGTGGGAATGACTACACCGGGCTTTTCTGGAACATAGTTTGGAAAATGAAGATATAATACATTTAAAAGAGATGACTTTAGAGAAACTCATTCCATCCAGAGTAGTGATATTTAAGTGCAGTTCTCATGCTGAGGTGTGGGATGTGGGTGAACTGTCAAAGAACAAGAAATTGTACCTTGCCAGGCAGAGTAGGTGTGGGAGGATGGAAAAGGTGTTGAAAGTTTATGATTCAGGATTTGTAAGAGCGGCTTTGCATTAGTTTACAATTATGGATCTGACCGCAGAGACCACATCCTGGCTGCTCTTCAGATTTATGCCTCCATGGCTTAAAGAAGTGAGAGTTGCAAAAGATGGATAAGATAGTGAAATTCCTCAGGATACAAATTTTCACAAGAACACATACTTGATCTTTATGGCTTCCTGACACTTGGAAGTTATTCCTTGGACAATGCTCTTAATTTGTTGGTGTGCTTAGCAGGAGTATGGGAGGCCCTGGTAGGTGCTGAGCACAAATTGGTAAGCATGCGAGCACAGTGCTGACCATCACAGAGTCCTGAGAAAGAGAGCTCAGGAAATAGGCCTTGCCTGAGAAGGACAGACAGGAAAGGAACCCTAGATGTTCAGGTTTTGAAAAAGAGTGCACACAATCTAGACCTTGTATCCTAGAAAGTTTCTCAGAGGAGACGCAGAGTAAAACAAGGAGACAATTTATTATATTGGATAACAATTGGCTTGCAAACTAGTGTAAGAATGTTATACATTTGCATATTTGAGAAGGAAGTCTAATGCATGGTAGGAAAGCACCTCTGGTCAGTGGGAAGTTCAACATGGAGGGAGTGGAGTTCATAGCATCAGTCTCTCAATGAGAGGCTTGAAGGAAAATGAAACAGTGGTTTTGGATTTTAAAATTTGGAAGCATAATTTAGTAAATATTTGAAAATAGAATTAGCTATTCAGTGCAGTTCTGACAACTAATATATTTAGGTTATTGTAAAAATAATGATAATATCGAATAGCTGAATATACTTGTCATGGTGGCCATCAACACAATCTTATTAATTTGGACAGTTTAAAAAGTTTTCAAAAAAAGTTTTCAAGTAGAAAATGTAATGGAAGTATTGTTAGGGTTAAACTTTCTAATTCCAAAATTTTCAGGATGTGAAATTACAGAATTCTGTCTATATGTAAACTTACATGTAAGTCATCTACTTTTACATATAATTCTATGAGACAATATCTCATTTATATGTACCAGGTTTTTTTTTTTTTTAAAAAAAAACTTTACTTTTTTATTTTCAATGCTGAAGTTATTTTTGAGTAAGTACCTTCCATCAATTATTGCCTGTTATAAATAGGATAATTTTAGTGAGCAATTAGATTTTAAACTCTTTAAGGCAATGTAATTCTGGGGTTGCCCTTGAGAAAATTTTCTCCTGTATCCTTCTGTAGTGCCTGAAGTAGAGGTGTCTGTAAAGACAATCTATGAAACAGTGATGTATTCAATAGTTGTAATGGGTGTGGTGAGTGAGGGTCTCTTCTCTAGAGTTCCTGACCTGTTTATCATTGCCGAGGTTTACCTAGAGTCAGTCCCCGGGGAACAGGTTGATGTTTGTAGCATGGAGTAGCTCAGTTGCTTGGGCTGTCCTGTTACTCTCTGAGAGAAGGTTTGTTTGCATGGTTTTAGGAAGAGATGCTGTAAGCCATTATGCTTAGGCCAAATCCTGAACCTTGTGGTACACTGCGCTAGTCAGTGAACTCTTCTGTATACTTCAGATTAATCTATAAAGTCTACTTTTAAACATTACCTACTTTATAAAGCTGTGATGAGGATTAAAAAGATACACTTTTACAAAGTGCCTAGAATAATCTTTGATAAGTAATAGATGATGAATAAATGTTAATAATTGTTTTTCAGTCAACTATCAACAGCCTTTCATTATTCTTAAGGTTATGCCAGTCTCCTCAGTAGCTCCTAGAAGAGCCCCATGGTTTGGCCAGTACTTGGACATTACATTCTCTTTCCCAAACTTCAACAGGCTTTAATCTTTGGGGATTTTAACCTCCCATTTCCTATCTCTCTTGATATATAGTCTGTCTCATGATCGACTGGCTGATCATTTTTTTCAGGCTTCATACTCAAGCTCAAACTCACATCCTTCATCTATCTTTTCTGCTCTTCCCCTCAGCTCCTAACAACCTCCTCCCTGCCCCAGATCATCAGCTTCCTTCTTTGCAGAATTTGGCATGCAGTATTAGATCCCTTGTCTTTGACATCAGGGTGGTTTATGGATTCATTCTTGTTCTGTTGTTAGCTCATAGTAGGTACAGAATAGATGTCTGATGCAGAATGGAGAGAGAATTAGGAGTAAGTGACCTGTGTACATCTGGGTATTATTCATATTTAGGTCTGTTAAGCCCAGGTGCCACATAATCTAGATGCAGGAGGTTAGACTTTTCTGTTGTTCTCGAAAGCTGAGACTGTAAATGACCCACTGTATTCAGGACTGTTGAGAGCTACTCAGGGGGTAAAGTTACGTTTGGTTGGTTCCATGCTTTATTTTCTTTATGTTTGTAAATAGTACCCAACAGATTAGAAGGTTTATTGTGCTTAAAGTATGCTAATCACAGTGTGAACATTACCAGTCACTTCTCATTGTACCTGAGGATTTATATAGCTTCAGCATGAACAGCTTTCCCAGGCTGCTTTGGGGCCCTACGAGGCTGATCGTGCCCTGGGGTGAGCACACTAGCAGGTGATCACCTCCAGGTTGTAGGAAGTCGTGGAGACTCAGGACAAGTTGTGCTCCAAGTTTCCTGCAAAACCCTATCAAGTGCAGGTCTGTTTGGGGACAGTTTCCAGAAGTTTCCGTTGTCACCCTACACTTAGCAGTCATTCCTTTTGTCCTCATATCTATTTTCTTCCACTTTCTAAACCCTTGCATTTCTTTTTCTTTGCCCCCCTCTTCCAGATTTTCACACTCAAAATGTTTTTGTTTTTTTCCCCTTATAATTCTTGTTTGGCTTTAAAAGTCCAGGGAGGTATATTTTCAATATAAACTATAGTAGTTATTTTGTTTATATCTTTGACATAGGGAGCAAAAGCTGATGTAAAAATCCTGAAGCCCATTCACAGGCATTAAAGTCTGTTCCAATAGAATTTTAAGGCTTGGCATAGAGAATAAAACTCTATAGTTAGACTCTTATGAACCAGAACCAATAAAATGCCTCACCAGAATGGGAGTGTTTTACACGTTCTGGATGACTGGTTGTTCAGCATACCAGGTTCTGCATCACCAACATGAACAGTAGCAGCTCTCTGGTATCTTACGGAGGGAAATAGCAGCCAAGTCCCCAGCCCATGTACATTCATTTCTTATATAGAGCAACATTTTCTGACATTTCCTTCATAGTATGTCAGTTCAGGTGTGTGTTATGTGTTTGTGTGGGTGGATAGATGTGTGTATGCAGGGATGCTGAGGTCAGAAGACAACTTCAGGCATTCTACTTCAGGTACTTTCTGTCCTTTGTCTGTGATAAGGTGTCTCATTAGCCTGGAACTTGACCAAGTGGTGCGAGCTGTCCAGTGGGCTCCAGGGATCCATCTCCATCTCCATCTCCCATCTCATCATCAGGGGATTACAGGATTCTGGAAATCTGAACTCAGTTCTTTATGCCTTTGTTAGGCAAGTACTTTATTGGTTGGATCATTTCCAGCCCCCAAAACTTCCTTCTTAAGGGAATTAAAAAAAAAGACCCTGTGATAAGATTAACACATGTTTAGAAGTCTGGTATTGCTATAGACTATGCGGCTTGCCAAATCATTTCATATGATCAAAGTGATACTCTCTTTGACAATAGACACATGTGTCTTGAAAGACCCAGGAATGCATTTTAGGTGAAAAAATCACAGAATGGTCCTCAGTATTCATTTTTTTAAATAGTAGAATTTTACAAATTTACAAATTTTACAAATATTTTATGAGACATATTTTTTATTTCCTTTGTATGAGCATTTGCCTGCAATCCATCCAAGTGTACCACCTCTTTGCAGTACCTGTGGAGTCCATAAAAGGCAATAAATCCCCTGGCCCTAGAGTTATGGATAGTCCTGGGCTGCCATGTGGGCAGGAACACTTGAACCCTATGCTCTAATGTGTCATACCGTGTCCTGCCTTTCTGCCAGGAGTGCCTGGGAGCCTCTGGCATGCAGCCTGGAGAAGGCAGGGTTCACAGCCTGTGTTTCCCTCTAGGTTGTCAGATGACAGCTACCCAGGACCAGAAGGGGAAACAGTAGAGTCTGGGATAAGTGCTGTGGTCTCATCTCTGGGTACCCAGGTGCAGCTGGTATAGGTGAGAAATGGGGATCTGCTCTTCACCCTTCCCCTTGGGGCATCTGCAAGCCAGGTGGAAAGGGGGAGGTGCAGCCGGGATGAAAGGAATCCAGTCTGATTGGGGTAGGAGAAAAGAAAGCCTTTTCAGGGAGTCTTAGGTGAGGCTCTTTTAGGTGAAGGCCTTCCCAATGTTGATCTTTAATAAAGCAGCTTTGTGAGACGAGCCTTGCTTGTTCACATTGCTTTATTTGGTGGCAGATGTGAACTCATACACTTTTCAGGGTGAACCAGGGACTATGTACCTCTTGATGGAAGGAATACCCAGGAAGGGAAGGTCATTAGCTGAAGGCTTAAGGTAACGAAAAGTCACAATAGCACCGGGAAGCATTTCAGAAATCTCAGGGGCTAGCTGAATGGGCTCTTATTGCGGGAAAGGAGGTTGAACCTGTAATCTTAACCAAGGCTACCTGACATTCTGCAGCTAGAGGTGTGGGGGTTTTGAACTCCCTTGACAAGCTCAAAGAAGCAGAAGCCCTTCCAGTGAGGGGAGTCCCCCACACAGGGCAGAGCCCCAGAAGGCTATCTGGTTAATGGCAGACTTCCACCTTAATTAGCAGTTTTCTCACACTCATAGCAGCCCCTGCACTTAATCGCTGAGCATCTCTCCAGCCCTCATACTTTAATTGTTTAGTTAGACGTGAAGGTAGGAGTCACCAAATATCCTGATTTTAACATATGTTCTAATCTTTATAGAAAGATTTCTCTTGTGAACTACTAAAGGAAAATAGCTGTTGGATAAATCAAAGAGCATTACTTTAATAACTCACCTTCATGAGTTTCTTAAACATGACACATACCTTGGGAAGTCCTCTGCACAATGGAATAAGGAGTGGTTATGTTTTTAAAACTCTATCTAGTTTCCTGAGTACTTAGGTTTATAGGTACATTGTACAAAAGTCAAAACCTATGATGGTAGCACTTTCTTCTCCTGTTCTTAGAGAAAACTGCTGGGATTAGGTTCTGGTTGCCAGAGATGGACAAGATGAGTCAAAATACTGTTATGAACACAAAGCAGGAGTTGCTGCAGGCGGCTCTGTGCCTCACTCCCACTCAGTATCTCAACCACTTCGTCCTGATGCACACAGAGCTGCATTGGTATTTTAAACATCGCGTGCATGCGGTTGAAATGAGGAAGCAGGGGTTTGCACTTGGCATCTCCAATCATTTGGCATTTGTGGATATGTGTGTGAGGGTCTGTGCTCAGAGCGTGGAGCGCAGTGTTAAATTTCACAGGGCTTGAAATAGTTTCATGCCCACAAACTCTGGTGGGGGTGCTTCCCTAATTCAAATCAATCAAACATCTTATGGTTTTCTTTTTTAATCTCAAAATGCTCTTCTACACATTATAGAAAATGCCTCTCCAACCTTCCTAAACAGAAATGTCGGGGCTGGTGAGATGGCTCAGTGGGTAAGAGCACCCGACTGCTCTTCCGAAGGTCCAGAGTTCAAATCCCAGCAACCACATGGTGGCTCACAACCATCCGCAATGAGATCTGGCGCCCTCTTCTGGAGTGTCTGAAGACAGCTACAGTGTACTTACATATAATAAATAAATCTTAAAAAAAAAAAAAAAAAAAAAAAAAGAAATGTCCTGGCTCACAATAATTACAATTCGGCGATCTCCATCTAGAGAAGGCTTGGTCTAAAGGCTCAGGTTGCTTTCAGGTTTTCTGTGGTCCCAAGGTTTTGTCTCTTTCAAGTAGGAGACCCTGGCTGCCCCAGCTGCACGCTGTGTCACCCAGAACAAGCACCAAGTGTGCTTGCCTAGAATTGTAGTGAGGGTCCTGAGGCTGATTGGCATGGAGCCAGGGATGGAATTAGGATCCCTGGAAAACCTGGGTCCTAGCTGAGAGAGCAGGGCATTAGGAGGACCGAGAGTTCATCCAAAGCCCAAGGGGGTGGGGCAGACAGTAGATACAGACCAGGACCTCAGAACAACTAGCACAAGGAAATCCTTTTTGTTTTATTACATCACCTGTTTTATTTTTAATATTAACTATCATTTCATATCACCTTCTAGAAAATGCCATAGGTAAGCATTCCTTTCGAATATTTGAATAAAGTGAATGATCCAAAGCCATTGTTTAATCCGAGATTCATGACATCTCTTGCTGTATCTGGAAGAAACTATAGACATTAAAAATTATCTTCATCTAGTTGATTCTTCAATACATTCAGATATTTGACATGTAAAATAAATAGAACATGGCCAGCTGCAGTGTGACATGTCTGTGCTTCTGGCACTTGGAAGGCAGAGGATAGAGATTGCTGCTAGATTGAGATAGCCTGGTCTATACCTTGGGAGGCAGTGGCTGGAGATTGCTGCAAGGTTGAGATAGCCTGGTCCATACATTAAGTTCTAGGCCAGTTTGGGCCACATAATAAAACTCTATCTCAAAAAGTCAAAAACAATTGAAACAACATAAATTATATAGAAACAGAAAAGTATTTTATGAATATAACATCTGAATTTTATTTTCTTAAAAAATCGAGACTTTTAAAAAATAGCATACATTTTAGGGTAAGTTATTCATAATTTATTTTTATTTACAGGTTTATACATGCCATATTTTCAGCTAACCAGTTCTTAGATACTAATAGTCATAATAAAAACATCTAAGGCTACCTTTAAAAACCCTTTGTAGTCAGGGTCATTAAATTTGGTCTGCAATTGTGTTTAGTGGCTGTAATTGTGCTGCAGGATAATTTTTAAAAAGTAGAATTGAACTTTTAACCCCAGGTTTCCTCTCAGGTCATTCCAGGATGAAACATAGCCAAAAGAAAAGTAAATCAATTTATCTTTGTTGGCAAATGTTTTTCACAGTCGTGTTTAATACCTTTTCAATCTACTGGTCCATCTCACACAGTGCACGCATGCATGTATGGGTATTTCTTTTCAGGAAAGGGTTTCTCATTTGTCTTCATATTTAGCAGTCATGTGACACATCATTCTACGTAAAGTTATTTTCAAGTAGCAATAGGGATGACTACCTTCCGTGTATTGTTTTAACATTTAAGAATAATCACATTTAATCCTAAAAAGAAATCAGGATCCAGAATAATTAAGGAACGTGTGCAAAGCCAAGTGATTGAGTAGCCCCCTGGAGGATTGGGGCAGCCTATCTCTGAGCCTCGTGGTGACTCTCACTTCAGTCTGTGGGGACCACCTTCATCAGATCAGTAAACCGAAACATTGCCGGGGAAGTCCGTGGAAGTTTGCTATCAGCAGACCCAGTGGTGGCACTGCTCAGGGACCTTCCAGATGGAAGGTGGCCCAGTCAGGCCACTAGAGCTGAGTCTGGCATTTGCAGGCTGTTTCCCAGAAGCCACTGTTGACTGTACCTTTTGAAGTCATGCTTCACTGGGCCTTTGATGTGCTTCTGCTGGGTTCCTTTCAGGTGTCCAACTTCAGATGAATGGTAATGGCCCCATTCCTCAGCAATAACATAATAGAATTGTGTTCTTTCAGCCTTGTTATGTGGCTCGCGAAGTGCTGGTTTGTAGAAGAATTGGTTTTTAGCTGACTGGGATAGTGAGTTATTAGGATTGAGCTTTGGTTATTTTGCATGTAAGCAGGCAGGGCTGTTCACGTAAACAGTTTTGGGAAATGTTTCTGAAATTTGACTGCTCTTCTAGATAGATAGATAGATAGATAGATAGATGAGAGATAGTGAATGGGTTTGTTTTCAGCTTTGCAAGCAACAGCAGGTGAAAGTCTTGAGAGATATCTCACCCTTCACTGACATGCAAATGGCTTTTACCTCTGGTCAGAATACTCCCACTTTTGGGGAAGAACAAAATGTGTGGAGGGCAACAGTCTTAGGCTAGAAACTTGGAAGAGTTTGTTCAGTGTAAACTTAACTTTTTTTGAAATGAATCTTTGAGAAATGAGGTAAACTAGTGTACTGGCTGGTTTTGTGTCAACTTGACACAGGCTGGAGTTATCACAGAGAAAGGATCTTCAGTTGGGGAAATGCCTCCATGAGATCCAGCTGTAAGGCATTTTCTCAATTAGTGATCAAGGTGGGAGGGCCCCTTGTGGGTGGGACCATCTCTGGGCTGGTAGTCTTGGGTTCTATAAGAGAGCAGGCTGAGCAAACCAGGGGAAACAAGCCAGTAAGGAACATCCCTCCATGGCCTCTGCATCAGCTCCTGCTTCCTGACCTGCTTGAATTTCAGTCCTGACTTCCTTTGGTGATGAACAGCAGTGTGGAATTGTAAGCTGAATAAACCCTTTCCTCCCCAACTTCCTTCTTGGTCATGATGTTTGTGCAGGAATAGAAACCCTGACTCAGACAACTAGTTATCACCTAAGTAAGTTCAGAATGTAAGAGAAATGGGTAGTTACCTGATGGCCAAAAGGCCCAACTTTAGCTAAATCTTTGAGATCAAATGAATAGTGACTATAATTAATATATATAGTTGAGATTTATTGACAGATATTAAGTGTTCTTGTATCCCACTCCTGTTAAATGACTCAGACATAACCTTTTTTGAGTTATGGTTTCAGCATCGACTTTGGCTCTTTAGTCCTGGCTTCCTCCTTTTTGCCTTCCTAGTCCCAGTTTACTCTGAACAAAAACTCAAGGAAGTGGACTCCTGGGGAGGGTTCAGTGTTCCAAAGGGAGAGTTGAACAAAGAGGCTTTAGGACTAGAGCCAGTTGCCTGCTCAGCCGGGTGCCAGATCCTGCAGGTAGATGATAGATGATCAATAGAATGTAGCTAGATGGCCTCCAATGTTCTTCTCAAGATTGCATGGTTTGGTCTGAAGAATGTGTGGGGTAGCTGGAGTCAGTGTTTACCGGACCAGGACTCTGTGGTGTGTTGGAGGATAGAAGTCAAATGAGGTGAGTGGCGGAAGCTCTCCTCACTCTCCTGTTGTCTCCTTTGCCTTTCTCTGTGTTTCGTACAGAGTTTAAGGCATCTGATGCCTAATTGGATAGAACATTTTGCTCTAGGGAGTAAAGCCATGCTTTAAAAACAATCTGTGGCAGTCCTGGTTTCAAGTCATCTTTATATCGATCTCTGGGTAGTTCTCTAGTCTGTGAATTGATGCGATTAACTGCCTGGAGGATAATGCTGGGTCTGAACTCAGCCACTTGAATTTCCACCTGTGTCTGGCAAACTCTTGAAATGCAAGAGGAGCAGTGGTTAAAGGAGGCTGCTGGTGGCTGGTCTGGGTGAGCTTCTGCTAAGAGGTCCCCAATGTCACTCAATGTTGGAGGAAAAACAGAATGGTAACACAGAGACGAGAAGACAATTATAGAGTGTTGGTAACTTGAACTTTATGAGAGATATACTACAGATGGCATATTCTGTTGTGAGTTTGGTTTATAATTTAAGGAGTAATTGGGAGAGACATGAGAGGATTTTTTTTCTAGGTTAAATCTGTATTATTTCAATTAATTTCATTTCACTGTGAGAGTTGTTGAGTTTTTAGACAGTTCAGAATAAATGGTTGGTTAGTTTGGAGAAGGTGAGATGAAAGAAATTCCTAAGAGTGTTCACATGCCTGGAGTAGTGGTGCCGGCTTCAGTCCTAGCGCCTGGTGTTGAAACAGGACTATTGACAGTTTGAGCCCAGCCTAAGTAATGCAGGCAAACCATGTATCAAAGCAAGTGAGCAAAAGTAAAATAAAACCAACGAAAAACCTACCCATCATAACAAACAACCCCCTTCAGCCCCCGAACCAAATCAAACCAAGCAAGGTTATGTTTTTCTTTAAACTGTAATGGGGGCGGAATGTCAAGAAATCTCAATATCCACTTGAGATTTCAGGTGCGTATGTAAACACGGTCAGCATGCTCTTTCTTAGTGACTTGGGGTTTATCTTTCTTCAGCTACTTTCTAGCCCTGATAACTACTAGTCTTTTGCTACTGGGGCTCCTCATGTTTATTTCAGTCCCAATAGGAAGTTTTCCACTGAACATTTTTTTCAACGAAACTTTGCAAAAGTACTTTAATTAAAAAATTATTGCTGCTGGGCATGGTGGCGCATGCCTTTAATCTCAGCACCCGTGAGGCAGAGGCAGGTGGATTTCTGAGTTAGAGGCCAGCCTGGTCTACAAAGTGAGTTCCAGGACAGCCGGGGCCATACAGAGAAACCCTGTCTCAAAAAACCAAACCAAAACAAAAAAAACAAACCAAACAAATTACTGCTTTTATGTGTGTGTATGTGCACCATGGATATGCCTGCTTCTGTGGAAGTCAGAAGGTTGTATCTCATTCTTCGGGGACTGCAGTTAACTAACAGTTGATTGTGAGCCTCCATGTAGGTGCTAAGAATCAGACCAGGCCAGCCAGTGTTCCTGGGGAGGTATGATTCAGAATAAAATTAAAAAGGAGTTCTGAGAGGTAAAAGGCCATGTTTGGTCTGGTAGGCAGTCTGGAGTTCAGTTTCATTTTTAGTGATATGGAAAGTTATTGGGATGCTGTCATCAAATGTGTAAAGTGAGCTGTCAGGCCTCATAGAAAGGCATTCAAGGAGAGACCTGCTGGAGATTACATGAGACATTTGGGGAGGGTCAGGGTGTTGGGTGATGAGAAAAGATGTGTTCTAACACAAAGATAAAAATTGAATGTGAGGAGTAATTGAGGAGGAGGCATCAAAGAAAAAAGTTTCAAGGATTTTTTTTTCAGATCAAAGGATTCAGTTATTATTTATGGGGTTGAAGTGAATGAGACCTGAGGGTATGGGATCATTCTTGGACATGTTAGGGTGTCTGTTTGCTAGGTGAATCTATTTGATAAGAGTTCAGAGTAGAGAGAAAAACATACAGAGACTCTTAAGGTTTGAATCTGAAATATTCCCTACAGGTTTGTGTTTTGAATACTTGGTCCATAGCTGGTAGCACTCTTTCAGTTCATAGCCAGTGGCACTCTTTTGGCCAGAAACTTTGTGACATGGGGTTTAGCTGGCAGAGGTGAGTCACTGGGGATAGTGGGATAGACATTTGAAAGATATACCTGGTGCCTGGTTCTTGTTCTCTACTTCCTGATCCTAGCTAAGGTAAGCAGTTTTCTATCCCATGCTACCACTGCTATGAATTAGACTGCTCCATCTTACCTTCTTTGCCACGGTGGACTTGAAACCCTGTGAAGCTGTGAGCCAAGATAAATCTTTCCTCACTTTCCTCAGTGTATTCTTTTCCTGTGAGTTGGTTTTTTGTTTTTTGTTTTTGTTTGTTTTTTTCCATTAATACAAAAGTAACAACAGGGACAGAGTCCAGATAAAAAAGCAATATAAAGACTGAGCCCAGAGTACTGTCTGGTTTGTACTTAGAAGTTGGAAAGAGGAAAAGGAGGATGGAGAGGGAGATAAAAAAGGAAATGGAGTGTATGCAAGTGCCCATCCGCCCCACACCCACACACCTCCTGGCAATCATTGGATGAAATTATTTCGAGGAGAAGGTTGATACCCTCAACTAACCTCTGTTTAACATGCAGGAATTGCCTAAAGGGCTCATGGAAGACCTCGAAAAAAGAAGTCTGGATATTTATGTAGAAGCCTGATTTCTACAGAGGGAGAGGTGGAGGAGGGGAATGGATTGTAGGTAGGTAGCAAGTGTAGTTCTTTTGCGAATAACGAATCAAGGAATGATCTGGATCCAGAAAGGACATCAAGAGGAAAATCTGGTTTTGATTTTGTTTTTGTCAATGAGATTAAACCTAGCACAGTGGTAATCTAGTTTAGGCAGGGCAGGGGAAGCTGCTGAGGGAAGTCCTGAGCTGGGCAGAAAAAGGGAGATCTAGTTCAATATCGGGGTGGCGTGTCTGTCCAGAGCAGATGGCTCTGTTAGAGTGGAAGGCAGGTACAGCAGATGGGCATGGGCATGCATGGCATGTGTGTAAGCTGAAATCAGGTATTGTAGATGTAGGGAAGTAGGAGGAGTGTGTGTGTGTGTGAGAGAGAGAGAGAGAGAGGGGAGGGGAGGGGAGGGGGGAGGGAGAGAGAGAGAGAGAGAGAGAGAGAGAGAGAGAGAGAGAGAGAGAGAGAGAGAGAGAGAGAGAGAGAGAGAGAGAGAGCACGGAAGCTTTTTCTGTTCTCCAAACAATTGCCCTCTTCATTAGGCCAGCTGTGCCTACTGAAAAGAGAGCCACATGATCAGGCTTGTTGAACCTTGGCCTTCCTTCACAGAAGGAGGGAGTTGAGGGGCTCCTAGACCCTCACCTGAGAATCAAGTCACTCCTCTCAGTCATATGAAAGCAATTCTGCTGTAATTGCAGGTGGCCTCCGCGTCTCGTAGAGGCCAGAGTATAGGCTTGGAAAATCTAACTGAAAGGTGGCTCCATCTGTGTTGCTATGGGGAGGTTATCATTCATGCTGCATGGGGCAGCTGCTTTGGGATCCCCCATGCTTCTGTAAGTAGGCTTCCAGTCATGTTGTGTAAGTAAGATCAAGAAGCTCGGTGGTTCTCTAGGTTGGACTTTGGTGGACTAGTACTTCAGTTTGTAGATGGGACCATGGAAAAACATAGATGTGAATATGTCTCCTTAGGGAAGGAACTCTTGCAACAGTGTGCTGTTTGGTGTGTGTGAACTATTCATAGACAGAAGAACAGAGGATGTGGAATGAGCTAGAGGAGGAGCTGCAGAGACAAGGCACTCTTCCAAATACAATGAAAGGCTAGTGGCCAGTGGATTTTAAACAGCTGCCATCTGTTCTCAGACTTACTGTCTTCTTGATTTGTTCCAATCCTTCAGTCAGGA
Source organism: Mus caroli (assembly GCF_978045245.1). NCBI lineage: Eukaryota > Metazoa > Chordata > Mammalia > Rodentia > Muridae > Mus > Mus caroli. Next base: position 17,946,577 of record NW_028227258.1, read on the forward strand.
CCAATAGTAATGGGGAATTGCCCCATGCATGGCTTCTGTCCTTCCATCTTGATCCTTGTTGATGCCATTCCTCTAGTCTGTTACAGCCTGTGAACAAAGGGCTCCTGTGCAGTTGACTCTGCTAAAGATAGACACAGTGGAAGGAGATTAAAGCATAATCCTTACTCCCTTAATCTTTCACACCCATATCTTATGCTTCTGAGCATGGGGTCTTCCTCCTTTGTGGATCTCCTTGACAGTTGAGGGAAGCCTGGGAACCGTTTCGATAAGATTATTTTAAGTGAAAATAAAAACAAAGACTCATTACCGAAGATATTACTCAATGAAATAAAGTTTTTAAAAATAAGCATGTCCAAAATAAATGATGTATGAGTCTTTACTATATATTAAAAAGTAAATGGGTCATATGGATACCTGATTTTAAAGTGGTAATATTAGCAAGATATCTAGAAGCTTAGATGAAATATGGGGATGTGTGTGAATTTACAAGGTCAGTGGTCTGGGTCATAGTTCTGTGATTTGTCCTCTCCATTTGTAATGGAAATGTTAAGATGTTTACAGATTTGTTAACACAAGGACAAAGCTTTCCTATGAAAGAGCTTTTATTATCCTGAAGTATTTGTCATCTCAGAGGCTTACTGCTTCAGTCTGTTAACCGAGACCTAGACCTGGAAGCTTCAAGCCTCCATACAATCTAATCTAGGCCTAGAAACTGTTGAACCTCTGACACTTACTGCTGAATAAGTTCAGTTCTTGCTAATTCTTTTGAGCCCTTACTGGCTGATTCATCTCAATTGTTCTGGCTCCAAAACTCCTTTCTAAGCTGACTGATTCAATCTGGCTTCTCTCTCTCAGCTTTTCCTGAATTGCTCTGCTTGGCTTCATATTAACTTTGGCAATTTGTTCTAAATCTTCTTGCTCATTCTCATTTTCTGACTTGTCCTGTCTCTACCTGTATCCCGCTTGTTTTCTCTTCAACTTCTCTCTGTAAAACTCCCCTGGTAAAAACTGCCTTCTCTTCCTCTCTGCACTGTTCCCTCAAGTAGCTTCGTGTCCCCCGACCCCGAACATGAGAGTTTGGCATATCCTAGTTTGTCAAAACCTTTCTCTGAGTCATCACTTTGTCTCCCACTCAATTAGACATCACTTTCAAACATCAGTGCTTCCTTCTACAAAATAACTTTCATTGTTTGGGATTAAAGGTGTGTACTAAGGGTGTGTCTGCATTCCAGCCAGAGGGATTAAAAGTATGATGTAAGGCTGAGCAACACCACAATTAGAATCAGCTCTTTTTTTTTTTTCCTAGTAAATAACACAGTCTTGGGGGATTCACATGTGATAGAATATCCTTCAACACTTCCTACTGTCTAAAGTCTGTCCCTCCTTCTGTAAATGAATTCAATAAATTGAATTTATTTCAGCCTTTGGTTACTGACCAGTTCAAGACACCATCCAGGGTTGCTCCTAATGTCTGTGATCTTGTCTCTACTCCAACCCTAACCTACTTAGTCAAAACAGATACCCAAAAGTGCTCATATACCTTAAATCTCTTCAGGAACCCATTCCTCTTAGACTGTGCCTGATTTTTTCCTATGTAACATTTCCCCCTGAGCACAGTAAATAGTCTTATTGTCTGGCACTGCTACCAGAATGACTGACAGTGCTCTATAAACTTGTTTTGCTTGCAGAAGGTGCTCACTACATGTTTAGTAGACAAATAGATGCTTCTATTTCTAGTGAATGTTTATAGACCTTTGTACAGCTTACAGGATGTTATAAATGTCTTCCTGCTGGTGAAGGCAAGATTCCCCATAGGATTAATGAGCACATGTAAGCCCTGTTAACCCACAGAGCAGATATAAATTTCCCCAGTTAGTCCATGGAGGTTAACATTCTCATAAGCCGAATTTCTAAATTTAAGTAACTTTGATTGGAAAAGTTAAAGTTGCCTCTGTCTAACCAAATGATGGGGAAGCTAATTTTAAATGATTTATAACTCACTGAAATTCAAAATTCAGAATATGATTAACCTCAAATTTCTTTGTCAGATGTCTAAAACCATACTTCTGACCTAAATGTTGTAGCAGATAAATGTGGACACAGAATGTCTCAAAAGTAATCTTTCTGTGACAATAACTTAGTTTGGGGGAATGTATTTGTTGGTAATGCTGGAACATGTTGTTGGAAGCTCTCCTCCCAGTAGAGCTAACATTACTATTGTTCATCAGAAAAACTATGGCTACTCACAGACGACCCTGTTGATGTTCTGTATTGGTGGCCTGAGAGGTCTGTGAGACCCTCACATGAGGTCTCAGCCACACCCCCTGGGCCTCCCTATCACCTGGATGTAATTCTGCCCTGGCTTCATGTGCTTTTGTGGTCACAAGAGGTCTAAAATATCCAGACTCTGGAAAGCTAACTGAGGGACTCATCTCTGTGCTGTGGTGAAGTTGTCATCCATGCTGGTATGATACATGTAGGTAATACAACTGTTTTGGGGTTACCCACACTTTTAACTTCTCACCTATTTTAAGTCCAATAAAGTCCTAGGTTCACCAAGTTGGACCTTGGTAGAATTATTACTTTAGTCTTTTGTTAGTGCCTGATCTGGGTGAGTAGATATTTGTTCATGTCTTTACAAGAGAACGTATGCCCTTATCTTAGATATAAATTATTTTTATTAGATCATAGTTTTCAGATTAATTTGTTCTAGCAATCTAGTAACAAATATTTTTTAGGCAAATCATCTAATTTGTTTAGCTAGTTGTGATACATACTCACTACGTTAATTTTCCGTTGATCAGTTATTGAATGGCCATTTATCTTTATATGCATGTCTTCACACAAATCTAAATGAGTAATGGAAGTTATTGTAAGTAGTTAGATTAGTGCTAGACACATAATGAGTACTATACAAATAAAATAAGTAATTAGAAACAAAGGTTTGTGTTTGAGTCTCTCCCACTACATTACACGTTTGTTTATCCTGTACCTGTCCTTATGACCAGTGTCTGGCGTATAATGTGCAGCTCTAAGCATATATCTGATAACAAATGTTCATTGCATGAAGGAAGCCTCCCATGGAGCGGTGGTTATGGAGTGTGCAAACAGATGGAGGAAGACTGCTGAGGCAGCTCAAGCTAATGACGAGTATACTTCTTGCTCTTGCTCGGTGTGATCAATATTAGTCACAAATACAAAATACACATGGTTACAAAGTGGCTTATGCAGGCAGGTGTTTAGCTTGGAGACACTGGCATGTGGACTTTGGTTTTATGTGTCCACAGGTCCCAATGGTTGAATAATCTTTTTAAATATAACTTTTGGGTTCAGGTGGATATATGAAAGAAAACTTTCTGTGTGGGACGGAAAAAGATGGCACATATACACATGGAAAAATTTACATCAATTTATATTTTAAAAATCAGGTGTATAATATATGTGTGTGGTGTTTGCATATGTTTATAGTGTATATGTGTGTTGTGTGTGCATGCTTGTGCCATGATGCATGTGTAAAGGCCAGTGTACAACCTCTTGCACCTTCCCTCACCTTCTTCTCTATTTATTGGAAACAAGGGTTCATTGATGCTTGATTCTATATCAGCCAGGCTAGCTAGCCCAGAGGCTTTTGGGGATCATTCTGTCCACCTCCCATCTTCTGGTAGGAGCAGTAGGATACTCCCAGGTTAGCGCTGATTATGGAGAGTCAAGCCGAGAACCTCACGCTTGGAGAGCAAGTAAGCTGCATCTTCTCTTCAGGCCAACTAATAGCACTTTGTAATGATAGAAAACTTAGCACATATTCAATGAGAGCCGTTTAAGAATCATAAATCTTATAAAAATCTATAAGCCTATTTTCATATTTCTTTTTTTTGTTTGTTTTTGTTTTTTGAGACAGGGTTTCTCTTATTTTCATATTTCTTAAAGTAATATTTAAAGCATTGCCTTTTGTTTTGAGAGAGGGTCTTACTTTGTAGCCCTGGACTCACTCGATAGAATAGGCTGGCCTTGAACTCATAGAGCTTTGCCTGCCTTTGCCTCACAAGTGCTAGGACTAATGGTGTCTACCACTACACCTGGCTGGAGTGGTGCAGTATGGCAAAAAATAAGCCGTTATATCTTACATTCATATACACGCTGGTTTGGGAGTGGGGTTGGGTATTTTACAGGGTCATGAAAACTAATTAATAGCATTTTCTTGTTTGAATGGCAAGCACCCACATTAGAATGATCACATTTCATGTACCTTATTTTCTGATTATCATTGTCTTCTCCTGTTTAAGCAAAGGCAGAGTAATTACTAGTCTATGTATAAGGTAATTTTATACTTGCCAATTGATGTTCCCTTGAGGGCTACTGTAGATGTTATAAATAGCTTGCTGACTTCGAAGAAACAAGGTTCTGTTCTCAGGAACTCATCTGGAAAGAACATTTCTTTAGGGGATATGGAGACCATGTGTGGAATTTCAGCTACAGGAAAAATTCTGGGATTTAGACAAAGAAATATTAGGTGGTTTAAAATTGAAAAGTTCATTTGTGAAAAACTGGTTTCCTCTTAATGGGCTTGTTTTATGTTTTCAGAAGCTAATACAGTGTAGATTTATAGCCTTAGTTTGGAGTTTCCAGACTCCCGGGGACTGCCAGACCCAGGTTGGTATTGTTGATTATACACTCCTTGTCAAAAGTTGTGATTTGAAACAGTTTGGTTTTGATTATTGCGAATAAACATTTTTTTGTTTTTGTGTTTAACTTAAAAGGGGTACTTTGTTCTCATTCCTAAATTTCCCTAAGAGTTGGAAGCCTGGACCGAAGCTTTCAGATGCGAGAGTCTGGTGCTTTTAGAGGATTGTGTTCACTGAATTACTGTTGTCATTTGTAAAGCCAAGAATATAAACCACTTACCTGGATTTCACTTTATAGAGAATATTAGACTTTTAACTACCTTTTAATATTAAATTATCATTATATATTATATAGTGATAACTATATTTCTATAGTATATTTTCATATAAAATATATATTATATATGAACTGTTTTAATGAGAAATGGTTTTATGGTATTTCTGCGGCACAGGGCTACATTTGTTGTGACATTGTGTATGGTTTGCCCTAATCTTTAATGTATTATACTGAATTCATGCTTTATGAATAGGCCTCTTCAGCATATTTAGATTTAGAGACATCAAAAGCATGTGTCTATTTCTATATGGTCCTGGGGATTCAATGCTGGAATTCTTGCATGCTATGGAAGCTCGTTACCACAGAGACAGATGCCCCACTCTGGAGCCCTGCCACCCTACCACATGAGACCCTTTTCCCTTTCCTGGCTTCTGGGGTTACTTCCGGTTATGTACAAAACTGTTTACTTTTTAGAAAAGCCTTTAATACATTTTCAGAACTAGAAATGAGGATGGAGATGTGTGCCAGGAAAAATTTGGTGTGATTTATCGGGCTAATCTATGTTGTGACTATGGCCAGTACAGATACAAAGGCAGACTCCCAAAGGTGGATTGCTTCTGTGATCTGGAAAGCAGCGATCCTAGGGCTGTGGAGGCAAGACACACTTGCAAGACAAAGTCGACACACTGACTGACCCAGTTCTTGCCTTGGAAAAGTTAATGCAATCTGAAAATCATGGATAATTGTGATGCATTTATCTGTAAAAGGGAGTTGAGGTCTGGACTTAGATAATGATAAATGCTTTTCACCTTTGGGAAAGTCCAGAAATGCAGGGAAAAGCTGTGAGAGAACCAAGAATAGCATTGGTTTGGAACTCTTCCCCTGTCTTGCTGTAAACAGGGCAAGCACGCTTTCTGACCAAGAGAAGGAAGTTAAGCCATACACATGCTAAAATGAAACTTATTTGCAGAAAGTCCACCTTGGAGTCTCTCTGAGAACTTTTTCTTCAGGGTAAGCTTTGAAATTAAAACACTCAAGGCCCCCATCTCTATCATCTCTGTGTTTTCCTGCCATACATTTAAATATGATTGGAAAAATTAATCACATTCCTCAATCTTAGAACTTGTCTACCACCCATTGTCCATTGTAATGGCAATCTAGATGAAAGTGTGAATTTGTAAGGATGTATCATGCTGGGTAATTACTAAAGGGCTCCTTTGGTCTTCCAGGGGAGCTCTAGTTCATACTGAGATGACTCTTCTATTGTAAGATGTAGGAGAAATGAGAACAGCGTATGTGTTGAACCCCAGGCTGGTTGTCGCCCCTCCCAGTGTCCAGGTGTGATAGCAAACCCATGAAGTAGGCATTGCCATTACATAAAAGATAAAGGTCATGGGGAGGCTGACTTTCTTACTCAGGATTTACAAGTAGCTTTGGTGACAGCTGCCCTGGTTCTGGGCTACATACAGTGGTGTTCCAGAGAACCTTCACAGGTGGGTCAGCACTGAAAAATACTTCTAGGAGGGCCTGCAGAAGCTCACCGTTCCCTTCCTTATTACACATCCACACAGGAAGATTCTTTTTTTTTTTCCTTCTTTTGAGTCATTCTACCCAGGTGTTTTGACTGCAAAGGTGAGTTATGCATAGAGATTCTGCCTGGTGTTATCCAAGAGACGTTGATGGGGCTGGGTGGGTACTTTCTTTGATAAGCAAGTGGACTGAATCAGCCTGTGTGGTCTAGAGGTCTGGAAAATTAAAAGCAAACACTGCCAACAATCCCCCCCACCACCACCCCCATGACCATTTTCTTAATCAATAAAAACCAAAACCTAGAAGGCAGAGAGCAGGGCTTAATTTTTGTGAACTCTCTCCCTGTTGAGAAGGTTGACCTCTCATCTCTGACTCCACCTGCCATTGGAGAAAAGGCATTTGCTCTTCTGCTAGTGCAATGTTTGTGATTTTTGGTGAAACATTATTAGCCTCTTGAGTGTTCTTCACAGCATCAGGAGACTTGTTTTTAAAAACAGGGGTGGGAGAATCGCTGTTGGTACCTGCTGTAAAAGTGTGAAGACCTGACTTGATCCTCAAAACACTCATGCAACACTGGGCATAGTGGCACATGTGTATAATACTGGTTCAGGGAAAGCAGCCAGAGGGAGATCCCTTTGCATTATGGGTAGCCATCTCTGCAACTCAGTGACTCGAGTTTCAGTGAGAAACCCTGACTCACACACAGCATAATTATCAAGGAAATAATCAAGCGAAACTTATAAGTACAGAGAAACCTTACCTGATCGTTCCATATTGTATGTATCTATTGAAATACCATGTGGTACCCTATAAATAGTTATCTTCCAACTAAAAATATAATAAGAGTAGGATTTTGTTAGAGTTACTGACATAGCTTATGCTCCATGATACTGGCCATGGAGAAAACAAAATAAAACAAAACAAAATCACCCACACTTAGGTAATAGAGGATAAAGACCAACACTTAATTAATAGAAACTTTGGTATCTTCTCTCTGCCTTTAGGGAGTTGGGTTGGAGGAAGAAAAAAAAATCATCTAAGTCAGTGATTCTGAACCTGTGCATTGACAGTGCATTTCTAAGTCTAGGGCATAGTGACCAGGCTAAAGCTTCTCTCTGATGGTGGACAGAATGTCTCTAAACAACCCAGGAGCTATTAAAATGCTATTTCAGAGTAAGGGCCTGTCATCCTGGACATTCGAGAGAGAAGTATTTTTAGAAATATTAGCAGATAAATACTTCTGTAGAAAGCAGTTGAACACAGCAGAAGGGAGAATCTGTGGGGCTTTGTGTAGCTGGATCAGGAGCCAGGCAGAGAGGAGAACAGACTCAGTGAACGTCAGCGAAGACTACCAGGAACATTGAGGCAGTGGGTTTCAGTCTTGCAGAGGAGGGCAAAAAAATAATTCACATTTTAGAAAATCAAGACAGGGATGTAAATATACTTGAGAGACTTTCTGAGAGTTCTGAGATGGACCAGTAAACAAGAGATGGACCAGTGGACAAGAGATGGACCAGTGGACAAGACAGGGATGTAAATATACTTGAGAGACTTTCTGAGAGCTCTGAGATGGACCAGTGGACAAGAAGGATGAGCTAAACTAATATGAAAGAGGGACAATGGAAATCCCTGTTGAAAAAACACAGCCTTATCCCTCCCTATAAATAAAATATTTTCAGAGACATTTACATGTAGTCATGGCTTTGAAAATATTTTGCTAGAAATACCCTAAGGATCTATATCGTTTCTGTGTGCCAAATTAATACTAAGAAAATGACAACACAAAATATAAGTTCATTGAAAATACTTGTTAATTGAAATGTACGGTCTCTTAGGCAATTGAGTGAAACTTTCCTAAATGAATAATCTTAATAGACAAAGTTTAGAAAATATATTAATTCTAAGACTTCTAAAATATTGAAATATTTTAGTCCTAGAAATAATTGTTTTGCAAATATCAATTGAAAATATCTTCCAAATGTAAGTGGTTTCTGTTTCTCAAACTGGATGCTAAGGGATGAAAAGGAAGATATTAAATAGAAAATGATTTGGGAAGTTGTTCGCTACCACTTGGTCCCCAAGTCATTTACTATCTAAAAACATCATAAAATGACAGTCCATTAAGGACTCTGGAAAAGCCTTAATAAGACACATGATCTCCTTCCTTAAGCCCTGTTTTATACCTTTTTGTATTCATTTTTTTCAGTTTTTAGTAGGACAGATGGTTAATATGCTATTAATATTTCCCAGATTTGACCATTTGGGAAAAAAACAGTATGTTAACTGAAGAAATATAGATTAAAGTGTGGAAGTATATACATGAAGTAATTTAGAATTGCCTCTAGATAGTGTTGAGTATAAGGTGTAACTTGGGTTGAAGAATGTATCAACAAGTATGCAGTAGTTACATAAAAAGTAGTAAATGCCTGTATACTTTGGAGAACTGCTGCAAATCAGCTGCTGTTGGAATATGTAAAGAGCAGTGTTTGATCTGCTCTATGCCCCATCAGGAAGTATGAGTGCCTCAGAAATGCACATCAGATAATTAGTTTTCAAACAGGGCAAGTGTTATTTCAATCAAACATTCAATGATAATGCATATAGTTTGTGCAACATGGCGTGAATGACAAACTCAAACTCCTGAGCTTGAGAATGAGTTATGAGAAGAGTTTTTGTTTAGTTTAGTCAAAGAACCACATGCAACTCTTTACTTACAGGTATGGACTCTTAACTGTAGCAACAATGGACTGCCCAGTTTGGTCATTGTTGAAGGCTAAGGGCCATGGGCACGTGTGCATATTTAACAGGGGCTTCAGAGCTTCTTCGTTTTCTTCATTTTTACTACATCAAAGTGAAAGATGCTGTAATCCTATCTTGGTTTTTCTCTACCCCTTTCAGATCAATTTAAATTCTTCTAATTATTCACAGATGAGGTGAAGTACAAGAGAGGGTTTTGTTCACGAGGCCATTCCATTTTTCTCTCTTGCTTTAGAGGCGACTCTCCTCCTTGCAGCTATGCTAACAAAAAGGCACGTTGACAGGGTTTATGGCTGCCATAATCACACTGTTAAGGCAAGCATTTTAGACTACCAGGCAGATCTGGAAGTAATTTAGATCTTTGCCTTGTTGAAGAATTTGAACTATGGTCCCATCAGGCCTCAGAGTGAATGAACTTGGAAGGTGAGGAGATCAAGCTTCAAGAGAGGCTACCTTTATTCTAGAAAGGGCCGACTGATTTCCAAATTGAAACAGAGATGTGTGGTATAATTAATAACTCCTTTAAAAACAAACTTTCTAGTTGTAGAATATGCAAGTTATTTATTTTTTTATTTTTGTAATTTAAATGGAAGAGCACAGGGCTCACATCATGACTCCTCCTCCCTCGGGGGGGGGGGTTCCTCCCTGAGGGGGGTTACTTTGGAGCTAAATAAACAGAGGTGTTTTTGATTTGTTAATGTTTCTAGACACATGCTTTTGTTTTCCAATTTTGTAATATATAAAGCCCTATTTTTATCCCTATTAAGAGTCTGGGAAGAGACGAAAAGAATTTTTTGTTAGCTAAAAAAATAATCTGAACACAAAATAAATGGACAACCCTGTTCCTAAGCTCTTTCAACTATCAACGTTGGAAAAGTGTTAAGTACTCCTCTGTGGAGGGTGAATTGGGTAGAAAATTTTGCTTCTCTTTTCCAATGAGAGCCTTTCACTGAGAGGTGTAATTTCAAATCAGACAACTGATTTTTAATAAGATACAGATGGAATTCACAAAATGATGCTGATCACTTTGATAACGATTAGTGAGGATCCCAGAAACACCAGGGGAGGCAGATTTTTCATTGAAGTGAAAATGTTTTATCTTTGAAATCCTAGTCATATTACCCTTTCGCCATCGATACACAATTAAGTAATTTGCTCACAATCATGCCAAATTAGAGAATATTTTATTTATGACCTTCCCGGATGTCTCAGGCTTACACTTAGCTATGACTGTGTGTGAACTCCTTTAAAGGACCACTTTGTCAGTGTGCCTTCTTGCTTTAAGAAATACCCATCATCTTTGTGCCACCTGGTCTGAGATCTGGCTTCTGAGCCGCCACAGTGCACTGATCAAAGCACACAATAAATCAAGAATTCAGGAGTTGACCATGTGAGGATTCCGGCACTTTTTGTCTTGGACTGTTCTGAAGATAAGTAAGCCCGGCAAGGTCTTCTGAGCTGATTGATGTCTTACCTAACAAGCAATGTCAGGGAGAAGGCTGTGCTTCTCTGTTGAATGCTTCAGGACGTAAAGTAAGGCTAGCTTGTTTCTGCAGAACCAAAGGTTTTTATCTCCCAGTCTCTGTAGCTAGGCATAGTCTTATTATCCTTTAAGACACATTTCCCACTTACAGTCTTCTTAAAAAGAGGTCTTAGAAATTATTTTACTCCATTGATAAAGATTGAGGCCACAGTACAGAAAATACTGATTCAAAAATGTTTAAGTTCCTTTTTTTGCGCATGAGCACGTGCATGTGCGTGAATGTATGCATGCATGCATGCATGAGTGGGTGCGTACATGAGTGCATGCGAGTGCGTATGTACTAGGGCATGTGGAGGCCTAAGGATGTTTTCTTGGACCACTCTTCCACATTATTCTTTGAGGGTAGGTCTCTGATTCGAACCCAGATCTCATCAACTGGAATAGTTTGGTTTGCCAGCCTGCTCCAGACTAGATCTCCTGTCTCTACTTTCAAGAGGCTGGAGTTACAGGTAAGGCACCGCACCTACCAATCATGGGCTCTGGGGATCTGCATTCTGGTCTTCTTCCCTGTGCACTGAACACTTTATTTACGGAGACATCTCTCTGGCCCTGAAATACAGTAGTTTTATAACATTGATCAAACTCTGGGTCAGGGCGGACACAGGCTATCTTGATCTCTAGACATTCCCTCTGTCAGTTATTCTATCCTTCAGCGAGTTCTTGGGCTGACTTAAGAGTTGGCATTGATACTCTGGTCTCCAGTAGCATCTTGTTTCATTCCATTCCATTTCTTATTCCTTCATAGATATGTCTGTGCCTCATGTGTACGATGTGTAAAGATGTTCTAACTAAGCAGGATCCAAACTCCAGTTCTATTCACTGAATGAGAGTGAGGATAAATGGTTTAATCCTGCCGTTTTTTCCTTTTCTGGAAGTGCGTGATTGGGATGATAGCGTGATTTACTTTCCAGAGTGTTTGGAGCCTTGCGTGTGGTTAGTGTGCAGGAAATGCTTAGAGCAGCGTCTAGTGCATATGTAAATTCCTTTGTGGCTTACAAGCTGTTTAGGCTTGATATTGCCTGTTTTCCCCAAGGGGTTTACTGATCTGATAGATGTTTGTGTTTCTGTTCGGCCAAGTATAGATAGACTGTCCCTTATACATTCCTGCACGCTGTGAGTCCCTAGAGCACATTGTACTGTGCTCTAGCTGTCAGACTATGAGAGTCCAGTTGAATCTCTTTGCTCACTCTTCTTATCAAAAGGAAGACACAATGTTCAGGTATTTAGTGAGCACCGCCTGCCACACTCGATTGCAAACCTGAGAGTAGAAAGAGAAATTACACGTTATATTATTTCTAGTTAACTGTTCTTGATTAGAGAACTAAGGAAAAGAATTTGTACAAGAAGCATGCTGACTGTAAAGTTATACTTGTTGCTATTTCATTTTCTCCAAAGGAGAAATTTGTGACTGACAGGACACAGGTCACATAGAACTACTCCATCTATAATTAACAGATTGTAACTGATCAGAGGTAGTTGCTCCAACTGTAATTAAGAGATTATGAACTATCAGAGGCAGTTTCACAGTGGCTATTCTCTGAACACTGAATAAAAATCAGATCCCTCTAAAGCTAAACTGTGTCTAGGTAGCATATGAGGCATATTTAACTGTTTTTAAAGGTTGATTCTTGGAAAGAAACTGTCCATTTCAATGGAAATAATAGTAACTAGCCATTGTACAGTAGTTACTGTGCTCCAAGTAGGACCTGCTGCTACCCAATGCATAATCTTGATGGGAAAGTCGTTTCTAAAAAAAAAAAAAAAAAGAGTGGAGAAGGGGATTGTCAGGGCTTGGGGAACTCAAACGTAATTTTGGAATCACTTTCCTTAACGAGTGGTATTAATTCCAAGAGTTTGTACTTGATGTGAAATAGCGCTTCTACAGTGTTCTCCAGACTCTAGGTGAGTGCAGAGGAGACAAGTGAGGAGTGACCAAGGTACTAAAGTAAGGCAGTGGACCTGGCAGCTAAGAGAGGGAAGAATCAGGAAATGAAGCTCACTCCAGGCTAAAGGTCTTCGTGAGCCCTCCTCCGGAGTGTCCCCAGTGAGAGGCAGAGAGCCTCTCAAGGCTCTGTGTTTAGCTGGCAGTTGTTCCTTGGTTTCTAATTTTGGTCGCATATTTTTTTCTCTAATGTTTCATTTTGACACCGTATGTTTTAAAAAGGACTTTTCTTGTGGATAACATTTTATGATATGCCTTTTCTGAAGTTCTGGGCGACAATGTGGCTGTGTTTTATTTACTCGAATCATTTGTGATGGGAACCAGACTCGAAACTTATTCAGAAATAGTGTTAATTATACAAATAAACGAGGCGCATATCTTCTGGATCCATCTACGAGTTTCAAGAGTTGCTCCTGGGTTTGTTTCTCAAACTGTATGTAAATAATCACATCCATGTCTAATGGAATAGATTTTCTTATTTAATGAAATATAACCTCCAACAGGTTGGTATGGCTTCCTATTAAAACTTCATGGGCAACTAGCATCTGGTCACAAGATTAAAGGCAACGGGCAACGGAATACAACACACATGATGAACTGGACCTGTGTTTCCTGAGTAAAGTTTTGCCTTTGTAGGCTTTAGTGGTTTCTCACTGGTATTTATAGAACAAAATAGAATAAAGGTGGTTCACAAGGCTCTACTTCCAGCTATGAACATTTTTAATACAAAGGATCTGAGGACTATGTTGGACGGAGAAATGGTGTGGCTTAGGCGTTTGAGTACTCACTGGCACGAACTTCTGCAGCCTAATCTTCAAAGGGGACAGTCTATGCTGTGGCTCCATGTGCATAGCTTTCATGCCAAATGGGGTGATGGTGGCAGGAGGAGAAAAGGCAAGATAGAGACTAAGATAAGAGCATCCACTGCAAGTGTTCAACAAATTCTGCCCATGTAATAGTCATAGGATTGAGTAGGACTGGGCGGGGATAGCAGAGAACACCTTGAGAGCCAAGGTGATCAGAATCTAGTGGTAAGATGTTTGCTATTTTTCTATTTCTTTTATAAATAGCTTTTTAGATAAGGGTCAGTGATATACAAAAGGGGCCTGGATCTTGTATTTAAGGAGGTCGTTTCCTAGGACTTCATGAGTGTAGATTGCAAATGTAACGTAACGCCGGTCATTACATTTGATAAAGAGGCACATGCTCAAGGTGCCTGCTAGGTGAGGAGCGGGTTTAGAGCCTGAAAGTCAACAAAGCATCAGACTCATGTTTGCTTTTCCATTAGGTTTAATCAGATTTTAGAGGGCAAATAAGACCTGTATGGAGGATATCTTCAACTTGTTCTTTTCTACTGAGAGATATCGTCATAATATACACGGGGAAAAGGCTTTAGTGTTTAGAGGTGGATAACTTTCAAATGTCCATTGGTAGTTTGTGGGATTTTTTTATCACTTTCAAATTTTATGGGCTTTCTCTGGATTAATTCAGAAGGAGGAATATTTAGCTGTATATTAAAATGAACCCAAAACTATAGTGTACAACTCTAATATGAACCTGTATTTCCTATGTAAGAGACTTCAGCAGATCCAGTTACTTTCAAGGTGAGGTGAAAATTCCCAGGGCAGCTGCCTTGTCTTTCTCGTTTAGTAACATGCTAAGAAAATATACTGCATGACAGGCTGTTGTAGACTTGCTGGGGTAGTCACAGAGTAGCATAGTGGTCTTATTAAGCATGTGATTTTTTTTTGCTGATATGTGTTAGGGGTTTTTAAACTCTTACCAAGATTTTAAAAGAGAGTATGCTGAATGCATCCTATCTTTCCAATATCCTAACACTATCGATTCTCTGTCCTCTTTCAGAGGGTGGACATTTCCTTCTCTAACTAAGGATAGGGTCATCAGAAAGGGCCACAAGCCTTCTGACTGTAGAGGGATCTCTGTATTCCCATGGCTCCCCACTGCCTTCCTGTGTTCCAAGGCTGGGTAAGGATACCCCTACCCAAATAATACTTATTTAGCTATATTCTCTCTCTCTCTTTGTATGTTCCCTTCAGAATTCCTCACCCCTCCCTTGTTTCTTGCTGAGGACTTGAAAACAAAGAAACAAAAAACCAAAAAAACCAAACAAACCCTGTTAACAAAACGGTTTCCTGGCCCAGTGTTAGCATCTTGACCTGTTCCAAGGTCTTCTGAAAAACCAAACCAAAACCCCATAGCTTGTGTTCCTTACCACCCATTCATTGTTTATGTCACTACATACAGTCTGTGACTAGAAATACTTTTACCATGTAGTAGTGACAACCAGCTTGCCAGGCCTTTTGAACACTTAACTCAGACCCTGTATCTTTTCTGTACTCTGGAGGGTCCCCTTACTGAATACACAATGAGTTCTAGTTAAATGAATGACATTTTCTACTTCCATGTTATTATTATTTCTTTAAATTTCATGGTTAAATTGGCTCTTTAGCTCCTACATGTTTATGTTATCTGAGGTTCAAGGGTCCTTGTTGCCACCCCAGCAGGATTGACTCATTTCTGAGTAGACATACACAGTTTACAAGCTTTACTTTAAAAGACATCTATATAGCAGACTTCTCATCGGAAGTCCTAATGCTTATTAAAAGGCTTAGGTGGTTTTGTGTGTTTTCTACAACTCCCACTTGTTTGTATGCAATTTTAAATTTTTCATCAGTCTCATAAAGCTTGGTCTTTTATACCCCAATACTTTTTAGTGATATTCATATCTATAACATCACATGGTACGAAAATATTTGATTAAAATAGAAATCTCAGAATGAATGACTGGTTCTAAATCCTTCATTTTTTTTTTTTTTTATTCTCGCATCGAAGGCCTCGGTTTTATACTGCTTTAATTTTTATCTTACTTCACTCTCCTCACTTCTAAAGTTTTGGTTATCTTTATAATTTTTCTTCCTTCTTATTTTATTTAACTTAGTAGAAGCTGTTTATAGCTTTACTAGGATAAATTTCTTTTTTTCCTGGAGCAAATTGAAAATACTAGTCTGAGAACCCTTGAGGGAATGTAAGTTCTTCAAACCTTCAAGCCATAATCAATACAATTAGTCAGTAAATGTTTCTGGTTTGCCTGATTATATTATTGACTATTAGGTTTATTTCCTTACTCAATAGAAAGGGGTACTGTTACAGTAGTTGGGTGTGGGAAAAATGAATGGAATCACACAATCCTTTGCCTCCAGTGTTGAAAGATGAGCAGGGCTGTGGGATGAGCCACATTATGCAAAGAGATGGCAGAAGCCAGTGCTAGGCACAGAGAGATGAGCACAGTGAAGGTGTCTTTGGCTCCTGGACCTAAGTGTTTGACTTGATGTGCATCTGTTTGACTCTCTGCTCATCCATCACAGGTGCTTGGTGGGAGGATGATCTTATGAATGATGTCATGGTGGGCATTTCATCTCCATTCCCACCCTAGTGAATTGTGAAAGAGGTTTATAGCTAGCGAGATTTTAGTCCTCTACACCAGCATGGTGGTGTTTGTCTCTGTAGACCCACCATTCAGAAGTGAGTCTTTGACATTCAGTGCAAAGCAAAAGAAATCAAAGATTGCCTCTTTTTTTCCTTTTTTTTAATTAGGTATTTCCACATTTACATTTCCAATGCTATCCCAAAAGTCCCCCATACCCAGCCCCCCACTCCCCTACCCACCCACTCCCCCTTTTTGGCCCTGGCGTTCCCCTGTACTGGGGCATATAAAGTTTGCAAGTCCCATGGGCTCTCTTTCCAGTGATGGCCTACTAGGCCATCTTTTGATACATATGCAGCTAGAGACAAGAGCTCCGGGGTACTGGTTGGTTCATAATGTTGTTCCACCCATAGGGTTGCGGATCCCTTCAGCTCCTTGGGTACTTTCTCCAGCTCCTCCATTGGGGGCCCTGTGATCCATTCAATAGCTGACTGTGAGCATCCACTTCTGTGTTTGCTAGGCCCCGGCATAGTCTCACAAGAGACAGTTATATCTGGGTCCTTTCAGCAAAATCTTGCTAGTGTATCTGGGTCCTTTCAGCAAGCTCTTGCTAGTGTATGCAATGGTGTCAGCATTTGGAAGCTGATCATGGGATGGATCCCTGGATATGGCAATCACTAGATGGTTCATCCTTTCGTCACAGCTCCAAATTTTGTCTCTGTAACTCCTTCCATGGGTGTTTTGTTCCCAATTGCCTCGTAATCCCTTCTAAGGTAACTTCTGCAACATAAAACCCCCATGTAGTCTTTCTAACTTTTCATTATGTCTCAACACACTGGAAACATCAGTGACAACTTGCACTCACTTGCTAGATAATTTGAGGAGTTCATTTACTCTTTAAGGTAGGTACAAGTTAAGTCTCTTAGTGTTTTAAACTCCTCATACCTTTGAATCATCCTCATACGTTATAAGAAAACAGTTCTATGCTTATTTGTCCAACACTTTTAAAAATATATTACTAAATGTCAAAAGAAAGATTATTGATGCTAGAATTAATTTCAGACCACACATTGAATTACTATTCTTTATTCTTTAGGTTCCTACTCAGACAGTATAGACTCTCAAATGTACATAGCCAATACGTTAATCTGAGCTTCTTTGTCAAAATGTGTCTATTTGAATGACATACATTGCCAACCTTCAGTTTCCCTGTGGACTTTAGGTTTTTTTTATTTTTCTAAGTTTGCTGGAATTACAAGTATGTGCCATTTCTTACACTCAAGCATTATGAGTTATAAGCTTTTGTATGTTATGCTTTTCATAGGAAGGTTTTAATTTGATACCTTCTCCAAGACTATGCAGACATTTACGAATTATATCTCTGGATTACCCAAGATTGATGTGCCTGTGGCCTTTATCTTTTCTGTCGATGTGCAGCCCAACAGCCGTACGATGTAGAAGTGCTGTTTTCTCTCTGGGTGTGGTTAGTATATATGCACAGCATAACAAGCACCTTTTGGGTGGGTAAGTCAATGGTTCTTTCAAGGACTATTGAACAAGCTTTATGAAGCTGAAAATGTATGTAATCTATAGGTTTAAAAGCTTATATTAGGGAAGCAGTGAAGAAATGCAGGCTTTAAGGAAAATAAATCTATCTTAGTGTCTTAAGCTGCCTTTGAAACTCTGTTTTTATAAACTTTGATCAGTCTAAACCAAACTTTGCTTTTACACTTTTTTTTGGGGGGGGGGAGGGGTGACAATTCCTGTCACTCAGGCTATAGCAGTGAGAACTTAGTGCTGTATTTGGGTTGGTTTGTGATATTTTCCTGCCCTCAACTTGCAGTGTGGCCTCATGGGGCAGCTTTGGCTCCCTCAGGCCATTGCCACAGCACGAGTAGGTCTTCACTTCTGTGCCTGCGAGGTGTCTTGTGGATGGATTGTTCCCTATGTTCCCTTCCTTTTCATTACAGGCCAAGAGCTTTTGAAACACTCCTGTAAAAGGAAGTGCATTTTTAGTGCTTATGGAGAGCACACTGTATTGATGATGCTTCTGTTGTGTGAGGGTGAGTCATTTCTGCTACTACATCAGACTTCCACTTCCCTGCAGCTTTCACATTAGTGTCTCAGGACAAAACAATATTTATTCTCTGAGCTCTTTCCCTCCTTCCATGATACCTTGGGGGAGCTGAGGATTAGGAGTGATAGACATGGGTTAGTATTCCGTCCCACCATTTGTCTTTGCTTGAATGTGGCGGAGTCAGCCTAAAAGCTTGTTTACCACGAGACATTTTTCATTTATCTAAATGTGGTAGATGCCCAGGACACAGAGTTCTCCATTAGTGACACAAAGTGCCAATTGCCCAACACTGTTGAAAGTCTCACTATGGCTTCGAGCCTTGATTTAAAGCAAAAGTGATAGGAAGAAAGTTAACAACAGTTGATGTTTGGGATTTTCCAATGTCTCCAAGGGGTTTGTGGGAAACTCTTGAGAACCATTCAGGAGTGCTGGTGTTTGATCAGGAGTGCTGGTGTTTGAGTAGCCTCAGATGAGAAACTAGACAATCTGTACCTGGGGGTGTCAAACAAGTTTTCTTTTTCTCCTTTTGGGTGAGAGGAATTCAGCCACCTGTCCTAGGCATTTCATCTTGTTTAATCCTTATAGTAAATATGTGTTAGGCATCGTCACATTTTACAGAAGAGGAAGCCAAGGCTGAGATCAGTTCAGCAGCTTCCTCAAGATCTCCCAGGCAGTAGATGTACTTACAATTGTACCCAGGAATTTCAGGGCTAAAGGACTTGGCTCTTCACTGCATTGGGCTTTTGCTATGTGTAAAGGGCTGGGTGCTTGTGGCAAGACTGGATGGAGAGGATGCACAGCCTTCATACAATGAGCTATTATTACTGTTGAGATGGTAAACATAGGTTCAGGAGCTTGGACCTGTTATTAACCCTTTCTGCTATTTTAGGCTTCCTATTATATATATATATATATTTATAATTCATAATATATTATATACATATAATTACTTTTATATATTCAGGATTGTTAGTATTTTGTCAAAGTCATTTTTCTCGATTTACAAAATGCTCACATTATTTTTTTAAATCTTTACCCCGAGGGAAGAAAATCTATAATCTGCTCTCTCCTGTATGTCATTAATTTTTGTTTTGAAAAGAAAAAGAAATTAGTAATTTGACCAGGGTCTCTTTGCAGATATTGTAGACTCTAGAATTGAGTAATTATAATTTTATGTAAGAGCGTAGGGATTTTTAACGTTCTGTTACTTTACAAGGTTAATAAAACATCGACACACACACAGATGATAGTTTATTGCTTCAGTGAGGGTGTCAGATGGAGCTAAGAGTGGTGAAGGATGCCTGTAATTTTGGCACTTGGGAGACAGGCAGGAGGATGGGGGTTCCAGGCTCTTTGTGGTTACAGATAAAATTCTAGATCAGCCTAGGTGAGGTGAGGCTCTGCCTCTGACAGAAAAAGATATTCTGAATGGTTAACAATCATAGGCTTAGTTTGCTCCTATACATGCCTGTTATTTTGAGTGTTAGCATATCACTAAAATACTCAAAAAAAAAAAACTTGTATGTGTTGCTGACATACCCCAAAGCCTGTTTTTAGAATGCTTGGAAAAAAAATTTAATTTGCAAGAGGAAAATAAATGAACTCTTACTCATGTTGTAACACTTTTCTGTAATTTACCTCAATTTCTGAGGTGGTCTTCTGGTACTTTTTTTTTCCAGTTAGGAAGAGATTTTAAGGACTCATGATCCCAAGTAATTTGTTTAATTGTCTTAAAGCTATCTTTATAATGATTTTAAGCTGTGGCTTTCTGTGAGCCAGTGCCCAGGGCTAGGTAATTGACATCCTGGCAGTGAGGTCTGTTTTCTTTTACTGGCTGGTGGCAGCCTCTGTGACCTCACAGGGTATTTTTTAATACTTCAGCTTCTCATAGCTTTGTAGGTAAAAGCCTACAACAGGCTTTGGGGTTCACAAGTGGTAATGTAAGTAAAAGAGAATGCGGGGCCTTTGTAGACAGGGCTCTGAAATCCAAAAGGTAGTTTAAAATAGTCTTAGAAAGCACAGAAATATTGTGCAAAATGAGTTTTAAACTTAGGGACAACATTTTAAAAATTCCTATCATAATAATTAGAATAATTGTTACAGATTTTTTTTGAAGTATTACACTCAAATTCTGTCTTCATTTAAAAAGTATGTGTATTTGTTAGTGTTCATAGATGGGAAACTTGAATTTTTCCCTTGTCTTTTATAAATATCAACTTTGGGGGGGATAGTTAAGAAAACATGCATCAATGAAAGATTACCCATCAGTCATATGAAAACCAACTACTTCTACAGCGCCTCCCATGAGCCTCTGAGATGTGCTCAGGCACAGGTTGCTGAGATGCTTCTAATCAGGAAAATTCAGGTGGGTATGGTTCAAATGCAGCATCAGTCTTGATGGGGTTTGAAAGGTATCCGCTTTCCTTGTAAGGATACAGATCACGAAGTTGCCTGTAGGGTGCCTCAGACCACATTGTCTGTGTCTGAGTTCTTTTCATACTGGTTCTGGTTTCCAGGAGCAGTGCTGAGTGATTGGATAGCAGGTACCCCGATTTGTTTTCTCACCCCTGCACTGTATGGTCTGCTCTTTGTGTGTTGAGCCATTTGAAGACTCTCCCTACAGGACCGACTGACCGCCATATGCCGTGAATCTCCATGTATTGTTGTAGTTTTCACGGGGGGTAGTTCAATTCTCTGTCAGCTGCAGGTTTGTTCTTGTAGGCAGTTGACTTTTTGGTTGAATTTTTACCTAGATGTTCCACCCGTCTTTGTGTAACTCCTATCCATATGCCAAGATTATATGTGCTCATGTTGCAACTTCTTGTATGCATCTCATTACTTATGCCTTGTTAACTGTAAAAATATGTAAAAAGCCATTGACCAAAATTTACCATCATAGTAACTGTTTTGAATGTACCTCGCTCTATCTTCATACTGCTGTGCAATGGCTCTGCATAATTTCTCTTCCTGCACATCTGAAACTATACCTGTTAAACCATTTCTTCCTACTCTACCTTTGGCAATCACTTTGCAGCTTTCTGGCCTCGTGAGTTTATTTCAGCTACCTACTATTTATCTTTTAGGGATTGGCTCATTTCAACAGCATAATGTTCTGAAGGTCCCATGTGCTAGTGTGAAATAGGATTTCCTTCTTTTTTAAAGGATGAATAATATTTCATTCTTTGTATATCACATTTCGTTTATTTGTGCATACTTCTGTGGATATTTGGATTGCTTCCACGTCTTGACTATTTCAGATTGTATTGCTATAGTCAGACAGTATATAAACGTCTCTTCATGATGCTTCTTAACATTCCTGGACATTGTTTTTTTATTTCTGGGATAAATATTCAAAAGTAAGATTGCTAGACTGCCTGGTAGTTCTATTATTAACTTCTTGAGGAGCCACAGTCTTTATTTTTATGCTATCTGTATTAAATTCTTTTGTCCAAACAGTGCATATTGGTTTTGATTTTTTCCATATTCCCCATACCCATCTAAGTATCAAACTAAGAGTCTTGTAAATGGTGAGTGTACATTCTCTTATTGAAGTACACCTGAGCAACCCAGTATTTGATGGTGGACATTATAACTCAATGTGAGGTGATAGCTCGTGGCTTTGTATTACTCTAAGAGTTAGCATTTTCAGTCATCGCTGTAACAAGATATTGCTAGTAATTAGCTTATACAGAGAACGTGTCTGTCTCCCAGTCTTGCACATCTGTGCGCTTGATCAGTTGGCTTCATTACTTTGAGGCATTGACAATGCAGCATATCATTATAGAGTACATGGTGGAGACAAGACACAACGGTATGGGCTAGGGATGGAGAGAAAGAGAGAGATGCCCCAACCCTCATCCCCAGGTAGAGGCACTTGGCCAGCCACTCAGTGGTCTTCCACTAGGACCTACCTTTCAAGGGTCCCAATATCCTAATAGTACCACCATGGAAACCCAAGCTCAACTTACAAGCTTTTGGGAAAGGAACATTGTGATTCATCCTCCATCAGTTAGAGACATGGGTCACTGTTTCATAATACTACTAGCAATGTTAGCTTCATCTTTGCAGCCATGGATATTGGAGTTGTCTACCCTTTTTTAAAACCAAGTGTTTGCTGACTTTCGTAGTTGCATTCCCCTGGTTTTTTGGGTTTTTTTTTTGTTTTTTTTTTGTTTTTTTTTAAAAACCATTGGTCAATCTATTGCCACACCTCTTCCCATCCTGAACTTTTTTCTTGGCATCTTCGAGACTTAGGTCTAGAGTTATATCTTTGATCATTTAGTTATATCTAAAGCTCATTTGCTTTAGCAGGAAGCATGAGGCAAAAGTCTAACCCTCTTTGACTTGTGACTAGCTGGTATCCTCATAATGAGTTGTTGAAATATCTCCCCCTAATTCCCCTGTCAAACAACCTTTGACCATGTATGAGACTTTGGTTTCTGAAATTTATTCTGCCTCAGTTACATGTGTGTCTATCTTCAAGACAAGAGACTGTTTTGATTATTATATCTTTACCACATTCTTTGAAATCCAGTGCTATAATCTTTAAGGATTTATGATTTTTTTCAGAATTATTTTGACTGGAGTATTTTCTCAAAAAGCAGATAGTGTATATAGATTATATGTGAATGTCTTTCTTAGAGTTATTGTGGCTCATAATAGTTACATGAAAAGTCCTAGATAAATTAATGTTCTAAGTTGTCTTTGTCCTGTTTCCTTTCTGAATTAACCTTATGAGAGTATGAGGGATAGTTACATTTTACAAAGTCTATCATTTCTGATGGAATGTAGCTATGTAGTGCTAGTGAGTATTTTTTAAAAGATAAGCAAGTACCATCCATAATACACATTTGGCAAGATGAAAAATAAAGTTCTTATGGATGTTTTTTGTAAAGATATAAATACATTTATTGAAGTAAGAAAATAGAGAAGATTCTTCTGGTGGAGTATGTGTTTACACTGCTTAGCTACTTGTTTTAAACACTGCCCATTTTTTTGGTCGGTACTTTTTGAAAATGTATAATCTTGCTAGGTGGTGATAGCACATGCCTTTAATCCCAGCACTTGGGAGGCAGAGGCAGGAGGATCTCTGTGAGTTCAAGGCCAGCGTGTCCTACAGAACAAGTTCGAGGATAGCCAAGGCTACACAGAAAGAAACCATGTCTCAAAAATCAAACAAAAAAGAAACAAAAGAAAGAAAAGGAAACTCATAATAATTGATAACCTAACTTTTGTAAAGTAAAGGCCATGTATTTATAAGCTTCCCTGCGTTTACTGAAGGCCTTTTCAGGGCAAGGAAGACTTCACAATGTGCCACAGGCTTTTTCTCGCTGTAGTTTAGCCCTCTAAGGAGGATGATTCTTATTCAAACACACGGTAATGTAGGAGTTTTTAATCAGGGAGCTAAGTGTGCACTTGACCTTCAAGGTCTGTGCACACGGTGGATCTCACCAAGCATTTGCCTAATTTCTTTTGTCGAGTTCCTGAAACCACACCAGCATGGTTTCTGCTCGATGCTTCCTTTTATGGAGAGATCTATAGCTGCACCACATATCTCCTCATCATACTGCTAGTCCTTACGTTACGGGTTGCTCTCCTGCTTAGGGGGTTAGGCAAGTTTGTGACTACATTTTCTGCCCTGAAAGTTGAGGACTTGGCAGCAGTCTAGGTCACCTAAAATGATCCCTAGGATCGAGCAATCAGCCTTCAACCTAAGAGCGTTACTTTATCCTGCTGTTAAATAACTCCTGCTGTCCTTAATTTTACTTTAGATTATTTACTTATTCATTCATTCACTCGCTCACTTTACATCTCCATTGTGGCCTCCTCTTCTCTCCCTTCAATCCCAGCCTCATAACCCCTTCCCCAGCCCCTCTCCCTTTTTCCTCAGAGAAGGTGTGGACCCCCATGGGTTCCAAACCCACACCAGCACATCAAGTTGCAGCAGGACCAAATACATGCTCTCCCACTGAGGCCAGACAAGGCAGCCCAGCTAAGGGCAAGGGATCCAAAGGCAGGCAACAGAGTCAGGGACTGCCACTGCTGCAATTGTTAGGGGACCCACAGGAAGACAGCTAAGCTGCACACCTGCCACATGTGTAGGGAGCCTAGATCCAGCCCACCCATGCGCTCTGGTTGGTGCTTCAGTCTCTATAAGCCCCCATAGCTCAGGATTTTTGCTCGTATATAAAGCTGCTGTCCTGCAGTGAGTTTAGTTTATGCGAAAATGCCCAGAGGAGACCTGTGTCTGGCTCTAAGCCATTTATCTCTTCTCTTTGGAGAAGGGTATATTTTTGTGTTTTCCTGAGAAGTGGGTACAAAATCCATATTGTTATATATGTCATATTTGTGATGGCTCTATGGTTTCCATATACTAAATATACCACTTGTATTCCTTCAGAGTCAGGCATTATCCCATTGTTGGATAAAAGGTTTTGAAAAGAAAGCAAATGCTTTAAAAATATTTATACACGTGTATGTGTGTGTGTGCATGCACGCACATGTGAATGTGCATGTATGTGCTACAGTGTGTATGTGGAAGTCTAAGACACATTGTGGGAGTCAATTCTCTTTTATTACATGTGAGATCCAGGGTTCAAACTCTAATTGTCAGTCTTGGGGACAAGTCCCTGTACACACTGAGCCACCTCTTTGGTATCATAAGCTGCTATTTGAAAGGCACAGCTAGCTTTCTACTTCCCAAGGGGCAGGTTTCTACTTCCCTCTTTGCACAGCTGGATATGGTTTTTAGAATCAAAATTCCTCACAGAGAGTGGATTTTCTTAGTATTTATATCTTCTGTAAGGAAATAAAATTTTGTTTCCAAACCATACTTTATAATTATTTAGCATACTGCATTAATTATACTGCCTGTAACATCATGGTCTCTCTGGGTGACAGGGCCATTTCAAGACCTTTTATTGTTTAAGGATAAGGGTATTAAACAATAGAGGAGAGTCAATAAGTCATTTAGGCTGGGATAAGATAGTGATCAATGTGCTGACTCCTAACTTTTAAATTATTCCTTTTTATTTACTCTGCATCATGTTGGTGCCCTAACTGAAACTCAGTCTCAGGTTAGCACCAGAGAGAACTGCCACTCAGGGGAACATCTCAGTTTGATTCTCTTGTGGAGGGATGTCACTGATGGTAATTGTTCTGTTTATTAAGAGATCTCACTGGTGGTGGTTGTGGCGGCAGTGGTAGTGTTGATGGTGATGTGTGTGCCTTTGTATGTATGCACCAGAAAAAGTCTAATTTCATATAAGCATAAAATCCTAGACCATTTATTTTTCAAGCTACTGAAATTCTCTGTGTTGTGAGTCAAAATTCTTTGCTGATTTTGGTTGAAGACATTTGTATCTGACAAAATCTTAGGATTAATTTTGAACTATGAAGTGGATTATAGTTTGTTTTGGAATGATGAGAGTTTTATGTGGGAGTTGTATCCTTTGGCAGGTTAATCCAGATAATCCCTGGACAATTTGATTTGTTCGCAATGGAGTGAAAAGTGTTGTAAACATTTTTTTAAACCTTGCATTGATGGCACAGTTGTCCTGCATTCAGACTTCTTTATTTGGTGTATCTTCTTGTTTAAAATTTGAAAATATAGAAAAACATGGATTATACAGATATATAGAAAAACAGTTCTTATCCAATGAAGATCTAAGTGTGCTTTATACCTTTTATTAGAAAAGGTATTAATTTGATGTGAATACTCAAAAAGGCTTTAAATATGATACATATATAAACACATAAATAAATACACACACTCATACATGCATGTATGCATATATAGACACATACTATTTTTCATAAACAAACTTGGGTAGAAAATATTGCGGAGAAGGCACACTTTATATATCTACTCACAAATCTGTGCTGTTTTCATGTACATGATGCCTCGTATCATAAACAAATTGCAAGTCCACTCAGACTTGGTCTTGCTTCTCAGGATACTTGCTGTTGTGTCTTCTGTGTTGTGTTGTGTTGATAAAGCATTCTCTCTTATACAGAACGGGTAGAGAGGGCCTCCCAGGTGTATGGTGTGTGTCTGTTTGTCAGTGCAGATGGATTGGTAAATGACTCTGCAAGTCAACAGATTAAAACAAATAGAAACTCAATTTTTTAATCCTTTGCTGACAGGTTGGAGTTCAAGGTACTCGTTATATGTGTCAGGAAGTGAAGCTCATTCAATGCCTTGCTGAGAAAGGTAAGGCTGTGGTAATTATTAAAGAGTTTGGACACTTGATAGGTGCCATTATTGCCTTTTGACATTGACTTTATGGTCTTCTGAAGTCAAGAGAAAGATATAATTTACACAGTGACTGGAATGTGTGATTGTTCCTCTAATTATCACCAAGAGTACACAAGATAAGGGAAACTGGTGTAAATCAGCAGGGCAGTGTGGAAGTGGACTTGTCCTGTAAGGAGCCAGAAGTTCATTTCTTTCCCTTGTAATGCTGGCTCACACACTTAGTCTGGACCTCAAACATTTACACTCTCAGTGATAACCTTTCCTGCCATACTGACGACTCCCCTGTGATAACATTTTTCAGGTTAGTACAAACTAGGTTACACAATTATTCTTCTTTCCAGCAAACTTATTCCATCTCCCTTTTAGGGCTAATGTTTCCATTGGCTTTACTGACTTTAGAAGGAAATGTGAAGTGGGTGGCACACACTTCACGTGGAATGTGACATCACAGTAGAATCTGCTGAGGAGGTGGAGGCGGGAGGAGTGTGAATTTGAGGCCAGCTTGGGCTATACATTCAAAAGGGCTAAAGAGAAGGCTTACGGTTCAGGGTTCTGAGTTCAATTCCCAGTACCCACATGCTATCTCATGACTGTCTAACTGTAGTTCCAGGGTATCTGATTCCCACTCTGGGTACCAGACACATATGCAGGTAAAATACCCAACATATAAAATAGAATAAGAGAGGATGACATAAAGTTAAATACAATCAACTATCAAAGACATTGCCCCTTGCATTTGCTCTTTGTCTAACAGCAATAGCCGTGGTGGGCAACTCTGTGAGTCACAGCCCTACTAGAGAGAGGAAATAAAAGGCTCGAGAAAGCCTCAGACCTAAATCTCTTGCTTTTCAGCCAATTACACTATGGGTGAACAAGTGTCTCCAGTACAATATAGTAAAAGAACAGTGCATGTAAACCTGAAACGTTGTAAGGATCTGGAAGCCAGAGTTGACATCAGTTTAGAGGGGGTGCTTGGTTTTTCTCCCATGGGGAGATGATTAGGGAATACCTAAATGATTCCCCCTCCCAAAAGAACCAAATAGAAAAAAGATACTAGATGCTTCAATGAGATTCAACCAGTCTATATTTCATTAAGAAGTATAGAGGCAAGGAAAAGAGATCAGGAGCATGGCCCCTGATGGAGGCTTGTTTTGTGTGAAGGTGGTAGAGTGACCTGGCTCACTATAATGAAGAAAGTTTGCACTTGTATTTTTTAAATCTCTATTATAAAAAGAAATAAACTACAACAAGAAGAATGAAAACTATGTCTGCTTGTTTGGTTTACTTATTTATGAATGAGTAAGCATTCTTCTATGCAGCCCTGGCAGTCTAAAGAGCAGGCTGGCCTCAAACTCAGAGATCCGCCTGCCTCTGCCTCCTGAATGCTGGGATTAAATGCATGAGCCACCATGCCCAGTGAAAATGATGCATTTGAATGTATCTTTTCCTTATTGGATTAATTTTCCTAAGCCTTTAAATCATGGTAAATAAATCTAGTAACATTTTTGAGGCATATTTGTACATATTTATGAAACTTTTATTTGTTAAAATGACTCCAAGAAATGTTGGTTATATACATTCTTAAGATATTCCTTTATGAATTCTACTAATGTGTGTATAAGTCTATAGCCCTGTGTGTTTGTGTATGTGTGTGTGTGTGTGTGTGTGTGTGTGTGTGCAGTGCCCATGGGGCGTAGAAGAGGATGGTAGGTCACCTACAACTGCAGTTAACAGGCAATTGTTGGCTGTCATGTGGGTGCTCCAAATCAAACTTGGGTCTTCTGGAAGAGCAACCAATGTTCTTAATTGCTAAGCCATCTCTCTAGGTCCCTGGTTATATACTTTTCATTTAAAATGACTGAATTTTACGTTATGAGTGTGAGTGTTAGTCTACATGTATATATGTAAACCACATATATACCCGGTGCCTGGGGACTAAGAAGAGGGCATTGAATTCCCTGGAACTGGAGTCAACAAATGGTTGTGAGTCTCCATTCCACAAGAGCAACAAGTGATTCTAACAGCTGATTTATCTTTCCAGCCATCTGAGTACATAATTAAGAATATATAAATAATTCAGTTTACAGCTCCTACTGTTAGCTTTTTTTGGAGCTACAAATGAAATCTAATTTCTTTTTCTGGGTTAAGTATTTTGAAATTAAGTTTACTTTTGGTTTTAAAAATATTTAAAAATATTTAAGTGCGGTATAATAATTTACATGTATGCAAAATATTATGCTGAGATTATAGAAATTAATACCCATCATCATGATCATTGTTTCAAAATTAAAGGTTTCAGTATGGAGAATTTTATTTGGGCCACTATATTACTGAAGTCTGCTTATAACCTCATATTGACTTGGTGCTATGTTTGGGTGATCGTCTCCCAAGTACCTCTGTGGTCAAAACTTGGTATCTCTCACTATCCTGTTGAAAGCACTGTGGATCTGTATAAGGTGAGAACTTGTACAAGGCCTTTGGGTCCCTGGTGCTATGTCCTCACAAGGGATTTTGGAATTGCACTGATCTTCTCTTCCTGCATCCTGGACCACAGTGTAAGGGATTCCTTCTACTTCATGTACTTGCTGTGGTGTGCTGCCCTCTCTAGAGTCTGGAGGGTTCATGTTGCCCCCCGCCCCCAGCTTTGGACTGGAACCTCCGTGAACCATAATAAACCTCTCTTTGCAAAATAGTAATGGCATGGAAGATAAAGTTGAATGTCATACTTGTTTATGGCATTTTTTCATTGGAAGAAGTGACTGGGGAGACCATAGAAATCAATAGTTTGGGAAATATTTGCTGTCTCTCCACAGACATTAGCCTTCGAGGAATGAGGAGATGCATCAGTAGCCTTCCGAGGACCCAAGTGAAATGTCTGGAAATGGTTTTATCCATTTTGGTGTTATGTTGCCAGTTGTTCCTACTGAGGGTTTCTACTGCTTATCACACTCCACCCTCTTCAGCAGTTTAGTAGGACCCCCCAGCAGGGGCATCCTAGGGAGATGGCAGATCTTTAGATTCATACTTAAAAGATACCATGGGACTGAAAGCTTCCCAGTTTCTGGCCTCTTTGGTGTGTACATGACCATTTGTCGGACTCTCTAGCCCTAGGTCATGTGATGAGATGCCACACATCTCCCTTTGAAACTGTAAATGCCTTCTACTGGATCTTCTGGAGATGTGTGGCTAAAGGACAGTTTGTGGGTGTGGACCTAGCTCAAGTACAAAGGAAAAGGCCCAGTCATAAGGGCAGGCTTCAGACTGAGGTTTCTGGTTAGTGAGTTGCATCAGTCAGAAAAGCAGAGGAAACCTCAGCCTGTAGACTAGACTCCTCAGTTAGAGGCTGCTTATAGGATCCTGCCCCAAGGGATGACACTGAAGATGCTTAGGGTACTGGTGTGAATAAGACTACTGAGCATGTGTGTGCTTTGTGAGGATATGCCACAATGGGAGGTGCTTAGCTTCTAAGTCAAATTTGCAACTATATCATTGAACATTGAGGTGAAGGAATGTAGAGTCTGTAGTGCATTTTTTTTTCAGAAATATGAGTGATTGAAATTATTAAATTATACCACCTATATTGTCCAGCAATGCTAATATCTAGCAGTACACTTAAAATAATAAGACATTTGATGACAAAAGATAAACCTACCATATCTATGATAGCATTTCCATGTAGCTGTGGGAGCATTTTCGTTGTTGTTGTTGTTGTTGCTGCTGTCCCTTTGAGACAAAATCTTGTTACTTAAGCAGGGCTAATCTCAAAATCCAGATGTAGCTGGGGCTGGCCTTAAAACTTGAAGCTCTTTAAAACATACTATAAAAATACCTTCTGGAATGCTATGACATGCATTTGCTTCAAGAGTGTGGCTATGTCTGCTTTCAGTGGGTGCCAGTGCTATGAAAGTCTTCCCCAGTTAGGTTTAGAGTAAGATTTTCCCCCATTGTTGGTAAAACTAGCATTGCTTTGCACTTATGTGCTGCTCTGAGTCCTTCAGTGGCTTCCTAAGGACATTTCAACACATTTACTTGAAAGATCTAATCATCTTTTGATCAGAGATTAGTGAATTAGGCAGCCTGTCTAAAACTGAGAAAGCTGAGAGTCGAACACAGGAAGTTTGTTTTGTGGGCCCCAAAGGAATGAAGACCTTATAATCAGAACAGACATCAATTGGGCTTTCAGATGCTTTCCTCACAGAGTTAGAACAGAGTTCATTAGCATGGAGGTGAGGGATACAAGCTCCTCCTCTAATGCTTTCCCTCATTCCCTGTTCAGTTCTGAAAACTAGTCTTCAAAGTTGAATTTGATGGCGTGGCATCTAAGATTGGCCACTGCTTCCCTGTTTGATCAGGTCTACTGCAGTAAATGGAAGACCTTAGATACTCAGAAAATGGACTTCACAGATTTTTTTTTTGAATAAATGGAGTTTATTGAATAGTTTTGAGAATAATCTCTTTGAAAAGAACAAAATTGGGACACAGAGAAAAAAAGACAATTTTATGCAGGACATTTTGATCCATTAGTATTCAAGTTCGTGATCCTACTATTCTTAGACACCATGACCTTTTTTTTTTTAAATTTTTAATATTTTTATTACATATTTTCCTCAATTACATTTCCAATGCTATCCCAAAAGTCCCCCATAGCGCCCCCCACTTCCCTACCCACCCATTCCCATTCTTTTGGCCCTGGCATTCCCCTATATTGGGGCATATAAAGTTTGCAAGTCCAATGGGCCTCTCTTTCCAGTGATGGCCGACTAGGTCATCTTTCGATACATATGCAGCTAGAGACAAGAGCTCCGGGGTACTGGTTAGTTCATCATGTTGTTCCAACAATAGGGTTGCAGATCCCTTTAGCTCCTTGGGTACTTTCTCTAGTTTCTCCATTGGGAGCCCTGTGATACATCCAATAGCTGACTGTGAGCATCCACTCCTGTGTTTGCTAGGCCCCGGCATCGTCTCACAAGAGACAGCTATATTTGGGTCCTTTCAGCAAAATCTTGCTAGTGTATGCAATGGTGTCAGCGTTTAGAAGCTGCTTATGGGACTTCACAGATTTTTAACTGCTTTTTTTTTTCTTATGCTTTCTAAACATTTGCATTAAGATCCTGATACTTTCCCTTATCTTTTACAGTTTTGAGCCTGTTACCATTTTGCGTGAAGTCCTTAACGGAACTACAACTACCAACTTTTTGGCTGTCAGTTGCATATTTTTATATTTCCTTGTTGATTTGTTTAAATGGCCCTTTTTAAAGCCTAGAACTTCCACATTATACCTTCAGGTCTAATCCAATACTCCTTGTAATTTCTTCTGGATTTTAAAAGCCTTGGTTATGATCTTGATGGTAATTACAGTTAATTGATGCAAAATTTGTTTCTGGGTCCATCATGTCATTCACTATTCCTAATACTCTAGGGAGTGGTTGCTGCCCCTCCCTAGCTCATTTTGCAGATGTGGAGACCATGGTACATGGAAGTTAGGAGATTTGGCTAAAGTATGAGAAAGTAAGAGCTGCCCATTTGAAACATGTGGTCCCATACCTATGCCCTTTGCCACTGTTCCACACTTCCATAGAGCAGTGCATTTAAAAGGTGCCTTAAATGTAAAAGTTATCATGAAAACATCATGGAGAACACCAGGTGCTTGCAATGGTTCCTTAAAATTTAGTTTTATCAAATGGATAATATTGATTCCCTCTCTAGGACTCAGTGATTATGTTCATCTGATGATTGGTCAGGTGATCTGGA
Source organism: Mus caroli (assembly GCF_978045245.1). Classification (NCBI taxonomy): domain Eukaryota; kingdom Metazoa; phylum Chordata; class Mammalia; order Rodentia; family Muridae; genus Mus; species Mus caroli. The sequence continues at coordinate 17,978,778 of NW_028227258.1, forward strand.
ATGAATTTTTTTCCATTATTACAGACGTAGGCCAACATTTTGGAATAGTATTTTTGCCTAGCCATACATAGCTGAAAGTATATTTCAAAGTCTTTGCACATATGGACAAGGCTGTATTAAATAGTGTAAAGGGAGTTTTAAATATGAAGTTTGATAGTTTTGTAGTTGCTCTTGTCAGAATGGTCTCTATTGCTGTGATAAAACATCATGGCCAAAATCAGCTTGAAGGGGAGGAAAGGGTTTATTTCATTTTACAGTCTGTAGTCGGTCACTCAGGGAATTCAGGGTAGGCACTAAGGCAAGGACACATGCAGAAGTCCTGGACAAATGCCAGTTACTGGCTTGCTCTCATTCCATGTTTAGTTTGCTTTCTTTACACACTCAGGCCCACCACAGTTTGGGCTCTCTTACCTCAATGGCTAATTAAGAAAAGGTACCACAGGCCTGCCCTGTCACAGGTTCAGCTGATGGGATCATTTTCTCAGTTGATGTTCCCTCTTCCCCAGTGACTCTAGCCTATGTCAAGTTGACATAAAACCTGCCAGCACAGGGATAATTTCAACTTATGCACTAAGTATAATAGATTGCATATTTATTGTTCATGGTCTTCATCCAGTGCCTAAGAGAAGTGAATGTAACTGGAAGACAATTATCTTACCATATGATGTCACAAAACAATAACTATAACTGTCAGTGCACTTGGACCTTTAGAGAAAAAATTAAAAACTGTTTACATATATGTACATTTCTCATTTACTCAGAATTTTCCCAGCAGGAAGTAAACTTCTAAAGTTAGCTGAACATCATATACCTTTTTATATTCAAGAGCTATCAGAATATCAGAATACTTTCAAACTCATCTCTGGTGTGTAAACTCAAGGCAGAATAATTTGCCTCCAAAACAAAGAGTCAAAATGACACTATAGCAAACTTAGAGACAGCAGAATGTCATTTTGGTGACTCAAGGGATTTGACTGGAAAGAATACCACATGAGGATTTGGTCATGAAGAATGGTCGGGAGCAATGTCCAGGTCTAGGTAAGTTTTTGGACCCCCTACTTCAGGAGTGAAATGTGGCTGTGGGTGATACCTTGAATGCTGGCTTCAGGAGAGCTGAACTCTAATAACAATATCTGTAAAACAGGCTGATCTATGATGTGGTTTAAGTAAGTGAGAAGAAAATAGATGTCTTACTCTAAAGGATAAGTCAGCAACTTAAGCCTGGCTGTTCGTCTGAGTGAATTTGTGAGGCTTTGAAAAGAATATTTCCTTCTCTAGACTGTGGCTCAGCGCCAGGCTCTATTGCCAAGAAGCTGAGTAGTGGACTTAATGGATGTTCAGGTTTGGATACTGGTATGAATAAGGCTTCTGCCTTGCTGTCTTCAACTATATTCTCCACAAGGAAGATTTTGGAGAAAGAATATTTTTTCCATCAATTAAATGTCCAAATGGCTTTGTCTCCTTTTCCATAAAGCGTGCATATGGAAACATGGTAGTATTCTGTGTCTCCTTTTAACTTTAGGGTGTACTAGCTGTTCTTTCATCAAATGTAGTTTAGGTTTCCATATGGAAACAGATATATGTCTGCTTTGTCTTTAAACAAAGAAAGTTACCTTCTTCATCAGAGAATTGGCAGGAGGAAAGGAGACAGTGTAAATACTTAGCTGGCAAATTGTTCTGCTGGTTCTTTCTATTCTTGTCATTATCGTTGCTTCTTAATGTGGCTTTGTCAGGTGCTGTACTAACCATTCAACATATTCTTTCATAAATCTTCTTGAAAGCTCTACAGGAGAGCTATTTCATAGCCCTGATTTTCCAGGTTAGGGAACCAAGAATGTCAGGCTTTTGTATTACCTGGTCTAGGACACACAGTGTAAATAGGTAGGGTATAGATGTGAGCTGGGCTTGTCCTGCAGACACAGAGCTTCTTAAAAAGCTACTGTTGTCTTACTTAACTATAGGTATCAACTTGATACAGCTTGAAGTCATTTGAGGGAGATTGATTGTGGAATTGTCCACATCAGATTAGCCTGTGGCCACGTCTAAGAGGAATTGTCTTGATTAATGATTGGTGCAGAAGGACCTGCCCACCGTGGGCAGTTCTAACCCTACACAATGGTCCTGGGCTGTATATAATGCTAACTGATCAGAGAACCAAGGAGCCAGTAATCAGCGTTTCTCTGGTGTTTTCTGCTTTAGTTCCCTGGAGGTGAGCTTTTGTTTGACTTCTCTTGATGATGAACTGAAATCTGTAAGCTAAAATGTACCTTCACCTCCCTAGTAGGTTTTTTTCTTTCTTTCTTTCTTTGTCGTGATGTGTATCATGATGACAGAAAACCAAACATAACACATGTATAAACTTACTGATGGGATTCTGCCGATCTCCTCTATAGGCTTGAGTCAAAGGTAAAAATAATTGGGTTTCTAAAGAGAAGTTATTAGATATCATCGTGATAAATATTAAATTATGATTCCCAACACTATTTTCCTTGCATTTTAGTGTCCAGTGCAAATGCATAATGCACTTTTAGAGAAACTTACAGCTAAGATCACAACTTGCTCTGGGCAGACTTCTGAATAGAGTGGGGCTGTCCCCCCCCCCCACACACACACATACACCCCTGCTGCTGTCTGTGGGTCACCTTGTAGTTTTTGGATGTCCTCAGTGCTCAGTGTGCTGCTGTTTTCTTTTTCTCCCCTTTCTTGGTGAAATACTACAGTCATTGAAAGTATCTTCCCTGGGCCAGGGAATGTCCTCAGCTGGACTTCAACCCCCAGCTCCTTGTTTTAAAAGGAGATTATGCATCTAAGGTAGCTCTTTTCGGAGAGGGTAGCTGTAGGCTATGCAATCACATGCCATATTGTGTTTGTGTGTGTGTGTGTGTGTGTGTGAATTTTCTCTCTGGTCCCTGACTTTGTCCGAGTCCTCAAGGAGGAGTCTATTTGAACATGATGCAGCAGTGTTTTGCACTCACCACACTGATGCTCTAGGTGCTTTTGTCTCTTAGTTTCTATCTCTGCTGTCAATCACTGCTGCTGCTATAACTTGGTCCCCAAGGGCCTCTTACTCATTGACATATCTCATTTATCTGTTGCTTACATCATTTCTCTTTTCACAAAGAATTTAAGGCTGTCAATGCCAAATTACTGATGAGTAATTAAAAACACATATTAATGCATTTGTTTTTAATTCAAAGGCAATATATTTCAATAGTATGTGTATTAATGAGTATATATTAGACCATCTGTTACTCTAACAGTGATTACAATATATTATTTAATATATATGTCATTATATTATGAGATGTAATATAATTATATAGTTCACATTATAGGTATATATTTCCTATATTTAATATATTCTTTCTATATTTCATAAGCATATTATGTATCTGGGAAGTTAGATGGAAAATTCTTGGTTAGGTCTTGTCAGTATATATAAAATACAGAAAACTGTAAAGTGCAGAATATAGGATGTGTATTTACATTGATTTTTTTCTGTATAAAATATTTTTGCCACATTGTCATGATTGTAACAAGTTTTTATTCTGATTGCTTCTCAAATTTAGTGATTAAAAATTTAAACTTGCAAACTTCTAATTTGTCACACTGCCGTAATAGATCAGTTAGGGGAAGATAATAGGAATTAGCTGGAGTCAGTTTAAAAGTAGAGAATAATTACACTCACATTTTAGCTCAATGGATACATAACTGTGTTTCCTGTTGTACCACTAAAAAGACAATGTAAACACATTGGATGCATTTGCAATGATGTTAAAGACCTGGCCTGACTAACTTACTCTTGGGCAGAACTCAATGCTAACTACAAAATGTTTTTTGTTTGTATAAGATATAGTCTCCAAGCTACTTAAATACAGCATCTCCTTCAGTTGGAGAAGTGTTACCATCACTCCAGTGGAGTTTCAGAAACTCTACCTCATCTTACTTGGGTGTTACAGAATTTTTAAGTATAAAGACAATGATGTTTTATGAAACAGTAGTGCAAATGTAAGTTTCATACATGCATATTATTGCATTGGCAAAACTTTTTGGCCTTTGATCTCAGTGTATTTGCAGTGTTACTTGTGTCTCTATTAGGGTGTTGAATGCATGCTAGGCTTGGGATTTACTTTAGCCAGTAGACTAGTAGAAGTGATGATGTGTCCTGATTCTAGGCACCTAAAGATTCCATCACTTCTGTTTCATTAGAAACTCTGCCACTGGCAGGAAAGAACAAGGCCAGGCTAGCCTGATACCAGCTGAACATCCAGGTGGAGCAGAGTTCTGCTCATCCATTGGAGGTCAGCCTTAACAGAGGAGCCACCAGCCAGCTGATGACCAATCATCTAAGAGGACATGGTGCAGGTGAGCAGTCTGCAGCTTGCACCTCCCTGAGGATGCTCGAGTGAACCCAGGTGGAGTCTGAGATGACACCTAGTTGTTGCTGCTTTTTCCATTTGGTCTTTAAACAAACTCAGTAAAACCATCCAATTAAAGATAATATTTTATTTTGAAAGTCATAATTATTGATGTTCAAAGACATTGAACTAGTTCTTCATTCCCAACAACTCACAATGACTAGTTGTTGTTAGGAATTATAGAGATTGAATATTTTTCTATTCTGAATTGTCTTAAGTACCATACTGAGGGAAGGCAGTATATGTTTGTTTTTAAATAGAGATAACATTTATAATTTGAGAAAGAGCCTGGCTATTTCTTAGCATTTGAAGGAATTGATTTCTTTCTCTCTCTCTTTCTCTCTCTCTCTCTGAAAGAAGACAACTTAGATTTTTGACCTTATGTAAAATGAGTTGTAAAAATGTTTTCTGGGGTTAAAAACATATAAAGTAAAAGGTCAAATTAATATTAAATGTAATTTTAAATATATTACTGAGCTGAAAAGATACCAAAGGAAATATTTAGAGGCCAAATATAAAAAAAATGAGCAGTCCAGAGAAAAAGTCAGAGGCTTTTGTATTGAGTGAGCTTTCCTGACACAACTCTGGAAATGTTCTCGAAGTTAACGGTTATAAGGAAGCAATGTTTCCCCTACGTAAAGCTTGAGGAGCAGAGCATGAATCAGCAGAGTCTAAGTGGGTGTAAATATACCTATGATCAAAATAAGCATCATTGCTTCTGGTTCAAAGACAAAGACTGTTACACTGAATAAAGAAAAATCATGTTTATATGATGCTCACAAGTTCAGTGCCTAAAATGTAAGTCCTCAGTGCTTAAAAGAAAAAAAAAATTACTAGCCTCTCTGTCAAAGAGGAAAAAAAATATTTCTAGAGACTTTAAAATGGTCACTGCAACTTGGAAGGGTATTTAAATATTCTAAGATATACAAAAATTCTATATTTTATGTGTTCCAAAGTATAGTTTAAAATTTTTAGAATAAAGTTAAAATTAATTAAATTACAAGGTAAAAGTTAGGAAATGAAGCTTACAATACATTTGAACATGATTGTTGTTTCCATTGATCAACCAGTGTCAGCCAGCATGCTGAGGATTTGAGCCACAGCTTGTAGCTGTAACAACTTTGTGCTCTATCGTACAACTCCATTGTTGAGTACACAAAGTCTTGAGTATTGTTTTTAAAAAAAACTAAGTAATATTTTCCACGTAGATAATGCTGATGCTGCATTTGTACCAAGAAAAGTTTTTTAAAATGATATGATAGAAAATTACATTGGATAAAATTTAGTATAAAACCTCTCTTATCATCACGAGAGACCCAGAATACCATTAACCCCTTCGTCCTCTCCCATCCTGCTGATGAGAGTGTAATAGTGAAGAACACAAACAGGGGAAATGGTAGGGAGGAGAGACAGACAAGAGCATAAGGAAGTAATCCCAACACAGGTCATATGTGCCAAACTCAAACTCAGAAAACACTGGGAAGGAAACTGGGGAGACTGAGGTCATACTAGGAGGAAAGATTCTGGGGTATGGTTAAGCCAGACCAACAATTGACTCTACTAGCCTTGCAAATGCAGACCTTCCCATTAGAGGACACAGAGAGAGAAGGAAGGGAAAGAGAGTTCTTGGCACTTGGACGGTGTTAATCCAAACTGTTCTCTAACAGCCCATGAGTTAAAGGCTTCCTGCCCAGATTGGTGCTATGTGGAGAAGCAGGGTCTAGTGGGAGGTCTTAGGTCTTGGGTACTGTCCTAAAAAGGGAACTGTGGGGCCCTAGCTTCTCTTTCTCTCTATTTTTTGTTTTTTGACTGCTAGGAGGTGTGGACAGCTTGTTCTCTACATACTTCACAAATGAACTTCCCCATCCAAAAGCAATAGAGTCTTCAGGCCACGGGGCGGGGCGGGGGGGGGGAGGGGGGCGAGGGATGGGGAGACTTCTCAACTTTAAACCCAAACTTTCCCATCTGTTAAGTGAATTAGCGCTCAGATATTTGGTATATCAGAGGTCTGACCAACAGACAATAAAGGAGAAAAGGGTGGAACTAATTTTAAGATTCTGTAAAACAAAAGATAGCCACATCTTTTCTTGCAGCCAAGCCGTAGACCTGAACACCCACCAACATCTTGACATTCCCTAGATGGACAGAAATGTGGGCCTTTAAACTATACATCTTGTCAAATACCCAACATCACAAAATGAACAAGAGGAGCACCTTATAGATCTGGTCATTATAATGGAGTCATGGAGTTTCTTACAAATCAATGAAAATAATGTCCTACCTTGAAAAGCAGTCAGAAAGTAGGAAAACATAAGTGTTTATACTCTAAACAAAATTAAACACACTCAGACACTTGAGGATGGGAGGAGAATTCTTTTGTCAGGATCAGAGGGAAAAAAAAAATAAAAAGAGTGAAAAAAAATCACGTGTCGACCTCAGTAAATTAATGAAAGAAAAATATGAAATCACATTAGCCATGAAGGTCTATGGCGGACCCAGGAAGAATAGACTCAAACTGAATCAGAGATATCAAGGAAACAGGAACCCGCCTCACATTACAAATTACAGACAAATAAACTAATATTTCTATTGATTGACTCTGAAGGAGGAAAAACACTGATGGAAGTAGCATTTGAAACTATAACCCCCCCCAAATACTCTACAAGTAGAAAAATTAAACCCCACATTTTGCATGAAAAATTAGTATGCTACTATCAATTTACACATTTAGCCCATTTTAATGATAAATCCTTAAGGACTATCTAGTTTATGATCAAGCCATCTGTGAACAGAGAATAGGATCGGATTTACCCACATTTGACGCAAGGCAGCCACAGAACGAATCTGTGACCACCATTCTCAGGGAAAGATAGGGTGCTGTATTCAAGCCAAATGCCAAATTTAAGGCCTTAGAAAGCAGCGTTTAGCAGACAAGAGTCTGGTGCATGCTTGGCTGTTTTTGAGGAGTCCACCCAATTGTGAGCTAAATTCACTTGATGCCTGGAGAAACTTCACTTAAGGGGTTAATGGAGAGTGTTTAAAAAAAATAAATGAATATGCTATGATTCAAAGGTAGTGATGAAACATCCCAACTAAAAAAGTCAGACGGGAGACAAGAGGAAAGTAAGGAGAACCGTTTGTTGTACAATTTATAGAACTAAAGGAGGCCGAAGCACTCCACTACTGTTCACAACAACAGCAAGAGTAATGATTCTAAGCACTTCTGTGTGTCAGGCACTGGTCAGAGTGCCTCATAAAAGTGGTTACATTCTTACAATTGTAGGATGCAAATGCTGCTATTAATCGTGTTACAGAGAAGAGACTAGAGCTCAGAGAGATGGCAGAGTAACAGCCTGAAGCTGGCAAGGGGTGGGAGGGGAGGAGAGGAAGGCGATCTGTAAATATTTGCTTGTACCCATAAATCATAGAGCCCAGTGACCACAATGTCCTAGATTGTCCTGACTCCAAATATTTTGTTGCAAGTCTATTTGCATGGGACTAAATTATCTTACTGGATTTTATCTTGACATGCAATAATGATCCCTCCTATTAAAAGGAAACCGTATTCCAAGAGAACAATTGTTTCTTAAACAGAAAATACAGGATGTCTTGTTAGTATTAAAGCATTTAAAATTGTGTGCCTGTACAACTTGAAACAGCAGTAGTTTTAATATATATATTTTTAATTTGTGTGAGAATGTGAGCACACATGACTACATCTGCAAGCATGCATGCCGAGGTGTCCATGCAGAAGCCAGGGGATAGTTGTGTAAAAATCACTGGATTTTGGGGATCAAAGTCAGGTATCAGGCCCTTGCAATGTCTGTACTAGCTGAACTATACTGCTGCCCCTACACCTCTTTAGATTTTTTTTAACCTTTTTTCCTCTTTTTTGGGGGGAGGGTGGAGGGGAGAAAATAGAGATTAAAGAGAAGGAAGTGTAGGTTTGGGGAGTCTTTTTTTCCTGTTGTAATTACATACAGGTCTTTGGAAAAGTTGTATGATATTAATCTTTTAGGTTCCAGTACCAGAAATCCCTTGAATGGGATCTGAGAATAATAGTGTAAGACATCTTCATTGGAAATAGCACAGTAGTGGTGTTCAAAATGTATTATGCAAAAGTAACTCAGTAGAATTTTAATAAAGATATGTTCTCCATTCTTTTTAAATTTGTTGTAATTGACTTGTGATTAGAATATTCTTTATCTAGGTCAGCATATCATAATCTAAGATTTCCAAAATTAATGATCTTGTACTTTCTCAAGATATTTCCCAGATAAAGAATAGAGTTTATAAGAAGCCAAATGAAAAGGAGATTGAAACTGAGTTTTGGGTAACATCAAGCCACGCCCCCACCCCCCAACAGGGCTATTGTCCTGGTTATTTTCACTAACTGTGATCATTGAAACAAGGAGAAGGTTTGATTCTTTGCTGTGGCCTGAAAAGAGGAAGCACTTATTAATTCTGTGCAGGGACGGTTTCCCACACAGTCACCATAATGCACCCTGCCTTCATGTTCCAAAGCTGGAAACCTGAGAAGCAGCCATAGTCGTCCTGCCAGCAACAGATGGTTACTGTTTAAATGAGGGTAAACGCTGCCTCTCATCTGCGAAGTGACTTTAGGTTGCTGGTGGGGGTGAGGGATGGGTCTGGAGGGTTAGAGCCAGAGAATGAGCTAGTAGCAAGATGGAACCTAGGGGAAGAAGTAAGCCAAGGGTCTTGCTTTGTTTGTTCTCCAGTGCTCCTTAATCACACACATGGCAGGTTGTATTTTTCTGTCTCCTCCTCCACTTCACTGGGAGGGGGGAGGGCTGAATGGAGGAGGGCAAGGCACACTGTTGAAATGTGTGGTGTGTTGGCATCTAGCAAGTGCATTTTGCTGTGGAATAAGTTTGTGGCTTGTTTTCTGCTTGCTTGAATAGAGCCTTTCCAAGTTTGCCAAGCCTACAGTTAACGCGGTCAAGGGGTTTATTATGAAATGTACTAAGTCTTGGCACGGAGCTAATTGCATATAACAAGAAGCAAGCGTGCGAGAGAGGCCTGGGCCTGAGAAGTGCCACATGCAGGAAGCATTCTCTTTCTGATGCTGATGAAAGAGGTTTTGTGTGGGGAGATGTCTGCATGTCTGCACTTATTGCTAATGAGGTTGCCCCCACCTCAAAGTGCATTTCTGAGTTACTTGTTAAAATAATTGTGGTGTTTTTTTTTCTCTTTCTCTTTTGTATTTTTTGTCAATGACTGGCAGTTGAAGAATGAATATGTACCAACTACTTCTAACCCTCTAACTGTATCATAAATACATTTGTGGTATACACATACACACACACACACACACACACACACGACCAAATATATTCTCTCTCCCTCTCTCTCTGTGTCTCTCTCTTTGTCTGTATGTCTCTCTCTCTCTCTCTCACACACACACACACACACACAAACACACACACACACACACACACACAAACACACACACACACACACACACACACATGACCAAATAATGATCTAGAATGATTCTTATAGAAAGATAAAGGCAACAATTGGAGAAGTTGTATTATTTGTCTTGGGTTGCTATAATAAAATAGATGTGGTAGTTTCAAGAATAGAAATTTATTCTCTCACAGTCCTGGAAGCCGGAAGGCCAAGATCAGGATGCAAACCAGCTGGTTTGTGGTGAGGGCCGCCTTTGTGTAGGTTGTAGATGGCCACCCTACCCTGTGAACTCACACAGTAGAAAGAGACAGAGGATGGTCTGTCGTGGTTACTTGTAGAGGGGCACTAATTCTGTCCTGAGGGCCCCCGCTCTCAGGATCTCACCTAAACCTAAGCACTGGTAAAAGGCTCCTTCTGTGAGTGCCCTCCCCCCCAATGGGAAGGACTAGTTCCTGTTAGAACAGAGTTATTTAAAGGACCAAGTTGTGTCTTCTGAAATTCACTGCATGCTCCTAAACCTTTTTATTCATTTCTCAGTTAATCTGGTTGAATAATTGATGATTTTTCCTGTACTGGTATTTTCTTGTCTGAGTTTTCCTAAGTTAGTTAGGATATTCAATCTATACAATGTGCTGTGTAGCTGCTATATGCTCTGTCCATCAACCATGTATTGAAGGTTTGGTACCTAGAATAATTTCAGCACTTTCCAAGTCTACACACAGTTTTTAGCCTATCACTCCTGTGTGTAGAGTAAAACAGAAGGGCCTGGTTTAATGCAATGCCTACGTGCTTGTTTGGTATGCAATTTCTGCTGGTAGCATGCTTGGATTCTAGTAATAATAGCTCATTAACAAGGTCCATTAAGGAAATAAATGCATTTCAATGATGTCTTCTTAGCTCAGTAATTTTCCTGTGGACAGAAAGCTAAATTTTCTGTGTACTTAAATAGTAACCAGGAAAGGAGAGTTATTAAAGTGACTCCCATCATTTGGTTAACACGGTATTTCTGTTACTCATGGTTTTGCAATAGCAATAATCCTGCACTTAAGACTTAACAGTAGTGGCCACAAATTTCAGTCCTGGCACAGGACAAAGGAAATGAAAGTATGCAGTATTTGAGGAGAGCAAAAGGCAACATTGAAAAACAGAGTGACTAAGAGGTCATTTGTGAGCTCGCTACCCCATTGCAGCAGACTCATCGGCATGCCCGGCTTCCCACATCAGGTAGCACTGTCATCCGAATCCAGGGATTGGCAATGAGCAGAGTGGGAAGGAACCTGATGCTTTCCAGAAGAAGGACTTGCTAGCATGCTCCTTCATTCTGTTTTCATTACTGCAGCTCTCCTGTGTTGGGGGCACTGTGACTTATACCATGAAAGAGAGGAAGGGAGGAGGCAGGAAGTAAGGGAGAGAGGGGTAAGGGGCAGGAGGTGGGGATGGTAATTGCTATAGTTAATACTTATTTTTTGATTTATTCAATATTAAAATGAGTCCTCCTTCACTTTTCCTGCCCCTTAGGAATGAAGATACTACCCTGCCAGTGGCCCTTATTTGAATTGACACTAATATTGGGAAAAGTCACATAAACACATAATTGCCCTTACGTACCAAGTGTAGTAACTTGAGGTTTCATCCAGATCGGAGTGAGGATTAATATACAAGGAACACATGAATTTCTGAACCATCATAAGAGTTCTCATGCCCTTGTAGAGTGTCACTGCCAGTGTGAAGGTGGTCTGGGCACCAGTGCCCACATAACTGGAGTTTCCATCCTAGCACAACCGAATCTAAGTTTATAAGAGTTTTACATAATTTCGATACATGTTGACATTAGAGAAACTTAAATGCCAGGCTTGGCTTGTATTTATAGTATATATTTATACTATATATAGTATTTATAGGAGACTTTACCTTTTATCGGAGTATTTATAAGGCTCTATCATTTATACACTAGGGACTATCCTGGATGCTGAGTATAAAGAAGCACAATGAAAGTCACAAGTGATATTTAAGCAAACCCTACCTATAACCCCATGAAGCAGGATTTACATCAGTGAGGAAGAAGACGTTAGCTTTCAACCGCTCCATGAAAGGCACACAAGGTTCAATCAGAGACATTGGCAGGAAACAGCTTAGATTATTTTCTTGGTCTATAAACTTTTGAATAGATAAATTCCTAGAGACAGGCCATTGACGGCCAAATGACTCTGTAGACCCTCGAGAATGGTGCGGCTGCTCTGCTTCCTTTTGTTGTTGGTATGTAAGTATACTTTGCCTTAAGTGTGGAGTTCAGTGTGTGTGTGTGGTTTCCTGTTTCAAGCCTTGGTGTCTTCATCTGAAAACGGGAGTATTCGTCATGCAAAGTAAGACGATGTGAACACTAAAGCCAGCGTTATGATTTCCAAAAGTTTATCATTAGTGGTTATAAGAACAAATTAATTTTTCTTGATTTGTTATTGCTAATTTCATAAAAGAAAAACACAGCTTCAAACAAAAATCCATCTCACTAACAAGTCCGAAGCATCAAGGGCTAAGAGAGAAAAAGCAATGGCATCATGTCCAGACTGAAAACATATTTTTCCTTTGTTAAAAGAGGAAAATTTGCAAACGGATCATTCTTTTGGCTCCAGACTTCGCCCTAAGTTTACATCAACCCCAAGGCAGGCTCTCTCTGTCTATAGTAATGGGCCAGTTTAGTCTTTAATGAGGCTCCAGCCCAATACCCTTTAAATGGTAGAGCAGGAAACTTGTGAGATGTGGAGTCATCACCACGCTGTGTATGCGCTTCCTACCAATAAATGAGTGTGCCTGCTACTTGAGAAAACATGGTGTCCTAGTTCTGTTGTATTGTTATTTCCTAAATTCAAGAACCATATTTCAGTATGCCGCTAAGAAAGAGTGTCGAGTCTTCTATAAACAGAAATTAAAGTTGGATTTCTCTAATCAGAGAAAAAGAAATGTGCTTTATTCAGGCCTCAGGAAATTGGTTCACTTGTTTTATAGCTGGAGTCTCACTTCAGGAAAAATTCCTTGGTGCCTTTCCATTCTTGTAAAATGGTGCTATGAGAAGCAGCGAAGGCACAGGGTACATGGGAGGCACTCCAGGAAGCAGCATGGCGGGGAGAGCCCACCACCATGTCGCTGGCAGAGCTGGGTGACAGAAATGTGCCACTCGAAGCAAACAGTTCCCATTTGTTGTCCTTGGCCATTCCCGTGCACCTCGTGATAATGTAGTTATTGAAACTGAATTTGGAAATGGTAATGTTGTTCTCATATTTCATCTAAAAACTGTGCTGCCAGGTCCCACCTAGGAGGGATTGCAGACGTTCATGAGCAGGGCACTGCTGGTGTTTTAGAAACCCCTTAAGAAGGATCTTGAAATGAAACCATGTAGAAGTAAAACTAAGCCAAAACAACCCAGTCTGCATTTTCTTTACCCAGTTTGCAGTGAGATGTGTTATGTTATGTAAAAAAAATAGCCTTGGCCTCACATTCTCCTCACCAATACTCAGGTGGCACTCCTGTGTGTGTGTGGCATTGCCCTGGTCTCTGTGACCTTGGCAACTTGTCAGGGGTTAACAGTTTCCCATAGATCGACTGCTGTGTGCTAGGAAGCAGTTTTCTAATGTACTGGCACAGACTGGCTCGCTCTTTCTTTCTTTCTTTCTTTCTTTCTTTCTTTCTTTCTTTCTTTCTTTCTTTCTTTCTTTCTTCCTTCCTTCCTTCCTTCCTTCCTTTCTTTTTTTTTTTTTTGTTTTTGTTTTCTTCAATAGTAAGCATTTATAACCTGTTCCTCCACTCCATTTCCCTCAACAAACAACCATTATGGTAGACAATACCACGAGGGGTTGGGAGTGGGAAGTGAGAGAGCCCTGCTATGATCCTGTGTCAGAATTTAGATAGTCTCAGTAAACCTGGTCCTGGTCAACCTGAGCACTTGTTTTTAAGTATCAATTCTCCTAAGAGTTTCCTTTTGACAATACTTGCTTTACATATTGGCCCTCGTGAAACAGTTTAAAAGTCTTCATGAAAATAAATAGACATTTTAAACACTTTTAAAATGCTTATTCTAATTTGTATCCTTAATCCAACATGGTAATCTTGTTCATCAGCTTCTGAGAGAACCAACTTTTCTGTACTAAAATTGTTTATTTTTGTCTTTCTATATTCACATGCCCTTAAAGTAGCTGTGTAAACAAAGTATGTTCCTATAAAAATTATTGGAATTTATTTAAAAATTCATGATGAAACTAATTTCTTCTGTCTCCCAGCATTAGGCAGGAATGTTTTTCTCCAGGTGCCATGATGCAGAGTAATAACTGCAGAAAAGGAAACCGTTAAATCGAGTATCCCAAGTTCTCGAAGGCACCTCCTTTTCTCCTTCAAAAAGCTTGGTAATATCATGTTCAACATTTAACATAAACTTGTATCACAAGATTCCCCTTTTCTGCTTGGTTTTACAGTTGTTCATCTAGTCTGAAGTTGAAAATGTCTTTGTTCTTGAAAGAAAAATACCCCACGTTGCTTAGATTGATGGTACTTTAAGACATGTTTATTCAAAGATGGCAGCTGAGGGGTGCGCAGGCCAAATGCTTCACATTAGAGATCATTGTGTCTATACAACAGAGGCAGGCAGTGAGCTGTTTATATAGCTGCCTTCAATTTTCTCTGATTTATAATCTAGGAGGGAATTTAAATGCTTCATCTGTAGTTTTTAAACAAATATGAAGATTTTAGACAAACATACTCATTCTAAAAACCAATTCATGAAGAAGATTTAGTCTCCTGCAAGTCAGCTCTGTTATTAAATTATATATTCAGATAATTTCAGGAGTTGATCTATGGGGATATTGGATCAAGTAAAATTATTTTAATTGTTGAGATCTTAGACACAATCCATTGGTTAAATCTAAATATGTCCTGCTTCAAAGCAGTCATTAAGCCATCCCATGAGTATTCCAAAATATACAAAATTAACTGCACCATGTGCTTTATTGTTAAAATGCTATAGCAGAACAGAAATCTTATAAGGTTAGGAAATGAACTGTGGCTGTTTGTGGGATGTCCATAAGAAGCTACTGATTGACACTTGAATTGCATCTTTTGGGGACCCAAATATATTTTCCAAAAAGAATTTTTTTTGTCCATGTTCACCAGTGTAACTTCTTAGACAGGAGGGACTACCAATCCTCCAGCAAGGATAGTAGTTACAGACTTCTTTCACCTAGAAGTCTCCTTTACATCCAATCATGCAGTCATACGTAACAGCTCTTTGGGGATTTATAAAAATATCTGTTATTTCTAACTCGGCGGATAAAAATGAATGGTACCTTTTTCTTGATGTTTATAAAGTGTTTATAAATGTTAAATCTCTAATTGCTTTGTTGAAGATGATGTAATTTATTAAATTACTAAGACAAAATTGTGAATGTGTAGTCTGTGAGTTCTCGCTATTTTTGGCAATTAAATCAAGGCTCAACTATCAGAATATCTTGTATAGAATATCTGTTCTTCCTCAGAAGGGATATTTTGGTAATGGAGATTTTAAATCTCATACTTGAAAGATGATTTTATGTGTCTAATCCCTTGATGTCCTGAATTTGTTCTATTCAAATGTGAAAGCTAAAATCAGTTCTATTTTGACTATGACTTTTCTTCAAGAAATCCTTGTATACGTTCCTTGACTATATTCCCACACTAGAAACTTCTCAAGTTCAAAATTGCTTCATGAGGTAAGTGTTCAAATATAGGCTGCTCATGAATTCATGTTAAAATCCTAAGTGAAAAAAACCTTTTTTTTTTAATGTGATAATAAATCTTTTGTGGATTTTGAAGTGCTAGATCTTTCAGGAGCTGTTTTTTTTTTTTTTTTCCCTTCCTTTTTCCTTATAATGAAAAGTATGTCCATAAACACCTTTGCAGAGAATGGCTGACTTTTAGAACAATATAATATTCTAAGAAACAATTTGTTGTTCAAACTAAAATCATATTGTGATGTGAGTAGCATTTGTATGCTGAATGAAGCAAAGTGGGGTACATTGATATTAAAGATGATCTTGAGTATGGTTTTATAGCAGGCCGTATCTATGGTAGTCTAGTTTAGTACCTTGGTCTAGTCACAAATCTTGAAGTCTTAGAGGGAGACCTGAGACCCTTAACCTGATGAGCTGTGCCAACTTACATGCTAGCCAGTCACAGTGGGTTTCAGGCCTTGCCATTGCTCCCCGAAGCTTGCAGATTAGAAGCAGTCCCCATCGCTGGTGGCTCTACTGGGATCTGTTGTTGGCTCATCACCATGATAGAGGTATTGATTAGATTCTGTCCCAGATTTTTTCAACTAATGTAGAGTGATTTTAGCTGTTTTAAGTTAATGGTAGTAAGATCTGTTTCTGTGTGGTCCATGACATTCAAAGTCACTGTAGATAATGCGGTTGGTACCTTTGAAGACAAAAGGGAGTTTTGAGTGGTGAGGTCTTGTTCTTATGTCTTCCAGCCACTGAGAAAACTTTTATAACTGTCAGTTTTTATAGCATATTTTAAGACATTAACATATACATTCTTTATATGATGTTTTTTACAAAGCACACTATTTTGTGACAAAGTGTTTTGGAAATCATTTCTATACATGTTTAAGCCATCAAGTTAAGGAAACACGTGTCCCCTTTCCTCCTCTCTACTTGATAGTTTGGTTATTTCTGGATTTTGATAAAGATAAGTGGTAGTGGGTCATCTAACAAATCCTGGTATCAATTCTTAGTGGAGGAATTAATGTATGAAAAGTGAGACATATTTTAATGCTGTTGCTATTTCCTATCAACCTATTTCCTGGAAGACCTTAGTGTATTTTAAACTTGCCCTTTTGGACTAGGATGTTTTCATACTTTAAAGTTTTTTTTTGTTTGTTTTTGTTTTTTTTTACATTAAATCTTTCAAAACTACTTCCCAGACCTTCCCACATACTCAAATGGAATCCTTCTTTTCCCCCCATTAGCTGCCTCTCCCAGATTTACTAATTTGAAATTTCAATGCAATATTCTGAAATGGTAACAGCGACAACACCTGTGTTAGTTTTCTGAGGCAGTTGCAAGAACATACTATCTCATATACTCAGTGTGACAGAAGCTCAAGTTCTGAGTTGAAATCGAAGTGTCATCAAAACTGTGCCTTCCATGGTCCATGAGGCAGTTCATCCCTCATCTCTCCTGGCTTCTAGGTGCTGCTAGCATCTTTTGCATTGACAACACATTACACAAGTCTACTTCTTATGTCTCATTATTCCTTGCAGTTCTGAGTGTTCAATCTTCCCCTCTCTTCCATTTCAATAGACATAAGAATGGTATTTAGGGTCCACCTAGGAAATCCCATGAATTTCTGTTGCTACATCTTTAACCTATTCACACCAGTAAATATAGCTTTAAAACTAAGGTTAGACTTACAGAATCCAGGATCAGGGTCTTCGTAGGTAAGATGCTAGAACAGTTTGTTCATGATAGCAGTTAAATTACCTCAACAATCACTTGAGGTTTCTTTAAATTTTATCAGAATAAAATAACTGATAAAATGATAATATGAACATAAATATCTCTGTTCTCTTACCTTCTCATTCTTATAAATATGTGATATTCTACTAAAGGTGGTTTGTAGAGAGACCAAGGTTTGTCTGAATGGGAAACCCTGGCCCCTAGCATGTGAAAAGTCCTGAAATGGGTCAAAATAAAAATGTAGCATATTGGAGATATAATCAAAGGAGAGACCCATGGTTTGTTATGTGTGTTTACAAAGTTTTTTTTTACATTAGAAATGTGAGATTTTCTAATTTAAGCTCATGGAGAAGGGAGAACCTTATTATAGTCTATCAACCATTGTCCTTTAGACCTGAGAATTCATTACTGGAGTTAAATGAACATGTGTTCTTCCTCTGCTCCCTGCTTACTCCCACATGCCTGGTATAGGCAGAGTTTCATATATATATATATATATATATATATATATATATATATATATATATATATATGTGTGTGTGTGTGTGTGTGTGTGTGTGTGTGTGTATACTGTACCTGCCAGAATTGCTCTTGGAATTTGGAATGCCTACTGTATGCTGGAGATAATAACAGGTTGTCACTTCTGCAGTCCTGGTGTGAAGAGGAACTTGGGAAAGGAGGAGAAAGGCAAGGGTGTGAACAACCTGAAAATTCTAATCTTCAGACACATTATATAAACAAGACTGGAATGAAAACAGTGTTGCTTTTTTAATTTAGAAATCTGTAACCCATCCAATGATAACATTCCACGCCAAGGGCTGCGCACGTTTAGAAAGACAGCTCAGTGTAGTGCTCCAGGTCCTCGAATCTACTTCAGTGCTGGCTTTGTGTCTAACTTGAACTTAAGACGTCAGTTGGCTGGCTTGTATGTTTTTATATTGGACCCAGTAACATGGAAAGAGAGGACAAAACAACCAGTGGAAATTAGAATGGCTGCAATGCCATAGAACCTGGCACACATCAGCTGGATGCTCAATTCTTTATTTATAAATGGAAAATTGCAAAGGCTTAGCTATTCATATATATATATATATATATATATATATATATATATATATTTGTGATAATGTCACATGCTTTCAATGGTTAGGCTCAACTAAATATAATAGAAACATGATTAAAGCAAGGACAGGTGTCTCCAAAGAGAAACAAAAACAGTGCAAAATGAGAACAGAATCCTAAACTATTTGTATGAATTCATACAATATTTGGGTGGCATTGACACCACATGGTTTGAATAATAAGAACATCACGTGATGTGATATTTGACTTTTTATTCAGAGGAAGGAAAATCTTCTTACGGAAAATCTTGGGAACTCAGGTACTTTACAAAGTAGTGTATGTTTCTTGGAAAATGAAAGACATGCTCCTGGCCCACGTGCCTCTGGGATCACATTTTATTTTCTATCAACAGAGCTAAAAAAGGTAAAGACAAAATCTCCCCAAGACCTAAAATAACCTTTAAAAATTTCCCGAGAGTTTCAGTTTTCTATGAAACTCTGTATATCCCAGTGCAGAGGAGACCGAGAGCCTGGAGGCTTTGGGCAGGTGACTGCTTAGACCTACTGATGGCAGTACACTAGGTAGGGGCCTCAGCTATGGGGTGAAGGGCAGAAGAACTGGATCCTGAGCATAAGACAGAACAAGTCTTGTCAGTGTTAGGAGGAGACCCATTCTTTGGACCTCAGCATTCATCTAATTGTTCTCAGCAATGTCATTTAAAAAGGGGGGGGGGGGGGGACGGTAACTGTGTCATGTGTGTACGGCAGTTGGTTTTAGTTCTTTTTTTAAAAATAGCTTTTTCTCTCATACAGTACATCCCAACCACAGCTCTCCCCACCTCCCACAACTCCTCTTAGCTTTTCTCTACACTTCCTTTCTCTCCTAGAAGGAAAAATTTTCCTTTTTCTTTTCAGAAAAGATCAGGCTTCCAAAAGATAACAAGAAAACACCAGAAAACATGGAACAATAAGACAAGGCCAAATCCCTCAGATTGTGGCTGGACAGGAAAACCCAATAGGAGGAAAAAAGTTTCAAGAGCAGGCAAAAGAGTCCCACAAAACACCAAGCTAACACATATGTCATATATGCAGAGGACCTGGTGCAGACGCACAGAGGCCCCTTGCTTGCCGTTTCAGTCTCTGTGAGCCCTGTGAGCCCTGTGAGCCCTGCTTAGTTGGTTCAGTTGGGTCATGTTCTTATGGTGTTCTCCATCGGGGGTTACTTTTAAATATGTTTTTATCAATCACTCTTTAAACTTTATTGCTTTTAAAAATCGGCTCTTTCCTCTGGATACAGTGCTATGTTTACCAGCAGGCCTTTATGTTTGGATCTTTGAAGGAGTTCAGCTACTATACCACATGGCCAGTTTCCTTATTGTGAGTGAATATGCAGACAGCATATGGAGAAGGACTTGAAGCCCAAGAACATATTTGGTTGGACTGAGAGATGCTCCTGTATTCCTGGCCAACTATTTAATTCCATGGAATAACAGTAGGCTCTCTCCAAAAGTTGTCCATAATGACAGATAATAGAAGTAACAACATCATTGACATATTCCTTTATCACATCTATAAAATATATCCGATATCTACAGCTGAGCCCAAAATACGTCAAAAGAGAAATCATTTTCCTCTTAGAGAATACTTTAGAAGATATTTTGACAGCTCCTGGCAAAACAGACGAACTTTGTGCAGTTTGAGACCCAGAGTGCCCGTGACTCCATGTCTATGTCAGTCATGAAGAATCTCTCTTCCATGTACTGAAGGACACTTGAACAGGGGTATTCAATTTTCTCTCCCTTTCTGTAGATTTATATATGAAGCAGCTATGGGCATATGAAGCACCATGGATAGATGTCTGAGCTCCCTGTTTTACTTTGACAGTAGAATGTTGGGGGGTTTTGCAGATTGTGTGTGTTTTCAGAAAGCAATTAACATTGAAAATGAATAACCACTTTCTTATACTAAAAACACAGCAGCTGGAGAGAACTCATTTTGTCCCTACGTATACATTTTTGTCATGTGATGAAGTTAGAAATACTATACGCTGATTCCTGTCACATGGTGCTATTTGATAGGAATTTGGGAGCCACAAGGCCAAATAATATCTCTTATGTGCAGGGCTTCATTCATATTAAGACATAATAATTGGTTACTAATACTGTGATCACTGGTGTTGGAGAGGGAAGTACTAAGAAAGTATGTGGTATTTAGTGATGGCATTTAGCTAATAACCATAAAGTCGAATTCCCAGCACATAGATCAGAACATGAAGGGTGGACCACAAAGCGGAAACTAATATTTTCTGAACATTTCTGAACATTTTTTGTTTGAAATATTAATGACAGTAAAATGCAGTCAATTCTGTTTGCAAAAGAGCAGACACATTTAATTGCCAAGTTACACGAAGCATCTCGGTTATAATTGCCATCTTTTGGATACATTTCAGTTCATATTTAACATGATTGGGAATGATTGAACTTTATTAATCTTGATCTACTGTACATTGCTAAGTTTCAGTGGAGGAATGGTTAAGAGTAACTTGAGATTCTTTTATTTTTTTCTTCTTCCCCATTTTCAATATAAGTCTACAGACTACTGGATCTACTCTCTGTGTTTTTCAATGTATGATTAAAGCTCCCTGAGCACAGGGGATTGATCTTTTCATTTCAACAGGGTGTAGAATAATAAATTCTTGGCACACGGTAGAAGTATAAATGCAGAAGTATGTGTTGAAAGAATAAATAAATGCATAAAGGATGGACCTTGAGTAGTGTTGATTTCTCACGGTTTGTTGGTGTCTCTATAGCATTACCAGATCATTTCTTCTGGAAAATCAGCTAGTACATTAGAGAATGGGTGAGGCTACTACCTTTTTGTGTGTGTGTTTTCTCTCCCCTCTAGAATGCCCTGGGACACAGTTCTGTGGACTGACGGCTCTTTTCATTTTAAGACTTGAGCTCCACTTGATGCTCATGCTCACTTCTCAGTGGTTGTTGGATTCCTTGTTGAATTTAGGACCCATCTGCATGTAGTAGAATGGATTGTCAGTACCTGCCTAAATGTCTGCTGCTTCTTTGTTCTTCCTGCTGTTCTTTCTCTTCTTTTATTGTTTTTAGTCACTGTGTTTCATAATCTTGCAAACTGCCTCAAAAATCTTTATGAAAAACTTAAGAGGGTAAATCCCATTCCTCCAAACAGGCTCGTTTCATTCAGCTCAACTGAAAACTCCTACAGCTATTGGTTTGAGGCACATCTTAAGTGATTTTATGTGTTGCTTAAGAGAAATAGATAACTTCACAGGAACATTGTTCGCCATGATTTTATTTATTTATTTATTTTGCTAATTTGCTAGAAATCTTGATAGTAACCTGTCACTTATATCTTATGGAAATATAGTCTGCATATCAAGGAAACGCAGACATCATAGATGCATATTCTCTATAGTAATCCTTTACATTTGTTAACCCCCTCTGCCTTGCACAATCCTCACGCATCATGTATGATGACAATCTGACAGTGGTGATGTGCTTGACAGTGGCTGGGGTGCCTGGGAACTCCCAGAACAGACAGTGGGCAGCATGGCTCATGGCTGTGGAGTTTCAGAGCAATTGTGCTAAGGGCGATGATTTCAAAACCATTCCCCCCCGCCCCCTGCACCTTGCCCCTTCAGTTAAACTTAATACTTTAAGAAGTGGAAAATAGCTGAATGGTGTTGACACAAACGTTTAATCCCAGCCCTCGGAAAGCAGAGGCAGACAGATCTCTGTGAATTCAACTCCAGCATGGTCTACAGAGTGAGTTCCAGGAGAGACAGGGCTACCCAGAGAAACTGTGTCTCAAAAATCAAAAACAAACAAATGAACACAAGCCAAAACAGCAGGGAACAATGTATATTAAATGGTATCAGTGATTTAGATAAACAGATCTGGTCAGCTTCTGTCTTTGCCAAAGTTATTATTGTAGATCAATGTACTGTCTCTAGTTTGTAGAAAAAAAAATCAACTGAAAGTTGGACATTAAGAAATATTCTTTACCCCCCCCCTTTTTTTTTTCCAAAATGGTATACATTGCAAAATCTTTCCTCTGGCAATAAATGTGGAAATGGTAATTCTGTCATCTTTTAAAGTGTATGAGATTGTGAAAAATACAATCATGTAAGAGGTTGGCTTTGAAATGACTTTAGCATCGACTTGGTTTATTCATGTACATAGTAAATGCCAGGGAAATGGTGCTTGCATTATTTCAGACTTTTACATGGATTTTTTTCTTTTTAACGTTCAATGAAGGGGGCTTGATGGAGGCTCAGTGGGTAACAGCACTTGCTGTGCAAGCAGGAGAACCCGAGTTTGAACCCTGGGACCCACCTAGGCATGGCAATAGGTGCTTGCAAACCTAGTGTTGGAGGGCAGAGGATCCTGGGAGCTTGCTGCACAGCCAGGCCACCCAAGTAGACTGCAAGCTTCTGGTTTCACAGTAATAAGATGGAGGCAGACACCCACCATCCTGCTCTGGCCACTCACTGTATGTGTGCAAGGGCTAGCTAGCATGCTCACATGTTCATATGTATATACCACACACCACAGACTCAGACTCAGACTCAGACACACACACACACACACACACACACACACACACACACACAAAGTCTATTATGGGTCATCGCTGAAAGAGAAGTTGAAGCAGTGTTTTATATGACATTCTACTCTAAGTTTAAAAAAGTTTATTTTTAATAGCTTTCAGCTTTAAAAGCTTTGGAATTTTTAGTTCATATTTTGGCAGAGACCATGTGAATTATTTCCGATAAATGATGTTAGAATGAATTTCTTCACTGAGTCACACTGTACTTGTGAATCACTTTACACACATTGTTCAAAGATGGTGACATTTTCTTCATTCTAAGGTGATCATATCTGTCACCATGAATCCTCTTCTGAGAAAAAAATCCCGGAAAAAATGACTTTTTTATTCTTTATTAAATGGCTAATCTTTTTTTTTGTTATCCATTTTACTGCTTTAGACAGATATAGAGTGCTTAGTTTTAATTGTATTTAGGATTCATAGACTTTCATTTACTGCTACTTCTGTGGTGAAGTAGAATGGGCTAATGTGGAATGAGCCACAATAGTTTCAAAAGTAGTTTTATAGTTAACTTGTAGTCTTAATTTTGTGCTAACTGTCCACATTATTTTACACTTAATTAGCAAACCCCTCTTTCTGTTAGCTTGTTTTCTGAACATACCTGTTTCTGATCGGTCCGATCCTACCCTTACGTATCTTTCTTTCCTTGACTTTCCTCTCTCTGCTCCTAGGTTACCCCAGAGGCAGTCACTGTGGTTAAGTTGGGGATTCTGCAATCCTCTGCCCAGCAGGTTCTGTGCTGAGGGCTCTCTTATAGAAAGAAGTCCAGGAATCTTGCCCTAATGGCCATTTCTCCTTACTGTTCACTGACTCATCTCTAGCAGGCTGAGCAGCCCCATGTGTGTCTCTTTGAATTTGCCCCCTCTTGGTTTTTAATGTGGTCATGTTATATTTGCTGAGAGAATCATGATCTGTTTTACCATTTCAATAGATCTTGGTCTACGTTTTTGGTATTAATGACACATGCCGATTTGGCTGTGGAGGAGGTCTGAATCATAAAGGAATACTTAATAAAGATAAGGGAAATCATGCTGATGAGTCTCAAAGAAGTGGCTCACAGTTGAGGTTTGTTCCTGTCTAGGATACTCAGTCTCTGTTCAGCCAAGATTTTTCTCTGCTGAATAGTGTTTGGATGGAATTCACATCCTTTCTAGTGACTCCACTTTTTCCTGGCTGAGAAAATCAAATAATTCCTTAGATTGATGTTTTCTTTGTGTAGACGTTTTGATAAATCTATCCCTTTATGGTCAAGTCTGGTTGACTTAAGAGCCAAATGCCTTGTTAAATAAAAGCCTTGACAATACCCTTGAAGAACAAATTAAAATGAAGGCCTTTGTCTTGTTTGGTATTTGTTAAATAAAGCAGGCTATTCCAAATACTGATAAATTTTAGACCAAATATTTGTCTATGTCTTTAGGGGCAGAATTCATATAAACATTTATACTTCAGAGGAAACAAACCCATATAAGAGGATTTCATGATTCATGACCACACACACATACTCTTTTTAATAGTACTTTTCTCTGGCCAGATAATTACTGTGATTTACCAAGAAAAATCTCATAGCCTGCATGGTTTCCTCAGTTACCAAAGACTGTTCATTTTGTCTGCTGTAATCTGGTCAGTTGGGTGGTTTTACAGAGCAGCTCTTGGACTTTTTCATCTCTGCTAGACTTGTTTTTGACCTCTCCATGTGTACAGCTCAGACTGTTTCCCAGCTGTCAACCTTTGAGGACCACTTGGAGCAGTGCTATACCTCAGCTGTTCATCACTGACACTGGGGTGTGTAATCTGTCACACAGGGAGACTCGTCCTGAACGCACATGCCTGTGCCTCAGTGGACTGCTTGAGAACTGGGATGTGGGAGCAGGCTGAGCTTGACAACACTGTTCAGTATCTTTTGGCATACACCTTTGGTTAACACAGGCTGACTATACCTACATCTAGTCTAAATTAGACGTGACTCTTGAAGTGTACCATAAGACAGCGGTTGTCATATGTATTGTTCCTATCCTAAATGATAGGAAAGTCTCTCTGCTAGTTTTTGACTGTGAATGGCATTGCATGGTGTGGTGGAAGGGAATTGCACTATGTTAACAGAAAATAAAATTACTTGTTTTTCATCCATGCACCTACTCAGGAGAGCACCAGTGGTGTGTCAGGAATATTCAGGCCACTTACAGGGTGGTTGCTCGGTCTCTTCTGTTCCTTATCTCTCTTCCATTCCTTGTTTTCCTTGCATCTATTAACACATAAATCAGATAGCACCCTAGAACAGCTAGCTCAAAGTTTGGCTTACTTCTGTTTATACTGCAGCATCCATAGCTTATTGCATCATCCGTGTGTCATCACATATGATATGCTGTCCACGTGGGAGGACTTAACCACTTGTGTTTCTTTATTCTTGGAACTCAGAGAAGAGCTTATGTTTTACCTACTAAGCTGGGTCACCTGTTTTATCCATATCACCCGTGCAGTGCTGCTTTCCGTCCAGTTATGCTACATAGGAATACACATCTGAGCCCTTACCAGTTAAAAGGTAAACAGGCTTGCGGAACTGTCCTCTTGAAGAAGTGACAAAAATCTTAGTCCTTACCAGGAAGCAAGGTGCCTTTTGTAAGAATTGCATTCTCTTCATTGAAGTCCTTTACCAAAGTCCGCTAGAATAAAGTTACCATTTCTCAGCATGTGAATGATATTTCACACTCCATTTTAACTCCCCTACCAAGCCCTTTGCTGAGCGTTGGTGAGTTTGACCTGCTTTTGCTCAGCTGCTGCGCCTTTCTTCTCCTCCAGTGAGCTGACATCTAGCCTTCCCTCCTTTGTACTGCCCTCACCCCGGTGGTAGAACTCCTCAAGGTTTCCTTCAGATCATCCAGTTGCTTTCTTGTAATGTTATCTTTACTATTACCACTTTCTTCCAGGGCCTCTGTGCCATCTACAAGTCACAGGCCCCAACATTTTCATCTTCAACTCCTGTCTTGATAATAGGTAGTGATTCATTTCAAAAGCTTGGTCATGAGGAGAGGTGACTGATGGGTCCCTGCAGTTGAATGTAAGACTTTTCATCACTCTCTGGGGTGCCTCATTAATACATTCCTGTCCAGAATCTCTAAAAATACTATGAAAGCCCTGCATTCTTTTCTTTATCAGCTGAGCTCTGCTCATAGCTCTTATCTGATCTTTGTGACCTTACTCTGTATTACAGTCATATGACTTCAGTATGAACTTACCCAAAACATGGGGCCTAAGACAGACACTCTTTACAGTTTCAGAGTCTGGAAGTATACAGTCCAGGCATCGTCAGGGCCACCCTTCCTGTGAATACCCCAGGATAGATACCTTCTTGCCTTTCCTATCTTTGTGGGGCTCTCATATGTCGCTGGTTCTTCTTGCATTGTGCACACAGTCTTGGCCTGTGTGTTATCTTTTCTTTTCAGAAGAGATGTAAGGTTCACACTATGCAATATGATCTCATCTGAGCTAACTGTATCTGCATACATCCCATTTCGATTGTCCTTTGTGGATATGACCCTGGGGAGGGGCATTAAATCTATTTTGTAAGGTAATGCTTGCCAAAATGCCCTCCGTGTGAGGCAGCCATAGTGGATAACTAGTGTAAAATGTGGAAGAAACAACTACTAAATTCTATTTCGTGTGTGTGTGTGTGTGTGTGTGTGTGTGTGTGTGAGTGTGTGTAGTCTTGGGTGAGTTAGTAATTACTCTATGCTGCAGCTTCCTCCAGATAAGAATGGCCATCTATCGAAATCAGTGTGAGGATTAAAGGGATTTCATGCATGTTGTGTGCATAGCATGATGCCCAGTGATAGCGTGATCTGCTATCACAACCACCATGTTTGTTTACTCATGAGAATGATTGAGAACTTTGTCCATATTAGTCTCTACCTGTTCCTTTTCTTGACTTTACATATTTTGTTCCTTGTTTTTCTCACTTCGATCTTTGGTGAGAGCTACAGAGAGCATGGAGTGGTTGAGCAGATGGCTTGTGCACACTGTCATGTTTGCACTGACACTCTCAGGAGCTTTCTATAATGGAATGGCTATAGAGCATGGGAACTCTAGGGACTCCTGCTGATTGTCGGGACCTACAAACCTGGGAATCTTAGTTAAGTTTCATATTTAAGCCCTCAAGTTGTATTCTCATTTGTTAGTGCCCTGTACTTAAAACTTTCTTGTAGTTTTTGAAGCCTTTACAAAGCTGTCAGTGTCCATAAACCATTTTTTTTAAGATCAGCTCGTCGGTGCTAGCATTGGAGCCTTTGGTGACTTTTTTACATTAGATATTTTGGAATTGCTTTTAGGTTGTATGTTTTGCAATAAACACTAAAGTAGGTATATTTCAGGGAAGCCTGAGGTAAGCAAAAACACAGAGCTGTATATCCTCTGAGTGTCTTCTGGCTTCATTAGAAGTTACTTTACCTCAAAGTATGCCTCATTTTATATTACTATCTGAAGTGTTTTCCCCTATGGTAAAACTAGGCTATGTATCTCAGGTGATAGTAGCATTCCGTGCTTGCTTTGGGACTTACGCATCCATGAAGGAACAGAAATCTATTGGGGGCTTTCCTGTTCTTTAATAACTCCTCCTGGTCCTGAATCTGTGGGATTCTTTCTGTGCTGCAGCTTTAAGCATGAACCACAACTCCCAGCTGTTCTTCACAGTTTAACTGACTTTGAATCGCTACATGTGCTAGGTGGAAATCTTATGGGGTAATGCAGATCTCATGGGGAAATAATCACATTACAGTAGTGTAACATTTCAAGTGTTGTGAAGGGCTTGTATATGACTTTTTGGAGTACCTGTAGGGGCTTATTTGGCTTTATGGGTAAGGCATCATTAAAGTCATAGAGTGTTAGAGGTGGAGATACATTGATGTTTAGAGGATAAATGAGCATTGAAATGACACAGAAGTCATTTAACAGTGAGGTGCAGCTAGGGGCCTGAGAACACAGAAAATAGACCAGGCTACAGGCAGAGCATCTTCTTGTCACATTGGAAGGTACAGTCCCAGTACTCAGGAGGCACATCTTGGCCAGGCCCAGGCTTTGAATAACCAGAGCTGTTAGCTATGTATGTTTACTTAGCTTTAGTTGAGCAGAAGACTCAGTAATGAACTAAGAAATGTGAGTGCTTAGTGTTGGTTAAGTCCACAAAGGGAGGATAATGATTAGGACGCAGTGAGAGGCGAGGTTCCAGTATAGTGATGGGTAGGCTTGGAGAAGACCTTTGGATGAGTGGGTTGTGATGAGAGGAGATGATGGCTTCTCTAACATATTTGAATAAGAAAAAGAAATTTAGATTTTGTTTCATGCAAGTGATGAGAAATTGGGGTGGCTGATGAGATTTAGATCTGATTATGAGAATGGGTGACCAAATAAAGTTTAGAGTATAGTGTGGAGATGAAGGACTGTGAAAACACAGGATACTTAAAGAGAAAATATAGTTGACCCTATTTTTAGAAAAAAGTAATTGATAATTGCCTATATGTCCTGTTAGAATTGTGAAGTGTTAAATGCCTTTCATAGCACACATATAGTCACACATTGGATGAAACTCTTTATAGCGCATAGCAGAACTCACGATCACATGCTATGTCTTAGGAAGATTTTGACAACCCAGAACTGGAAGATTTGGTGCAGAAAGTCA
The DNA here is from genome assembly GCF_978045245.1 of Mus caroli. NCBI lineage: Eukaryota > Metazoa > Chordata > Mammalia > Rodentia > Muridae > Mus > Mus caroli. Next base: position 18,007,480 of record NW_028227258.1, read on the forward strand.
TTTAAAATGTAGTGTATATGTATGTGTATGTATGTATATATATATATATATATATGTATATATGTATATATATGTATGTATGTATATATATATTTATATATAATTTATATATTATTTAATGTATAAACTCTTATATTAAAAAAGTATGTGAGCTCTTTACTTTGACAGGTTTCCATAGTGAAATGTCCTGATATTTGCATTTGTAGTTTCAAAGGTGTCATTAGAAATTAAATCACCTGCCATGCTTTGAAATCTTTAAACACTATGTATTTGAACCTTTGAAACTGTATTTGATTATGTGTTCTTCACAGTCTTTGACTTTTTCTAGTTGCTAGTATTCCTTTTTATAATTAACTAAAACTATAACCTGGAAAGAACATGAATCATTTCACTCTTGTACTGAAAAAGCCACTGGGAATTTAATACCTGCCCGGAAACAGATAGTTATCACAATCATTTTTCAGTCACTGTTAACTAATTCTTCTTTCCTTCTTTGTGCTTGAAAGTAGACCTTGATCGACCTTTGATGTGTAGGACAAGTTTGAAAATTTATTCTAAAATTGAATAGAGTTATTTGATTTTAGACAGTTTGACAAATGTTATTACATCTTCTCCTTAAAGGCTAGGTTACTTGTAAAATCATGCAGTTTCCTTGACAATATGAAGATAGTTAAAAGAATGACATCAATGTAAAAAGCCCAGTTCTCAGTTTGACTGATTAGAAACTCTACTTTGTCAGGGTTGCCACTTGTTTGTGTCTCTGTGTCATTGAAGCAGCTTCTTTTCTCTGTAACCCACAATCATCACTAGCACAAGGACATTTCCAATCAAACTATTATGGAACACCAGTTCCTGTCCTCTGGCTTCGATGTCTTGGGGCAATTTATAGAAATATATTTGCATCATGGTAGCAATAAGAAATCAAGCTCTTTATTCTCGTGGACAGACTCATCTTAAATGGCTTATGTCACAAGAGTGGTTCCATTCTTTATTTCACCGAGACTTCTGAATCAATGAATTTAAGCTTCTCTTGAGCTCACTTTGTGGAATAATTAGTTTTTAAACCAATGTCTTGACCGGTTAGGTGTCTTACTCTTTTCAGGATTATGCCATCTCTATGGAGCTAAGTTTCTTTGTTGTGAAATGCTCATTCCATGCTTTCTCTTAGCCTCTCTCATGGCTGTTTGTGCTCTGACATCTGTACCTGTCATAGGGAAACTCTATGGCGGTGCAACCCTTCTCTGTTCTTTCCTTCATGGTTCCTTGCTTTTGGGAGCCTGGCTTGACAGGAGCTTAGCTATGTCTGCTGAAAAGTGACTATGTCACTATGTCTGTGGAATAGTGACTGGCCTTTTCTGGTCTTTGGAGTCATCATAGAGGGACATAATACTGAAGCTCGTGATGTTACTTCTTTGTGTTTACGTTTAAAAGCCTTAAAAAATACTGCAACTACCCTTCTGGATCTTGGACCTCCGTAACCTGACAGCTTTCTCATGGTTTGATATTCTTGGAGGCTACTGGAGATAGTCTGGATCCTTTCAAGCTACACCCAAGTCACACCTTCAGATATACTATATACGATACTTTATCACTCTCTCCTCTAAGCAACCTGAACATCTCCTGTCCTATAGGGAATGAATTAAGCTGATAATCAGTCCTTTCTTAGGACAGTTATTTTCAGAAATGATTATAAACTGTAATAAACTCTCCCTGTTCCAATACAATATAGTGCCCTTGTACACAGCATAACAGAAATAAATTAATCTCAGACTCATCCTTGCTACTTTGGTATACCTTTATATTTTCCATTCTAATAATTTGAAAAAAAAGCTATATATTTTTACAGAGACAGTCTTCTAGTCCCCACAAAGGTGTGGCTTTGGCAGGAGAGCTTTGTAGGAGTCACTTAAATTTGATCTCCTTTTCTGTCTGTAGTTTCCCATGGCTGCCTTCCTTCTTGCATATCCAGTCTTCTGTTCTCCACAAAGATGAGCAGTGTTTAGCATAGCATCTTTGCTCTCAATAAATTATGTGAAGCAGGCATCAAGCCTTTGGCATGGGAATGGGGGTAGAGTGGGTATGATTTTAAACTATTATTTTTCTAGAAATGCTACCAAACAAAGGTTAAGATTGTGTTACTATACTAAGAATTCCTAACTAATTTTTCAATTCTGCAAAAGGTAGCTAATAAAAGTAGAGACAATGTTGTCATTTGTCTGTTTGATTCTCTGACACCAATAGTCTTTTGTTCTAAGATATTAAAACAGTTTTACCCATCTTGTAGTACTGTGGTGAATTATGGCGCCCCTAGTGGAGAAAGTATGCACTTTCCTGTTTTAACTGTTGCTAGTTGGCAGATTATTCAATCTCCTCTGTTTAATATGGAGTTTAAAATAGATGTGATGGATGTTAAGAAAAGAAGCATTTTTTCTATGAGCCTTGTACAATATAAATAAATAGAAGCAAACCCCATCTCTTTTGTATATAAGAAACCCCTCGGTTTTCAATGACTATTCAGTGTCTTTTACAAACATAAACATATTGCCCAGAGTATTTGAGGGTTTTATTGCTTTTTGATTATTTTTAAGTGCTTATTGTCTCTTATTAACTACCCATAGTAATTGTCAAACTAGTGTGTGTTTCCTCAGCCTTTTCCAGAAGTCATGGGTTTCCATTAAAGAGTTTTACAGGGGCTCCCCACATGTCAAATTTCACACAGTGCGCTATGCTGTTCTATAAAGATCTTTGAATGCAGTGCCAAGGCCTCCCACTCATTGTTTTATGGGCTCCATGTGGGATCAGCATCTCCGGCTAGGGAAGCCCTGTGTCAGAGGCTGGGGAGAGAGGGGATGTCAAACACTACGAGAGAAAGTTCCAGAGAATCCCAGGGAGCTCTGGAGCTGTTGCCGAGGAGTACAAAGCAGAGCCACAGAACTTGCCAGATGCCACCCAATTTTAAACAGTGATGCATGCCACTTTCAGAGAAGACTCCCAGGACTACAATTCTGGGGGAGAGTCAAACCAGAAATCACTCTGTAACTTGTGCTCAGGACTGGCAGGTTATTGTATTCCACGTGGTCAAAAAAAAAAAATACAACTATCTAAATATTTTTATGTCTTCCCTCAGTGTGGTTATCTGTGAACATTTAGTCCTGGAACAATGTGTTTAAATTCGTGTGCTTCCCTTATCTCTTTCCTCAGAGAAGGTTAAGGAAGCATTTATTTTTTTATTTTATTTTATTTTTTTTGCCTGTGTTCTCAGTAACCATTCCATCATACAATTTATCCCCAAAATAACTTTCTTGAACTTTTAAGGTACAGTTGTAATGGCCAGTTTGAAATGGGTGCTCCTTGACTCAGCCCTAGCCAGCATCCCTTTAGGGTATCACGGCATCTACTTGGCACTCTGAGCCCACTCAAGGTGGGGAATGATGGCACAGAGTGATGTTGAGATGGGACCAGAATCTGAGCCCTGCACAGCAGTAGACCTGTGATAGTGATACTGCGTCCTCAGAAGGGAAGGAACACATGCAGTCTCCTTATACGATGCTAGAATTCAAACTAAAATACATCTTGACCCTCTTTGCAAAGTTTGGTGTATTATAGGAGGACTTTGGTAAAAGGGAAAATTACAGTTTTAAAGTAGCTGATAACTGTCTGCTCTTTACAAAATTCTAATATTGCAAATAAATGTTGGATTAGTAATATGAAAAAACACTTATAATTGACATTTTGTTGCCATCCCTCTCATCCCTGTATGCAGTTCTCCTGGGATATGTGCAGTGCCTTTTGGTTATCTGTCTGTCTACCATTCTATTATACAACTAACAGGATAGAGCTGAGTGATATGTAAAGCGAACTATAAGTAAAACATATATGTGAAGGGCTAAATTAGTTTGATTCTTCAGACCGTAGAACAGATGTAAATGGTTGGCTACTGTTTTCTTAGCCGAAGTATCATTTTTGTCCTTCAGAAGTTGGTTATAAGATTGCAGGATCTGAACTAGGGAGAGAGCTGTGACAATCATTTATGCCTCGCTGTGCCCAAGGGAGACTTTCAGCTCAGTTACAGTATGTAGTATAATCTCTGCTGTTTATAGAGCATACTCTTATTCACTGTATATATAGCAGATGAGTTTGATAAGACAAGGCTTTATCTCTGGGTGGTTCCTTAATACGCCTTTATTTGAATAAGAAGTAACTTCAAGTCCAGCCCATGAAATGAGACTTAATAGTCTTAGAATAAAAACTAAGCTACCTTCGTGACTTCCATGAACTTAATTGGTAAATACTCAAATGTAACTTATGCTGTCTTTTTTGCATTGTCAATGTATGTTCTTTGGGTGGTGCTAAACTTTCCTCTTTATATTGGATACTGGAGGACGTTTTAAGAACTACTCAATGCTGCACCTCTGTTGCTTTTGGGTGCACGTGTGTGTGCGCGCGCACACACACACATTTGTATATCACAATGAGGACAAGTTAGACATGCTGTGTCATTGATCCATTTCCTGCCATGCAACTTTCGATATTATAATCATGCAAGTTAGCTTTCTGTTTAACTAATCTTTATTTACTTTGATTTATAATTTTTGACTGGATTTCTGTGCATTGTATGGACACGATGATGAAATTTTATGATGTTTACAAGATTTAATATCATCAGTGTTTGGATGCATAAACGTCTTCTTCAATTAAAATTACCAATTAGAAGATAATATGATATGAGTAATATGTCTGTACATAAAATATCAGGCATTTATTTTATATACTGCTGTCTCTATAGATACTGTCTGGGTATTGATGGGAATACAGTACTCCTATTTGCTAATGAGAAATCTTAGATTTAACAGATTTGAATCCCTATGTTACAGTCATATATCAAGTCAGGAATGTCAGCAGCTATTAACTGCTGAGACAATTCTCTAGCCTGATGAAAAGTGTTTTAAATAAAAGACGTTATTTAGATACTGAGCTTGCTGGCACTTGGGCCTTCAGAGCCCACTCTAGGTGGTACCTCCTAATAGGAGGTGGTCAATACTTGTTGATCTACAAGGCCTTGATTTCAAGTTATGAAATTCCACCAGATGAATGTACCTTCTTGGACTCGTTTTCCAATTGAAAAATCAAGAGTTTAATGATTCCTTTAGTCTCAAAGCTGTTCAGATGAAGTCGTTTGCTAAAGCCCTGCGTTCATAGATAAAATCCGATGTGTTCTCCTTAGAACTGGGCTAGCGGGAGGTGTTCCTAGTTACCACCCCTCGGCACAGTTTGGCATGTACTCGATTAGATTGTCAGTCAGCTCAAAGATAATTCTATGCTCTAGATTCTGAGTAATCGTTAAAGTTCTGGCTCCTGCTCAGACTTGGTCTACAGAAAACCTATAGTCGAGAAGTTAACATAACGATGAGTAAGCCGCTCTGGAGGGTTGCCTGTGGCACTGGGATGCTGCCAGTTATGGTTGTTATGTCTTGACTAGCTTATGTTGTTTTGGGGATTCTGCTATTTGCTTTTAGTTTTGGAAGAGATCCCTTGCCTTTCTGAAAGTGAATTTTTCTGTGCCTCTCTGCCCTTAGGCACGGAACACATTTATTTGACATATATGGATCACTCCTATTTGGAAACTCTTAATTGTTTTATTTCATTTTTTCATGGGAGACACAAGGTAAAATTAGAACTTTGACTGAGCTGTGCTTTATATAGTGCCTTCTTCCACCTAGAATTCTAGGCAGGACTTACTCTTTCTTACATTGGAGAAAACCAGTATGAATAACAAGGTGTTTGTATTATAATTATTTTCTCAGCATTAGCATTTCCAAGAGACTGTGAAGAGTTGAGACCCTAAAGGAACACCTAGAGTCAGCTACCTTACTGTCTGATGAACAGTTCACTGTTTTTCACTCTGCTTCTAAGAAGTGCCTTCCATCATGTCTATTAGATCAGAAATATACCATACATTTTCCTCTCCAGAACACTGCCATTAGGCAGACCCCAGTGAACTTAGGGATGTCTCTCTCTCTCTCCCATACCAACAGCACGGGTTGGATACACATAGACACTTTCACAGTCTATGTCTACCTTTTCCTTTTTCCTTTTCTCCGCAATACAAGTAGTGTATGATTGTGTGTGTACACATGTGCATAGGCCACAAATGTGTGAGGATGTGCTCACTCACATGGTCACATGCTGAGGTCTGAGGTTGATGGCTGGTATATTGTCCTTAATTGGCTTCTCTACCCTACCTTTTGAGATAGGGCTTCTCACTGAACTTGGGACTGCTGTTTTAGCTAGACAGGATGGCTGTAGAGCTATGGGGTCAGCCTGTCTCTAGCCCCATAGTCCTGGGATTGCAGGTACATGCTATTGCACCTTTCATTTATATGAGTATTATGATCTGAACTTAGGTTCACATGCTTGTTTATCAACTGAACCAGATGCCCAGCCCTGAGAAATATGATTTTTTAATGATGGGCATTTAGAAAAAAATAGACAAGGGAAAGAAGTGAAGAGCAATCATTTTCTCATTGATCTGTAACCAGAAAAAGGCACAAATATAAACAATATTGAAGATAAGTATTTATCTTGGTGAACACACCCCACAGTTTTCTTTTAAATTTAGTTTGTGTGTTTAGGCATGGACTAGCCCAGACTTGCTTATAGAGGTTAGAGGACAACTCTCTGTTTCCACCATGTGAGTTCCAGAGAGCAAACCTCAGGTCAGGCAGCGGGTGCCTTTACTTGCTGAGTCATTTTGCTAGGTGTCACTCTCGTTTCTATTGACCATATACCGGTTTCCTAACATTAGTCAGCCATATCCCATGCTTCACGCTTAACAACATTGTTTGAGCATAATTTCAAAGACCAACCCAAAGTTTCACCCAGTGGTAGAACAAGTCAGAAGGGATGCTTTAAAAATTCTAAGCACATATCAAATTCAAATATAAAGAAAATCACAGAAGTGCTTTGCAATGTGTTCCCGGAAGCAGTGTTGCCTTAGTGAGAGTTCAGGTATTTATAAGGACTCTATCCATCTTTTCACAAAGATTAAAAAACAAAACAAAACAAAACACAAACAACTCAAGATTTTAAAAGATAAATGGACGTGATAGTGATGGATGTTGGTGGAAAATAGTTTTTCTCAGTTGTTCCAGATGTTGATTGGCAGTATTCAGAACTACATAATAATTGAGTGAATGTAGCCAGCGGCATTTGATTTCATGCAGCAGAGACTGCCCCTTAGGCACAAATTCCTCCTTCCTCCCATCTGTGTTTCTGAATTTTACATCTGTGATAAGTATGGCTCAGTGACGAATGCTTGGGATGTTCTATCGATGAAAGATAAGTGGGCTCCTTCAGGTTCATCACGTGGTATGGCAAGTTTTCATCTGCATAAATCTTTTATAGACCTGCAGACTTCTATCATATCTAGGCATTAGAATTTGCTGATTTTTTTCCTTCTATGTTCAATGCTGGCATTATGAGAAGTAGTTTTCTACATTCTAGAGTATTACTTAAATAGGATATTTAAATGTTACAATTTTTATTTGGTGCCAAGCACAATATTAGCCTGGAGGAATTTGCCCTTGAGTTCAGATACATCTGCCATCTTGATTGGATGCTCCGGGGACCTGTCTTATTTTGTTTCTCTCAGGAACACCTTGTTAAATTTGGTGATCATGTCCAAAGTCAGCAATGCACGCTGAGTTTTGTGAGCTCTTTGGCTATATATTTAGGTTGCCTGTTTTAAAGCTGTCACAGTTTGCATAGAATCTTTTGGTGTTATATTGATTTATTGTGTTTTTCTGTTTATATATGCATGTGAATTATAAATGGCTACCTCTGCTTTTTGCAGTTTTATAAACATAGTGAAAAAAGTACCTTTAAATGGTGTGCCTAGGTGAAAATCCAAGAGACAACTTAAGGAAGACAGATTATCTCTAATTAATGTTCTGGCCCTTTTTAACTTATTTTTTTTTAAAAAAATGCAATTTAAGCCATTTCATGTTGCTTTGAAAGCTTAAGGCTATTTTTTTGGCCCATTTTAGGATTGTAAGGGTTACTTTTACAAAATGTGTTTCTTTTCTCAAGATCAAAAGTTATTTATATATAATCCATTTTCTCAGAATTCTTAAGTTACATCGACAATAATTGGTGAACACATATGTTCTGGACACAGTACACACCATAGTTTTTGATTATGGAGAAGACAGTTTCAGCTATTGTGAGCAGACACGTTTGTTCATTCCTAGTGGGTCACTGATGAATTGATTTGGCTGTAAACCTGCAGGAACACATTAACATTTTAGTTAAATTCAACAAACACTGAGTATTTGCCGTGATCAAATCCTCGGGCACCTCTAGATGAGAAATAACTGTGTCACATTTTTCTCCTGGTGGAGCCAGCAGATTACTAATGCATAAGGCAAGAGTGGTCCAAGGATGCAAGGTGGTAGAGACAAACTCTGGAATAGCAGGCCTTGTATTTTCCCATGAAGAAAATGCCATGTAACTGGCTTTAAACACCTGGCCTGGGGTTGCCTCTTTAATCTGTCAGAAGATACTTGGTACTGAGTTTTGCAAGAGAGCATTTGGCATTATGCTTCGGCCTACCTGGGATGAACACAGAGTACCTAGCACAGATGTCTGGGAAGAGAGGGAGCGGTGGGCAGGCCATTGGCTGTGCAGAATTCATTACGTCTACCAGCTCATGGGGTCTGGAGGATCAGGGAGGCTGGAGTTCAAAGATAATTTTGGGATCTGGAGGATGAATGTCTGGAATTTTAACAGAAATTTAAAAATCAGGAGGGTAGCTGTTTTTGAGAGGACCCTGTATCCATTCAGTGGAAAAGGGCGTCGTAGGTGCTTATCTTAGTAACTATATAATGTTACTTGTGTGTATGTTCTCAGGCCTGATGGTTGTGTCCCTCAGGTCACTGGAGATCTTGGCTGGGAAGCTGAGGAGCAGGTAGGTAGGCTCTTGATGAAGCAGTGGGCATATCTGCTGCTCAGTTCCAACCTAGGGGAGACACTAAAAATGTTTCCCTTTTTCAGGGGTAATTTTTGAAAACTATTGGTTTACTTGATGTGGATATCCAAGCAAGTTACCTTGTAGAGAATGAAGGAAACCTGTGGGAACAGAAAGTGTTTATTTTTTTTGTCATGGCCACTCTTCTTACCTCCACATCTCATTAACGATGGTGTCATCCTCACAGACACATTTTTTGAGAGGACCCTGTATCCATTCAGTGGAAAAGGGCGTCGTAGGTGCTATCTTACCCACAATTATAGTAAGCATAATTCTCATTTGATGACTACATGTGTGCTCAGTACTAGCGTCCGCAAGTCTTTCTAGTGAATAGGGGAAGTTCACAGCTTTCTTGGAGTTCTTGCAGCACCTATGAAGACAGACTCACCCAGCCAGCTCTCCTCCTCTTCGTGTGTTGCATGATAGGTAGCCTCTTCATGTGTTACATGATGGGTAGCCTGGAATGTTGATTTGTTATTTTCCATGATGCCTGACTAGGAGCCTAGGCCTACCCAGAAATCCTTGATTACTTTCTGTCTCCTCACTGGGAATTTGCGTCCTTCGTGTTCTGTCTCCTCAGTATTTCTCAGGTGTGTGTGTGTTCACCATGTTCTCAGTTCCTGGCCAAGGGTGTGTCCGAGTCCGTCCTCGTCACCAGGATCCCCGGGAATGTTTGCCTAGCAGTGGTTCTTTGTTTTCCCAGTTCATCACCACTGCTTCAGAGTCACGATGAGCGTTCCACACCTTGTTGTTGAGTGGCTACTCAGAACGCAGGATCCTCTCTGAAGTCTGTGTGACCCTTAAACCTGTCACCCCACTAGGATGTGCTGTATCGTCTGCCACGCAGTTCAGCAGTCCACTTTTTAACCTAAGCATTGTCAGATGCTAGCTGAAGCTTCCATGGTAACAGGAACTATGTCTGCTAGTGTGGGTGAGCCAGCTCTCAGTTCCCCATCCTCCTGTGCACTGTTCTGGTGAACTCTAAGACCCGCTACTTCAATAGTCTGTCTTCTTGTTCTTGTAATACATTTTATTTTTAATAGTTAGGGACCGTGACGTTTTCATTATATTTACTTAATTATGAGTATTTAGCATGAAGCTACTTAACATTCGGTAGGAATGTTGAATGAATTAATGTGTAAACAAAGATCAATAAAGCCTAGATTTTATTCTCAGACAAACTCATTGCTTGGTAAAAAGTTTTACAAGTAACCTTAAATTTAAAAAGCCATCAATAAACAATTGCAATATAGTGTGGTATAAGCCAATAAAACTTATGTTCTAGCAGGAAGTAATTAAAGCCTAGTTAATATCTCAAAGCCTGTCCTTTGACTCTTTAATACTGAAACTGAACCCATTGTTTTTTTTTAGTTTCATAGGAACTTAAAAGAAAATTCATTGTGTTTCTGAACATCCACTTAACAGGTTATGAAATTTGGGGACTTTGTTATTTTTTCTTTTCTTTTATGAAATTCTCAAAACAACTTCTCTGTCTAATAGTTCTAACTTTTACCTCTTGATTTTCTCTTTTATAACTAATTTGCAAAAAGCTTATCACAAAAATATTTTCTTTAACTTTTAAGACAATTTAGGAGGAAAACATCATTTTAAGAACTCGAGCCTCTGACTTTATGGACTCTCAGCTATTAAACACTATTGTAGGATACTTTTCTTTATACTCTAGAATCAAAACAATGTTGAAAGTCATAGTGACTCCTGATTCTAAAGTTACAGATTAGAGTATGCTATAGCTGAACACCCGCCCTGACTCAAGGACAGCCTGTATTTATCTGCTTCACATTAAAAATTAATAATAACTATAATTGCAGCATTTCTCCTTTCCTTTCCTTATTCCAAACTTTCCCATATATCTCTTTCACTTCTCTTTTAAATTCATTATCTCTTTTTTATTAATTTTAATTGCACACACACACACACACACACACACACACACACACACACTGCATATCACCTGCTCAGACTATATAATGTTACTTGTGTGTATATTCTCAGGCCTGATGGTTGTGTCCCTCAGGGCACTGGAGATCTTGGCTGGGAAGCTGAGGAGCAGGTGGGTAGGCTCTTGATGAAGCAGTGGGCATATCTGCTGCTCAGTTCCAACCTAGGGGAGACACTAAAAATGTTTCCCTTTTTCAGGGATAATTTTTGAAAACTATTGGTTTACTTGATGTGGATATCCAAGCAAGTTACCTTGTAGAGAATGAAGAAAACCTGTGGAAACAGAAAGTGTTTATTTCTTTTGTCATGGCCACTCTTCTTACCTCCACATCTCATTAATGATGGTGTCATTCTCACAGACACATGCGTTTGGCAGGCTCCATGTCCTATGCTCCGTCCCACTTGTTTTCCATCAACCACCCCCCTCCCCCTAGGCCCCCGCAGAATGGTACCCATGTAGGAACAGAGTCATGAACCAGAAAAGACAAGAGGAGTGCGAGGGAGTAACTTGGGGGCTGCTGAGAGCAGAGATTTCACACTTGTTAGTGTCAGGGGGAGGTTGAGGGTGTGGCCAGAGTCATGGGGTTCGCCTCACAGTGCCAATGACTGGCATGGCATGCCAAGAAGTCTGAGTCAGGTCAGGGCTTTATAGATTTTGGCCAAAAGGCTGTTTCAATTGAAAAAATAAATGTTTAAAGGTGCTGACCATTGCCCTGACATTCTCTTGCATTCTTTAAGGCCTGACTTTCTCTCCCACTCTTAAGTAGGCCTAGCCCTGGGGCAAAATTCAGGTCACTACCATAGTAACCACAGAAATGGAGCACAAAGAAGAGCTGTTTGCCCTGATTTCCTCAAGATAGAAGGGAAATGGGAGAACAGGTAACAGAGAGGACGGTGCAGAAGAAGCCTGTCGCTGGGAGACAGGCAGCGTGGCCTTGGCTCAAGAAGCAGTTTGTTTCTTAAAGGCAGACATAACAAAGCTTCTTGATCCAGGCACTTTAACGCATCTTTAAAACAGTTTAAAAAGTTGGTGGTGTTGATTCGAAATGCTATTTTAAGACCGACTTTCAAAATGACTTTTTTTTTTTTTTTTAGAGCAACCATAACTGTCAGTTTGAAGGATGGGATTCTGTTCAAAAGAGCTAGTAAAAATACCCTTAGCCATATGTGAAACAGGTTCAGGGCAATTTGTCATAAATAAATGAGTTTGTCAAACACACACACACACACCCACACACGCACGCACGCACACTTCACTTATTTATTTTGCCTCAGAGGACGTAAAAATCCAGATTCTTAGATAATGAAATATTGGAATTTTAATAGCATATTTTGTATATGAGAAGATGATGCATTAATATTTGTATTAATAAGAAACTATAGTTTTAAAAGGGAGATTAATTATACCTGAAGGGAGGAATGTTTGTTTTTCCTGGAGGTTATTGAGACTTGCTGGACTTGGGTAATGTTAGGAGTCTTACAGGGCAGTTGGTGTGAGCAGTGTTCTATATCCTGTCACTGAGAACCTAAGAAACCCTGTCGTCCATGATGGAGATGGCATTTCATCCGTACCTGTGCAGATGTTGGGTTTATAATGGAGCTAGCTACTGCTTTATGGTTGTATTTAGTTCTACGTGTAGATAATGTTTGCAACAACTTGGGATAGTTTCTCTCTGTCTTTTTCTGTTCACATTGTATACAAAAGTTTTCTCTACAATATATATGTTAAAACTGGAATGTGCATAGTTTGTAAACTGTACTTTCATTTTTTCCACATAACTGTTTTTTTATGTACCTGACATTTCTCAAAAACAGAATTATGGACTACAATATTAAGTAATTAAATTACATGATTTTGAGAAATGTCTGCAAGTTCATCTACTTGGCATTTGATGTCTTTCTCTCCTCCTCCTCCTCCCCCTCCCCCTCCTTCTCCTCCCCCTCCCCCTCCTTCTCCTCCCCCTCCTTCTCCTCCCCCTCCCCCTCCTCCTCCTCCCCCCCTCCTTCTTCTTCTCCTTCCCCTCCCCCCTCCTCCTCCTCCTCTCCCCCTCCTCCTCCTCTCCCCCTCCTCCTCCCCCTCCTTCTTCTTCTCCTCCTTCTCCTCTACCTCCTCCTCCTTCTCCTCCTCCTCCTTCTCCTCCTCCTCCTTCTCCTCCTCCTCCTTCTTCTCCTCCTTCTTCTTCTCCCCCTCCTCCTCCCCCTCCTCCTCCCCCTCCTCTCCCTTCTTCTTTTTCTTCTTCTTCTTCTTCTTCTTCTTCTTCTTCTTCTTCTTCTTCTTCTTCTTCTTCTTCTTCTTCTTCTTCTTCTTCTTCTTCTTCTTCTTCCTCTCTCTCTCTCTCTCTCTCTCTCTCTCTCTCTCTCTCTCTCTCTCTCTCTCCCTCCCTCCCTCTCCCTCTCCCTCTCCCTCTCCCTCTCCCTCTCCCTCTCCCTCTCCCTCTCCCTCTCCCTCTCCCTCCCTCCCCCCCCTCTCTCTCAAGTTTCTCTGCTTATGTAGCCCTGACTGGCTGTCCTGAAACTCTATAGACCAGGCTGGTCTCAAACTCAGCCATCTGCCTGCCTCTGCCTCCAGAGTGCTGGGTTAAAGTTGTGGGCCTCTATGGCCTGACTCTGCTTTTCTTCTTAGATGGCATTCCTGCCACTTTCCTTGTCTCCCTGGCAAAGACTTGATTTGTTAGTTTTTTCTTCCTAGTTCTGTTTATAAGAACTTGCTTCTTCCTCTGTGATGTTGTCCCTTAGGTGCTTCCTCGGTTTTCCCATGATTTCTACGACGCAGCTCCACTTTCCCAGGAAACGCCCTCATGTACTTGCCTTACTGCTCTCTTGCAATGATTTCCAAACCCTTCATGGACAGACTCTGCCTTTTTTCTCTCTATCCATATCTCTCAGCAGAGTAACTCACGAAGAGTGAATCATGATCGAATGATTGAAATGTCTTCTCTATAAGTGTAGCCTTGTGCCATTATATAATGAAGAACAATTAGAAAAATATGCGTTTTCATTTTTGTGACACTTCTAGTGTTAAATGTCTTTGAAATTCTACTCTTTTTTTATTTTTGTGTCTTTGATGTCTTTAATGAAAATACCTCATTAAATTATGCTTTAATAATCTTCAAGATAATGGGCCTAGATATGAGGACTATTACATAAATTCAAGCTTTAGAGCCCCCCCCCCCCAAAAAAAAGAGAAAGCTTCAGTTGTAATTTTGCAACTGCCTTTTAGCAAGCTTGCATGTTAGCTGCGCAGTCCTGCATGTTGGGTGGATTTCGGGTAGGATCACTTTATTGTACATCCTTACCCTGTGTGACCACTGTAGTATGTAACAGATATTTGTGGAGAGAGATGGTGCCATGGTGAACCAAGTGACTGTTTATTCTGTTATTTCTTTCTCATTGCTGCTTTTAGAGTCATCTGAGAACCTTTGGACCCTCTGTTATCCTATGTGCAAACTGGCTTTGAACACCTGATCCTTTGTGTACCTTTGGGACGGGGATACACAGAAAACGTATCACTGTACCATAACTTTACTCAGTTAAAGAGAAGGGAAGCATTTAAGAGTAAATAAAATACCTGCTGATGCAAAGGTGTTGTGTGGTATGATAGCAAGCATTGCTTTTATTGACTTTTGGACTATGTATGGCATGTGGTTCTTTTCAGGTACACCCTGCAGGAGCCAGTGGTGGGTAGGAGATACGTGATAACTGAGTTCCCTTCCTCTCTGAATTTTTTGTGGGGGGGTGGGTGTGGGCATGTAGGTGTATATGTATATAGTATTTTGTAAACATATGATTTGGTTCATTTTAGGCATGTGTAACATTCACAAATATTTCAGTCAAGTGTGTAATCTTCCCTCGTAATGCTTGAGAGTTTGTTATATGAAATCATTCATTCTCCTTAGTGCTAATTCACAGCAAATTATATCATCCTTTTCAGGTTGATTTCATAGAGTGTTAAGTGCTGTTTAAATCTTTGGTAGATATGAAGCCATTTATTTTGCCCTAATGACTTAAAATAGCATGAGCTTATCAAGAGGAGTTTTTCCCTACTTTATGTATAGCCCAGTCTGTCCTTGACTCACGAGCGTGCCTCTGCCTTTAGGTCAGTGGGCTCTTGTCCCAGCCATGTTTTCTTTTTCCCTTCGTTCCTAATTTCTCTCAGGAACAAATGGCAGCACAGTTCGGCATGAGAAACTTGTAGCTGAAGGTGCTAACCTAAACATCAGTGCCAGGATATGAGCGAGACTTAATAGACTAATTAATTTGTCTACTGCACCCTGACCTGGGAATTACACACAACAGGCTATACTTATGGAACACAGGGCCTGGGATCCAGAGTAGGGAAAAGGCAACTTTTGTGTGCTTTCTCCACCAACACACAATGAATACTGGGTTCCTTTTAGAAGACAGGTATTGAAAATGGAGCCTTATTCCATTGCATGCCTTTGAAAGCATGGTGCTGTATGGCTCTTGTCTTTGTTATTGTAGTTCCCTTGTTTACTGGTTATGGTTTTAACAAATAAAACCTTCATGTTTCTGATCCTAATATGGATAAGGTGCTGACCTCTAGGGGGCCACAATTATTACCATAACACCATTGTTTCTATATTATCTATTCTGATAGGGTATGTTCTCCTAAAATCACTGTAACTAAGAAAAAAGAGGGACCGTGATTGACACTTCAGAACATGTTTATGTTATGCTTTTCTCACTATGAGATCTCAGGAATTCACACTTCTCTCAGCAAGAGGATTACTTTTGTTTCCTCTTATGTTGTTTACTTCATTTGTCTGTCATACAAATACTTCTAAAAAATATAGTTCAAGGCAGCTCACATTTGAGTGCCATAGAATTCGTGCCCCCGGATGGCAGCTGAGCTAAATTGAACAAGTCTATTCGTATCAGCCTGCCATCTTATGGAATCTGTACTGACTAAATCCATTCCTATTTGAATTTTATTTAGAACAGTGTCTTAACATTTCAGTAGCTTTGGGCATTGGAGATGCTCACTAAACCACAGATGTTTCTTGAGCTAGGCAGTCTTCCAGGTATGGTCGATATGGCTGTGAAGTCTGGCATTTCCTGATCCTGCTGTGGCTTGCATAGTGGAAGCCACACACAAAGGAGACCCATAATTATGATGCATAAGACAAGGGTGTGAAGGAAATAGAGCCATGGGTGAAATCTATAAAGTAACTGGTGTGGGGGGTACTAGAGGAGACAAGCTAGGTCAAATAGATCTGAGGCCTCAGTCATGAGATGATAGCTTCTGGTTACATGTTGATCTCATGCAGTTGTTGGCAGTACCTTTACTTGAAGAAAGAGTAAAATTCATATCCTTCTCAGTATAGAATCAGCATAGAATTTATATGGTTAATTTTCTAAATCATTGATGCACAAATGTATCTCAAAGATGTTGAAACACTGACATTAATAGAAAGCCATAAATCCACTTTGCATGTGAAGTTAGCTGTGCCAATTTGCTCATAAAAGTTAGGTACGGTGTTAGGACGGCAATTTGAATGGACTCCGGGGTCAAGGAATTCCAAGAGAAGGTAAGCAGTTTAAATGCCACAGAATGACCGAGTTAGAGTTTCTTTTTCTGCTTTCAGATGAAACTTTTTGTTTCTGTTTTTCAAAGAAAGTGTGATGAGCAGATGTGTTTGTACTCTTCTGCTTGGATGGGATTTGGGATTTGGGGGGTGGGGTGGGGAAGAGAAGGATCACAAGATGGAATGTGCATGTGTCAGAATATGTTTGAAAGACATTATTCCAAGATCCCTAAGTAGGTAAATGGTTTCCAGGTTAGGCCTTAAAATATTAACCTCGTCTTGTTTCTTCTGGTTAAGAATGGGTTTGACTTCCCATGGAGATTCCTGCTAGAGGCTGTTCATGGGTCTCATCCCTTGCTTCTCAGACCCTTTATGGACAGACACCGCCTTCCCTTTTTCTCTTCACCTTTAGCTCTCAGCACACTGAAGCTGGGGTACTAATTCCCATGCATTGAATAAATAAACTCTGTGCTCTATAGGTTTAACACTCCCTAATTCAGTTTCATCTGAAAGCAGAAAAAGAAACTCATAGGGTGAAAGACAATTATAAGAATATGAGTTAGTTCCTATTCTTAGGTTGGCGCATGAGATAACCTAGGGCCCTAAAATACACACAGTATATACAAGTAAGTTATTTGAGCCTGAACAGTTATGTGGACATCTATACAGAAAAATGCATACCTTATGTGGGTTGGGAAATGGCAAATAGACCTTGTGGAGTGTGTAATGTTTCTGTGCTAGTTGAGAGGACTAAGGTCACTAGTGGTGCTATAGACAGAGGTGTGAGCAGAATTAGTCCTATGTGTTAGAGATGAACTCACAGTGATACATGGCTCAGCACTGAAGAAAAAGTCTAAATAGGAAAGAGAATAGGTGACAATTACAAGAACTTATATGACATCCAGACTTCCTTTTGACTGCTTTCCAAACAATAGCTGTGAGCAATATTGATTGAGGTCAGAAATGGCACAGATGTAAGGTTAGCCCACACCAGCAGGGTGGGGGGGGGTGTCTGAGGTGCTGTAGGAACAGCTTCCATGGAGTTCAGCACTGTTAGACAACAGAGGCAGAGCCGTCTCTTTGGAGAATCCTATTCCCTTTCTATATTTTCATTTTCTTATTTTTAAATATCCCTACATATTCAAAATTAGAAAAAATATTTTTGAAAGGATTATAGGTTGTGTGGGTAACACAACAAATAAAAAGAAAAGTACTTTTTTTGTTTTTTGTTTTTGTTTTTTGTTTTTTGTTTTTAAGACAGGGTTTCTCTGTGTATCCCTGACTGTCCTGGAATTCACTCTGTAGACCAGGCTGACCTCGAACTCAGAAACCCACCTACCTCTGCCTCCCAAGGGCTGGGTGGGATTAAAGGCATGTACCACCACTGCTCAGCTCCAAAAGTACCCTTTTTATTGCATCTTTTAAAACTTGAATTTTTTTTTTTTAATTACAATCATCCCCTATTCTCTTTCCTCCCTCTTGCCTCTCCCTGGTCACGTCCATCCTCTGCTATCTATAAAATTGATGGCCTCCCCTTCTTGACTGTTGTTACATATATGTGAGTGTATTACACATATATGATTCTGTGTCTGTTTGTGTTCTTAATAACATACATATAATACACCTATCTATATAATGTTACTTATATGTAAATGCTTTCAGGGCTGACCATTGATTGGATAACCAATTAGTGTACTCTTCCCCGGGGGAGACTATTTCTCCTCTTTGCATTCGTTAGTTCCTTGTAGTTCTTATGACTAGAGAGACAAGGCTTAGCAAGCTGTCCCCTTCTATGGTAGCCTGCTTATTGGTGTCTTATGGGACTTACTCTCTCTCTCTCTCTCTCTCTCTCTCTCTCTCTCTCTCTCTTTTTTTTTTAGGTGATATTACCTTTTATTCTTAGAATTATTCTTATTTATAGCTTTACATTTTTCTTTTTTATTAATTATTTTTTACACTACATAATTTATACCCCCCATCCACCCTCTGACTGTTGTTCTGCATCCCACACATACTCCCCACACCGCTGTCTCCATGTAGATGTCCTCACACCCCACCCCACCTGACCTCTAAACTTCCTGGGGTGTTCAGTCTCTTGAAGGTTAGGTGCATCATATCTGAATGAACACAGACCCGGAAGTCCTCTACTATATGTGTATTGGGATCCTCATATCAGCTGATGTATGCTGCTGAATGAGATTGTTGTGCAATGATATGTTTCTAAGGTCTTTTATTTTTTAAAGGTTTATATACTTTATGTCAAGTTTATATACTTTCTGCATGTATGCCTGCATACCAGAGGAGGACATTGGATGTTATTATAGATGATTATAAGCTGCCATGCCGTAGCAGGGAATTGATCTCAGCCCTTCTAAAAGAGCAGAGAACAAGTGCCCTTGACTGCTGAGCCATCTCTCCAATTCCTCAGGTCTTAACTTTTAATGGATTGTTTGGTGCTTTAGAGAAGAAAAACAGAATGCATTTCTAATTCTAATTTATTTGAATTCATTATTCAAATAGATATTTTACCACTGGGAAACACATTGAAAGTTGTGTTGACATTTGCTTCTAGAGTTGTTTTTTTTGCCATAATCATCACACTTGTGTATAACAGGTGTCATGTCAACCTATCCAAATGATTTCAATGGTTTGGAGTCTTTTTTCCAATGGTTGTGGTGTCTTCACTGTGGTTGTTTATGGCAGGAGTTCTCTGATCACATCGTTCTTAAGCACAAGGCAGCACTCAAGGGCAGATGACTGAGCACAACTGGAGCTTTCTCCTGAGCATTCTCAGTGCTTCTGTGAAGGTGTAGAGATGGCGTTGTATGCAGTACTGCTCCTGATAAATGGCTTTAAAAAGAACTGTATATTCTGGCAGCAGTGTTTATTCTGTGTCAAGGAATAATTTAAATGGAGTCAGAATAATTTTCTTTCCACAGCTACATGAAGATACAACAAAAGACAGCTTGAGCTGTCAGAGATGTTAGAGGTATATGGTCTATTAAAATGGAATAAAGATTTCTTCTGCTTTCAATCTTTGAAATAAACACGCAATGCATTTTCTGTCTGCAAAGCTATATGGCTTATACTCACAAATGATTGGGAGGAAGTAGGAAATTTTACTAATGTATCATTCTTTTGTCGCAGTTTTGAAGCACACGTCAGAGCTTCTGGATATTTATGTTTCGTTCTGCTGAGATAAAACTTTGTTGTTTGCTTGTCACTAATCAACAGAGGAATTCTCCGTGGGAGCCGAGTGAAAGTTTCTCGTGCTGGTAAAAAGGGGTTCCTTTCAGCTGTAAATAAGTATACTTGAACATTTCACTTTTAAGCTGTAGCTATATAGCTGAACATGGTGAGAGTTGCCATATTTAAATAGCATCTTACTGTGGGTTGGCTATCAATGCTACAGTGCCATACTTGAATTGAGCGGAATTCTGATCTGATGATTCTAGGTGCTATCGCGTGTTAAACAGTATTGTGTTAGAGTTACATGTAAAAGCTGGAGTTCAGTCAGTCAGATAATTGGGGTCAGATTTGAGAGTTGCAGAGATATTTGCATATTTGGACAAAATACAACAGGTTAGGATGTAGAGAACTGTCTCAAATCTTCTCTTCGCATGTGTGTGTGTGTTGTATATTTATTTTTGTAAAATTGCTAGTGGTCCCGAGCTTTCACTATTATATTTAATCCGTTAAAGTAGTAAGTTAAGGCAAACATTTCTCTCCACTCCACTAATAGCATCAATATATTAATTTCTAATATGAAAATCTAAATCCTGAAACTTTTTGTGTGGCTCTAGGGCTAAACCCGGTGCTTTGAGCATCAGCACGTTGTAGGTCCATGGTCTGCTGGAGAGGTGCACCCCTAGTTTCTAAGTCTGATAGCCTCTGAATACCATCAATTGGTAAAATCTGTGCAAATATTCCAAATGCTGGAAGCCTCCAAGAATAGAATCCATTCTGATCCCAAGCCTTTGGGGATGCATGTAACTGTCATGTGTTCCATCTTGTATAGTATCAGATTAGTAGGTCCTGGAACCAGCTGGCTACCTGGGGTGTCTTATTCTGTTTCCTACTTGTGTGCACTGGGAGAACTCTAGCTATGAGGCTAATATCTGTCGCCAGCAAATTTATTTGCTTGAAGGTGAAATGGGTTAGC
The DNA here is from genome assembly GCF_978045245.1 of Mus caroli. Classification (NCBI taxonomy): domain Eukaryota; kingdom Metazoa; phylum Chordata; class Mammalia; order Rodentia; family Muridae; genus Mus; species Mus caroli. The sequence continues at coordinate 18,028,172 of NW_028227258.1, forward strand.
ATGTTTCTCCTGCTTAAAGCGTTGGCTAATTTTGGTGAAATAAAGCTTAGAAGCTCTTCATTTGAAGTTAAATGGAAATGGGATTCTATAATTAATCGACTCGTCATTCTCAATATGACCAAGTCATTCGTATTACATTTGACTTCAAAATTTAGATCCTTTTAGTTCTATAGTAGATCTTTATTGCAGTAATACCCCAATAGTTCTGACAGTTATAATTTACATATTTGGCTGTTAATTTTCTTTCTGATTTATATACCTAAATTTATTCAAATTTGCATATAATAAAACATTTAGGGGATAGCAATGACTCATTTGTTAAGAGTATATACTGCAGAGACCCTGAGTGTTGTTTCCAGCACCCATATCAGGCTTCCAGAACCAGGGAACCCTTTCCATTCCATCTTCTGGTCCCCACGGCACGAGCAGTCATGTGCACATATCTACTTACACATATACAAATACACATGAGTAAAATTAATTAAATCTTCAAGAAATGAATAGTTGTATTTGATAAAGCCATTTAGGAACTCAGACAATAGTTTCTTATGGAAGAATCTAGAATTAGGGAACTAGATTCCTCTTCTGCATCAGTATCTCTTCCAGGTTAGGCCTTTTTCAGAATTAGTAGGTTTTGAATGTGTAGATATAAGCTCGTGAAATTAATAGTGCATGATTACCTTGCTTTTTCCTTGGAGATCAATGGGTTACTTCATTATTTCTATGTAGATTTACAATGAAATAAAAACTTTCATTCATCCAGATGTCTGTAAACACTCATCTTTCAGTAGCTTAAGGATTTATATAGCAGTTTGGTTTATCTCTGGTTATAGTAGATTATCAGACAATGGGAAGGGATGTTTTTCCTTTGAGACATTAGCTGTGTTCAGGGAAGCTGCCAAAGGCAGAGCTAAGGGTGAAACAATTACATGCCCACAGTGATTTTTGAAGTGAACTTATTAACTTATTGTATTGCAGTCATAATGTTTATGGTGCAACTTATAGACTTCCACTGACTGGAGGATTGAATGGCCTGACTGTCGGGACATGCAGTAGACTGGAGCCTGTTTCCATGACATCATTATTATAACAGGCAGCTGGCACTTATGTGCATTTTACAGTTTGAACCATAGAAACTTCTCCACTAATGTAAGTGGTAGGATAGCTTGATGCTTAACAAATAAAGCCAGATTCTGAGCTGTGAAAATATTGACATATCTAGTCATGATATGGCCTTGTGAATGGAATATATCACAGTGCACCAATAGAAGTGGGCAGTACTCATTTAGCACACTGGCTCACAGGTCTTTCTTGCTTGCTTGCTCAGTGTGCTTTCTTGAAAGAATAATAGATTACAATTTGTGCCCATGTCTTAATATACATGTCTGGATGAGATATAGCTTCAACTGAATTTGATTTGAAAAGTTTGACTATATACTCTACCTATTAATGCTCATTTTCTTTCCTTTAAGCTAATAACAAGAATTGTGCCTCACCCATGTAGGTGGAGGCATATCTATTCTTATTGTAAAGGTAGTAATATAGTCTAGTGATAGGGAAATAATCTTTTGACTCAACACCTATGGAGTATTTAGATGTGGAAGAATATTTAGAAAGAAAGAAGAGACCTTCCTGTTTCTGTTTGGCATTATATTAAAGCAAATATAAATATTTTAATCAAGAAATCTGTTTAGCTGTTATAGAGCTGCCTAGGAAGTTCTTTACATACTAGGTCTGTCTTATCGAGCTTTTCTTTTAGAATAATACCATGATTTGTAGTTTGAACTATTATATATCATCTGTGTAGAAAACTGTCTAGTGGCAATTTTGCATTAATCCCTTTTCCCTGGGGCACTTAAAATTATGCTGAATATTTTAAGCAGATCAAAATTCCTAAGATGGAAATTGTTTTAGAGGAATATTTTTTTGTAGTTCCGAATTGAAATATAAATCTAGACTCTTGGAAGAAAAATGATCTCAGCAATCTTTACACGAGTTCTTGATGAAGGTAGTGAGTGCTGCTATGGACTGTTAGCTGAGTTCATCTGCTGCCTCCAGTGAGTCTATCACAGCAAACTCTGAATGACTCTTGTTGCTGCTTTTGTTGGGTGACAATTACGTCTTATTTGACAACACTCAAGAATATAAAATGCTTAGTTTTCCTTTGCTGATTTCCATGGAAAATAAAAAGAAAATTGTAACTTTTAAGAGCATTAAATTTTAGGCAAAGCCACATGGTGCTCTTGGAAGGCAGAGGCAGAGGCAGGGGGATCGTAAGGTTGAGGCCAGGAGATCTCAAGCATGTGAGAAGAGAGCAGCTCTAAACTTCTGTCAGTTGTTCATTGTTTGTGTATGTCACTTGATTTGAAGTAAGGATATTATTTATAGATGAGACATCTAAAACAGAGGGAAAATTATTCTGAAAAAAAAGTACTATAAAAATAATGTCTTACAGAAGGCATTAAGGCATATTTTAAATAAGCCATGCAGAATTGAGTTTTAAGAATTTAGCTTAAATTTATCAATTCAGCTTTATAATTTTCATCTTCAGTTACCAGTGGTTTAGTCAATCAAGTAAAAGCCAACATTGGAAAACTAATGCTAATCTTCACGGAATTTATTTTGTCATTAGCAATTACAGTTTCGCCATTCTAGTTAAGGGTGGAATTCAGAGAAAAGTACTAACCTTAGTCAACAAGATAGGAAGTTATAATTTAAGTGCCTGTGAGATTAAAATTTAGATGATCATCAATAAAAATTGGAGACTTCATGATACATATACTGACTAAATCTGGGGGGAAATCCCAAATACAATAGTTGGGTGGTGACTTCTTTAAATTTTTGGTTTTCTTGATGTTCTTTTCACGCTTCTCCTGACAGTGCTAACTAGGAAGCTTGTTAGGGGGACAGAGAAGGATGTATTGGTCTTCAGAGGATTGTGTGGAACAAATATTCTCAGAAATCAGTCAGTGCCCCTGTCTCAGATATCAGCCAGCTCCCTTGAGCTTTTCAGTGGTTAGCATTTGCCTGTCCCAATCTTCTCTACTGAAGGGTTCTGAGGGCTTGGTTACCTCTTCTATTCATTACCTTCTGAGATTAGGTCTTACGATGTTAACTGAATAATGGGTTTGGTGAGCAGCCAGGGGTTTGGACTAGTCATTTATCTTTGTGTGACAGGACCACTGGGTATCCAGGGATGGCACAGTAAGATTCAGTCATGGCAGTTGACTGTGGGCTCTGGGCCTTCTTCGGGTTTCATTCATTCTTGCAGTTCATTCAGCGATGCCAATCCTGTGCCTATCAGGTGCTAGACACAAGCATGTTACTTCTCAAACAAAATGGCTCGATCTCTTTGAGCAGCTGTTTTCGATGGAATAATTGAAACAGCGCACTTTGAATCAGGCACAGGAAGATAGGTGCTGATTTTTGGGTCTCTCCTCCTTTCTTATCTCCTGATTCCCCCAGGGTGTCTCTAAACTTGTCCAGTGTGGTGTTCTCTGCAGGGACTGGCTACTTTCAGTGATTTGAGTTTGAGATCTATAAGACAAGAGTATATAGAGTCATAGTTTCTGCTTCTAAAAATTTCACAACTTGCTTGCTTGTTTCAGATTAACATACAAAACAGGTACCACCCAGAAGAGCCATCCCAGAATGTGTGAGCAGACTTTCAGGAGGCAGGAGCTGAGGTCTCACTGTGTCTAAGAGCTAAGGTGATGACCTTCAGTGGCCTTAAGTGCACATGACATTTCGTATGAGCAGACGGAGGGGAACTGTCTTCAGACAGGCTGGTCATGTCAGTATATATGTTTATTTAAATAGATGACATGCTAACAGAAAGGATATGTTGCTAGATAACGATCTTGGCATTTTCCATGCATTAGCACACTTGATTCTCACAATAATTCTGAGGTGGTAATTACTATTCTCTCCCTACCAATTGAAATATGTCTGACCTGTCTGATAGATCTGAGTTATACTTATGACCACATATCTTTCCTAAGTTTACAACTACATGAAAACCTTTTAATTACTTGAGATCAATCAAATTATGTTCTAATATATTGTAACCAATGATACCTTAAAATTTTCATATTTAGTTTTTAGACAGTTTTAAAGATTCCTTTAAAAATAAAATTTAATGCTAAACTTCTCCCCATAAATGTATAATGTGATTATCTAACACTAAAACATAAAAGGCTCTGATGGTTTGTAATGTGGGATTGTTTTCTCTTTTGTATAACCTAGGTCAGTGTGTTAGATTTTAATGGTTTCTTGTTTGTATGATTAAAAACAACTGATAACTCATCTCCAGATTAAATAGGATAAAATACTGGCTTTGCAAATGTCTATATGGTAGAGTTATTTGTATCTTTTTGGGTACCAGTAACAGATCTGAGTTTGCTTTGTAATAATAAAAATTGAAGATAATCAAAGTGTATTGTATACTTGTGTGATCTGTGATAAGGAAACCCATTTTCTCCAATCGTACTTGCTACTAAAAAGAAAAATGCAAAAAAAAATTATAAAAAGTTTAATGTGTAACTTTTAAACTCTTAAAAGGGGCTATGTCAGTTTCAATTGGGTTTGTATAAAGGGGAATTTAAAAAATTCTTTCAGGTGTATTGGTGGTTTTGCCTGCATGTATGTCTCTGAGGGTTTTGGATCTCTGGAACTGGAATTACACAGTTATGAGCTGCCATATGGGTGCTGAGAATTGAACCTGGGTCCTTTGGAAGAGCAGCCAATGCTCTTCACTGCTGAGCTATCGCTCTAGTCCCCTGGGAAATGTTTTTCTTATGAAATGTAGGCTGTAGTTTTTGTGTAATCAAAGAAAACCACTGTTTCTGATAGAAATAAAAACTACTTAGTAATTATTAAATAGCTAAAGATGAATGTTGACTTTCGTGATTGACCTTGGTCGGCTTTTAAGTAATGGGTGTCTCTGTTCCTACACACAACTGTCTCTGATTTTTACTGTAGTATTCATTTCACGGTGCACCCGATAACCATCAGGGCAAATGTGAGTTCTTTAACTGGGGCCTTACTGCTTGTGGGTATTTGCTATCATTTTCCTTGCTCATTCACAGATCTTTCTGTGGATTAGTGTTAACAATCTTGTATTTGAGTGTGCCTGTGAAACATGATGCCTCGCCTAGGAGGCCCGTCCTCCATGGCGGTCGGTATATGAGGTGTGACTGTGAAGTGTGAGACCGATTCCACTTTATGGACATGCCGTATGAAGTCTGTCTCTGGAGCGGTGTGACCTCATTTGACCATTCATGGGTGAGACTGTGTAGAAAATTCCTCCGTTTCTCTCTTCTTGCCTATACTCTTACAGGTCTTTGGGATCTAGCTCTTCTCTGAGACTGCACTTTCCCTTGGGCCCCGACATTTGGTTTGCTCTTTAGTTTTTCTGTGTCTTGCCTGCTTAAGCCACATTCTTTCATTCGTCATGTGGATGGACTTGCAATCACTCACGTGTACTTAAATCTACACAGCAGCACAGAACTTTAATTAGTGAATTCAATTTTTATTAACTCTACTGAAGAGATCTTAAATTTTTTTTAAGATCGTAGCTGGTGTTAATAATTCTAAGATAACTTCTTTCAAAAGATGTTAAAATGTACAACAGTGAAGGTTTTTGCATCAATAACTATGGTAATTTAAACTTAACTAGATTCTGAGTACTGTGTAATCATATTGATGCTTAAAATGAAATACAAAGTATACTTTATGTATGGGGCCAAGATCAGCACATGTATGCCAACACCCAGCAGTATTTTGTTATATAAGTACTATCTATGTCCTTCAAAAAAATCTCTCTCTTATTTTTGAGATTATAATATAATTAGATCATTTTCCTACTTCCATTTTCTCCCTCCTCTTCCAGACATATACCCCTCTTTACTTTTTCTCAAATTCATGGCCACTTTTCACAGTAATTGTTGTAACATAATAATTGTACACACACATACACACACATTCCTAGGTACACAGGTACAGTCTGCTCAGTGTGTATAATGTTTCTTGTATATTTGTTGTCAGGGCTGACCATTTCCATTCATCTTGCTCTCCCTGGGAAAGACTATTTTCCCACTCTCAGAAGTCTTTAGTTGCCTGTAAGGGAAGTAGGGTTGAGGTCTCCTAGGCTTTCCCAAGTTGACATTAGCATGCCTGTCCTTGTTCTTGCTCAGCTCCTGTTTAGACAGTCTTGTTGGTGAGACTGTGAGTATAGCTCCTGACATTCCTCACAGACAGTCTCACAGCAAACTTCCATTCCTCTGGCTCTTACAGTCTTTCCACCCGTCTTCTTCAATATCATAGATGTATCTCTTGGAACAAGACTCAACAGCTCTGCATTTTGTTTGGTTGTGTTTTTTTTGTTTTTTCTCATGTTTTTTATCTTTTGCAAAGAGAACTGTTTTGTATACACAGCTATCTATGTTCTTTAAAACAGTTTAAGGAAAAAGATAGAAAATGTTTGAAATTTCAGTCAATTATTACTCAGCAGTTTTCTGAGAAAGCAATACTGATAAAAGTATTAAGAATATTCTATTTGGGTCAATTAAATGTGTTAAGTTTAACATAACCTAGGTTTGATATTTACTTATGAGATCTTGAAAAAATAGATGAATTATTTTGCTTTTCTCATCTTATAACAACCTTATCATTCACAGAATAATGTTGGAGATTATTAATATTATTATTATTATTATTATTATTATTATTATTATTATTATTTTGGTTTTTCGAGACAGGGTTTCTCTGTATAGCCCTGGCTGTCCTGGAACTCACTCTAGACCAGGTTGACCTGGAACTCAGAAATCTGCCTGCCTCTGCCTCCCAAGTGCTGGGATTAAAGGCGTGGGCCACCACCACCCCAAATTATTTTAATATAAGGAAGAAGGCTTAGTTTCTAACTGTGGCAGAGTGACTTATTTATCATGTATGTGATCTTGTGTTTGTTCCACAGTATCACACACATACCCCTCTTTGTAGACACATGCACTCATATACATACACATAAATTCTACACATGTCTAGACACACATATGATGTATACCACTTCCTTCCTTCCTTCCTTCCCTCCTTCCTCCTTTCCTTCTTTCTTTCTCTCTCTCTATTTCTCTCTCTCTCTCTCTCTCTCTCTCTTTTTCCTATATCTCTGTGTATATGACTACATTGTGATTTGTGTGTATGTGTGTGTGTATATACATATATATATATATATATATATATATATATATACATACATGAGAGAGAGAGAGAAAATGGTGGTGTGTATATTAGATTATTGGGTCTGCTATACTGCTATAAGAAAATGCTACTGATGTCAATTAAAGAGAGCTTCTTGGTTAGGGATGGGAACCCATGTCCACTTCCCCCTCTCAGACTGAAACACTCTCTGAGTTGAACCTGTGTAGACCTTTGCATGCTACCATAGACTCTGTGAGCTCATGTGTATGTGTGTGTCCTCCTGTGTGTGTAAGACACTGTTTCCTTAGAGTCATTCATCTCCTCTGGCTCTTAAGATCTCTTTCTGCTTTCTCTTCTTCATAGCTCCCTGAGATGAAAACGTTTAGGGCTCAGTCATTTAGAGCTGAGTGTTCCCAAATCTTTCACTCTCTGCACATTGTTCAGTTGTGGGTGGTTGGATGGGGAGGTATGGAGGGTCTAGGGCAGGTGGCTAGCGGAGGGATGGGAAGACATGATCACAATGTATGGTATGAAAATAATATCTATGATTTAAAAAAAAAGAAATAAAATGCACAGAACACGTAGCTTTAAAAATGATGTTTTTTTTTCACTTTTATGGAGGCTGGGTAAGAATCCATTATTATGATGTCAGCAGGGACATATTGCTGCCTCTTCAGATGTGGTCCTCTCTGAGCTTTGCATGTGTGTCTCCCTAGCATCCCTGCTGAGGTCCTTTCTTTATAAAGACACCAGAAATGTTAATGCAGGCCATTGCTCTGCATCTTAAGGAATTACCTTTAAAGCATTCTTCCTCCAAACCCAACTGCATTCTGAGGTAGTGAGAATTTCCATATAAGAATTTTAGGGGCATTCTACTCATTACACCAGGTTCACAGTGTTAGTACTCTTTAAAAAGTACTTATTGCTTAACATGAAGATCTATGGTGCTTTTGGTATCTAAATCAGTTATATATGTAACAAACACTACCATTTCTGAAGAAAAAATGGTTGGGAGCCTGGGCTGCGAGCTCACATGACAACATTAGAGGAAGTCGTTTATGATGGTGGTCACATCAATTAAGCAATGGAAGATGGGTTAGGAATATAAAATGTTTCAAATAATGTGGGTCTGAGACTGGGCTGGGTGAAAAGATGTGAGAGCTAATTTGGCTGGAAAACAAGTTTTCCCATCTTGAGAGGCTAAGCATCTATGAGATAAAGGACATGTATTCTAGAATGTTTCATAATCTGAGCTGGGCTTTTCTGATCCCGTAAAGGACCTGTTGGAGATTATTAAATTATTCAAAAAATTTGAGGAAGCCACAGTTCCTTCATTCATAGGCTTCTACGTGGTTGAAAAACCCAGTTCTACATTCATGAATTATTCCCATGATTAAAGCCAGTGTCTGACACCGCACTTGAAATGATCTTGTTGGTTGCCCATGCTAACAGGTATGTAGGGTATTAGGAGTCTCATGCGTCCTGGGTAGCAGCGCATGGTGACTGTGTAGCCCAGCTCACTACATACGGTTCAAGGATGCTTGCAGACCTTGTCTTCTGCACCTCAGGGCCCCGGAGAGTCTGTAAACATTTTATGGACCCTCCTGAGATTATGATTTGGTGTATTAAGGTATTTCTTCTCACATTTCTCTTAAATGCTGTTGCCATTATCATCTGAGCCACGTTGGCTATCTTTATGAGGACAGCATTCTTCCTTGAACTGGAATATAAAATTTCTCCAGAAAATATGCAGTCGGGCTCCATTTCATAAAGTTAATTTACTTCACAGAGTTCTGGAAATGTTTTGGCCAGTGGAGTTTTTGATCTTTGATTAAAATGTCAGGTAATAAAAATATTATGTGAGTTGGGCCTATCTGAAATATAATCTAGACTGCAGAGTATGGCTTTAGATGCAGCTTGGAAAAGTTTGGCGAACTTATTATTTTTGAAGTCCTTCTAGAATGGAAAAAAAAAGAGAGAAAAGGTCAAAATGAGAGATACTTTGAAAATTAATTTTCAAAGATTTAAATGTTAATTGAATTGTCTGTATGCTTTCCCTGTCAAATGCTTAATAGTCTTTGAAGTAGTCTTAGCTGCAGGATTAATGTCTACACATTGAATTATTACATGGCTATAAAACCCAGTAACCTCTTTTACCTCGTTAAAATGGTCTGGAATGCTAAATTTGTATTTTCTTTTGCAAATACGAAGGGGTAGAAACGAGGCAAATCATTAAGATGTCAGCTTTAGACTGGGCGGTGTGGTGCATGTCTTTGTGGGACTGCTAGGAGGGGTCGTGAATGCAAGAGCTGTGTTACATAGAGAGACCCTAATTCAAACACAGTACCATCTTACACAACTCAACACAGCAGCAAAAGCCAACACAGATGGTACTTTAGTCAGTATTAAGTGCTTATTATTATTATTATTAGCAGCAGTAGTAGTAGTACTACCATTGCGTGTCTCCATGTGAGAGTATATGTGTATGTGTGGCAGTGTGTATATCTGTGTGTGTGTGCATACAGAGGGCAGAAGAGGGCTTTGGGTGCTCTCCTTTGTTAGCCTCTGCCTATTCATTTGGAGGCAAGGTTTCTTCCTGAACCTGACCCTTGTGGGATTTCTCTTCCCCTGATCACACTGAAGCTAGCAACTGCCAGTAGTCCACAGGGGTTATAGAGATATACTGGTTTGTTTTGTAGGTGTTGGGGTATGACGTCTCATGTTCCTGATGGCATGTCATATTCTCTCTCTCTCCAGCCTTCTATGTCATTTTTGTTTTTGAAAGTCAAGTTATCGTTCAATAGAAGTTAATGCTATATGGCTATTTATTCGTTCTAAGTGAAACATCTCATAGCTGAAGTGTGTTAACTCTTGCTTTTGCATGCATATATAATTATGTAGCACACATATATATATATACATGTATATATATACATGTATATATATATATATGTATATATGTATATATATGTGTGTGTGTGTGGCTGGTCTGGACTGTAGTTTTAAAAGTCATTATCAATGGGCATAGTATCGTGTCTCATTTCTTAAGTCAAAGGACTGTTTCTCGGGATAGCTTGGGAATTGTGCACTTAGTATTCTACACAGCTTCACATTTTTGTAATATGAGATAGCCATGTTAAAGTATAATACAAGAAAAAATATTTGACATTTTGAGACAAATTAGGCTTTAGGGTATGCTCTAATTTTAACAAAAACAAAAGCTATACTGTTTGTAGCCAGAAAGCCACATATCTTGGAGTTAAACGTGGAAAATGTTTATAGTGTTGTATAGTTTTATTACTACAGACAGAAGGAAATACTTTATGAAGTACCTTCCAGCCAGTGAGAAACTTTATACAGGCCAACAATAAAGAGGCATATGAAAATATTTCTTTCTTTAGTGAGAATGGGTGATAAAACCTTGAGATACTGAGACATTCACTTTTTTAACAAATGGGGTCTTTTTCTGGGTTTTATGTGGAAGCCAACAGCTGGGCAATTGGGAAGGCTGTGTGAGTTAGAGTTGTCCTTGATGAGAGGGCTTGCTGTATTCCTTAACAACCTCCCTTGCCTGGTGCAAGGCTAAGATATCTGGAACTCAAGTCGACACCCTGCCACAGTGGCCAGAAGTCACACAAATCAATAGTCTTTTGGGGGATGAGGAGATGCCATAGCAAGCCTGTGTGTTCCCTGTGGATTTTGGTTAGTAGGAGAGAGAACTGAGCCTCTCCCCACCACCACTGCAGACGTATGCACAGGTTTTCCTTATTCCCAGGGTGGTCAACTGGGAGAGCTCATTTATTTTCCTTGAAAACACCTCTGAAAAGTGCCTCTTCTTTATTTGTGCTGTTTTCTTAGCAGACTATTTTTTTTCTTGTGTCATAAAATGACTTCCACTGCCTTATTAAACACATTAGGATGTCATTCCTAATGTTATCACTATTGATCTGAAAAACGATAACATGTTAAACTTGCTCATGCAGGGCTCACAGGATGTCACTCTTTAAGTAAAACCAAAGTGACTTACTTCTGTTTCTTGTGCCATTTTGCTTGCTTCTATGAGTCTCAGTAATTTGATTATTTTTTAAAATTAACACTATTGAGCAATCATTGTGTGTTCTTGGTGTGTGTGTGTGTGTGTGTTTTCATGTGCATGCCTATTACGGACAACTTTGTGGAGTTGGGTTTTTTCCATTGTCCCTTGGCTTCCAGGCACTGAACTCAAGTCAGAAGGCTTTCATGGCAAATGCCTTTATTGTTGAGCTGTCTGTTTCTGCAAATACTTATGAGTACTTCTGTCTTACACTAGCATGCCAGTGTGATTTCCTCTTAGTCTTATAAGCTTATTTAATGCTTTTTAAATCCCAGTAGGTGTTAGAAAATATTAACTTTTGTCTGCAAACTAGGAGCTTTAGACTGGTCATTGTGTGACCCATCTTCCCATCACTGATCTCTGAAGGGTCCCTCATGCCACTCCTGACGAAGCCTTCAATGACTCCAGCCCTTATCCCTACACGTCATGTGGATTTATACCAGCTCATTGGCACACCATACAAGCTGTTGTGCAATGTGGTAAACCTCTGTGACACAATTTCTATTGTGAGCCAGTGACGTTTTATTTTGTCCTTGAATAGACGTTTCCTAGCTGAGATAGGCTTCTCCCCACCCTCACTTTTTCTGCAAACCTCTTGTGCCATTATAAAGTGTCTTAAGGCCTTTCTGGGGAATATCCTGCCTCCTCTCACTTAGTTCTTCAAGGGCTCTGCTGTGTGGCCTTTGTGGTGGTGTTGGGCATTTACATTTATCATTATTTTGGGGTTTTGCTTCAAGTAGTCACTTTGTCTCTACTAGACCCAACTCTTCACACAATATACTTCTGTAAGTATTTCTTATGCCACTCTGTGTGTGTGTGTGTGTGGTGTATGGGGTGTGTGCAATGTGTGTTGTATGTAGTATGTAGTATGTACATGTGCATTGTATGTATTGTGTATGTGTGTGTGATATGTGTATCTTTTATGTGTTGTGTGTGAGTATGCTGTGGTATGTGTGCTGTGTGTGTGTGTGGTATGTTAAATGTGTGTCATGTGAGGTGTGGTGTAGAATGTGTGTTGTGTGGTATGGTGTGTGTGATGTTTCTATGGCTTATATGGTATGTGTGTGTGGTAGATGTGGTATGTGGTATCTGTATATGTGTGGTGTGGTGTATATGCGGTATATAGCGTGTGGTATTTTATATGTGGTGTGTGTGTGTGTCTATGTGTGTGTGTTTTGTATGATGTGTGTGGTATGCATGGTATATGTGTGTGTTGTATGATGTGGGTGTGTTGTATGTGTTGTGGTATGTATGTGTGTGTTGTGTGCTGTGTTGTGTGTGTTGTGTGTTGGTGTGTGTGATGTGTATGGTGTGTGTGTGTGTGTAGTGTGTATGGTGTGTGTGTATTAATAGCTGATTAAGGACTTTCTAGTTTGCCTCCATCTAACCCTAGAACAGACTTGCATATTTTACTCACCCAATATATATCTGGAGTTTTAGTGTATACTATTTATACTGAACATCTGTTACTTGATAGTTGAGTTAATTAATTCATTTGTTGAGGGCTTTCATCTTTTTTTGTTATGTCAGTAATTTTGATTATAATTAATGTAACCAGGAAGAATGTTTATTTTTAATGTGGAAATAATCTTTTCTTTAAATAGTGCCATCAGATGTTGATGCATAAAGTGACCAAGCAGAAATGTCATATCTGATATCTATGTCCTGGCCTCCCATGATGCTCTGAAGATGACTTGTGACTTGCAGAACCCCTGAACACTGCTGTCTAAGAGTCTCTTGTGAGGCTCTGCCAGTGCCTGGCAAATACAGAAGTGGATGCTCACAGTCATCTATTGGATGGAACACAGGGTCCCCAATGAAGGAGCTAGAGAAAATACCAAGAAGCTGAAGGGTCTGCAGCCCTATAGGAGGAGGAACAATATGAGCTAACCAGTATCTCCAGAGCTCCCTGTGTCTAAACCACCAATCAAAGAAAACACATAGTGGGACTCATGGCTCTAGCTTCATATGTAGCAGAGGATGGCCTAGTTGGCTGTTGATTGGAGGAGAGGGCCTTGGTCTTGTGAAGGTTCTATGCCCCAGTATAGGGGACTGCCAGGAACAGGAATGGGAGTGGGTGGGTTGGGGAGCAGGGGGAAGGAGGAGGGGATAGGGGATTTTCAGAGAGGAAACTAGGAAAGGGGATAGCATTTGAAATGTAAATGAAGAAAATATCTAATTTTTAAAAAAAGAGGGAATGGAAAATTACAGTGTAAATAGAATTGTCTGTAATGGCAGGAGCCACAAGCCCTGGCCTTCATGTTTGTGCTTGTGCAAACAAACCATTTAACCACTTTTTGGAATTTGATTTTCCAATCTTTTGATAGATTCATTCCATTTACTTCTTCCTCATTATATAAGTAGACATAATATTTCAAATTTATCTGGGCCTTGTTAATTGAAGCTAGGCTACACAATTTTATCAGCATGGTTTTGCCTCTGCTTCTTCTAATACTAAAATATTCCCTAAGACCAGTCTAATTTCTACCTCACAAGAAGTCTTTGGGTCTCTACTTATCTTTTTTCTTTTTTCTTCTCAGCATGCATGTTCATGGTCCCTGCTGCATAGAGCTTCATCATACCCTTGAACAGTACACACTTTACTAAGCAACAGGGCAGACCTCATTGCCTACATTTGAATACTGTAAGCTCCCAGTGTCATTTCAGAATATCAAGGTATGCTCTCATGTGTGTACTCACCTTCTGACAATTAATTGTGTTTTATTGTACTACCATGTTATGGTCTTTTATTGATGGTTTTGATTAGTATTATCTGCTTAACTGTAGCGACCTCATCCTATATACATTCCTAAGTATATCCTGCCATTGACTGTTTACTCAACTCATTGACTGGTTAGCTGAAAGCTAAACCCCATTTTAGTTGCTCAAATTATAAAAAGGAAAGGAAACTGCTTTCAGCTTTTGCTATAAGACTGCAGTTCAAACCAAGTTATTCGGGCAAGCAAACTGTTAGACTTTTCTTTGTCCACACTTTGTAAGAGCAGAAGAGAGAAGAGAGGAAGACATTTGGACTTAGACATCCGAATGTAAAACTGTCACTAAGAAGGAAGTCTGCATGCTTTTAGCCAGATTTCTCCCCAACTCCCCCCCCCCCCCCCACACACACACACACACCACTCTTCCTAACAGGTTTGCTGTGTTACCCAGGTTCACATTTGTGCCTGGAATTACAGGTGAATCAATTTAGACTCCTTATTTTTTGTCTTTCTTTCTTTCTTTCTTTCTTTCTTTCTTTCTTTCTTTCTTTCTTTCTTTCTTTCTTTCTTTCTTTCTTCCTTCCTTCCTTCCTTCCTTCCTTCCTTCCTTCCTTCTTTCCTTTCCTTTTTCCTTTTTCCTTTTTCCTTTTTCCTTTTTCCTTTTTCCTTCTTTTTCCTTTTTCCTTTTTCCTTTCCTTTCCTTTCCTTTCCTTTCCTTTCCTTTTTCCTTTTTCCTTTTTCCTTTTTCCTTTTTCCTTTACTTTTTCCTTTCCTTTCCTTTCCTTTCCTTTCCTTTCCTTTCCTTCCTTTCTTTCTTTCCCTCCCTCCCACTCTCCCTCCCTCCCCCCTCTTTCTTTCTTTCTTTCTTTCTTTCTTTCTTTCTTTCTTTCTTTCTTTTTTTTTTTTTTTTTTTTTTTTTGGTTTTTCGAGACAGGGTTTCTCTGTGTAGCCCTGGCTGTCCTGGAACTCACTTTCTCACTTTGTAGACCAGGCTGGCCTCGAACTCAGAAATCCGCCTGCCTCTGCCTCCCGAGTGCTGGGATTAAAGGCGTGCGCCACCACGCCCGGCTGCTCTTTCTTTCTTTCTTTCTTTCTTTCTTTCTTTCTTTCTTTCTTTCTTTCTCAGATAATTATTGCTTGTAGTTTTGGCTAGCTCTTAGCTTGTGATTCCTCTCCTTCAGTCTCCTAAGGAAATCTTGGTTTTAAAATGAAGGTAGGGACCCATTTCTCAGAATCACTGTGAAGATTATTTAAGCTAACATATATTAGATGCCTGGCTTATTCTTAAAACTGCATCAAAGTAAATTGTTTTAATGTTATTTCTTAAAACACAAGAAATCTGGAGTGCACTTCCCAAGCTCGAGTATTGAGTGCTGGGACTCTAGATGTTCAGAGTCAATCCATTTATTTTCTGACCTTAGTTATGTAAAACATTTTTAATTGAATTTACCAAAGATATTTGTCGAATCCTACAAATTTTCTCCTAACTCCAAGCACCAAAAGACATTTGGAAAAAAAGAAAAAAAGAAAGATACAAAGATGTAGTAACTTTGGTTAAAGCTGCTGAGGGGCTGACTTTTCCGGCTTTATCTGGCAGCACACTGGAGAGGTGTTCTTCTCATTGAATGTGTTTCAAAGAAAACATATTCTGAGTTAGCCTTTAGACTGAGAGAACAAATTGTCCGTGTCTGTATTCATGTTTATACATAAACACACTGAAGTCTAGATACAGTAAACACCTGTTTTGGCACTCATCAGCTCTGCTGAGTCCATAAGGAACAGCCCTGTGGTCCAACAATGGGATGTCTGTGGAGCTGGGGAACACAGGAACATTGGGAAGCAAGTTCCTTGGCACGGAGGGAGAGTCAGGGGAGCACTCCGAGACCAGCCCTGCAACCACATAGCTGCAGGGAAAACAGAAAACAACAAACAAACAAAGAGCAAACCAAACGAACCTGAGTCTCTAAACAAAATCTTGGCTTTGAGGGTTTTGTTGTTGTTGTTGTTTTAGTTTAAATATTGATGTGGAAATAGGATGAAATTTGATTGACTACATGTGATAACACAACACGACCTTTTGGGATCACTAGCACCAAAAAACACTGGGTTTATTGGTAACTTTTCTTGTTTGGGGCACATATTTCATATGACAATTGTTGGAGCTAAAAATCAGCTTCCATCTTACCTAATAAGTCTGATCTTTCTGACTTATAAATGTTTGGATTTTAAAATTGCATTTAAATGTATAGATTTGTCTGTTATTTTTTTTTTCAGAAGATTGCAATCATAGAAAAACACAGACCAGGAGTAATTGCAACACATGTCAGTTAAGCTTATAAAAAAAATGTAATGCTCATAAAACTCACATACACACACACACACACACACATGCACACACACACACACACACACACACACACACAGAGAGAGCATGGAATCCTGTGTCATCATATTTAAATTGTAGAGAGAAATTCAATTTTAAATTAGTCATAATAATAAATTTTCAATGGAAAAATCATTGTTTATGCAGTGGATATTCTTTGAGTAATGAGCTACACAGAATGATGTGGAAAACCTCCCAGGGCCTAGGTAATTTCAGAACCTTTACTTGCTATGGCTATGAGGCATAGGTGTCTTCAGTAGGATTTATGACTTGACTTTCATGCATGAAAAAAGCACTACATTTTATTAGTTAAATTTAAAGTGGACATAAAAGTTGAAACCTAAAAGTTTGACGACTAACTTCGTTATTTCTAGTTGCTGCAAATATTCGAATGGCAGATTTATACTGGAAAATGTTCGTGAGCTGAGTCAGCTGTTCCCAAAGAGATAATAGAGGGGAGTTAAAGAGCTGATTGCTGAAGTCCTAGGACGGGAGAGAGGGACTCTGGAGATGCGAGTCAGCTTGTAATGGAAAGATTATTTTATCTGGGAAGGTGACAAGACAGGGCAGGAAGGCTTGAGAGTCTGTGCTGTAGTTTTGTATCTACATTGTGGGGACCTAGGGACCCATGATTATGTATCTCAGGGTTGTCTTGTATGCAAAGCTTTGGGGAAACCACATTGACTATTAAAGGACAGACCCTGATTATATTTTTCACCAAGGCTAAATAAGCCTTTTAAGATACATCATGTTTTCTTCAACTCTGTTAAATAAGAGAATCACAGTTAACATCATCTTGTCTTGGAGTCACGAGAACAAACACTTAAATAGAGAAGGCTGCCGAGAACAGGATGGGAAGCAGAGACTGATGCAAACCAAGCTCTCTTGCTACACTTGACAGACATCAGTCCTAGTTGCATAAAAGTGGAAATTACCTTCCATTTTTGTTAGCATAGCAAAGAGATTTTTCTGTTAAACAGTTGTTAAATCAGCATGCATATGCTGCTGTGCCCACAGCTTAGAGAACATTAGGGCACATGTATTCTTAGACAATCATTGTTTCCTTTGGGCCACTAAAAGGTTGTGGCAATAGCATGCTGGCATTTTGCGTATGTTGTCATTAGCAGCTACACGTGTATAATCCACGCGTGTGGTCTTTCATTGCACAAGGTTTCTTTTTGGAATTCTGTGATTCACTTAATCATATTTCCAAAGTTTATCTTGTTTTCTTTCTTCGGAAAAGCACAAAACCGACAGCGGACTTGATTAGCAGTTATTGGCAATGGTGCCCACACAGGGTCCCAGGTCCCTCTTCCTCTCCTTGATGAGTGAGATGGACTCTCCACCTGGAGGAAGATGGGGAGACTCTGTCTCATGGTCTTGAGAGGATTGGTTTGAGAAAACAATAAAATTCCAAGTCAACTGAAGACAGCAACAGTGTGCAAGCATATATACAATAAATAAATCTGCTTTTAAAAAAGAACAATTATAAATTGAGTTCTGAACAAATTTTTTTCTGTTGTTTAAAATCAGGCACTCTACTTCATCAGGCATATGAATTCCAGTGAGAAAATGTGACAAAAACTTTTTACACTAAACTATTAGTACAGGGCAATGACATACCTGTCTTCGCCTCCCTTCACTGGTAGCTGGTGCCAAAACTAGGCAGCAGTTCATGGAGTCGGTGGTTGATTGACACAACCTGTTGGCTGCTTGTGCTGGAGATCTCAGTCCATTCTTGGCTAAGTCAATGAATGTGCACTAGGTTGACCTAGTATTGGTTGTATCCTACCTGCTTGTCTCCTGGTCTCACTGAGCATAGTGATAAATGAATTAGATCCACTGACATTCCCAGCCTATTACAGCACATTTATTACTTTCAATCTTTAATGCTTTTAGAATATTACTAATTGTCCTGTAATACAATTCAAGATCTTAAAACCTCTGATCTCTTCATGTACTTTAATGTACTTGAATGTTGGGTTTTGAAATAGGTTCTCATTCTGTATCCCATGCTATTTAGGAATGCTTACAGAAGCATACAGTTAATAATGAGAACAGAAACATTGGACGAGGCAGAAACATTGAAGTCAGAGCTCTGCAGGGTCCTATCCTAGGTATATTTTTGAAGGGTTTTACTAGTTTATAATACTTACTTGTCACGATAGTAATCGGTTATCATCACTCTTTGCTTACGGATAACTTTTGAATTATCTTGTTAAAGTTCCACCAATAGAATCAGTAAGAAAACCTCTTTATGGTACTGACATCCTAGATACTCCTGTCAGACACCCAAGCCCTTTGCCAGAATTTCCGGGTCAGTTCCCACTTCTAGCAGATATGGAAAATGAGCATTTCTTTCCCAATCCTTTTGAGAATTGAACACCAGTAAAACTTGTATTGATGCTCTCAGTTCAACTCACCTGACCTTCCCTTTGTCGTTTTCTCCCCTTTTAATGAAGTTAAGGTTTGTGTCATAGTTGCTGTCCTGTGTTGTATACTTCATCCTTTTTTTGCTTACTATGTATTTATTTCTCACCAATTTGTATGTTTTCTTAATATACTAAGCCTGTTAACACTTATATTTCTACAAATATATTCATAGTTTTGAATTATATTATTAAAGGGTTTAAAGAATTCCCTTAAATATCCCCCCGTCCCTGTAGAATCTCATTTTATTACTTCATTGACTGCCAGCATTTTTAGACTTACACTCCAGAGTTCTCCATTCCTGGTCTCATACATCTTTTCTATGGATGGTTTGGAACAAATATTCTGGCTTTTATTACGTTCTGACCATTTGTCTGTCTGGTTTTTGGAGTGTCTCAGTAAGTATGCCAACCTGGCCTAGGACTGATTATTCTCTACTCTGACCCTGTGTGCCAGGATTACAGTCTGCACAGCTCTTTCTGTTCCTTCATTTTGTTTTATAGTTGTATTATAAATGAAAAAATACCCATAAACACCAAAAAAAGTGATTTGGTTAGAGTTCTCTAGTTAACCTCCCAGGTAGGAATCTTATTGACAGTAACAGTGTATGAAAGGTACTAAGGTTTTCATCTTAATTTCTCCATTACCAAATAAGTTCAGTACTAGACCTCATTTTTGTTTTACTGAAAGACTGAGAGACACAAGTATTAGTTATTCACCTCATTATTTTGACAAATTTGATTTAAAGAAGGAAGAGTTCATGTTGACTTACAACTAAAAGGATACCATTCTTGCTGGTTTGTATGATGGTGGCAGGAGGGTGTGGCAGCAGATCACATTATGTGTGCAGCCAGAAACAGAGATCTCTCTCTCTCTCTTCCTTTTGTTTGTTCTGATTTTGGGATGGGCATTCTCACCTCTACTGACCTCTGCTAACTAGATAATCCCTTAGAAGCATTGTCCTATGCTAACCTGATACTCTAAATCAACTGCCACAAAAATATCAGTGTAATGTTTTATCTCCTAGAACTTTCTTTCAGAATATTTATGTGACATTTCTCATATGCACCCAAAACTGTGGGTTCTGTCTCACTTTGTTTTTCTATTATTCTGCTATGTAACAGATCATGACAATCCCTAGTAACATAGAACTATAGCTGTTTGGTGGTCTCACAGTTTTTGTGGGTTAACAGTTGGTAGAGTGCATCCAACACTGAAATGGAGCAGATGAGGCAGGGCTAGCTTGGAATCTGTCTCTTTGGAAGCTTGGCCTTGTCCAATGTGCTAATCGAATTTGCTAATTTGGGTTCCTTCCTAGTTGAGGAGTCAGCAGATAGTGCAATAGCTGAGTGTTTCCGGGAGAGCTCTGCAGTGAACAAGGAGAGAACACTCTGCCTTTTATGTTGTGTTTATGAAATCAGAGGACTTGGCCTACACTATGGTCAAGAACTCCAGGCTAGGCAGTGTGTATGTCAGGAGTGCAATACGTTATAAGACAGGGTTATTACTGTGGTCATCTTTGGAAATCATCATCTTCTCTCCTTTGATCATGAGCCAATTATAGTACTGTAGACAAAGCACTATTGTTGTTACTCTCATTCCATTATGATATACATTTGCCATCCAGTGTCTTGTGTTTAAGGCAAATACAAGGGCAGGTAAGAGGTAAATGCCCTTGAGTACTGAAAAACTGAGCTGAAGGGTCTTCTGAGCACCTTTGAACCAACAAAACAAGCTTCCTGCTCTCCACACACTCCCATTCAGTGTTGGGCCACTGTGGGCAATCCCTATTGCTCTTCCTGAGCCCAGCAGAAAGGGAGCCAGAGCAGTCACCTGATTACCGTATGGCCATTTG
This sequence comes from Mus caroli, assembly GCF_978045245.1. Lineage (NCBI taxonomy): Eukaryota > Metazoa > Chordata > Mammalia > Rodentia > Muridae > Mus > Mus caroli. Next base: position 18,048,847 of record NW_028227258.1, read on the forward strand.
CTTAATGAGGCTCTGTCCTTCCAGACAATTGTTCATGGTGACTCTTGGCTCTTGACTTTGTGCTCTGGACTCATCCTTTTGGTTATGGATCTTTTTCCAAGTGTGGGCTGTGTTTACTGATGACTCCATTTCTTTCTATGCTTGAGCATCTGGGGACCCAAAGGGAACACTTATTTTAACATTTTTTTCTTTCAGTTCTAAATAATACTATTCCATAACAGTTTCTCGGGTTTCTTATGTATCAATTCATAAGTCACTGTATTAGCTAGCAACTCACTCTATTAGCAAAAAGTGATGCGCCTCCAATTTAGAGATAATTACTTCTTTATCAGAAATCGTTCACCGTGAGGGTGCTGAAGTAATGGCACTGTAGGACTCTGAGTAGCCCCTTTGAGTAAAGAGTCTGCTCTTGTGTCTTTAAGAGTCTTGGGAGACCTTGTAACTGCATTACAGCACCTGAGTCCCGACTCACACATTCCTAAGTGTAATAAACACTGTTTTAGTTACTATCTCCCCTTTATTTGTCTTCTGTCGATGCCTAGCTCCATCTAGTCTGACACTCACTGTCATTCTCAGTTTTGTTTCTGATGTGATAGAGAATGCAGACAAGTTTTGTTTTTAACCCAGCAAACCTGGTCTTTATTTTAATTAGTCCTTTTAAGTTGTGCTGAAAACTATACAGCTTTTTTTTTTTAACTTACCCAGCTCTATCCATGACTTAATGAACTAAAAGAAAAGTCAGATGTTCTTCCTAAATTCTGCTTCAACATTGTTTTAGCTGGATACCTAGCGCCCATTAGGTACATATTCTGTCTCAAATATCACCAGGATGAATTTATTACTAAATTTTGTGCTACTCTAAAAGATGCCCCACCTTTTAGTGTCATTGTCTGGAGGCAGAACCAGGAGGGGTTGAAGCAGGAAGGAGCTGTCCAAGTATACTGTGACTCATGGTAGATGCTGGTTTCTGTACTTGGTAGGTTGGTCTTTGTAATATCAGAGTATCCTCTGGAGAGGAAGGCTGTTCACATGGTAGCTAAAACTTTCCAGAGCTGGGTTCTGTTGAATAAGGTGTGACATGAATCAAATTTTATGATCTAGTCTTGGAACTCATAGAATGTCACATTTGCCATGGTCATAAATTCCAAGATGGAATGAGAAGGGACTGACAACCCCCCTCTGTGGGAGGAGTCTCCAGGGCACACTGTAGTTGTAAGAATGTTCTGGGTGGGAGAGATTGATTTTTCATACCTTTAAAAGTTCTGCCATTGTGATGGGCTTAAAAATGAGGATTCCAATTTGGAAGAGTATGGAAGTGGTCTGCTAGGAGTTAGGAGAGGGGAGTAGATATATCAAATACATTAAATGAAATTCACACATAATAAGAATATTTTTAAATATCTGCCACCTTTCTTTATATCCAACTTTACAAATTACCTAAAGTTGGTGCAATGCTGATGCACTTGATTTTGTGTTAAAAGGAAAACCTCTTACATCTTTACTTTTCAAAATCAAATCTTTTTGCTTAAACATTCAGTCAGCTTCTATTTATAGCATCTAGTGGTACCCTTCCTTTTATATTTTTCCCTTGAAAACACACAAATAATGATTGTGGGTGGCACATCTTTTAAGTTATATTAAGGTCTTAGCCACACAGAATTTATGAATGGTAATAGTTTTGTTTGGCTAGCTACTGGAAACATTTAATAAAAGGGAGAAACCGTCACTTTAAAAAATTACACCTCTTCCAAAAATTTACCTATGCATGGCTATTTTGTGACGATCTGAGTGATTCTTAAAATTAGTCTGGTAAAGAATCAATAGCCACATGCATAACTCTCATGAATATGAGGCATGGAAACCCCATTTAGCACATGAGGTTGTGACTGTGCTTCTCGTTATTTCTTTTTTATTATATATTTTCTTTATTTACATTTCAAATTTTATCCCGTTTCCTTATTTCCCCTCCTAAAATTCCCCTATCCCATCTTGCCTCCCTCTACTCACCAACCCACTCACTCCTGCTTCCCTGTCCTGGCATTCTCCTACTCTGGGGCATTGAGCCTTCATAAGGCCAAGGGCCTCTCCTCGCATTGATGCCCAACAAGGCCATCCTCTGCTACATATGTGGCTGGTCCTTCCTTGTGTATTCTTTGGTTGGTGGTTTAGTACCTAGGAGCTCTGGGGGGGTACTGGTTGGTTCATGTTGTTGTTCCTCCTATGAAGCTGCAAAGCCCTTTAGCCCCTTGGGTTTACTCTCAGCCACACCAGCCTAGCTGATCTTCTATCCCTAGTGTTATGTGGGCCACATGCACTTTTGCAAATTTGGGGCTATTTTGGATGTTTAGTCTGCACAGACTGGACCCTTTCATTACAGCTTAGTGCCTTGGATTCTTCTTCACTTTTAGCTTGCTTTTGAGAGAATGAAGCAGCATTTATGATCTAAGATCCAGAAAATGGCTGTGTGTGTGAAAGATGTACATGACTTCCCTGAGCTTTCAAGGGACTATGCTCTGTGCAGCTCTTTGAAATGAATCACAGGTGACAGAAATGAATAAAGAAGCAGGGTAAATCATCTTAGCTCACTATAATTCTTGTACCTAAGAAGTCACATATCTTGGCTATTGGTGTGGATCTTGACAATGAAAAATCCATCCATCCCAGAAAAAAAATCAGTGTCGCCAGGGGAACTAAGGTCGTCAGCTACAGTTTTAGTGCATTCTAAAGTCAGAGTGTTGTATAATCTAGTGCAGTAAGTTAGGATGTAACTTAATAGTCCAGGTCATGCTCCGTGATGTAATGAAAATCCTAGGAATTAGTAAATGTAATATGAATGCAAGGAAAGGTGTTGGTGTGGTTTTGTTTATTAATTGCTAACTGATTTTTAAGACTTTTGAATTATCTTCAAGCTTATAGGCAGTTTGAGTAAAACGTGTTTTGGGTGGATGTCTAAAAGATAACCATCGGGTTATCTTGTCTTGCATTGACTGCATGACATTTTAATTAAGTTTCCTCAAGTAGTTATATATTTTACCATGATAATAGGAGATCTAAGAGCCACTGCACTGGGAACTTGCAATAGTGAAAGCAGATTTTTTGATAGGTCTGTTCCTTGGGATGTGGCCTGTACTTGATATTTTTAATATACAATGGCAGATTTACTCTAATCAATTATGAACACTCAGAAGGAGCAATTCTCTATAATGTCATGTGAAACCATGGTTCTAGATATTTGAGAAGTTGAGACTGTAGGATTGTTTGAACCTAGGAGATCAGGGCTAGCCTGGGCAACATAGTAAGATTCCATCTCTGAAAAAGAAAGTCATAGTAAGGAAAGTGTAGTGTGTGTGTGTGTGTACACTCTTTTTAACAGAAAGCTACTTACAATTTATAAGCCAGAACTCTAAGTATTCTAGAACTCTACACGAAGATTACATAAAAGCCTTGAGTTAATACATTGAACATTCCAAAGGAATCAGTTTGCACCTAAATGATTTCATTATTTTAGAAAAATAGTCAATGATTTATGTCACTTTTATTCTGAATGACAAAGTGGTTTAGAAAGAAATATATTCCTAAGGTATAATGTTATTTTCAAGCAAATGTCTAAGTAGAGTTTAGATAATTTGGGACATAATATTGTATGGGAAACTTTTATCTTTCAATGGGCAGTTACATCATTGAGCTAAAATTTGAATTTCTCCTATTGGTGTAAATTAGCATGTCTCAGCTGGACCCTCTCTCTGGACCCCCAGAGAGCTTCGGAGTATGCTCACATCTGGGATCACTGCATTGACTCTGGGCCTGCTCATTTATGGTTATGACTCAGATATCAGTGTTTGTGAAAACCTTCCAGGTGGTTTTAATGTACTGCACATGTAGGAGCCACTAGCTGTAAACTGCATCATCTTTCAGCCTCATGCATTGGACTGTGTTCTTCTACTCTGCACCTCAATGGGGTAGATCTTGTCCTGAGTAAATTGTCCATGGGCAGTGGCTTCTGCTTGGAATGTTCTTTCTTAATATCTTCACATAGCTGACACCTTCTTGTGCCTCCATGTGTTCAGCTTGAGGCGAACCTTTCAAAACACAGTATTGTGTTTTACTTTTATTGTTTTATATTTTGCTCTGAGATATTATCATATTATTTGAATTTTTTCTCCCTCCTGGATTTTAAACTCAATGAGACATGCAGCTAGCTCAACATCATTTTCTGAAATCTTAAAGCCACTTAGATTACAGTTGTCACTAAAGACTTCTGGATAACTGAATATTATTTCGGATACAGAGCTGGTTGGTGGTGGCACACACCTTTAATCCCAGAACTTGGAAGGCAGAGGCAGGTAGATCTCTGACTTTGTGAGCAGCCTGGTTTACAAAGAAATTTATTCTGCACAGAGAAACTCTGCCTTGAAAACCAAACCAAGGGCTGGAGAGATGGCTCAGTGATTAAGAGCACTGACTGCTCTTCCAGAAGTCCCGAGTTCAATTCCCAACAACCACATGGTGGCTTACAACCATCTGTAATGGGGTCTGATGCCCCTTCGGGTGTGTCTGAAGACAGCTACAGTGTACTCACATACATTAAATAATTAAGTAAATAAATAAATAAATAAATATTTTTTTTTCAAAAAAGAGAACCAAACCAAACCAAAATGCTGTTACCTAAATGATAGTGCTAACATGTGTAATATGTGTAATTATATTCTTCATTCCTCCAAAACATGACACCTGATCATACTCTCAATGTTACAGATAGAGAATGAAATGAGCATAAATGTGAATCATCGGAGAACATTAAAACCTAGAAAATATGGACAATCTATCATTGGACACCTAAGGGCAGCGGGTCATGACCTTGGCTTAGTTATGGCCTCTGGAATTTCTCTCTTCAATGACCACATTTTGAATCTTCCTATCACCTGTAACATGCTTAAAGTTTGACTGTTTCCCTGGCTTTCTCGTTAACTATTGATGTGTTTAGAGCCTAGTCATAGTCTCTTTCAAACAGTCACTTTAAGCTTTATCTCCAGCAATTCTATCTTTTTTTTGTGCTACACCTTTGCTTGTATTGCTTGGGACATGCTGACTGTCAGGGTTACCTCCCTGTCCTTACTGAACTCACTGAAATCAGAAGAATGTATCTGTGTGGCCAGCCCCATCACAGACACTCAGGACTGCTAACTGAATGAAAGCATGAAATCAATACAAACTTTTTCATAAGAACTATATTTGACTATACTCCACTTATTTCTAAGAATTTATGCTTAGCATATGTTATCCTTGATGGCTATAAAAAATAATAGAAGAGGACACATAGTTGGGGGTTGGCGGGTCTTAGGAGTTGGGGAAGGGTGCTATGATTAAAATACAGTGCAAGAAATTGTCAGAGAACTAATAAAAAATTTAAAAAAGAAGCATTAGAAGTGGTAATTAAGGTTGAAGAAATGTGCTTGTCAGGAGTGTAATTCAGTCAAAGTAGTTTTTAATAGGATGGTGCAATAAACAGGGTTTCCCAAGCCAAGGAGTGAAGTGCGATGTGTGCACTCTTAGGAAATTAAGGCACCAGTACTGGAGTCAATGCATCTGCATTTGGCAGCGGACTGACGAGCAGCTTGTCATCTGAATAAGGATTTCACCGCTCACTTGGGACTTTTTATATATTATTTACTAATTTTGATAAAGTTTTCAATAACTGCTATTTGGACAGATGCATTTTCCAGTAACACCTGACAGGTTTTCAAATGTAGCTTTCCATTGGTATTGATTGCTCACAACCCCCATGAGGATTTTCAGCACTGTAGTTGAACTTTGATGCTCCACCCTGCCACTCAAAGACAGCAATATCTACATACATAAATGTTTAAACTTCTCTTTAAAGATGCTCTGATAGTTTTATGGATATAGTTTTCATGTTTGAAGCATTTAAGTACATCTTGATATCACCTCACAGTTGGTTTTGTGCTTCAAAATCTCAGAAGCACTGCATGTGTAATTCAAAGATTGCCATCTGGTTGAAATGGCCACATTTTTATTGCCTTATACTTTTTATACTACTAGGTCCCAGAAAGTCATACCGACAGATACAGCAGTGTGAGGACTTCACTGCTAGCAGCTTGTGAGATGTATGAACTTCTATTTTTTCTTTCACTTTTTTTTCCTCAGGAGGAAATATAGCAGCTCAAGTGAAGCGATTTTCCACATTCCTCAGAGGAAAGCAAGAAACCTTGGTGAGCCATCAGAGCATCCAGGAAATATTTTTTCCTAGTTTGCATCTGCGATAACACATATTTGGATCTAGTCTTGTTCTAGCTTAAAACACAGCCCCTCGGAGTGAAGGTTAAGTAAGCGGTGTTCTAGGAAGAGTCCCAGAAGTGTGGAAGTGCTGTACATAGCATTTTAAGTGAATGTATGGTGTGGAGTGTTACTGTGACGGTGGAGCGTGGGATTTTTGTCATGGGCACCAGGAAGTGAAGCTGAAAGTGTCAGACTTATCTGTGAACAGGGAGAGGCCTGTTTGTGAACACTGAGATGTCTGAACCTCTTGCCATCAAGATGGTCCTTAGTGACAGAATAAAAAGTTGATGAAGAAAAAAAAGGAAACATTGTTGGAGGGACCAGCCTGGGGTCATTTGCGTTGTTAAGATTATGTGAAAGTGAAGCCTAAATGTCAGAAATGAAAGAAAGGGGGCAAACTCCAGGTAGCTTTTAATGCTTCAATTTTGATTGTTTGGCCAATTTCAAGTTCAATATGCTCCAAATTGGAAGTGTTTGTTTTATCCCCCAAGAATTAATATTATGCTGTAAGAAAAAAAATATTTCTATTGAGATATTTTCTTACACCAGAAGAGTGCTGGGGGCTGTATGTTTTGTGAGATTACCTGAGTTGAGATTGTCTCAATCTTTGAGAACATGCATTGTTAGCTTCGGTTCTTTGAACTTCAATTTCTCTCTGTGTGAAGCCGAAATTCATACAACTATCCTTGGTTTGAACATAAACTGAGATAATATTGGGGATTCCTGATCTTCAGCACATAAAGATCCATGTAACTGTGGTACTCAAATTTACACACCACCTGGAGGTAGCCAACAACAGAAAAGGTGTTATTCATTAACCTAAGATCACGGCGAGTTTTCTGTACTTAGACATATTCTCTCATATTGTCTCCTCGTATTTTTTAAGTGGCAAATGTGAATAGCACTGTTTGCTTTCCTAAATGCAAACATTTCTCTAAAATAATTATTGTATTCAGTTATTTAATACAAAAAGCCTGTAAAACAAAGTATGAACAAGCTAGTTAATAATACACTGAGTTATTTATAAATGTGATTTTTATCTTTCATTAGGTCATGAAAAAATAAGTATTCATTCTTTCCTGTGCTACTTCAGCCATCTGCCTTCAGCCAAGTGTCAACACCATTCTTGTTGATTGAGGCTGAAACACACAATGAAACCGAACAGAGGGGAAGGGCCAGAGCGCCTTTGCCCATCATATGCACCTGTTCCCATGGCATCTCATGAACATGTCCAGGTAGTCTTAAATGCCTTGAAAACTCAGGAGATCACGTCAGCTCACCTCTCACCCTAATTAGTACTTGTAAATATATCATAAACATTATTATACACAACAGTATTCAGCTCTAATGAAGTGTACACCTATAAGACAGATTCTCCATCTTTATTCTCGTTTTTGACTACATATAAGACACTTTTTGCTTTTGTTCATCAGGAGCACTAATTTTAAGAAATTACATTTCTCTATGAACCAAAGAGAGTAAGTAAAAGATGGCTCACTCATTTCTTACTAAAATCGGTTTTCTCTGTTGTTTGCAGGATTTGTACTTCCTCTTCCTTTTCTGAGTGATCTTTTGATTAGAAAGCACCGCCCTTGATTAATGATGGTTCTCAGGTTTGCGTTTTCAGTTCCCCTTGAATGAAAGCATGCTTGTTATGAAGTAGTAAAATAAACGAGTGTTGTTTTTGTTTTAGTTTCACCCATGAATTATTAGACTTAATTTATGTTGCTATTTGCACTGCCGAGTTGAATTTAATCACCCAGTGATATTTTAATGAGGCTGCCAGATGATTAATAAATAATTTTTTAAAACTGAGCATACATTGGGTAGCTGAGCTTTACCCGAAGAACTGGTGTTATTATTCCTGGGCTGGAGGAGGAAGGGCCAGCTTGGCTTAGGGAAAGCCTCATTGTTTTTCCTTCTTGAGCTGATATAGATCTTTTTCTGTGGGTGGTTTCAGGATGCCCTCAATGACCTTTCTGCTGCTGAAAGGGACACCTGTGGTTCCTCTGAGGTTGATCCCATTTCCCTGTAAAGTGCAGAATTATTTTTTTCTAAAAGGAAATATTCTGTTAAGTTAATGGATCTTAAGGAGGGGAAGATCTGGGTTGAGATGGGGGAGGAGAATATGACCAAAATATATTGTATATATTTTTAAATTAAAAATAGTAACAAAGATTAATGGTATGTTTCTAATGATGGGTTTGTATACATGCGTGAAAGTATCTTCAAATGAGTCAATTCTAAAGAAACAGACATCAAGGTTGGAAGGATGGCTCAGTGGTTAGGAGTGCATGCTGCTTTTGTAAAGGACCTGAGTTCAGTTCCCTGCATACATGTCAGGCAACTCAGAAATGCCTATAACTCAAGCTTTCAGGAATTTGCTTCCTTTGGTCTCCACTGGTACCTGGACTCATGTACACACAGTCAGTTTCTCTGTCTCTCTGTCTCTCTGTCTCTCTGTCTTTCTGTGTCTCTGTCTCTCCCTCTCCCTCCCTCCCTCCCTCCCTCCCTCTCAACATACACGCCCACATAATTAAAAATAATACAAACAAGTCTCAAAAAAGGAACAGATATCAAGAGGTGAGCGATGACTTTATGATAAACAGGAATAGCTTCCCAACAGACCAGGCCACAATCCCCATCTGGACACTAAACTCTTCCTTTTGACACATGGACCTAATGTCTATTTTGCAATGGTAGTAGACAATATTGAATTAGTTGGATTAATTTTAATAACTTGTTATGAAATGGCTACTTTGGTAATATTTTAATAAATTTTAAAAATAGGAAATGCTTGAAATTGTATTGCAGATAAGTGTTTACTATGTTTAGCAACACGTTTTAAAACCAACCTTCATTTTAGTACCATTTTATTCTATAAATTCATATATTATATCAGAAAATTATATCATCTTGAAACTAGGTTGTGGTTATGAAGCAAGAAGGGAAATTAGTAGTATACAGGAGTAGCAGCAACTATGACAGTGACGACAACAATGTCCCTGATGCTCTTTACTGCTGCAGGCTTGCTAAACTAAGGACAGTTGAGCTCATATCTTATTCTGCTTTAGTTTGTTCTCTCTGCTGTGGAGTTCAGAACATTTTCTATTTGTTAATGGTAAGGTGCTTTATTTTGGTTTGGCCTTAGTTTGTTGTGCTGTCAAATGAAAAGTTAAAAAGGGCACACTTTCTTTGCTATGGCTCGCTTATTTAGGGTCCTCTTTCATCTCCATTTACATATGACATTGTTCCAGTTGAGAAGAACAAATGGCCTATTTACAAATTGTGCAGTCAATATTTCTAAAACTTATAATGGATTGGTGCTCAAATAAAGGGCAGCAGTAAAGGTTAATAGACTTATATGTGATTTTCCTGTGGGGTCCTGGGAACACCAAGTACTTATGACTTGAGAACAAAGAACCTTAGAGTTAAAGGTAAGCCACCATGTCTATGATATGACTAATAATAGGTCCCCGAAGGAACGAAAAGGGAGAACGCATGTTCGTAGCCTAGTCTTAACTAGGTGTAGTGTGTGTTTTCTTCTTCCTGTCATTTATATTAAAAGTCAAACACTCTCAGCTGCACAATGAGTACAAGCTTAGATTATTAATGTTCTGCCTGTAGCTGTTTGCCCTTGATCTATGTTTCATTCCTTTATAGGGTAGACAAATTTGTATTGTTCATATCCAATTAAGTTTGTCAACAAAATAGTTCAAAATTATTCATTACTTAGCTTTTTCTTTTTTTCTTTTTCTTTTTTTGCCTTTTTCTTTCTTTTTTTTCCTCTAGCTCAAGGATGCATTAAATTTAGGCCAGAGTGTAAAACCTGCTTCCTAACATTATCTTAAGCCTGCACAGTGATACATAAATAACAATTCTAATCTAAGCATTGGTTTGTCTACAAGTTTACATATCAAGTTAGTGTTGATCTCTATGCAAAGTCAGCTTTACAAGATGAAAATACACTTGTTTGGTCTCTATTTCCTGAAATATGTAGTGGATATCTAGTATAGAAAAAGATGCTTAAATATTACTAGCCACTATAGAAACGACAATGAGATTAGACTTCAGATTTCCTGGTTTCACTTTGTAAAAAGAGAGATAATTACAGATCTTTTAAGGATGCACAGAAATTCAAACCCTTATATGTTTGTTGGTCATGCTGTGAAATGATACAGCCTATTCTGAAAACAATTTGACATAATTTAAAAATGTTACAATGCAAAATGAGTTTATTCCCAAGCAGTTTGGTATTCACCAAATATTAATGAAAATATAGGTTCAAGAAAAACATGTTCACGTGTATGTGAGTGTTCATAACATCCTAATTTGTAATGATTCCCAACTCAAATGGAATCCAACTCAAGAGTCCACTGGCTAAGGAATGAGTATGTGCACTCTACCACATAAGCAGGATGGAATGCTTACTACAGCAAAGTGAAATGATCTCAAAGACTCTCACACGATGTTAATCCCAGTTGAGTAACTATGAAGCAAAGGCATAGGCGCGACTCACCATCCACCTTGAGAAATGAGCACAGGCTTGACACCTTCCCTCTGGTAAATGCCGTTTCTGTTGCTATGTTTGCTTGTTGCTTTAAAGCATCAACCACCCTTCTCTCTCTTTGATGTGGGCAAGGCTTTCAAAAGTATCATGTTGCTGTTGTCTGGTTTTGCACGTTGACCTCCCATCCCTGGTGAAACAGCTTAGGCACCAATGCATTCTCAGATAGCTCCTTCACAAAGGACAATTCATGGTAGCATGTTCATATGCTTTACATTGCACATGCTAGTGGCTGCACCGTCTCATCCTCTCTGCTTCCTGTGTTGAGTTTCAGTTTCCGCCATGCTGGATTCTTCCAAAGCACTTGGTGTTGCTGACCTTGTCCTCCCTCCTTACTAGTGCAACTCATGAGCTGTTCTTAGTCTCCTTGTGGTTTTGGTGTGTCGGCATCTCTTCCTTGGCAGATCCTTAAGATATTGATTTTTGCCTGACTTATCACTGAGAGAGTTCTTGTCTGTGTTAGTACACAGCTGTCCACTGTCTTTTTCAGCCCTGTATCCAACAATTTCTGTGCATTTGTTATAATCAAGACTCACTTTGGACACTTGAAACCCAAAGTTTACCATTTTAGGGAGCATTGCAGTGATGGGCTTTGCTGAGAAGGTGCCTGTAGGAAGGGCACTTAAAAAGGTGAATGCAAGTAGACGTTTTTGGAGGGAAACTTTACCAAGGGAAAGGTATGTAAGGAATATCCAGAGGGTAAGTTGTCGCAGTTGAGACAGAAATGGGATTGTAGTGGCTACTGTGTAAGGCATACTGATGAAGAGATCAATGGATTTCAGACCATTGCTTCTACTGAGTAAGATGAGACAATACAGAGGTTTACCAGGAGAGGAATGCAATCAGGGTAGTGTTTTAAGTAAATTCTATGGCTTCTGTCAGGAGATTATATGATGATGGTGTTTGTATAGCAAAAGAACAGATGTTTTCCTGTATCATAGAATAGTATATTTTAATATCTACTGAACATGTTCACTAGGATTCAGCACATACCAAGTTCATTGCATCTAAAACTAAAACTATGCTCTCTCTCCAGGGCTCTGACATGGAGTTACTCCTTTTCCTATAACCCAGCTTGACAAAGCCCAGACTTTCTGAAGAAGAGCCAGCTTAGTCTTTTCAGAGGCTTTTTACCTATTTGTTTGCCAAGTTGAAGAGAAGGCATTTTAGTCCTTTTGAGTCTCCCTCCCCATAATCTGCTCATCCCTTCTTTTGTACCACCTTTTAGTACTCCATATTAAACTTCTCTTCATTCTCTGAGAGTAAGTAGTTCAGAAAGCTCATTTGGTCCTGCCTGGTATGTCCCCCATTCTTCCTGGTCTGTGTAGTATGTGTTCTCAGTTAAACAAGTGACACCAAGGCTGTATGTGGTATTAAAGTCCAGTCACAGACTGCGGTTCATTGCCAATTCAATGACTGATTTGTTACGTGACTTCTGTCAAGCGACTTAATGACTTAGCTTTATTTTCTTTATGATAAAAACAGCAAAATCATTTAGGGATGCTTTTAGTGCTATAGTATTTTTAAATCCCTTGTTAAACAAACGTTGCTCAATAAACAATATCACCTCCGGGCCACACACTTCAACTAGTCAGGCAAGAGGCTTCATACTGTTTACACTTTACATGGGAGTTCATTCTTCTTCTTCTTAAATAAAAGATTACATGTAGGTCTGTGCCTGTCTTTGTTTCATGTGTGTGTGAGTACAGATACTCCTGGGGGCAGCAGTGTCACTTAGAGCTAGAGTTAGAGGTGATAATATGCACCAGAAATTGGCTTTATAAGCCGAAGTCTACTCATCTGCAAGAATTACAAGGGCTTAGCCATCTCTCCAGTCCAGGGCTTCGTTCTTCCTGTTGTATAATTCTGTTCATTTGCCACCTGCATGACATCATGCTGTCATTCCAGCATTCTAAGTGGTTGCACTTCTCGGAGAATCTTCCTTGGTGCCCTTTACCCACACTATCCCCCAAACCTGTTACCCAGGCAACTGTTTCCCATCCCCAGATGTCATGCACCCGGAATCACATGCAGTGGCGCTGTAACACGAGTTTTTCCCACTTAGCAGCTGAGTGGGTAGTTTTCCTGGAGTGTCTGCCTGTTCAACATCTCCTTCACCTCTGTTACTATTGACCTGGCTAAGAGAATGCTTTAGTAGTGGCAGCGTTTCTCTTGCAAAAGCAACCATCTGCCCTCAACCATCCTAAAATCACACTCTGCTGTTATAGAATGTTCACCACAGTCCTGGAATACTTAATAACTAAAAAAAATCAATACATTTAATTTTATTGAAGAGACATATAAAACACACAAAAGAACAATTAAAAACTTATCGTTGTGTGTATTTCATGAAAATTCTGAGGAAATGAGATAGGTAAAAGGTGAATAAATTAAAATAAAGAACAATTTTCAGCTGTTAAGTGGATGTCAACTAATGTTTTTAAATTACTATTGATTGTGTGTTGTTGCTTAATTTTATTTTTAAAATGTCGTGATTTCCAAAACAGTAAAAAAAAAAATCAGTTTTATTGCATGTACTCATGCTACTATTGCTTAAAATTATGGATATAAGCTTGTGATTGTGTGATGATTACAGAGTTTTTCAAATTCTTTTCTTTGTGAAAAGTATCTGAAGCCTGGTGGTCTACATTACACAGAAATCCCATGTTTGCTAATATGATTTTTATTGGAGTCTACACCTCTTCTTTCTCTACTGCCTGGTTTCCCTAAATGCTTTGTCATACCTGTTTATAACCCAACTAGAAAGAGCTGATTGCAGGCGCAGTTGCGTGCTGTCGCTTGCTGGCCCTTCCTTATCCTGGAGTCCTGTCTGTGTGCCTCAGTAACCTTGCTGGAGTCTCACATGATAGCTGTGTGTTGTAGTGCATGCTGAGTGGACTTCTGCTTGTTCCTGTTCCTCACTGCCTTCCTCTCTCTCCTCTTCCTTGGCTGAGGAATGCACTACCTAGCCATTAACCATTCCTCCAACTTATACAATAAGGTCTTTGAGAGTAGGAATGGTGTGTCTTCAGTATCTACCTTTAAGTCGGTCTCAGCAGTGAGTTAGCTTAGTGAAAATGTTAATTGTTGAGTCAAGCATGGGCGATTTGGTATCAGTGGTTCAAAACCCAGTTGTATATAACAATTTTAGGCATTTTACTCATAACAAATTTATTCTTTTATATTAATTTTCTGCCTGTGAGTTTTTGTTTTGATTTGTGTTTTTGAGATAAGGTCTCACTATGCAGTTCTCTCTGGCTGGCCTGGAACTCACTGTGTAGTCCAGGCTGGACTCAAATTTAGAGAGAGCAGCCTTCCTCTGAAAGGGATTAAAGATGTGTGTGAATGTATATGCTTATGGGTAAGGCCAGTTTGCACATGGAGATGAAGCTAAAGATGAGTTTAAGAATCACTGTCTAGAGGGATGTTGACCAGCCTCTGAGTAGTAAGGAAGGCTGGTGGTTTGGGTTTTGGCTCTGCTACAACAATGTCACATGACCCCAAGTAAACTAACAGCCTAGCTAAGGGTAGCTCTCTAAATTCCTGTACCATATTATTTCCAAAGATTCCTTCATCTGGTTTCATCAAGAAATACAATGTAATAAAGCAAACAATTAATTATCACTGGCAAAAGCATGAAAAAAACAGCATAATATATTTTCTAAGCATTTCTAATATAAGTATTATATAGTATAGATGATGGTAAATGTATGTTACTTATAATCTACATATTGGGATGGTTTAGTTTATCCTTAATCTAAGAGCCCAAAGTAAAATAATTCAAATTGTCAGGATTGTAAATCTACAAGTTAGTATAACATGTTGACTCACATAATGTTTAGATTACATTTTAGTTTCACTCACCAAATACATAATTTATCTGTTTAATATTATACATTCCAATGCATTTCTATCATTCTGCAAGTGAATACAGGAAGAAAAAAAAAAGGTCTCTTTGGCCAATTACTCATTCCCTGCAGCATTTTTAAAATAAGAAGCAATATTAAAACAATTATGAGACTGCTTTCTTATGATTTAGGTCATTCATAATATATATAACCAAGTTTTGCAAAGCTTAATGGATTGGCATTTAGGTAGGAATTTTATAAAGGTTTGAGATGTCATTGTTTGGACAAAACAAAGGCAGTATTTCCTCTCTTGTCTTCCCCTCCTCCTAGCCTACTTCTCTCCACCTGCTTGAGGAAAGCTGTATTTCTTCAGACAAGCCTCATAATTGCCCCTCTGTGCCTGATTTGGGGCTCAGGAAAGGCCCATAGCATCTGTAAAGCTGGCAGCGAAATGGTATTTCCAGGCAAGCACAGGGTTGCTGGGTAGTGAGCCAATCCACTGCTTTGTCCGAGCAGCTGAGAACCTCGCTGGAGTATTACCGCGGTGTTCTGTGACACAGACCTGTGCCATGGGCAGAGAGAACTCTGAGCAAGTGTGAGGGTCAATATTTATAGACCACTACGTAGCTGCCTTGCCGAGACACACGGAGAAACACGCGGACACGGAGAGAGCCAGGCAAGGAAGAAAACAGTGGCGAGAACTTGAATTTTGAGCGTTTTTGTTCTAAAAAGAAATTTCTTTCTGTCAGGTTCAAACTTCGGCTGAATCACAACCATTTGGCGCTGAGCTATGACAAGAGAGCAAACAAAAAGTTAAAGGAGCAACCCGGCCATAAGTGAAGAGGTAAGGGATTAACCAGTTTAGGCTGGCTTTTACTTGTAAAGCCCACCTCCCTCCTGGTTGGCTGCTCTGCATCAGTGGGCAGAAGGCTGTGGGGCTTGGTACAGCTGTAAGGAGGGGCCGCCTGCTCCCATGAGTGTTCTTGGAGGCGGTGGAGGTTTGTGGAGTCCCTGTTGAGAATCATGGCCCTTCTTAGTGTCCCGAGTATGGGTGGGTGGCAGCCGCGCTCAAACCCTGATTTCATGCTCTCTCGGCTATCAGACTGAAGCCTGCTTGTCCGAAACTTCCGATTTTACATGATAAAAATAGTAAGGCGATAGCATTTGTTAGTTAATTTTGTGACCTAAAGATGGAATGTAGAAAGCTCACATCAACTCGCAGAGATGTACTTACTAGACAGTATCAGAATGTGGGAACAGGAGATATGGACAATATAGGGTCTTTTTGACAGAACAAAACTTCAGTAGGCAGCAGACTGAAATAGTTACTACTCCTTTGGGAAGAGATGAGCCTAGAGTGACAAGATAGTTTTCTCTGTACAAAGTCCCAAAGACAGAATTTAGGAGGAAGCCCCTATGCTTGTCCAGATGACTAGCAGTTGGGTTTTTATGAACTGTGTCCCTTTTCGTAATGTTAAACCTGAGTCAGCATCTCTGGCAGTGCATTACACGGGTGTTTTCCTCTTACTGCAGGTAGCAGGTCAAAGGCTTCTCTGTGCGCATGTATTGCTGTGGTATGCTAGACTATGCTTATCTCTCTGATCATCCTAAATGCGATAATACTGAAGGACACAGAAACTATTTTATGCTCTGTGTGCATTCTTGTTTAGAGCACTCACAAAACCTACATACTTTTATTATTTATGTCTACTGTGTGTGGTTTCAGAAGTCAGTATTTTGCTTCACTAGAAATAAAGCATTAAGTTCGTTCAAGTTGACTAGCAAATTAATGAAGTTACAGTTTCTTTGTTCGATTCTTAGCTTGTGGAACTACAAACAAATGCACGGTATTTAGACATTTTAGGTTATGTTCTAGGTGACTTTGCGTTCCAGTGAGTTTTTTGTACCACTGCTCTACGTATGTAAGTTGAAAACAAAACTTATTCTGCCATGGAATTTAAATGATAGTCCAGTAGAGATGCAAGGGAGAGCTATTATGTGGCACAGGTTGATATAGGGTTAATATCCAGAAAGGATCCAGTTTTGAAATATGACGGGCCATATCAAAACTGCAGCTGGAATAGCTCTAAATGAAAAGTGAGTCTCTTTGAACAAGACCAAAACTTACACAGAATCACTGAAGTTGATTGATGTGTAATTGCTTTTTTTTGGGGGGGGGTGTGCTGGTATTATTGATACTGGGTTTTTTGTGTAGCCATGACCGATCTGGTATTGGGTGTTCATGCTACACTAGTCTCCACCTCAGCTTCCTGGTATGAAGTGTCAGTGACCATACCCAAAGTGCATGCATTATTTTGGTAGGGGTGTCTAGAGAGGGTTTCTCTGTGTCACCTTGGCTGTCCTGGAAGTGGCTCTGTACACTAGGCTGACCTTGAGCTCAGAGATCTGCCTGCCTCTGCCTCCCAGAGTGCTGGGATTAAAGGCGTGTACCACCACTGCCTGGCTGCAGGCATAATTTTAAAAAGGTTTCAAAATTATCAGTTGCAGGATATATAGGCTGTTTCCATATTCTGCCTGTTTGTGAGAAAGCATTCCTGAATGAGAATTAGCAGATGTCTCTGTACTATGATACAGAGTTTCTTAGGAACATGCCCAGGGGTTGTCCTGGGTCATGTGACAAATGTCTCCCCTGCTCTATGAGGAACCTCAGCACTGATTTCTACCACCGAGGCTGTATCAGGTGGCATTGCCACCCACAATGGACAGGTGTTTTTCCACATTCACACCAGCAATTTTTTTTTTCAAGCTTAGCCATTCTGAATGGAGAAAGAGCAAATCTCTAAGTAGTTTTAATTTACATTTACCTGATTGGTAAGGAGGATGAATACTGAAAATATTCCTTAGCTATTTGTATTTCTTCTTTTGAGAACTCTCTGTTGAGTTCCATGTCCTATATTTTAATTGGGTTGTTTGTCTTTGTGGTTTTTTTTTGAGGGGTTGTTTCTTTGTCTAGTTTTGGGGGTTTGTGCATTCGTTGGGTACTAACCCTCTGTCAGCTATATAACTGATAATGATTTTCCCGTTCTGGAGGCTGCCTCTTGACTTGAATTATGTCCTCGCTACAGAAACTTTTTAGTTTCATAAGGTTCCATTTGTCGATTATTGGTCTTGATGCCTGTACTTCCAGAGCCCCATTTAGTAGTCCTTTATTAATTTAAAGTCTGAGCTAATCCACCTATTTTCTTAAAGTTTATGTTAACATTTAATGCTTAGTTTCCTCAAAATCAGTGCGTGTTTTTATTTGTTTGAGAATTTTCCCTTCAGTTTGAGAATTCGATACGTTTCATTTATGTTTTATAATATTGTTATATTGTTATGTTTAATAATATTGTAATACTATTTTGAAAGCATATCATGGTGGATCTAGATGGGACAAATGGAAACTGACTAAGTCAGCTAATGAATTTTTCTTTGCTACATGGTGAAGATTGCGATTTCTTCTGCATTAAGTGTTCTGTTTGTTTGTTGTTGTTGCTACTGAATGCATCATTTGTGTTGAACCCTTTTTTATAAGTTTTCTTTTCAGTCCTCCTTATAACTTTGTCTCTGAAGTTCCATGTTGACTCTTTATTGAAAGAAAAAAAGCATGAAAAATAAGCCAGAGAAGGATTTTCCTTCAAGTTTAGGAGAAAAGAGTAGAAATTTTGGTACTGGTTGATAATGCCTAAAATGGGCTATATTGAGTTGAAGACTAATTGAGTATTTTAAAACTTGAAATACTTTCTCGGTATTATTTTTGGCTTTTGATAAATCCTCCTATTAATTGCTAATCACATTTCTAAATACCATTTTTATTAGGAATATTATAAAATATTAAGAAACATGGAGCCTTTTGCATTATGCATCCACGGAAGCAATATTGAATTAAACCGTAAATATGAATTAGACACTTCTTAATGGGCCCATCCTCCCAGTCCTGTTTTTCATACCGCCCATCATCTACCACAGCATGCTTGGTGGAGACTTTCCACACTCTGATACACAGCACATTCCTGCAGAGCTCCTCTCACCTGGCTTTTCGGTGTCCCCAAAAGGCCATGATTCTTGGAAGCTTTGAGCTTTTCTGATGTTGTTAGTTAGCTCTTTTGTTCTATACTCACCTTCTGCCTTTCTTTCTGGAATGTTACCTACATATCTTGCCAACCCAGGAGAACATCCCTCTTTTTTTTCTGTTTCTTGTTTGAGCAATAACTCTTGCATTTAATACCGTTGTCCACCCTGTGATGTTTCTCTTATGTTTTGCATAGGCCGTCACTCCCTTGTGAAAGCCCTCTCCCAGGTTTTAGTTTCATTGACGAGACCTACCTTTCCAGGAAGCTCATGAGTTGGTTGCTCTAGCCATCCATAAACCTTTGCCACAGCACTTGAGGAACCTCAAGTTACAATGGTTGTCTTTTCATGAGACATTAAACGCATTTTTAAATAGCCCCTTTGTATTAACACTGTTTAAAACATTGATTACTCTGATGGGCAAAAAGTTTGTCAAGAAGGAATAAGTATTTTAAGGGTAGTAACCATATCATAAAAATATTTTGCTTATTTTTTTAGTATCAATTATATGAGAGAGAGAGAGAGAGAGAGAGAGAGAGAGAGAGAGGGAGGGAGGGGTAGGGAAGAGAGAAATTAATCATATATGATCATGTATAGTGAACATACCCACACAAGTATGTATTTGTTGTAAAAACTTACAAAATAACAATGACTAGCAAAAATAAATCCAGAATATATAGACCCCAAGTGTTTGCTCAATCATGTTGATCAAATCTGTCACAGTAGCTGATAAATTGCTCATGCAGTGCTGAATGCCGTGATTCCGTAAAGAATTTCCTCCATGGACAGTAGCTCCCTTCCCAAGGTCCCAGAGCTTCAGGGAAGAGTAGGTCTGTCTTGTGTTTGGGAAAACTAGACTGGCAGGATGGAGCTGCTTTCAGTGGTCCCAGGAAAGGCGTTCCTTCAGTAGTATTTACTCTTGCAGAGTTAGCTAGGGACTTAAGGAAATAACACAAAAGCATGGCCGAAGAGTTCTCCAACACGAAAGGTGATACTGCAGTTAAGTCAGAGGAAGAATTTACTTCTCAAAATAGAAATGTTGAAAGAAAAGGAAGTCAGTGTTTAAAAAAGTTGAGAAATAACAGCTGTTCCTTTAAGCTCTGAAATTCACTAAAAGTAAAAATTACTTTGCTTTTAATTGTGTTTTGTTTACTCAGAATGCTTAAAGTACTTGTCTGAGCTACTTCATATTTACCGTTGACAAACACCAACCTTCACGGACAATTTAGAGCAACTGAGTTTTCTCAGTTCCAAGTGTTTGTCCTGCTTGGTGCTCTCGACAATTGCATTCACTACTATGTTAGCCTTAAAAATCTCTTGCAGACATTAAATATGACTCCTGTTTGCTTAGCCTTGACTTGTATCTGTCTGAGGAATGAAAACAATATTGGTATTTTCAAAGGAAAATGTAGTGACTTTTTAATTGCTTAAAATAGACCATAGTCAGTTGAAATTTCTTTTCAGATAGATTTTTTTTTTCCACATAACTGTTCTGTTGGAGAGACGTTTGACCTGCAACAAGTGCCATTTCTAAAAGTTTACAGGTATAATTGTTATAGCTCTGTCTGGCATATCAAATGATATGAGAAGACTGGGAGAAGAGAGGTTTCTTGGATCATGGGTGAGGCCATGTACCTGCTTCTCATTAGTCAGTGAAGACAGAAACACAAGCTTGTCTCAATATAATCTCAAAGACTACAGCAAGACCAAATCCCTAAACTCCATCACTGCCACTGAGAGAAGGTCAGAGAACTTCGTGGTTGAAGTGTGCAGAAAGGATTTTTGCCTTTTGTTTCTTTTTCACCAAATCAATATTTGTTTTGCTTTATTACATCAGCAGCTTGCCTTACCAATCAATATTTCCTATAATTATGCACAGTATGCAATTCGTAAAATATGTTACCTTCTAAATTGGAAGCTTTTTATGTTAAAGATGGGCAAATGTATGAGAAATTTTGTCAACCTTGACAAACAACATTTTCAAGTATATAATTACAATGTAAATCACAAAGGAAAGAAATCCCTACATTTAAAGATAAAATATGATTTTTTGGTCTGATTATACTTTTTCTATATTTATTCTACATATTTTATTTAAAAAATATTTTGTAAAATTCTATGTTTGAACTGTATTAAGCTTTGCATTCTTTCTTATTTCTGAAAATTAAATCTTATAATTTCTGTTCCTAGAGGAGCTAAAGTACTTTTTCACTCATAACTATACTTAAAATATTTTTGAATGGTATTTTCTTCTTTTCTCTCCTGGTTTTCTCATTTTTCTTGGTAGTGCATCCCACAAACATTTTTCTTGCTCCAAGAAAATATGGCAAATACATATAAAACAAAAGTAATAAAATTAAATTTCTGTATTTTTATTGTAGCTTAGGAAATCTAATAGGGAAGTGAACAGCTGTATCATTTATAACTGCTTTGAAGTTGATTTATTTTTTGAATTTTGGGGAGGTGAAAGCTTTGAATAAGATTAAAAACCATGTTTCCTAGAATAAAATGAATTCTGTCTATAACTTAAAAGAAGACTGTTTTTAAAAAATAATTCAGGCTTCATCAATGAGTTAGCTAGCATTCCTTTTCAATATCATGGAATAGTTGAATTATTGACATTAATATTTCTAAGGAGTGGTAGAGTCAACAGTGAATCCATTTGGGCCTTTACTTTTAGCTAAGACATTTTGAAAAAAAATTACTCAGATCTAATTGGTGGTTATAGATCTGTTTCAATTTTCTCACCTTCACTTAATTTGGTAAAGTCATACACATCCAGAAATTCATCTATATCTTTTTGATTTTCCAAATTTGTGAAATATAAGTTTGATCAGTATGTCCTTAAGATTTTCTGAATTGTGTTGGTATCTGTTGAAATACCATTTTCATTTTTAATTTTATTACATTGGGTACACTTCTTTTTATTAGTTTGGCTGAGGATTTGTCAACTGTGTTTATCTTTTGAAGAACCACCATTTTTTAAAATTGATTCTTTGTAAATTCTATGTTTGTTTTATTTCTGTTACATTAATTCTGTCTTGATGTTAATTATTTCATCTACTGATTTGAAGTTAGGGTTTTTCTTGTTTTTTTCCAAAACTCTAAGGTATTGTGTTATTTGACTTACTTGAGATGTCTCTGAGATTTTAATTTAGGCAGTGGAAGCTAGAAATTTCCTTCTTAGATTGCTTTAGTATTAAGGATGTTAAAGAATGTCAAAGCCTTCCCGTGTTTACTAGGATAATAACCCACTTTCTGTCCTTGAGTTCATTCGTGTTACGTATTACATTTGCTGATTCATTTATGATGAACCATGGCTGCATTTTTGGGCAGGTTTTGAATGTGTTAATTTTCCTTTGTTCCTAGGATTTCTAAGTTTAAAATTTTTTCTTCTTCCTCTCTTTGATGATGTACTCACAGTTCAGTGGTGTATTGTTCAATCTCCCTCATACCCAAACCAGAAAAAGATGGGAAAGCAACAATAACAGGAAAGAAGCTGATATGATCATCTCTATTATGAACATAAATGGGAAAATCTCAGTAACATAGTTGAAAACAGAATCCAGGACACATGAAAACATATTATTAAATATGGTTGTGTTGACTTCCTTCCCCAAATCCTGGGATGGTATAACATACATAATCCAGCAAATGTAATTCTTCACTTCAGTGAACTATAGCTAGCACATGATTCTTTCAGTAAATGTAAGAAAGGCTTTTAACTATTCCAGTATCCTTTCATGATTAAAAATCTCTGAATTGAATAAAAGAAACACATTTCCACATATTGAAGGCCATATAGTGCAAACCTAGAGCCAACATTATCCTAAATTGGAAAAAACTCAAAGCATTTCCACTAGTGTCAGATACAAGGAAAGGTGTCTAGTTTGTCATTTGTTATTCAACTTAAAGTTTTGGAGTCTTCTCTATAATACTAACATACAAAGAGGGAAAGAAGTCAGCATACTCTAATTTGCGGTTGATACAGTTCTTTAAATAAGAGACTCTGCAGACAATCCAAAAAAAAACAAAACAAAAACAAAAACAAAAAACCTCTCAGTTCTGATGAACACCTTCAGTAGAAGATGCTAAGACAGAATATTAACTCACTAAAATCAGTATCCTTCCTGTAAAGTGGTAACATGCCAAGAAATAAATCAGAAAAGCAATTCGGTGCACAGCTGCCTCAAATAAAGTAAAATGCCATAGAATAAACCTAACCAAAGATGTAAAAGTCCCGTACGATGAAAACTCTAAAACACTGAAGAAAGAATTTGAAGAAGATCCAAGAAGATGATGTATCACACAAGCAGAAAATCAAAGAAAGAAAGACCAACCAACAAACAAAGAACAATAACCTTGTTTATGACCCAAGACCCATAGGCTTATGGTCAGTACTGATTGAACTCTACCAATTGGAGACGATGGTGATGATGCCGACAACGATGATCGTGATGATTATGTCTAGGACAGCTCCTACTACTTAATGGTTACATGAAGTTGAGGTGTCTCAGAGGGTATCAGAGGGTAGTAAGAGGTTGATGTTATTAAAAAGTTAAAAGTATCAAACATGATTGAACTTTTCTTCTTTTATTAGTTCCTTGAATGTTTTATTCAATGTATTTTAATCATATTTACCTGCTCCCCAACATTTTCTTCAGCTGGCATCCCTTCACTACTTGCCTGTCTTGTGCCTTTTAAAGACCACCTTGGTCTTAAAATATTCTTGCATATGCAATCTGTTGCTGGAGAATGGTTGACTTACCAGGGTCTACACTTTTCCTTCTCCCTGCAGCTAATAACTGCCAATAAATCAAATTTGGGGTGGGATTCTGTGCTCAGTTCTTGTCTCTGTGCTAGGATTTGGTCTGGCTTGGCTTGCACAGGTTTTATGCACAATACCAAAATTCCTATGCGTCCATATGTGCACTTGCCCTACTGTGTCCAGAAAATAATATTTCTTGATAATCGTCCACCACTTCCGATTCTTATACTCGTTCCACTTTTTCGTCTGAAGTTATTCCCGAGTCTTGGGAGAAGAGATGAGGCTTATATATTTATTCTCTAAGGACTGAGGTTTCTGCAGTCACTTAGTCTTTGCTGGTTGGTTAGTTGTGAGTCATTATGTGAGTCACCTTCTAGAGTAATTAGAATCTTCTCGGATGAAGGATAAGTGATTCACTAATCTATGGATGTAACAATATGTCATTGCATGTTTTGTAAGTTTTCCTCACCCCTATGACCTGTCAAGTCATAGAGTTTTTAGTCTAATATTGGTGCCAGGCGTGACTCTTATCCTGTAATGGCAGAACTGGAGTTCAGTCAGAGATTGGTTGGTTATTGACACGATGCTCATGTCACTGTTGCATAAGTGGGTGTCTCCTGCTAGGTCAATCACTGTTTCAGTTTGCAGGGTTCAAGACTGGTGGTGCTTCCTTTCTTCTTAGTAGCTCGCATAGCCAGCCCAGTGTAAGCTCACTCTTAGGGACAGAGCTTTCAGGTTTTTCCCTGCTTAACCTCATCATGTTTGATGAAGAAATAACTTAAGATGATTATCAGTTGTAGGTTCAACTGGGTTGTACTATCAAAGATTTCCCTGAGTAGCCAGGGCCTTGTCATTGCTATCTGCTTACCTCAGGCCACCAGGTGCTAGTATTACAATTCTGCTTTGCCATGCTCACCCATAGAGAAGTTGTTTCATGACTAACTGAATATTAAACCTAACCCCAGCCTGTGACTGCGCATTCAGCTCTTGTCCTTCCAGTACCTTTTAGATTACTGAAGGAAATTCCATGACCTTTGAATAAGCACACACCTTTGGATTGCTGCCTTTTTGCTCTGGGTCTAAATTGCCCACTTTAAAAATCTTTTTTATTTTTTTCCTGAAGGTACTTACAATTTTTTTTGAAATCTGTACTAATAAAAGTTATATTTATTTTGATTTTTATCTTCATTACTGTTGAACTTGAATTTGAGAAGATTAATTAGTTATGGCAGTTTTTTCTTATGTATCTATTTATGCTTTCTGCAGTGGTTGTATTACTCTCTTTTGTTTACAGTAGTACTCTTTAAAAGATGAAATCAGATAATTCCGAGTCTAAGTGCTCTTTGGAGCCCCTTCCTTAGCAACTGCATTCATGTTCTCTTCATTACTTTAAAAATTCAGTTTCTTTGTTTTGAAATCAAAACACATCCTGGGATATCTTTATTTTCAGAAGTAATTAGAATTTTCTTCATCTCCATTGAAGCATGGAGAGCTCTTTCATATCCAGAAATAGTAAAGTTGAATTTAATCACAGCCACTATGGTCCACAAGGACTTTATTAATCAAGTTTCTTTTTTTTGTACCTCTGTGGGATCATTACTCATTTCCATATTCTGTGTGAGGCCATCTTTGCTTCATGATCCTAAAGTCCTGTTTTAAATCTCTGTGCTGCCTTTCAATTTGTATTGCATTTACACTTTTATAAGTATGGGCTAAAACTATGTTTCTTGTTAAATGACACTTAGGTGTTAGAGCACGTTACAGTGGTTGCATTGGCATGGCTCTCGAAAAGACTGCAGACCAGAGAATATACATAATGCTTATATTAAAGAGGACTTTTTCAGAAATATTATTTTTGTGAGAAATTATACAGGAAAAATAGCTACTATTAAGTGTCTCCCTGTAAGCCTAGGGTTGGGGAGGGAGGTTGGAGACCCCTGCATTCAGGTCTTTAGAATTGTTTTCTGGAAGACATAGATATTTAGAAGGCCTTTCTTTCTGTTGCAGTCTGTTGTGTCAGACTCCTTGTAAGGTTCACTGTGCAGGGGCGACTGCCTCATTCCTGGCTGTTTGTATTGTGGTCATCTGGTCATCAGGAAATGAGATATTGATAGTGACATGATTTCAGTTTCTTAAAACTACAAGTATTTGTCAGAGTAGAAAGTCAATTAAAAGTCAGGTGAGGTTTTAATAAATTGCTTCCGTGACACATTTTCCTGTTTGGTAACGGTGTTACTGGTGGTAATTGATGCCCAAAGCTGATATGAGATCAAAGTCTGATTCACAAATCCACCTGGATGCATGTAGTACACATATCTGGCAAACTGTCTGTGTCTTGTTTTTGCTGTAATACTAGCATCCTTCATGTGTTTGGGCATTTCTTTAGACCCATTTATCTGGGGTAAGCTGTGACCAGCTCTGAATCATGTACCAGCTGGACAGAGCATGCTGTCAGTCCCTCCTGTTGTCTTGCAGGTTTAGATGCATTTGATTATTCTGATATGAGGTTTCCTGTGTGCAGTTTAACCTTTACCTTCCTCTGCTCTCCAGGAACTTTATTTGAAAGGATGTGAGGCAGCAAATGACATGAAAAATGAACTTTATTTCTACATCAAGTTCAATAATCTCTTGCCCTTTTTGGAAACGAGCTAGATATTGAAGAAATAAAAAGAAAGATTACAATGAAGAAAAGCTCTGTTGATTTTTACCATGATTGTTTTGGTCCTATATTTAGAAGAAATGACTTAAGATGATTACCAGTTGTAGGTTCTTTGGGATATTTGTCATTGCAAAATCAGTTTTACACTATTTCTCTTATTGTGCTGATCCAAATGGTTTGCAGTGAATATGTGTATGCATTTCATGACCAAGAAAGATTCAATACAACTGGTGAAGTAAGAGTTTTTAAAAATCCCACATATTTTAGAACTAAGCAGTCATCTTCTTCATGATCTATGAGACAGTAATTAAGTAAATATTCATTTTTATCAAGGTACACTAGGAGAAATAATTAAGTGGCCAAAGCACATCATCAAAAAATTCTGAGACTATTATCTAACCTCCTTTCTGCAAACTGAGAAAAGAATGTCATGATTTTAGTGGGAGAACACTTGTATGGAATGAAGGGAATTGGTGGGAGTCTACTTGGAGAGCGACAGAGTTATCACATAGAGATTTGAACTAGAGTGTAAGGTAGAACTAATATTTTCTTAGATGTTTGCATAAGCTGTGTTAGTACGTAAGCAAAGAGTCTTTAAGGAACACAGGGCCATTCTAAGAAACTTCTGAAGACCTGAAACTCAGAGGGGCAAGGTAAAGTACTGAGAGTGAGATGTGTACATTTATTTGAACTGTGTCAGAATCCTGATTCTCTTTACCCCTCTTCACTTCATCCATCTGCCAAGCTATACTATCTGCTTCATCTGTAATGCCTCATCTACATAGGCCATCATGACTTCCATGAAGCCCCATGAGTCTTGAATGCAAATAGAAGATGTTTTAACTCCCGTCTTTTTGCAGAACACAGTGTTTCAAGCTAATTGTTAACAACATGCTCCTTGTTATTGTGTGGGTGTTTCTAAGGTGGATTCTCGGAATGTCAGCTGTCTCTAAGATCCATTTGTATTTTATTAATTAGTGTTGATATCTTAGCATGCCCTGGCTCTGTTCTTGTAGTGTGGTGAGACTGTGTCTTTGCCTTTCTGGCCTTTGATTCTTCATGGATGCAGATTTCTTGAGCTCTTCATCTCCCATGAGTCCAGATGCAGAACACTCCAGTCTGCCTTTTTGTATTTCTTTTTGCCTATACTGTTTCTGGAAATACTCAAGAGGACTTCCCACCTCCCCATCTCAGATGCATCCAGGCCACCCCTGTGAGCCAGCACTAACCTCCCAGCCTCCTTTTGTTCACAATGCCCCCAGGCTGTGGTTCTCCAGAGCCCCACATCCTTAGAGCTTTCCTGTTTCCAGGCAGGTTCCTTAAACAGAAAAGTGAGGAGACTTGGAATCATGGCAGTTAACCAATGCGCTCAAGTATTTACTACTGCTGTTGATAACCTTGTGGGCTAGAAGCCAGGGGGGTTTGTCCAGTACCCATCATTGCTGTATTATATGTGGGCCCTGACAGTGTACTGTTCTGTAAAATGAAAGTGGACATGTGTTTTCCCACCCACCTTTGCTTACAACTTGCCTTTGTTTTGAGACTCCCCAGTATAGTAGAATTCTGTCTTCTAGTTATAACTCTTTTCTCTGGAGTCCTATCTGCCAGCAAGGCTGATAGATCTGGGCAGAGGAGGGGGCTACCTGGATATTTATCAAGCTTTAATGAGAAACGTCAGTGTCTGAGGCTCCAGTCCAGTTGCCAGGTGCAACTTGCCAAGTCTGTCTCCTTCCTCAAGAGCACATTCTTTTTAAAAGGTCTTATTTCCACCCTGAAAAACAAGCTTTAAAATTCTATGCAATTCATTTGCAGATTCAGCCCATAAGACAATAATCAGTTATTCAGAAAATTTCAAGATCATCCTATCTGCTTCTATCATCTTTCTTTCATCCTTCTTTGTTTGTTTGTTTGTTTTTCTTATATGCATATATGTCATACACCATAAATTTTTACATGGTTGGTCATGCTATAAACTTAAGAACTATTACATGGATCAGTTGTGAATTATTTTTTGATGGCTCCTCTACCCTTACTTAAGTCTGATTGTCCACTGGTCAGGTAGAGGGTAGTGTTAATGTATGGGCCTCCCAAGTGATGATATTGTTGCTATAAATGCCATGACAGGCTTGCTTTTCTAGATAGTGGCCAGAACAGTTGTTATGGTTCCAAAAATGTGAGTTTGTGCTAAACATGGATGCTAGGATGGACCCAAGGTCACTCTGTTAAGTGCTGTTAGGTTGATAAAACAGTTTCTGAATCGGCAAGTGGGCTACATTCGTTTTTACTTAATGATGGGGTGTGTTGTCAGAAGTTCAGAGATGGGTGACTTGCCACTATACAAACATGATAGAGTGTGTCTGCAGTGGCAGTTTGCTTTTCTGAAGGTCTGTAATTAGTCTGAACAACATCTTCTGTGCCCTCCATCATTGATAAATCACCTCATATGGGTATGTAGCTGTAGCTGATTACAGGCTGTCTAGATTCCTTTTTTAAAAATGTGTTTATTCATATGTAATAATGTAAGAGGTATGTACCCACAAAGAGTCTGGTTTGGGTCCTCTTTCCCTTCCTTTAATGTTTTGACGTCCTTTATATCTGGAAACATTCATATCTATTAAATAAATAAATAAATAAATAAATAAATAAATAAATGCCTGGTACAGGTTGAACTTCAAAGCAAGTCAAGTTAAGTGCCTTTGCTCCTTGGGAAGTGGCTTGGTTCATATGAAGGTTTGTTTGTCTCCTTTCTTAGAAAGGCTCTTTAAGCTTCAGAATTTGGGAAGAATATTGTTAGAGATCAGAATTCAGTCATGCTTCAGTCTAGCAGACTGGTGTGATCTACCTGGATTTTATTTTAAAGAATTCTTCTCACTGTTCAATAATAGCTAAGAAAGACTTGTTCTAAGAGCCAGATCTCCACATATATCCACAGAGATCAAATGATTTAACAGATTCCTTTGTTAGATATTGTTCAGATCACTCTCAGAAAACGTGAGGACATAGTGTAGGCGTTTGACACTTGTTTTGTTTTTTAATTAGATATTTTCTTTATTTACATTTCAAATGTTATACCCTTTCCTAGTTTCCCCTCCGAAAACCCCCATCCCTTCCCCTCTCCCCCTGCTCACCAACCCACCCACTCTCACTTCCTGGCCCTGACATTCATCTACACTGGGGCATAGAAACTTCACAGGACCAAGGGCCTCTCCTCCCATTGATGACCGACTAGGTCATCCTCTGCTGCATATGCAGCTGGAGCCATGTGTCCCACCATGTGTTTTCTTTGATTGGTGGTTTAGTCCCAGGGAGCTCTGGGGGTACTGGTTAATTCATATTGTTGTTCATTATATGGGACTGCAAACCCCTTCAGCTCAGTGGTTAAGAACACTGGTTCTTAGTGAACTCAGTGGTTTGGATACTTTCTCTAGCTCCTTCATTGGGGACCCTGTGCTCCATTCAATAGATGGCTGTAAGCATCCTCTTCTGTATTTGTCAGGCAGTGGCAGAGCCTCTCAGGAGACAGCTATATCAGGCTCCTGTCAGCAAGCTCTTGTTGGTATCCATAATAGTGTCTGGTTTTGGTGGTTGTTTATGGGATGGATCCCCAGGTGGGGCAGTCTCTGGTTGGTCATTCCTTCAGTCTCTACTTCACACGTTGTCTCTGTAATTTCTGACAAAGGTATTTTGTACCCCTTTCCCCCCTTCTAAGAAGGACCCATGTATCCACGCTTTGGCCTTCCTTCTCCTTGATTTTCGTGTGTTTACCGAATTGCATCTTGCACATGCTGTTATGTAGGAATTTACATTTAGACAGGAGTAGGGTGAAATAGAAGCTTGCTTCATTCATAGAGACAAGCAGAGAGGAGAGGGGTTACACGGCTGTCCCACAGACACTAGAGATCCCCCCCACCCGTCATTCCTCACACTAGCCCATCTAACAGCAGTGTGATGTTTCTGAACTCTCCTTCCAATTCATTGGCCAGCTTTTTAGCAATTGGCAACATTATGATTGTATTTTTTTTATTCAACTTAAAAACATTTATTTTATTTCACATGCAATGGCGTTTTGCCTGCATGTGTGTCTATGTAAGGGTGTCAGATTCCCTAGAACTGGAATTACAGACATTTGTGATCTGCCGTGTGAGTGGTGGGAATTGAACCCTGGTCCTCTTGAAGAGCATACAGTGTTCTTAACCACTGAGCCGTATCTCCAGCACCCATATTACGATTTTAACTGGAGTGATTGCTACCATGAAAAGATCAGATAAAGTTGCCAAGAAGAGACGATTAGTCCCAGCTTTACTGCACTGTCTCAATCTTTCTGCTTAGGATAGTGATGGAAACATTACATTGATAAGTCAGGAAAAGGAACAGCACATTTAGCCATGAGTGCAGTGTGATTCTCCATCCTAATACAATCCTCGTAGGATCCAGTCTAGTAACCTTTTAAGGATCTCTTTTAAGTCATTGCTGGGTTTTCTTCTTCTTACTACATGGAGTTAACATATGTAGCTATTGTAGACATTGTTTGGATATCTGTTTCCCTGAATATCTTTGACAGTTGAACTAAGCAATCAATGAAAGGAGTCTGTGTGCATGCACAAAAGTGCTTCAAACCTTAGGATTGTCAGAGAGGCAAATGTCTTAAACAAACTGAGAACGTGAGGTGGTTATTTGTCCAAGTTAACAGGTGACTAAATTGTGAATTATCTCAGTAAGTTACAGTGTGACTAGCTCAGGAGAGATTAACTTGGCATGTATTTGAATGACCCAGATCTCATCTTAAGCTTGCATACTTCACCTAGCCTCTATGAACTTTGATATAACTGTACCTATGCTGATTATAATTAATATTGACTTGGAATTAATATTGGCAGAGTGACAGTTATTTTTGGTGCACGGCCAGCTGTGTAAATACCCTTATTGCATAAATTGACTAAATTTAATCACAAAATTTATAGTCTAGCAGTATTTACAACTTCATTGTGAACCCACTGTTTTAAGCATCTGTCTTTCATTTACTATTTCTTAAATATAGACCTTTATAACGCAGACAGGGTTATAAGTATTTATACAAAATGCTATAATGAAATACTACTTGGAGGAAGGAATAAAATCTCGGGGAAGAGTTCTTAATAATTAACATGGTTTGAGTTAGTAACCCTTTCTCCCATGGAAAGAAATAGGTGCTTATCAGTTAGAAGAAGAAAGCAGTTTTGAAAGAGTTCTTGGGAGGAAAAAATTTAAAATAATTTTAAGGATCTCAAAAGGAATGTTTTAGTATATTCAAAATTATTGATGTTTTAAAATGCCTTTGTCTTGTACTAAATTATGGAATGTTGTCAAGTAACACTTTCTAAGGTGTTCAGTGTGAGTTAGGAGGACACATAAGGTGGAGACACAGGGTTCATACCTCCGGATTTCAAAGGCTATTTTTTCCTAAAGAGTTACTGTATATCAGTCCAATTTAATTATGTAAAAGAAGGATTTTTTTGGTTTTATAGTTAATTTTTTTTAAGCCCTAAGAGGCCAATTCCCAGTGTATTTCCTCCAGCTGATTTTATTTCGGATAAAATGATTTTTATCTGATTTTCCTTTGAGAATACATGGACATTTGCTCCCTTGGCTGACTTACAGGTACGGGTGAGTACTGGGAGACCCACATGAATAAGCTTCACAGATGAGAGCCCACCCCATGCAGAGAAGCCTTCCAGGCCTGCTCTGCTCTTTGTGCAATTCAAAGGCTGAGTTGCATGAGGAAGCAGGTACTGAGACTGCCCTGGTTCTCAGGTCTCACACAGTCTTTATAGGGGTACAACGTGTTCTTGGAGATGGTAAGGAGAGATTAGAGAACGCTCGCATCTGGAGTAGTACAGCTGGTATTTGAAATGGAAGAAACAGAAAGGACAGCAAAGTATTGAGGTAGAAGATTCTGTTTAGCATTTTCAGTGTGCACCTAAGTCAAGATGTCTGTTGCATTTATTTTATGTTGTTACATCAACATAGCTTGTACTCGTTGCTTTATGTATGTGGTTAAAGTTCTGTCTTTGTAGAACTACTGCTTTTGTCTTCAGCATTAAATATCATATCATATCAGCTTCAGATGGAGAAGTTCACCAGACGTAGGTGACATATTTGAGAAGGAATGGCTAATTGCTATGGCGTTGAGAATCCTGCTGTTACATTTGTGTTGCTTAAAAAAACTATGATTATGGACTAGGCAGGAGCTCTCTTTATTTTTACAGTATGTATGATCTTCAAAGTGGTACCTGGCAAACTCTAAATACTAAATAATTCTTTGTTCGAAGAATGAATAAATAATTCTGTAACAATTGAAAATACAAGTAAGTATCAAGCACATTGGCCATTCCATCCCTATGTCAATGCAATAGTCCCTCATACCATTAAATTCTGTAATTGGTATAAGTATTTGCTGATTCATTAAATATTAACCCATCTCCAAGTTCAGAAGCTAGGCTATCATACAAGTGATAAATTCCACCCAATACATTTAGAGTCAAAGCTATTAGGGAACAATAAATTTGAGAAAGAGTTTCCACCCCCCTCTGGAATTCAGTCACTAGTATTCAAGAAACAATTTTAAGAATTCACTTATTGATGAATTTATGCCGGTTTTATTATGTCAAACTAACAAAGCAGTCAGAATTTCTCTTCAATTTATGTTGCAGGATATACAATATAGTGAGTCCAGCAAGTAAGCTCTGGGGATGACTGGGTTCTCTGTTTCATGTAGGGTATACTATGAAGTTTTGCCATTAGAATTCAAAAGGAGGCATGCCTTCATTTTCTGTTTGTCAAAGGGAAGATTAGTTTTCAGTAATGAACTTAGATTTGTAGATTATTATTGCCAGGCATAATACTGAGTTACTGATTTCAGGGCTGGTATTCTCGAAATGTTATTTCTTTGTCCTATGAGGAAGATGAATTCTTAGAAATAGATTGGTAGATTGTTCTCACAGGGTCACAGGGATCATTTGTCACCAGGTTCCTGATTTCATTGCTGGTACTTTTGGAATGAGGTCATTTCTGGGTTGTCTTTCTGTCAAGCACTGCAGATGACATCCTACTAAGAGCAGGGTGATTGTGTACCGTACATGGGGTATCCATTTGTTTTCCTCAGATTCTCAGTGTCTGAGGGGTAAGGCGTCTCGAGAGAAGGCTCTGGAAGTATGGCTCACATACCTGTAAGGGGTGTCTCAGAATGTTTGAGGGATTTTTATTTTTAGCTTGGAAACTGTTTGTTTTTTTTTTATTTTTAATCTCAATGATATTTAATTTTTCATTCTGTTGACACTTGCTTCAGTGGTTCAAAAGTAGTAGTAAGTTACAGTGTGGTATCAAAGCACTGACCAAAGCCATGGCACCAAACCACATTGTATGCTATGGTATTCTGCAGGTTAAAATAATAAAAACAGAAATAAAATAAAAATTAGAGACTGGACTTTTAATTTGAAATGTCCTTGATAAAATTATAAATGTCCAATTCATTGTCACAAGTCTTTTCAATGTTCTGTGAACCAAGGTAGGAATAGGCTTTTTCTTCTTGCTACCGATTAAATAGCAATGCTTGTACTTAGAAAATTCTAGCTGAACTAGTTCCTTCTCAATAGGACGTTTTAAGTTGAAAAAAAAAAAAAAAGACAAACTATGACATTTTGTGCTTTGATGCTGCGTAGATGTTTTCTGAAAATGAACCAGACTGGACTGGATACTCCTCAGAGAAGAGTAAACAGTGACATCTGTGCTATCACTAACAATGTGAGGCTTCAAGTGAAATCCGAATAAGTGGAATGTGAATATTCGCTATAATTATCTGAGAATGCTCGGATATTAAAAAAAAAAAACTTTGATTTGTTGTTGTTCTTGGTTTTTTTTTTTTTTTTTTTTTTTGTGACAAGTTTTCTCTTTGAAGTCCTACCTGTCCTGGAATTCACTATGGAGTCCAGGCTGAACTCAGAGCTCCACCCTCCTCTGCCTCCCAAGTGCTGGGATTAGAGCCATTCACCACTGCCTGGCTTAAAATCACTTTTTTTTTTAAATTGCATATTTTATTTATTTATATTCCAAATGTTAACTCCTTTCCCAGTTTCTGCTCAGCAACCCCCCTATAGCATTGATACTGCAGTTACCTGATGTGGCTTTTTGTTCTTGTTGCATAAGGAAATACGTTTCTGCTTGGAAGCCCTTGACTCAGTAGCTGATATTTTCCAGATGATCAAACCATGACATTACAGCAGTAGTCAC
This sequence comes from Mus caroli, assembly GCF_978045245.1. Taxonomy (NCBI): domain Eukaryota; kingdom Metazoa; phylum Chordata; class Mammalia; order Rodentia; family Muridae; genus Mus; species Mus caroli. The sequence continues at coordinate 18,083,322 of NW_028227258.1, forward strand.
GGATCACAGATCCATTCAAAGTTTAAGATAGTTAGAAGGATTGTGATGTAACAGATTATAAATAGTCCGATATGCTTTAGATCCTACATGCTAAGTAGACTTTAAAAGCTAGCACTCGTGGAATTGTGGAGTAGTATTAGAAGAAAATACCCATATTATCTGACCTATTTTTAAATTACTGTTTCCCTCACAACTGTCCATCTGTGGGAATGGAAATTTCTTCATTTCCTAAACCCACATAGTCTCACACAGCATGCTGAAGGTACAGGTAGAATAGACCACACAGTCTCACAGCATGCTGAAGATAGAATAGACTCTGTTTGCTAGACATTGTAATGCTAGACATTTCTGAAATGCTTTGCTGCAGAGTAAATGAATTTTCTTTGTATTTTCTGCTTCTCCCTCTGGCCAAAGATTGCCGCATATTTGAGCCAATATAACATTTTTCATGCTTCTTCTTTTTGAATGACAAAGAGGAAATGGGCTAGGTAGATATGCATGAAACATTTTGAATATGTACAGTTAAACACACACACACATATGAAAGAAAGTAGCATGCTTTTTCAAAGAAGTTTTTCATGTGCCCTTGTTCTTAACTTTTTCATGTCTGCAGCAGGAATATAATGGAGAATTACAGACCATATTTAAAACAGTTTGGAAGTATACTAATTAAACTAATGCAGTATTAAAATGTTTAACAAAATATTTATCTTCTATCGATCGCAAGTACACAGCCTTAATCACAATAGAAAAATGCATTTAATACATGGTAAATAACTGATGGTAGCATAGATCAAATGATTTTTCCTTTCCACTGAAGACTATGGTTTATTCTTGTGAGTTCTACTGGTTCTGGTGAGGCCCAAAATGAGCTGTAAAAAGGATTCATTTTCCATTTTGCTCCTTCAGCTTCTTCTTCAAATCTAGAGAAAGAAAGCACTTCTCACTTATTTCTTATATCAAGTTGGTCTTTGTTTTGCCCATACAAAACTCAGCTGCTCATCTCAGTGTCTTTCCACAAACTATACACACACACACACACACACACACACACACACACACACACACACAGAGAGAGAGAGAGAGAGAGAGAGAGAGAGAAGCAATCTGCAAGTTGTCTCTTCAATTTCATCAGCACATGCATTTCTTCTCCCTGGCAACAGTGAACTCTTTTTTTTTTTAAATTATTATTTAAAAAAAAACTTAAAAATTAAAAATAGCCATATGGCTCACTGGACTTTCTTTGGGCGGTAGAAAACATGCCTAAAACTCACAAAGTCCTGAGTTTAGCACCAGCATTATCCAGCCCAGCAAAACAAAAGCCTTTCATTTCCCCAAGATGCACATCAGTATTTAGGTGCTTAGAGTGTCTGTAAATTCTTGTTTTGTATTGTTTTTCTCAATGAATCTATCCAGAGTCTCTGTGACATATGGGGTGGTACATGGAGTACTGAATGTCAAAAGGTTCATATTTCAACCACTTTCCTTTTTTTCTTAACTGCACATAACATGGAATTTAGACACGTAATATTTTTTCCATTAATTAATTTATTTATTCACTTTACATCCTGATCACTGTCACCCCTTGTCCCAGTCCCCCTCATACAGTCCCTTCCCTTCCTGCTCTCCTTCTCCTCTGAGAGGGTAGAGCCCCTTGCCTAAGTATCTCCCTACCCTGGCACATCAAGTCTCTGTAGAGCTAGGAGCATCTTTTCCTGCTGAGGCCAGACAAAGCAGCTCAGTTAGGGGACTGTATCCACAGACAGGCAACAGCTTTAGGGACAGACCCCTACCTAGTTGTTAGGGGACCCACATGAAGACTGAGTTGTATATCTGCTACATATGTGCAAGGGGTGTAGGTCTAGCCTGTGTATCTTTGGTTGGTGGTTCAGTCTCTGAGAGCCCCCAAGTGTCCAGGTTAGTTGAGTCTATTGGCTTTCCTGTAGAGTTCCTATCTACTCTGAGCCCTCAATCCTTCCCCAAATTCTTCTATAAGACTCCATGAACTCCATATAATGTTTGGCTGGAGACCTCTGCATCTGTCTGAGTGAGCTGGTAAGTGGATCCTCTCAAAGGACAGGTAAACTAGCTTCCTGCCTGTGAGCACAACATAGCATCACTAAGAATCGAAGCGGCGGGGTGTGGGTGGGGTGGGGAGTGGGTGGGTGGGTATGGGGGACTTTTGGTATAGCATTGGAAATGTAAATGAGCTAAATACCTAATAAAAAAAATGAAAAAAAAAAAAAGAAGCGCAAGGATTGGTGCCTGCCCATGGGATGGATCTCAAGTTGGGTCAGCCACTGGTCAGCCATTCTTCAGTCTCTGCTCCAGTTTAATACCTGCATTTCTTTAGTCAGGATCAATTTTGAATCAAAAGTTTTGTAGGTGGGTTGCTGTCCCCATCCCTACACTGGGTGAACCTGTCTGACTACTGGAGGTTGTCTCTTCATGTTCCACATCGCCACTGTTGAGCATTTGGACAAAGATCACCTACATTGACTCCTGGAAGCCTCCCAGATTCCAGGTCTCTGGGACTTCATACAGATTCCCCCCACCCTAACCTCCAGCAGCTGCATATTTCCATTCATTCTCCTGGTCCTCTGGAACTCTTTCCTGTCTCTCCTGACACCTGATATGGAACACCACCTGCCTCCCCATTCCTCTCCCCTCCCTCTCTTACCCAGGTCCCCTCCTTCTTCTTCCTTATATGACTATTTTATTTCCATTTCTAGGTGAGATTCAAGCACACTCGCTTGGACCTTCTTTCATATTTAGTGTTTTTGGGTCTTTGGAGTGTATCATGCATATTCTCTACGTTATGGTTCTCTACTTTATGGTTCATATTCATTTATCAGTAAGTATATACCATGCATGACCTTTTGGATTTGAGTTTGGGTTACCTCACTCAGGGTGATACTTTCTACTTTCATCCATTTACCTTCAGGTCCTTAATCTACTTGGACTTGAGTTTTGTGCAGGCTAATAGATGCAGATCTATTTACATTCTTCTACATATAGGCATCCAGTTAAACTAGAACCATTTGTTGAAGATACTTTCTTTTTGCCATTGTATAGTTTTGGCTTCTTTGTTAAAAATCAAGTTCCGTAGGTATGTTGGTTTATTTCTGGGCTTTTTTATTTAATTCTATTGATCACCTTAATTTTTTTTCTATACCAGTACCATGGAGTTTATTATTATTATTGTTCTGTAGTATAGATTGAAATTGGGGATGAACCAGAAGTTTTTATTGCATAGAATTGTTTTAGCTATCCTGTTTTTTGTTGTTGTTGTTGTTGGTTTGTTTTTCCATATGAAGGTGAGAATTGTTATTTCCTGGTCTGTAAGAATTGTGTTGGAATTTTACTGGGAATTGCATTGAATCTGCAGATTGCATTTGGAAAGATAGCCATTTTTACTATATTAATCCTATAAATCCATGAGCATGGGAGATCTTTCCATCTTCTGATTTTTCTTTAGTTTCTTTCTTCAGAGACTTGTAGTTCTTGTCATACAGGTCTTTAACTTGCTTTTTAAGAGCTATACCAAGCTATTTTATATTATTTTTGCCTGTTGTGAAAGATGTTTCCCCGATTTCTTGCTCAAGCTATTTATGGTTTGTATATAGAAGGGCTATACTCACTATTTTGAGTTAATTCTGTATCCAGCTACTTTGCTGACGGTGTTTATCAGCTGTAGGAGTTCTGTGGTAGATTTTTTGGGGGTCATTTATATATAGTATAATATCATCTACACTCATGATTCACTGACATCTTCCTTCCTAATTTGTATCTTCTCGATCTCCTTTAGTTGTCTTGTTGCTCTCACTAGAACATCAAGTACTATATTTATGAGATAAGAGGAGAGTGGACAGTCTTGTCTTGTCCCTGATTTTAATGCAATTATTTTAAGTTTCTATCCATCTAATTCAATGTTGGCTATTTACTTACTGTATATTGACTTTATTGTGTTTAGGTATGTGCTGTGTAACCCTGATCTCTACAAAACTTTTAACATGAAGGAGTGTTGGATTTTGTCAAAGCCTTTTTTAGTGGCTAATATTTTTTCTTCTAATTTGTTTATTTGGTGGATTACATGAATATATTTTCACCTAATGAGCCACCCCTGACTCCCTGGGACGCTAGATGATAGTTTTGATAAGTTCTTGGATTCAGTTTGTGAGTATTTTCATATCAATTTTCATAAGAGAAATCTATCTGGATTTCTCTTTGTTGAGTCTTTGTGTGGTTTAGGTATCACAATGACAGTGGCCTCATAGAATGAGTTTGGCAGTGTTCCTCCTGCTTCTATTTTGTGAAAATATTTAAGGAATATTGGGATTAGCTCTTCTTTGAAAATCTGGTAGAATTTTGTGCTAAAACCATATCTGGCCATGATGATATGGACATAGACTTCTTTGATTGGGAGACTTTTAATGACTACATCTATTTACTTAGGGGTTATAGGACTGTTTTAAACAGGTCCTCTGAACGTGATTTAACTTAGCTAAGTGGTACCTATCTAGAAAATCATCCATTTGATTTAGATTTTCCAATTTTGTGGAGTACAGACTTTTGAAGTAAGACCAGGAGATTTTCTGAATTTCCTTACGGTGTCCTTTTAATTTCTGATTTTGTTAATTTGGATATCGTCTTTCTGCCTTTCAGTTAGTTTGTCTAAGGTTTTTCTTGTTGATTTTTCTCAAAGAACTAGCTCTAGGCTTTATTTATTCTTTGTATTATTGTCTTTGTTTCTACTTGATTGATTTCAGTCCTGGGTTTGGTTATTTTCTGCCTTCTCATACTCTTCTTTTGTGTTTTATTCTTTTAACTCTAGAATTTACAGGTATTCTTTATGTATGTATGTATGAGAACTCTCCAATTTCTTTATGAGGGTACTTAATGCTATGGACTTTTCCCTTAGGACTGGTTTCATGCTGTCCTACAAGTTTGGGTATGTTGTACCTTCATTTTTACTGAATTCTAGAAATGCTTGATCTCTCTCTCTCTCTCTCTCTCTCTCTCTCTCTCTCTCTCTCTCTCTCTCGCCCAGTAGTCATTGATGAGAGAGTGATTCAGTTTCCATGAGTTGGTTGGCTTTCTGTTGTTTCTGTGTAGTTAAAATCCAGCTTAAACGCGTGGTGATTTGATTAAATGGCACAGGGTTATTTGTATCTTCTTGTATCTGTTCAGGCTTTCTTTGTGATCCAATGATCAATATTGGAGAAGATTCCATGAGGTTCTGAGAAGAAGGTGTATTCTTTGGAGTTTCGGTGAAATATTCTATGGATATCTCTTAGATCTGTTAGTTCATAAACTGTTAGTTTCATTATTTCTTTGTTAATTTCTATCTCAATGACATAGCCATTGTTAATAGTGTTGAAGTCTCCCACTATTAATATGTGGAGTTGAATTTATTATTTAAGCTTTAGTTATAGTTCCTTTGTGAATGTGGGTGCCCTTGCATTTGGGGCATAGCTGTCAGAACTGAGATGTCATGCTGGTGGGTTTTTCCTATGATGAGTATCAGGTGTCCTTTCCCATCTCTTTTAATTACTTTTGGTTGAAAGTCTAATTTATTAGATATTAGAATGGCTACTCCAGGTTGTTTCTTGGCTCTGTTTACTTGGGAAACGTTTTTCCAGCTCTTTACTCTGTGGTAGTATCTATTTCGTTGCTGAGGTGTGCTTCTTATATGAAGCAGAATGATGGGTTCTATTAGTTGGTGCCTTTTTACTGGTGAATTGAGTCCATTGATGTTGAGAGACATTAATGGCCAGCAATTGTTAGTTCCTTTTTTTCCCCAATGGTGATGTATGTTTGTGTGTGTGTTTCTATTCTTTTGGTTTTGCTGTGAAATTACTAATTTCTTGTGTTTTCTTGGATTTATTTACCTTCCTTCTATTGGAGTTTTCCTTCTATTATTATCTGTAGGTCTGGATTAATAGAAAGATATTGTTTAAATTTGGTTTTCTCATGGAATATCTTGGCTTATCCATCTATAGTGATTTAAAGTTTTGCTGGAAATAGTAGTCTGGGCTGACATCTGTGGTCTCTTAGGGTCTACACAACATCTGTGCAGGCCCTTCTGGCTTTTACAGTCTTGATGATATGTTATGTATCATTCTGATAGGTCTGCCTTTATATGTTACTTGGCCCATTTCTCTTGAAGTTTTTAGTATTCTTTATTTGTTCTGTACATTTAGTGTTTTGATTATTACTGTAGCAGGAGGATTTTCTTTTTGGTTGAATCTGGTTTTCTGTAAGTTTTTTATACATTTATAACCAGTTCATTCTTTAGGTTAGGGAAGATTTCTTATATGATTTTGTTGAAGATATTTCCTGGGCCTTTAATCTGAGGATCTTCTTCCATTCCTACTATTCTTGGGTTTGGTCATAACATAGTTTCCCAAATTTCCTGGATGTTTTATGTTAGAAATTTTTTAGATTGGTATTTTCTTTGACTGATGGATAGATGTCTTCTATGCCTCGATAGAGAAAATTGAGATATCAGAGTTAGCTATTTTGAGTAGGCATACCTAGGCTGTGGCAGAGCTAAGATTTGAAACCAGGCATGCTACACACTGGGTCCTCAATTACTGTGCTAAAATGAGTAAAAGCACAAACAACACATACTAAGGCTTCCCTTCTTTTAAAGGCTATGTACTTAAATACATGCTATCTTCAACTAATTTTTGATAATTTTTGCTTGACTTTTTTAACCTTTTATTTGTTCTGAGTTTCACATAATGCACTTGAGTCCTGGTCATTTCCCCATCCTCTCATATCTGTGCATTGCCCTTGCAAACCTCCTCCAATAGAACACAAAACAAGCAGAAAACAACAAAACAAAAACAAGGCATAGAAAACATCTCATCATAGAAGCTGTTGTGTGTCACACTGTGTTCCACAGTATATCCCTCTGTCCATACATCTTCACTTGCAAATGTTCATTTCAGTGAGTCATTGGTTTGGTTTGAGATCTCTGGATTCTGTGACTACATCAATATTCGATCCTCATCAGGACTCCTCTCAGTTATCCTGTACTTGCCCTGCGTCATGGACATCCTGCAACTTTGGAACAGCAGGAGTGGCCCTTTCATATCGCCCAACCATTTGTGGATGATACAGATTTTGGGGTGAGGAGCAACTTGGAGCCCTGCATCTGGAACTAGGTGGTATCTGAGCTGGTCTGCTTACTGGCTCTCCTGTACCATAAGCATGAGCTCTCCTGCACTGCTCTGGCTAGGCCATCCAATAACACACTTTGTAGGAGGCATAGTTCCCTTGCTTGCTCTCATGCCCTCAGGGCCTGCTCTCCTGAACCCAAACCTTCATTGTGCTACCCAGTCAAGGTTCAGGCCCACTTTCCAAACCAAGTGTTGCAGCCTATGAGGGGCTGGGCCAGCTTTTTCATTCTCCCACACTCTGAGTTGGCTCACTCATGCCTTTGCCATCAGGGCCAGCTCCACTGCATTACCCATGTGAGGTGCAAGGCCTGCTCTCCCAAGTGCTGTACCTAGCAAAGGACAGGGTCATCTCTTCTGCTCTAATGAGCTTCTCCATCATCAGCTTCTCCAACTGCTAGAGGTGGTGAGGGGAAGTGGCAATGTGAACTTCCAAGTGTTGAGTGTCTCAACGGAAAGTGACTTCTAAAGGGCAGGTGCCACTTAGACGGAAATGGATGCTAGCAGAAGTTATTACTGGTGATTCAGGAGAGCTGATCTGACCATGGTCCAGTGCCCTGTGTCTTTTTTCCTACTGCTTTGTTACAGAACATCAAGAATTTCTCTTTTTACATTGAGGTAGACATTTTTTTTTCTCTCAGATGGCCATCAGTAAGTTTACCTTGATGTATTTTGGGCTGTGGTCATAAACTTTGGGTCTTGGGCAAGAGAATTCTAGGCTTTCAGGTCAATGTAGAGTCTGTGAAAGGAAAGCCACTAGAGTCTAGAGGCAGTGGTAGAGCCCTCGAGTCCATGGACCTGGTAGCTTTTTGGTTATTTAAAGAGGATTAGATATATTATCTCAAAAATTCATACCTCAACATTGAGGTTTTGTTTGACTGTAGCTAAGGCTAGTATTGGTGCTGATGAATTATAGTCTATGCTGTATTAGGCTCAGCAACTGTGATTATTAAAAATTCAAGTTCTTGAGACCCCCCTACCCCACAATTCTTGCCTAGAGAACATTGGCAGATGGATTTTCTGCCTGTCATCTGAATACCCTTAAAAATGTGTCATCTAAATTGAACGAGTTAGCTATTCGTTGAGTTTGTTAGTTCCAGTTTTCACAGCTCATGCTATAACTTTTGTGGTGAATTGTGGGCTTGAGATGGCCCCAGGATAATTTTTTCTGTTAGGTCAAAGTTCAATATTATAACCATCAAGACTTGTACATAGCATTGCTGTGGCATTCCTGCCATAGAGTTTGGGAGCAGTGTGTAGAGCGTTCAGATAAAGATACTCTCCTTGAGGGCATGCACAAACACAGATGCCAATTGTGGAAAGAAAGCATCTCTAAATTTTGATTAAAATGCTTTCTTTGCAGTAAAGTCAATTCAAATTAAGTAAATTAAATGGTATCATGTAAGTTAAACTTATGGACAAAATAATTATTAAAGAATACAAGAAAGTTTCATGAACATAACAATGTTTGGAGTTTCACATTGTGATTTTCTAGTAGTTGACATTTTGAGTGTTTTTTTTTTCCTCATCTGTGTCTAGACATACTACTGTAACAGTAACAGAGATTCAGTGAATCAAACTAGGGGTAGCATAGCAATACTTACATTCTTTTCAAAATTAATTTATAGAAATTAAAAGTGACTAAAAATAGTTACAAGAAACAAATAATTACTCACTTTAATATGTGTTCCTAAGTCCATAAAATTTTGTCTCATAGCTAGCTATCACTAACTGCCACACTATTCCAGTTATTGCCTAGAGTTTATATTAACCACAGTAGATCTCTAATTTCTAATGCAAAATGTTTTCTACAGCTGAAATGCCTTCCTAAAAGTATAGAACGTCTGCTTATAAAAACTTCTGCTAAGCGGGGTTACACAGAGATCAAGGCAGTATGGATTTAAAATGTGTCGGAACTGGAAGAGTTACCCTTCAGTTTCAGCTGGTGTCCTGTTTGCTGATGTGTTCTGGGGATGACTGTTAATTGGCACCTCGGACTCTGCACTAATTAATGGGATAGCAAGGGCAGGTGGCACCATTCTATCCTGATAATCCCCATCAGCAGGACCTGTGTAACCTTCTTGTTTAATTATAATGAGTTGTGCAGTTTCAGAGCAGGAACTTTCTTGAGCTCTTTCCCGGGAAGTTCACGGGCCAGGGACCATTTTACAAGTGTCAGACACTGCTACACAGTTTTACTTTTTACATTAATTATTTCTTTTTTCTTACCACTGCAGATACTATCTCAGAGATTGGCAAGTCACTAATGGATGAGACTGGTGCTTGTTTAAAAGAAACAGACAGCAGCATCTCAACCCAGATAATTGAAACATAGTCGCTACAGTTGTACTTTGTGTGTATGTGTGTGTGTGTGTGTGTTTGAGAGAGGAGAGAGAAAGACAGACAGACAGACAGACAGAGAGATTTTGTTTTAATAGAGACATTAAACTTAAGAGTCCTTAATGGGTAAAAATATTAAGGGGAATGTTTTCTCTGGAAGGAAGCACCTAGGCAGGAAGTCAAAATAAATGAAACTGTTTTGCTTAAGAATTGACAGGATTGAGCTGCAAAATGAGTAAATAAATGATTCTTACGGAGTAGGGGTACCTACCTGAACGTGCATATTCTCCTTTCCATTTTAAAGAGATCATTATGTTTTCAAGTGTAGGTATAGAGTTAGGTGACATAAATTCATGATATTAATAGTTGTGAAATTTGGTAACTAGTTTTAAAATTGCCACCCAAACAATGCATAATTTATTTGTGGAGAGTGAGAGAAAAGGAGGAGGAATTAAGAAAACCAACAAACCGAACCCTTTTTGGCCATTAATACCTTGAAATGTAGTAGAAAGGAAATAGCACTCAATTTCTAAGGATTCCAAGGTGAACAAACAGGAGCTGCAATAGGAAATAGCAGGAGGCCCCATTCATAAGACTTGGTCAATGTTCACTTCTCAGATAAAACCCCCTGTGCCTTTTCTTTTTGAGCTAGACTAATCTCAAAGCAAATCTTTCACAAACAGGAAAGAGTAACATTTTAATTGGATAATATTTCTGTTAATCAGAAATAGTTACTTCTACTTGTGGTACTTGAATAAGTTTTTTTAAAAAATTGATAAAGAAAAATATGTAAATTGAGATGCTATGCACTTGGCAATTTATCACATGATAATGGAACATGATGTTGTGGGTAATTAAGCAACGATTCTTGATAGGTATTGATTTACATCTATAATTAAAATGTAAATCCATTACCCTAGGTCTGTGGTTTCAAGTCCGGCAGCAGTTTGCCATTCGAGGGATGCTTGGCATTGTCTGAAGATATTCTTTATTATTTCAGGGAGCTTTGCTGAATTGTGCTGAAGTAAAGGAATAGTCCCCTTTCCAAAAATTATCCAGTGTTCTGGGATGATGAGATCTCTTTGAGGGACACTACTTTCTGATAGAACACTGGATCGGCTGGGTTGTAAAAGACTCCCAGAAGACATGCTGCCCATGCAAAGACTGCCATGTGTGAGCACATGTAGGGCCCTGTGAAGCCATTCACAGCAGCACATTCCTGGTCCCTTTTTGTTTTTCTTCCTATGAGTTGTAGAAAAAAAGTGATTGGTGGAGAGGAGGATTCTCAGATATGGAAATAGCAGTTAAGGATTCTTTCCAGGGATTTCTTTCCTTTCCCACTACAATTATACTCACAGTGGGAGAAAGCGCCTTGCTGGCTTGGTAGGAGGGGTGGGGTGGGGAGAGAGTAGTTTAAATGCAGTGATGTGTCCTCTTGCAGGCCCTTGTGTTCCATGGAAAATTAGCTATATGTTAGGAGCTTTTAAGAGGATTTTAAACCTGGCAACTAATATTTTGGACAGAAATGCTATAAAAGTGATGGGGAAAAAACCAAGGTGCATAGTATTTTATGTGTTTGATATATATATATATATATATATATATATATATATATATCATGTCTATTAGAGTTTATTAAAAAATTTCTGAGTATATATACAATATGTGAGAGTTTAGAATGAACCCCCCCCAACCCCTACTGTGAGTCTGGGCTGAGAAGTTTGGATATGTTCGCTCCTTGGCTGGGTCATGTCTTTGGTGCTTTTGGCAAAGTATGCTATTTTTAAGAACTTGTATGAGTGTTGGGAAGGGCTTCTCTCACATACATGTTTCTGAAAATAGCTTGTGAGGTAGTTAAGAATAACGTGTCAGAAAACAGCTTGGTATGTTTTCATGTTTTCTCCCTGGGAGAGAAGAAGTCAGCCGTGCCTGGTTGGGGGAGCCCCTGAGAACTGGAATGGGGAGAAGCTTTGTTCCCCTAAACACGGGGCCTCATTCTACTCTGTGGCTGTGGTGCATTTTATAAGGAAACCCATGTCTAAAAATAGATGCAGATTGAAACTTCTCCTAGAGCACAGGGCCATATGTTTCTTTTTTTAAAGGCCACTTTGTTTAATGGGAAAGAAAATATGAAAACTCCCTCTTTGGATACAAGACTTAGTATTAAATTCTTAATAAGGGATTTGGGGGGCACCATAACCAGGTGAATTTTCCAAATCAGGAGTTTTCCAAACATAGTAGATAAGTAACTCCTTGACTCTATTAATAATTCTTATAGTACTTCCAGAAGTGCTTCTCTGCATGGTTGTAGAGAGCATTTGTAATCATTTGACTCATCGGTGTTATTCACTGTGGATTTAGAAAGTTCAGTTTGAGATGGAAGATGTAAATGTGAAGCAATTGTGTAAGCTAGTGACTTTGCTGTTTATATGTTCATTCTTCTTTGAAGATTTGTCCTTAATTTTGTGTGTGCCTATGTGTCTGTGTGGCTCGAGCACATGTGTATTCCCTGACATTGCAGAGGTCAGAGAAGGGGTTGGATAGGCAGTTGTGAGCAGCTGAAAGTGGATGCTGAAGTACCAACTTGGATTCTCTGCAAGGGTAGTATCTGCTTAATGTTTGAGCATCTCTCTAGCCCTGTATGTTACTTCTTTTAGAAGTTCACATTAGGGGATGCGGGGGAGGAAAAAAAAGTTCACATTATTTGGCCAGTTTATAATTTTAATGTTAAATTGCATGAAGGGAAAATTGTTTATATTTCTATGACATTTTAAAAACTCACGTACTAAGAGTTCATTCCATTAATATATTTTCTGATATTTAAGTTTAGGAAAAAAACTATTGTAATTAATTTTTAAATGAAAACTTCATTCAAGTGATGTTAAAATAGTATATGTCTTGAAACTTCTGTTAGTTTAAGTGATGGAGAAGGATGCACTATAAAGCATCCTACATTTCCGGTTGCAGGGAAGACTGTGTTACAGACCCAGGTGTTTAAAACTGGGTCTTGGACACGTAAATGGTCATGTAACTGAAAGTAGGGGTCATGAAACATTGGAAATGGAAAAATGTTTCTGAGTGTACAAGGATCGAAATGAATTCAATATCGAACGTGTAATGAATTCAAGGTGTTTCTTGCTGAGGCTCCCCTTGTTGCTTCCTGTAATTTGACTGAAACAAGCCATGTGTACACAGCACCATGTATGCTGTCATGATGGTGGCTATGAGCACATGCTTCATCCGCATGACTCAGACTGAAGACTTTCATGTGCTTTGAATGGCGGGGTTTTCATATGCATGCAAAGTTTTTTTCTCCTTAGAAATTAATTTTAATTAACAAATGTTTTAGTATTTCCTTATGTCATTAACTGTCAGATGAATTTAATTAATCCAACTAAGTATCAAAGCAACAATTTCTAAATCAACTCTAACTGTACTTCTGCCATCCAGTGCTATATATTTCTGCAAAGTGACCTTCTCAGCATCAACAATTACATAATTAAAATATTGACCTAGTCTGAAAAACATTGAAAATGCTCCTTCCCTACCCTGCAGTATCAACTATTCAACCAATATTTAATTCATTATGTAAATATATTCAAACACGTTTATGTCATTTAGTGTTCAGATTTGTTTTAATCATTAACAGATGGTAAATTTATATATACCAAAGAATTGTTTTAAAATTGTTTACATTGACTTTATAATTTGTCATCAGTAAATATTTGTTTTGCATACCTGTTTTATATTTCTCTCTCTATACATGGATCATGTAAAAATTTCTCCAGCGTATAGGGATTGCAAATGGAAAATGTTTGGAAAGCTTTGTTACATATTACCAACCATTTGTGAAAATTTATTTTGGATCTAGGAGATGAAAACTTTCCTGTCGTCAGGGTACGTGCTACATTTTTTAAACTTGCTTTATTTTTTAAACTCGGAGCAGGTTGACTATTTCTTATGCAAGTGCTCACAACCAGGTTATGTTTCAGATTTCCTTTGGATTTTGGAATATCTGTATATAGAAAATGACATACCTTGAGTGTAAGAATTATGTCCCAACATGAAATTTTAATTATGCTTCATGTACACCTCATACACATAGCCTGAAGGTAATTTTATACTGTATTTCTTGCACACCTGCACTTTGACTGGAGCTGATCATAGGAGTTCATGTGTGGAATTTTCCACTTGTAGTGTCATGTCAGAGCTCAAAACAGTGTTCAATGATGTAGCATTTTGGGTTTGGGATTTTTATCTGACAACCTTAAAGTGCAGCCTATAAGTCTAATGATTACATGCATGCTTCATGTTGAAAATTTCCCCAATTTAATTCTTTTTAACATGAGAATGTTTCCCATTGGTAACATGAAACTCATCGGTCTCAAGAATAAACATAACCAAGTAGCTTTCCAGTTTCAACATGCATCCAGCCCAAAGACTTTTCTGCATAATTTTCTTCCCTTTCCTTAGAGACTTCAGCCTTCTGAAAGCACGTGCCTGCCAAAAAACCTTCTAGTATGGCAAAATGTTTTATATTTGCATGTCCTTTCCAACTCTTAAGTCCCAGAGCCTTGAACTCAACTCAGATCTAGAGGCAATGTTGGCAAAGCTTCAGGATTCTCTTTTTAAAAATGTGCTTATATGCATTGTGTAATATATTTTTAGGATGTGGCTATGAAGCATACTCATAAATGAAACTTCTCACACCAACTGTATTTTATTATATGCAAATTTATACACATTTATAAGTAAGTGTGTAAGTTTAGCATGTGGACTTCCATTTTATGTAGCATCTAACAAATTATAAACTTTGACAACTTACTAAATTGCCCAGTGTGGCAGTATAGTGAGGCATGAGGAGAGCTTGGTTTTATGACAAGAATTGATGCTAACAGGGGATTAAATGGCCTACTCGTAATTTCAGTGGAATTTGGTTCTATGACCATAAATCAAGGGCATTTTCCATTAGACACTATCATATATATATTAAAACCCAGTAGAACAATACTCCATAATAATAGTTTTGTTGAATTTAGAAATATTGATTCTATAACTATCTCTGAGGACCACTGAACTACTTGAATAACTAATTTTAGTAGCTAACATATTAGAACCTATATTTGCACATTGCATATTCTGTATATTAAAGGTTCAAAGAACTTTGTCTCTTTTGCTTTGAAAAAGCACATTGTACCTAATGATGACTTGGTCTAGGGTTTGCATTGTTGATTGAGTAGAGAATTCATTTTGGATATAGCGCTAGTAGATCTTGATACCTTAGCTTGGTTATGAGACCAGAGGAAAATAAATGTAGTCAAGAAGCCCTAATAGACTCATGAGAGAAGAACATGACTTGTTTATGATATTGATTGAGTTCTGAATAATTACTCTATAACTGTGTTTCAGCGCTAGTCAGGAGAATGAGACAAAGAATGTTTGGAGTTAATATTTATATTTTACTCTGATTTTCAAACACATTACTGTCTTCATTAGGGACAGGTGTCACTTTTTAAAAAGTATTTGTGATAGAGCTTTGATCAATCTTAGTTCATGGCAATGTGTTTTTAATTGACCATATATCATAAAATACTTTATCAAGATAAAGAACATGGCTTATAATTTTGCTCTGATCTTCAAAGATTTGATGTGGTTTTAATAATGCTAAGATGTAAGATATCTAATTTATTTCAAATTTGTTCACTTTCCCTTTTAGTTAGCAAATGCTTGCAGTGCATTTATGTGATACAAGTAAACTTGTCATCCTGCCAGGACGCTTCTGCAATCCATGTGCGCAACATGCCTTTGTTCATTGTAGAGAACTTGGAAAACCATTCCAAGTGTTTTGTATGGAAGCATATAATATCTTAATATCTTAATTTATCATATTAAGTCATATGTATGATTCATAGGATTTAATCATAAATTACAGCATTCATATTAATCCTCCAATTATAGAATGCTGAAGTCTCAGAATTTCATTTGTAAATCTCTTCCTCTTTCAAGACACCTTTGTATCCTTACGGATTGCTCACATTAAATATGAGTCTTACTGCTTCCTACCATTTGGTGTCCTGTGTTCTCAATATTATTACTGGTATGTTTTATTTTTCTGAGGAAACCTTTCCCTTAATATTAATAAATTTTATGACCACCAGTTTTTTCACCACCAGTTTCTTCACCAAGCTTATATCATTTTGGATCAAAATTGGTAGTTTTAAAAATTATCTCTAGTCAAAATTTGTTTAATATTGTTAAATGTGCTATAGTTATTTTTACATTTATACTTTTTTTAAAAATGAAATGAATGGCAGGGTTTTCCAAACTATGTTAATCATTTCTGTTTACCCAACAGAAACAACTGAGGGGGAAGGTTCTTGGTTCATGGCTTCAAAGGTATCAGTTTATCATGATGGGGAAATTATCCAACAGAACACTTCACACTTGAAGCAGGGAGATAGAAACGAAGGCACGGGGGACAAGACACCCTCAAGGACCATCCCTTAGGTCCGTCCTTTGTCCATGGCCCAAAGCCAATATATCCCCAGATATGTAATGCCAGCTGAGAACAAAGCCTTCTACCCATATTATTGGTGTATTTCATTTATAAATTTATTATTAATAAGATTTAAGATGACTAGCATTTAAACTATAACATTAACATTTGGAGTTAATATTCCAGTATTAGTTTCCCTCTGCCTGCCCTTTAAGAAACCATAAGCCTTTCAGATCAGAAAGTAAAGTAGCCATGTGTATAGAACATGATGAAAAGAATTATTTACAAACCTAGAATAATCTGTTTCCTAATTTGCTTTAGTGTTTTCATTATGAAAAGCAAAAGAAGAGGGGATATCAGAGCCTAATGCTATGAAGGGAAAGGGAAGGTTGGCAGGGACTTTAGCTTGGGAAGATGACAATGGGAAGGGGGCTTTAACTGGGGAAAGGGTGCTGAGGGATAAATAACATTAAGGATGTTTGAAAAAAATCTATGTGAAAACATAATTTATAAGATACATATATATGTATGTATATATGTGTATGTGTATACACACACACACACATACACATTCATATACAATGGTCTTATATCAATGCTGCTCCATGAGAACCATGGACTATAAAACAAAAAACAAAAGCCCCCCAAACATTTCAAGTTAGTTGTTGGTTGAGATCCTATTGCTGAAGAAATTACATACTTCAGACATAAGATTATTGGAGGTATAGACCCAAAACTGACCTGGATGGATCTTCCTTTGATCAGCTCTCATGGCACCAGAAGGTGCTATGCATGATGCCAAGACAGATCAGACATCAATAGAACTATCTAGATGTAAAGCCAATAAGCCAAACCAGTGACTGGCCTAGCAAGCTATCCTTAGCATTACCATAGTGGCACTTTTATCTTGGAGTAACCAACACCTGCCTAATATACCTAAGACCCAATAAATAGGGAAGCCATACGTACTGTAAATATAGCCAACTACTGTTGATTGGAGAGGTCATAAGATCTCAGAGGAGAAGCATTACTGCCATTTTCTATGGGTTTTTTTCCCCTTTTGAAATTCTTATTCTTGCTTCCACAGTTAGTATAGCTTTCATTCCTCATCAAAGAATCTCCTTTCTACGGTAAGTAGAGACCTCAACAAAGACCCACAACTTGTCAAAATCCAGAGACTAAGTGATCATGGGGTTCCCAACCCCAGCTGACACATCTGTAATGTAACCCCGACACCTAAGCCGCTGGAAAAGTTGCAGAAAAGGAAATGGGATAATTGTAAAAGTGAGAGGAGCATGATGCCTGCAAATAGATAGTGTCTTCTGGACATGAGAGGGCAACTGCATCCATGAAATCTCAACAATATGGCTGCTTAAAAAACAAACTAAGAACAAAAAAACCATGCATAATTGTGACATCAGTTGACATGCCTACATGACTGGGAAATTTCACAAGGTCCCACCCTGAAATAAAGAATTGCAGTTAATTGATGGCTGCTAAGACAAAGAATCAATTTTTTCCAAGGATAAGCTTCCTGATAGGTTATCTAATACCATGTGGTCAACCCTAAACACACACATACACACACATATATATATGCATATATATATATATATACACACACATATATACACACACACATACACACACATACACACACACACACACATACACACATACATATGCAATACTAAGTGGACCCAATAAGTTGTATATTGCATGTATATATGTTTATATGTGCAAGTATCAATAATAAAAGGTTATGAATATGAGATAGAGGAACATGTAAGGTATTTCAGGGAGGAAAGGAAGATATGAAAATTATGCCAATACAGTGTACTGATGTATGAAATTATCAAAAATATTTTTAGCTTAAAAATATTCAGGTAAATACCATTCTAAAGAAACCAACCTTTGGTGAGAAGTAGAAACACAAGTCAGTCTCACGAGCCAGTCTCTTGGCGTTTGGAATGTTGAACCCACTACCAGATTAAGATGTGGTAGAAAAAATGCACGTTTCTTCTTATCACTGCATACTGAATGCTTTTCTCTAAGGTGTGATATTGATGGGAGGACTCTGCTTGCTTTAGTATTCATTTTTCTTTCTGAAATGGATTATAAACATTGAACTATCCCAAGAAACCTATTCTAAAAGTGCCTGCAGTACAATAATCTCTTTGTGATGAAAACAGTACAGAGTGGCTATTTATTATGCAATAACTCTGAGTTCAGTTGTTACACATACCCAGTGTCCTTGGCACTTGAGTTGTCATTAACTTATAGACTGACAAAAATGATACAAAATTAATATCTTATTTAGTATATAATTCTTTTCACTCTCTGTCTTGTGCTTTAATTAATGCTCAGACCCACAGACAATTAAGTTGGTAAGGGGAATATCTTTGTTTGTGAATACACACATGTCATGTCTTTTGTAATCTACACTTGTCCTTGTTGTTAGTGTTCATGATCTTTGATGAGCCCATTACTATTTACTTGACAACTTCAACGCCATAGAGTGTGATAAAGATAACTTGGTCCCAGAGTTAAAGAAAGCATGCTATTATTGAAATGCTTTTTCTTAATGAAGATTTTCTTTTTAGTGCAGAGGCAACAGAAGGTCCAGGCCATTTCTCTGGGAGGCCAAACAGCATGGTAGAGAGACATTCCTAAAGACAATGCAGAGGTGACATTCTCCTAAGAGGGAGGCCCTTCCCCTCTGAGAGCACATGCTGGAATTAACTGGTGTCATTTTGAAGGAGGGGTTTGCTAATTGGCATCTCCCAATTGTATATAACGTCAACACCTTTCTCTATTCATTCTGTCCCATGTGCATTGCTGCTCAAGGGGAAACTGCCTGAAAACATATCCGTGTCTCAGAGGAACTGTTGCAATTTCATTAACTTCCAAAAGCTCTCTGGGAAGTTTAACAGTTGGTTGGTGTTATTCGTAAAATTTTTTTGAGGTTGGAAGCATTATGTTCATGTATTGTGGCAGTGGCCTGCTGAGTAATTGCAAGGTTCATTATACCACCAAGACTGTCAAGAGGTATTTATGGATATTCATGTGCAGTGAACCATTGAACTTGAACTGGTCATTTGTGTCTCCTGTGGCTGGAATTGTGTTTATGCTAAATAGCAGGAGAAACCTTAATTATGAAACAGGAACGAAGCAATGTTATCGAAGTTTAAAGTGGTAGATAGACTAGAAATAGGAGCCTCTATACATCTTTACCCTCTACTATCAAATTATTGCTAATCTTCATTATCAAAAATTTTGACTTTAATTCTTTTGCCTTTGAAAAAAATGTGTTCTGGGTATTTATTTTCAAAATTTTCAGTTGAAAGTGATAGAAACCAATCACTGCAGATTTATGTAGAAAAGAAATGTATTCAAAGAATATTTGCTAAGTTGTAGAGGATTCGGAAAGATAGAAGAACAAAGATTGAGAGAGGCAGAGCCAAGAATAATGAAAATTGCTTCCCGTAAGTATTCCACAGTTTCTAGGACTTTCCCTGGGCATTCGAGCTGATGTTGCTTTTGTCAAGCTTATGCCACTTCATGCTCATGTCAGGGGCAGAACTAGGGTTTGTGTTTTCTCTAGGCACTGAGTGTGGCCACTCCTTCCACAGTCAGCACTCAGAGTGGCCTAGGTCAGAAGTGAGGACAATGAGTACTTAGCATGTTTAGCCTTCACATCTTCAGAGATGTGCCTTAGCTGAACAACATGTATCTAGCATCAGAAAGATGCTGTAAGGGGTGGCAATAACTACTTCCTGGCAGAGGTTGGATTTGAACTGCTGTAGGAAAGAATTAGGGGTATTTGGAAATAGCAAGTATTCTTTCAGGAAAAGATTTCGCTTAGTAGTCAGCATGATGTAAACTTAGAGCCGGATAGTATGTGGTGAATGGATGAAGAAACTTGGATAGACAGGTTTTCACCATGAAACTCCCAGGGAAAGTTATCTGGGGGAATTCCTAGCTCATGAAAGTTGTTCAGTTTACATTCAAATGACTCAGTCTCTTGAAGAGGGAAGTAGAGACCGGGCCCAGCATCAACTGGTTTGAAAAGGTTGAACATCAGAAAACATGACTTCTTGATCTTATTAAGAGGTAATTTATTAGACGAGTAAGTGAAGAAACTCGAGGATAAGTAGGAGCTTGGGAGGAAAAGTGAGCTCTGATTAATCATTGGCAGAAAGGCCTGGGACTTGATAAAGAATGCCAGAGACCTTTCAAACACTGTCTGTGTTACCGGGTCTGGTGCTTATATAACAGCAGGTAGCACATTGGACAGAGATGAGTGCTATTGTCTTCCTTCTTGTCCACTGAGGCTGCGAGGAGATGTATTGCAAACAATAAAAAAACGTAATAAATTATGTAATGGTTAGAAGATGCTTTATGCTCTGGAAAAGGACAGCAAATCAGGTTTCCTGTTTGGTTAGAGTATGTTTGGAGTGATCCCTGGTAGTAGAAAGGTAGGCATTATTGAGAAGGCCATATTGAAGCCAAGACTTGTCTGAGATGAGAAGAAAGCTATAGGGACTGGAAGCAGAGTTTTCAACTGAGGACCGAGGCATCACAGAGCTGTGAGCTAGAACATGAGGGATGCAGTTGCTGAAAGAGAATGAAGTGAGAGTCTTAACAGGAATGTGGCAGCATCCAGGGAACTTTTCAGGGTCACAGAGTAAGTTGTGGCAGGATGGTAGCTCTCTGATAGTTTCTGTAGCTCCACATAAAGATAATGTAAATACACAATTCAGAAAGGCTTCAAGTTTCATCCCCCCCCCCCAAATGTGATAGGGTGGAGATCAATACAAAGACATCTCTTTGATATAAGTGCAGTAGGAAGCATGGCCAGGGTCTAAGTCCATGGAGCAAAGCACAGTTTTGTCCAGTTGTCAGTTTCTGCTCCCCATACCGCACTCCAGTGAAAAGGAGCTGCTTTGTAACAAGTGATTGGAAAGCAGCTAGCCCTGTGGAACTTCCTCCCTGGGCTTGATTCTTTAGACATCCTGGTGGAGGTGCTAATGAGACTTGCTGTTGCCCTTTGGGGAATCTCCACCACAAACCTCTGAGAGACCTCTGAGTGGAAGTGATGGTGATGGGTTAGATCATTTGGCTGTCTTAATAGGCCTGAAATCATCTGGATACATACAGGCTTTCCTCATTTTGGTTAAGACTGAATTTGAATGTTTCCTTTGACATAATCCTTAGGCTAACTCACTGCCTGTCTACGGTTTCCCTGTCTGGCTGGGAGTTGGCCTTTGCAGTCTTAGCCACAAGGAGTGCTGGCCACAATGAAAGATAGAGTGAGCTGATTTGATAATGGCCATGTAGCAGGGTGCTTATGAGACAGGGGTGGGAGCTCAGCTTCTTGTCTTCCCCCAGGACTACTAGAGATTGGATTTTGTGTCAGCATATACCTAATTGTATCTGATGTCATTATCACCATTCCTTTCCCTTAGTTCTATACTATAAACATTTTGCTTCTGCCATTTTGTGCATATTGGGTATCTTCTGATGTTACTGTAATGCCCCTGACAGAATGGATTTCTGTATCTCAGGTCAGTGCTTAGTTCTATGAAGGTCAAAGTCTAGTTTCCTCCTCTATTGTATTCTTCAGTGGTGGAATGAAATTTATACAACAAAACAAAAACAAGAACAAAACACAACCTTGCTTGGTAAATACCACACCAAACCTCAATTTTCTGAAACTCCTAAACTCTTGTGTGGATTTTGGTAGAAAGGCATTAATGAGGTTATCGAGAACAGTTACTTTTTATACAGACAACAATTCAAAGTTGTCTAAAGCTGTGCTTTGAATCAGGAGGCAGGTGAAAGGGAGCTGAGAGAGGGGGTGTGTCAACACGGCACGCACATGCACACCTGCTAAAGAGAGAGACACCATATGTTTTCAGGCATCATTTAGCTGTCAGCCATCTGCCATGAGGAAAATAGTTTAATATAGACAATCAACTGTGGAAATATTAAGAAATTTAGCATGTTGTAAATCTAAACCAGAATTATGACATCATTGCTGCCTTTACTTGAGAGCATTTTTATATGTAGCATTTCAACGTAATTTTCAATAAAAATTGGCTTTCTCAAACCCTTGTATTTTTCTTAGCATTAATTTTTAAAGACTGTTTTAGGCCAAGTCTACTAATAAATGTATAACTCGTGTATTTCATTATTTAATAATACATAGTCAAGGTAATCTATAGAAAGAATAGTACATGCTAAACAAGACCAAAATTTCATCATTAATAATGTCTTCAATTCTACCTTATAAACTTCTTATGTTTAGATACATTTCAAATTGTAGAAACCAGACTTTCTAGGTGATATCTTCCTATGGTATATGTATAGAAAGCTTGGGCATCTCCCTTGAGATGGTTAATCAAGCACGCTACTATACTAGTGTGCTGAATGCTCCTTCTCAAAACCCACTAGTAGGCAATTGCAGGAATGAAGAAGATAAAATGTAATGTTTTTAATAATGTCATGCCCATTTAAATTTTATTTTAGCTTTCTTCTTTGGGGTACATTGGGTTCCATGAGTCTCACGCATATCTGACTTGAGGTTGAGGGAAAGATGGTGATCCTAAGAGACCAGATGGGACTTGGCTCATCTTCTTTGTCATTGACGAGCATGGGAAACATGGGAAGGTGTTATCAGTTTGTCTTGTAGAGACTGTGAATTTCTGTCCAAGGATGCTGTGGCACACGTTTTGTAAGGAAGACAGGGGTCTTGGAAACCCTTTAAAAGAGAGTTTCTAAAAAGGCAATTTGACACAGGGACTTGGGGTTGTCAGAGTGAGCCTGTTCCAGAGTTCAGGTGCCAGGGTACAGAAAGTCACAGTACATCTTATGCTTTTTAAACAGACAGGCATATAGACAAAAACAAACAGTCATTTATGAGTTAGTTCTCTCTAAGTGAAGCAAAGTACATGTTCAGAATGCTGTCTCCTAAACAAGAGAAAGCACCGCTTCCCTGGTTCTGGAGACTCTGTCTGTTTGTTCCCCCAAGCCTACAGTGCTGACTTACTGTCTCTCATCACATAGATGCGCTCAAGGGGGAAAAAAGCAAGTCCTCTCAATCACAAGGCACCTCAATCTCCTTTGCCAACTGTGGTTGATTGGACAGTTACAGAGGAGGTGGTCAAGAATGGTTATAGAACACATCACCTACTTAAGATAATGTCAGAACTCTATTACAATTATTCTTATAATGTCAGTATTTTATTGCGATTATTCTTATAAGTGATTCACATGCTGTCTGGAGGAATTCCAACTCTGAATGAATCTGACCCACCTGACCTGTTGTTTCATCACCGTGGATTCCAGGGGCGTGGGTGCCAACCTTCTCGCCATTCATACAACTATCTAGCCATCCTCTTCTCTAGCTCTGTCTGGTATGCTTCATTCTGGGATCTCACCAACCTCTAAGAGGATCTGAGGTTTCTAGTTACCAAAGGGACTATGTCTGCCTCAAATATTTGTACAGAATAAGGCATAGTGATTCCCACCTATGAAGCATAGGCGTCCTAATCTATTATCCATAACTCATTTACAGACCATATGTATTTGCTCATCGTGGTCTCATCTGTATATGGAAGTGTGATTACCTGCCACACAGGGTGAGGACCAGATGTGGAAGTATATTAGGGGTACAGTATGGGGCCTACAAAGGCTCCCCATAAAGCACACACCATAGCCACCACACCAATGTTCTCCTTTGCACTACATTCACTGGGAAGTTGTAAACTCACTTTCCCTGGGTTCTTTGCCTCCATGCTCTTATCAAGATTCATTCCTTCCATTCAATTTCCCCTTCATATGTGGTAGATGATTGTTTTCCCCTAAGTGATTGTCAGAAATAATCTCAGATATTAACTCTCACTTGATTGCAGATGATTAGGGTGCAGATTTGCCGTTAAACTCTGTTCATAGAGTAACACTGGTAAGAAAGGCTAAATACTCGTGTGTGGATTGTGCATAGTGGAAACCTTCTGAAGTCTGTCTGTTTCTTCTGTATGTTTTCCTTAATAATTGTTCAGTTGATTGTATTATGTAGTTTAATTGTCTCAGCTGCTTTTAATTTTCTTCCCAGTTTTCAAATGCCTATGGATGGTTAAACCCTTGAGTATGTGTGTGTACATGTGTGTGTGTGCACGTGTGTGTGTAGAGACACAGACACACACACACACACACAGAGGATGGGGGTGGGGAGAGAGATGCATAGTCCATGCATATTCATACCATGGTTTTCAAGAAGTAGTCTATGTTCTCTAGGTAAATGACCATTGATTTGATATAGCATTATATCAATGACTTTTTGAAGCATCTTGCTTTGATATGTTTGCTTGTGCTGCTTCTCATAGAATTATTCACTTCCAGTTTCTGTATATTATACCATTATATCTCACAGTCTGGGGCTCATTTGTTCTTTTCAAAATTTACCTTGAATCATGTTTATGTGTTCTCTCCCTCTTATTCTCTCTCTTTCTTGTTCTCTCTCTCCTGTTCTCTCTCTCTCTCTCTCTGTCTCTCTCTCTCTCCCTCCCTCCCTCCCTCCCTCTTTCTCTTTCTCTTTCTCTCTCTCTCTGTCTTGTTCTCTCTCTCTCTCTCTGTCTTGTTCTCTCTCTCTCTCTCTCTCTCTCTTGTTCTCTCATTCTGTGTGTGTGTGTAAAATATAATGGTAGAAGAACAACGTCGCAGCCTGTGTCAGAATATATGATATCTACTAGAGTCCTTGTATATTAAAAAGCAGTGTGTATGTTAAACATAAAACAATTCAGACCATGGACTGCTGGTCCAACTTATATTAAGATGTTCAAAGTGTTTCCTATATGTGTGGTTTTCTCTGATACCTCTGTGAATTTCTCAGATAAGTTTTACTTATAATTGTTTTATATGAAAATTTACCTATTTATTTTTTGAAATCCATGCTTAGTAAATATCTTCGGGGGTGGGGAAGCCCTCTGCTAAGGCTGTTAACACTTGATTTAAAGTAAAAGGGTTGAGATTTTTTGAAGAAGGAACAAAGTCTAGTTGTTTATACTTGTGTGAGAAGTTTTTGTGTTGCCAGTGGTAACTACAGAGAATTATTTTAAACAGTACCCTTTTAATAACAATGGTCTTCCCAAACGTAGTGTGGCGTAGCTTTAAACTTTATTAAGTCTGCCTTGTCCTCCTTCCCCTCCCTGAGTAAATGGAAGAAAAGTTTCCAGGCTCCTTGCTGGGAATTTGATTGATGCCCAGAACATCTGAAGGACTTTTGTGTCCTGCCTGCTCGCCGTGAGTTCATAATGTGTGAATACGTAAAAGAAGGTCAACCCTTATCACATGTAATCGAGGCCTGAAAGCAGATCGGCACTGACAGTCAGATCCTGCATATAAGGGCACAAATCATTGCCTGCGCCGCTGAGACAAGTGGTGGGATCTTTCCTCTCTCTTTTTACCCCTTCCCACTCAGGGGGACCTTGGCAGCGCAATGAAAGCCCAGGGAAGACGTGCTCAGAATAACATGTCCCTCTTGGGAGGGAGGAAGGGATTGTGTGTTTGTCATGATGTGACGGTCTTTCATTGAACAGCTGAAGGCAGCTCTGGGTCGTTAGTGTCTAGTGGTGTGGAATGCTGCAAATTAGGACAGGCGAGGGAGGCGGGAGGCCTGAGAAACAGCCGAAGATGTGGTCGTTCCTGACTCCAAAGGCAGGGAAAATGTTTTTGCACCCTGACTTGCTTTCCACTTTGCTCTCATGATATAGAATATTAATAGTTCCTTCTTAAATGTGAATTAAGTGTTTATTTACAAACCAGAATAGTGTCATGGGTTATCAGCACTGTCCTGCAGGCATCACATGTACGAGCTTAAAAAATATTGTAGTTCAAAACTCCATGGAATGATAGGGATCAAAAATGTTGGAACTTCTAAAAGGGAGATGGAACTTTGTGTCATCCTAACAGGCCTGTGCACTGGAACTGATACTTAAGTAAATCATATTGCAAGCATCATGAGTAGAGATGTTCAGATAATAACTACAGCAGCACAGACATTATAGTCCTTTTTAAGAATAATGAAAGATGATGTTGCATTCTTATAGGTACAGAAGACAATATTATTTATATTATTTCCAAATCTTTTGTGGTTTGCTTCAAACTATAAGCTAAAAGATGTAATGCTTGCTTTCTGTTTGTGCAACAGAAAAATGGAGAGTGAGCCTGTGAGTATGGAAGCATTCTTTTCCAAACACAGAGGATGAAATCAAAGCTTCTGTTTAGGAGACAAGACCCTTCCTGGCTTCTAATTTCCTTTCCAGCCTCCTGGTTGCTGCTCCCTACCTCAAATCTCTGGATCTTTGGGCAACTCAATTTCTCATATCTCTTTCAAACATGACTCCCAACATGTATTCATAATTGTATGTGATGTCTTGTTTTCTCTGTACACGGCTTCCTTACACTGGAAATTCCTTCAAAGGTCTAGGTTTATTTTTTTTTTTTTACCATATATGTGAATGTGTGTCTCTCTGTGTGTATACCTGTGTGTGCCCACCCCCCCGTGTGTGTGTGTGCATTCATTCATTTAGGTATTTTTATGTGTGAGTGTGGGTATGCATGCATGCGTGCTCCTGCATATAGAGATGAACATCAGGTGTCTCCCTTTGTCCCTGCCCGTCATTGAAGTTTAGATTTCAGCCATCTCCGTCTTCCCTTCCTCCAGCTTGAAGTTCCAGATGCCTGCTAGTATGTCAGGCTGGGCATCCGAACTCAGGGCCTCATGCTTCTGCAGTAGTGCAGGCAAGCTGCAAACCTCACAGTCACTGGGGACCTAGTTGTTATAAAGCCTCTCTCATATGACTACAACCATCCTCAGGCCCCACTAAATTCTCCTGGGTAGTCATTGTCTGTGTCTTCCCCTCCCACTGTAGGAAAAGGCAAGCTCTTTCCTGAAGGCAGATATTACCTATTTTTAATTCTCATAGCAGAGTCACTAACACAGGCTTACCTCCCCCAAAATACATGTGCCCCCCCACACACACACACAAGTCCCCAGCAAAGTCTGAGATATCATCAATGTGAAAATCAGGAAGATGGAATTTCCAGATGAAAATAAATTGGAAATTGACATTGGAGACAAGGTAATCTCAGTTTAAAAATACTTTTCTGCTTTAAATATATGAATATGTGATGTATTCAGCCAAAATAATTATATTCAAAGAGATCCCTCTCCAGATATAATTGGAATTATTTTAAAACCTGTTGTTTAAATGATAGCATTACTTGTCACAGGAATAGTGTGGCCAGTGCAACTTTGTGTCCTGTCCTTTTAAACAAGGGGAGTGAAGGTTCTCATGTCAGAAAGCAGGAGAATAATTTTCAAGAGCTGTCAGCTCCCTCTCTGATGCCTGCCTGCACTCACAATGGACCCCAGAATGCACTAATTCACTTGCTCACCGCACGTCACAGTCATGACAGCCGAGCTGCCTGTTCACCCTGGCTGAGTGTCTAAGCAGTTTCTCTGTGCTGTGCAGGTAACCCAGTCACACTCTATGCTTCTGTAAGGATGCAGGATGTTTACAGCTTCCCAATCTGCACCAGGCTCCTGCAGAGGTGCAGGAAGGCAAACCCTCATGTTGACAGTGCTGTTCACAAACTTCTTCTTGACCTTCTCTGAGATGCCCAGTGGCAAAATGAGACCTTTAAAAAAAAAAAAAAAGAAAAAGAAAACCTTCCCCTCTGCAGCATTTATCAGAACATCGGTGTGTAATTAGACTGCAGAGTAAAGATGCTCAGTAGAAACCGAAGAACACCTAAGACGTAAACCGTGGCTCTTCTCTTTCTGCTATTTCTTATAGATAAGGACCTTTAAAAGATTTTTAGCTTTTTGAAAAGCTAAAGTAAATGTGAAAAAAAGGCAGTTAGCTGTGACAGCTTCATAAGGAACTGTGTAAAGAAGTCACCAACTGCACGCTGCCCAGTGGCTGTCAGCACCACCATGAGAGCAGAAAGTGCACCAGGGTTCAGCCATGAAGAGCCTGGGGGAGAAAGGGCTTAATTAGATTGCACTTTGGAAACTAAAATGTGAACCCTGGGGAAATGATATACGTTAGGGAGAACAGATTAAATTATACAAAAAAAAAAAAAAATCTGGAGGTTTTGCTGAGCCTGCTTTGTTAAGAAGCATGGATATTTCACTAGATTTTTCTTTGAGTCCAGTAATCTCGGACCTGACTGTGTATTGTCAAGAACATCCTTGTTGTTGGCACACAACCCATGTAACAGTGTAGAAGTCAATGGGTCTATGCAGTGTGTGTATGTGTGTGTGTGATATTTCAAAGTAAAATCCACATTAGCAAGATCTTGATTAACTAGAAACGTCACATTTTAAATCTAATCATTTCTCCTCACATAGTTAGAAACTGAGGCTATTTGCCATCCTGAATTCTAACATGGATACTGTATTCATCAATCCAGTCAATCGCTCAATAGCCTTTGCTATATAGACTCAACTTTGTACCCTGTATTCAGAGTCCTGCACACTCTGGTTCCACTCAGTCTGGTTTCTCCTCCAACCCCTTTGAATAGGAGCTGCCTGTTCCCGGAAGGCTGGTCCCCAGGCTGCTTCACAAATGAAATATTATTCTTAACTTCAGCCCCGCTCCTTTGATTTCTCCCTCTCCCGATCCTCTTCTGCTACACGAAATCTGTTCACCCATCGGGACCTAGCTCACTGATCGTCAGTCCACCCTACCTCATGCTCTAACCTATGACCTGTCTATGAATGCCATTTGGGGGGAGTGTCTTTAAATGCTTTGCTTTCCGCCTTCATTTATTATCCTAGATCTTGTTTTCCTGTGGTGTTGAAGCACTTTCTTAGGGTACCTACTTCTGCTGGTGTCTGGTTCAAAAAAAAAATCAGAAATAGCTGCATGTGTCAGAATGTTTTAACTCATAAGTGGGATTCTGGGGAAGTGTGAGAAAGAGCTGTTTATGCTCAGAAGTAGTCCTCTGCCCTTTTGGGGGCATGTGACAGTGGAGCTGTCCCACATTTCAGCCATTCAGTCATTGCCCAAAGCTTAGGCTAAACTCCAAACTGGCAGCGGACCCACAAGGCAGTGTGGCTCTGAGCCCAGCGGAGAAGGTCTGAACCCATTCCATGTTTGATTTCTTTTTGTCTGCTTTCTCCCTGTTTCCTGATTGCCTCTATTAATTTGCATGTCTATTCTACATACATGTGCTATGTTGTGATTCTTTTCATTCCCTATTGCCCTCCAGCACCCCCTTCCTTCTCCCACAACCCCCTTATTCCCACTTAGTCATCCAGTAGCCACATAAAGAGAGAAAATGACACCCCTCTTCCAGCAAGTCATTCCTTCTCAGGAAGGGATGGGGAAGATGGCAAAGTTTTTGTTCTAAAACCCTTTTTTATTAGCTATCAAATAAATGTATCTAAATGTATCATGGTGACATATTAAGCCAACTGTATGAAACGCATCCACTGTCATAGATCTTTCCTGTGTGCGGAGGCTGGGGGATGATGTCCACTGCCTTTGTCACCCCTCACCTTCTCCCTTTAGTAGGATTCGTTCTCACTGATCTGGAATTCTGTCGGCTTGCTGGACTAGGGAGCACCAGCAACCTGATCTCTTTGCCCTGCCTCTGCCTACATTGCTGGACTACAGGTACCTGTGACCACACCTTGCTCTTCCTTGAGTTGGGGAGATTTGAACTCAGGTCTTCTTATGCACACAGCAGTCACTCTTCATGCACTGAGCCAGCCCCCAGCCCTTCTCAAACATCTTGGTCAGGTAAAGTGATGAAGTTTAGGAAGCACTCTGCTATACCTACCTACAGTAACACTGTAGTCTCCCTAGGCACTGACAATTCATTTATACAGCTTGGTAATCTCAGAATAAAAGAAAACATGGGTCTCAGTCTTTTAAAAGAACTGCTCTGTGGGTGGAGTTTGTTCAGTCTCCTGGAAAAAATGAATATTTATAAAGTATAATGTTCTGCAGTTAAAATGAAAGAGTTAACAGATTATTTTTTTTGTATGTAAGCTTGATAATATTAAAAGCATTTTTTATTTTCTGTACAGGCAATGAAACTATAGTTATTTAGAAAAGAAATGACAATTAGGTAGGTAGTCTAGAACCATTGGCAAAATATTTTCAGTATGGGACTCCAGCCTCTCTGTGGTTTGGAGCTGGTGATTCGCGCTGTTATTTAAATGTTGGTGCAGTGTGAGAATGCCCAGGGAAAGTGTATCTTTGATGTGTTCAACGATCTCTGTGATTTCCTCCAAGACAAGAACACCATTAGTTCTCCTTTTTCTCACTTTTTTTTTTCCAAAAGTGACAATTCAATTCTTAGGCAAAAAAAAAAAAAAAAAAAAAAAAAAAAAAAAAAAAAGTCTGGCAGGAGAAGTAAACTGTTTTCTGACAGCGAAGCGCTGGTACAGTCTCTCAGGCTGTGCTGCCGGAGACAGGGGACTTGGGTGCTGCAGAGGCAGGGTGGAGCCTATGGTACCCTGGCCCTGTGTGGGCGTCTAGGTCAAACTCCTTTCTTTAGAAAACAATCGGGGAGGGGTCCTTTCTGCCTTTGTTGTCCTCTCCAGGAGGTGATGCTGAAAGACTGTGATGACAAAACCAGTGTGTAAATAGCCTTGTCTCTGGGTCTCCTCTCAGGCTCGCAGGGAAATCCTAACGTCTGTAGAGGAGGCCAGGCAAGAAGCTGCAGGCAAAGCCAGCTGGTCACAGCGGCTGCTCTCCTGCAGTGGGCTGCCTCCCGGAACCAGAGGCGCAGCTTCTCAGTTCCTTGAGCATTCTTCTACTTTTGCACAGGAGGGTAAGATCTGTGGCACACACCGCAGTGCTGATAGGGGCCGAGTTCATGTGAGATTCGGGGGCTTTTATCACACTGAAGGGCAGAAGTTAAGTGGCTAAAACTTCCTACCCCCTTCTCCATCCTCCAACCGCTCTGGGTATTTTTCTGCTTTCTCTCTATGGCATAACTCTAGGTAATTTATGAGAATTGTAAAGTGATTTAAAATTTCTCGTTTTTTTTTCCTAGCAAGAGTTAATTCCAGTCCAGTTTGAAACTTTAATTCTCAGCAAACTGAAAGTCTGTTATGTAAAGAAGTCAAGACCTTAACAAAGTTCATAAACTTTGTTTTGACCAATATAATTTGAATCCTATTAGAATCTGTACGTTTGTTAGTTAACTTTGTTGGCCAGGGTGACTTTTGTGTGGATACATTAAGCAAATGTGTGACTTTACAATTTCAATAGTTAAGAGTTTGTGAATGGGTGAAATGTTTTTTCTGCGTTTCAAAGCTGTGGTTTGATGTGTAATAATTCAACCAGATCTATGCTTACATCAAGGTGACTAAAATATAGTAATTTATAAAATGGTTTAATTGTTCAGATAAAAAGAATAATAATTTCAAGAGTGGATAAGCTACATTTTTTCAGGTAGAAGGGAGGCAACTTGATGAATATGAGATATTTCTTGTGGTAATGAGTGAAGTGATGGATTTATGATGCTGGAAATAAGGAGACACTGGCTCTGTAAAATTAAACCAAAAGATAAAGGCACTGTGAACGAGACTGAAATGCATTTGAAGTTCAACTTTACTACTGATTAGACTGTTCTTTGTAGGACGAATTTAGCTATACTCTCTATGATTAAAGTTTCTCATATCGATTTTCTTGCATCTTTAATAGGCGTGTACAGGATTACTACTTATAAAATCTCCAAGTTTTCATGTGTGTGAAAACACTTTGTGACTTGGCTTTAAGGAAAAATACCCTGAAATAAAATGATTGGATGATATATGTCAAAACAGTCATTGCTATAAAGACCTGTTAGGTATGTATCTACCTAGTTGGCTAGCTCATTCTACAGGAGCTGTTATAATCTGTTATCTCCTAGAGGAGAACATGAAATTGTAAGGAAACACGCTGCTTAGGACAATTCTGGAAAGCTCTGAGCATAATGCCTGGGAGGCAGAATTCTTATTTCCCTATTATAAAGAGGAATATTTCCAGCCTAAAGCTAATTTTTCATTTTCTTTTAATATTTACCTGAATATGGTATCATATTATGCCAATAAAAGCAGAGACCCTGTAATGTAGACAGAATTCATGAAGTATAAACTAATGTTCAGAATAGAACTTAATGTATAAAAGTGCTCATGCATGGGGATATAGAATCCCAGAGAAGATCATTGCTGCCCTCCCAGTCAGACAGTCTTCCCTGTTCAGGGTTCTTCCTGCCTGCATGTGTGTGCATGTGCCCATGATGTGCCTTTATGCATGTGTGTTTCCCAAGTATGCATATCTGAATGTGTATAAGCATTTATCTGTGGACATGTGTGTTTGTGCTTTTACTCATTTTAGCACAGTAATTGAGGACCCAGTGTGTAGCATGCCTGGTTTCAAATCTTAGCTCTGCCACAGCCTAGGTATGCCTACTCAAAATAGCTAACTCTGATATCTCAATTTTCTCTACTGTAAAGTGGAGGTAATGATTATATTTTCCAAAAGATTGATTTAATTATTGAATGAGCGTGTATAATGATTTAGAGTAATGATGTGAAATAGTACCAGAAGTTTTATAATTACCAAATTCATCATCGGTAATTAGTTCATACAAGAATCAGAAGTTAAGAAGTTGGAAATGGATAGAGGCTGAACTGTGAAGAGTCCTGGTGTGGGTTACATGCCAAACCCTGACTGATGTCTCCTGATTAGTCATCATCGAACATTAACTTCTTATGATGGAATTTCTGTTAATAACATTGTGTAAAATAAGCTTCATTTACTAATGGTTTTGTCCTGATGAATACAGATTGCAAAGAGGGCTATGAATTTAACCATTGAGCTACCAAACATTGACTGCCAAATTTCAAGAGTTATTGACAACTCACATGCTTTATAGGAATTCTGCAGTGGTTTGATGATAAAGGCATTCTCTTAGACAGACTGATGTTAGCACAGACCGGCAAAGAGGTTGTTGCTCTGAAGCCAGCAATGGAAGGAAAATATGCAGAGATCTGATGTCCTGACTTAAAGAGTTGTTTACAAATAATAACAAGTGATACACGAAGAGCATGAAAAAGGAAAAGTCGTGTACAACCTTGCTGGTCTACCCACAGTGCTACTGATCATGTGACATCAGAGTGAGCAAAAGGAGGGCCCTTTTTCACTTGCGACAGTGGTGGGTGGGCGGCCTGTGTGTAGGACAATTGACCAGCTTAAATGTTTCCACCACCTAAATATTATCTCAAGCATTTCCCTAGACAGACATGGGCTTAGAAAATGTGAAGCAAGGATAGATCTTGGTGGAGAATTTGAATTCCACTGCTTTTACATTGGGACACTGTGACTGTCTCAGAAGTGAAGTTTTTGAAAGCCAAAAGGTCCTTAAATGTGGTGTTTGCCTTCCTAACAGTGAAAATATGATCCTTAATGGAGAAAATCTATAGTGTTCATTCATTCCTCAAACAGATTCAGAGTGGGAGATACACACGTACACCTTGACCTTTGTTGTCAAAACGTACTAGGGAACTATCCACACTCTAAGGCATGAGGCAGTGTATAAACAGTATTAAAAGAGAGTTTTGATTTCTGCCTCTCTAAAAGTTATGCTGAAGGGACTTCAGTGATGTTAGAAGTGTGTTAAATTCGCTGACCTAAAAACTAACCATGGACTGTTGTTATCTTCACTCATGGAGGGAAAAAAAATATCACAGTACCTGATGAGGACTGGGCTCACATTTTAATATTTAGGCAGGTAAAATTTTCATTCAGAGTCCTGTATAATGGATATAAAGGAATCCTAACAGTTTCTGCCTATATAACCGTGGTGTGTTGATATATCAGTGAGATTAAGCTAAGAATGGATATTTACATCTTATTCAAGAGAGTTATGGAGAAAAATAGAGGCAAGATAGGAAATAGGAATTGCTTTTTTTTCCCCTAAATGCAAAATATTCCCAAACCCAATAAGCAAAAATAGATCTTGGTCTCCAGGGTCCTTATAACTTTATATAACCCAGATTTTACATCCTGTTTCTTCACTGCCAGGCAATATTATGCAGTTTTACTAGTGTAAAATATTTATATCTGACCTTCTTGACACTGGTGTATAGTCTGAAAAATCTTTTATGAAACATTTAAGCAAAATTGGGGGAAATTGAAAGTCTAATAGTGGGAAGACTAGAAGGTAGCTGTGCACATGTGGTCTCTAACCAGGCTATAGTACTGTTGAGCACCTAGTTTTGGTAATATTTTTAAGTGAAAAATGATCCTTGTTACCATATGGCAAAATATAGTGCAAAATCTGAGCTGTTAGACCGACACAGCTGTCGAATGCATACGCGTGTTTAAAGCGTTCTCCACTGGAGCTATTATGCGGCATTTCCAGAGATTAATCTTGGGCTATTAATCGGTAGTAACTGCAAGTTGTGGTGAGCATCCCAGATGGAAGTAACTTGATCTGTGTGGTAATTTACCTGGGAGGAGAGGGACCAAACTAGAGCTTGCAACTTCGACTCTACAGCGTAGATTGCTTAGCATCTACTAGATGTAGATTCAAAGTATTTACTTCCGTCTTTTCGGGAGAAGCTACAGGCTTTAAAATGTCCTGACAATCACGCTTGCCTTATATGTGTATGCATGTCTGGCATGCATAATCTTACATTTTTAATTACAATGATGTGAAGTCCTTTGGGAGACTAATATTATTAGGCTCATCAGAGTACCATCTACTTCATTCTCTGTAAGCCTGGGAGTACAAAGTGACATTTTAAAAATCTTTGTATTTATTGAGAACTCTGAGACATGAGTCTATGAAGATACTTTCCCCCCCCCCATTTCTTAAATAAATATTTATTTTAAAAATTCATACAAGAACTTAAACAAGTCTTCAATAAATAGCAACGACAATAGCTAACTATATGAAGATTGTCTTAATTTCCCATTGGTCTGAATTTCTTCCTCTGAAGTCCAGGTAAACTCTTAATCACCTATTGGTTGCATCCCTAAGTAGTGACTTTCCAAACTTAATAGGTTTTTCCCTTTGAAAAACTCATATTATTAAACATAAAGTTATTTCACGACTCTGTACTAAGTATAGCTCTTAGTATGGCATGGCATAAAAGCTCTATATATGTCTTAAACTCCTCCACCAGTCTATTAACTATGAAAAAAGGTGTGGTTTAGAAAGAATTAATTTTATGCAGATACTATATTCAGTCCCATTCTTAACTCTCCATATAACATCGCGTTATTGGGCTGGAGGGATGGTTTACAAGGTCAAGGGCTTGATGAGTGAGCTTGAAGTTCTGAACAGGTCACAGCCCCAGAACCCATGTAGAAAGCTGAACATGGTGGAACAGTTTTGTGATCACAGCATGGGAGAGGAAGGGAGAGGTAGGTCACAGGGCTTTCTGGCTAACCAGCCTAGTCTACTGAATCCCAGGACAGTGACATACCTGTCTCAAAAGACAGAGTAGATGGTGCCCATGGGAAACCCTGAGATTGACCTCTGCCTTTGGCATGTAAACAGACACATGTACACACATCTGCACCCACATGCCCACTTAAAAACATGTACACACACACACACACACTCTCTCTCTCTCTCTCTCTTTCACACACTCACCCCCCATTGTTGGTGTTGATGTTTGCTTATAAAGAATAGAAGGAAAGTTGAATGTAGGCAAGGCAAAGAAGTTTGGGGAGCTCACAGGTCTGCAGGGAGACCAGAGGCCCACACTTCATCTCACACACTGCAGCTGTTTTCCCTGGCATCAGACACGTAGACTTGCTTTGCATACCTGTTCCCTACATACCGAAAATCCAAACCCCTTTCCTTCCTGAGGCATTTCTGATATACCGCTTCCATGACCTGCAACTCTCTCCCTTTTCTGCTCTGGCTATCCATATTTGTTTAGATGTCATTAAGTTGAACATTTCCTTAATAGTCTAAATTAAATGAATCCCTTGATATCATTCCTCACAGTCAGTTCTTGTTTTCCTTTATAGTACATATGATTTATCCTTCCATACTCTACTCCCTTGGTGGAAGCTTACATCTCAAAAGAAAAGCTGTGTTGTGTGTCCCTAGGTGTCTCCTGAGTGTATAGCGTCTGCGTGGTGTGTAGAGGCATCTGTCCTACTGGGCATCCTCCCTTCTCGTGTGGCCTACATTGTTGAGAGATACTGGTATTGCAAGCAGTGTTTGATTGCTTGTTTATGTAGCTATTTGTGACTTGGATCTGCAGAGTTAACTGATAAATATTTCATTGTCTGTTATTCTTAACCTCTGGAGAGAGAGTTTGTTTAGCTACTGACCTTAAAATAGTCGAATGAACCCAGCTCAAATGTTTATTCAGCCAATCCCAAGATGTGCTGGCAGTAACTGGCACTGTGGGCAGATGCAGTTGTGAAGAAAGCATCCCTTTTAAGTTAGACTCAGAGCCCTTTAGGGCATAGACTAAAGCTTAGTGGGAGGTCTCATGCTTAGCAGCTCTAGGCCTCAGTGCTATCTCCAGCATGACAAAAAATAATGTTTTCTGTAAGTGCAGTTGGCACTTAGAGCACTATGAATATCCCCAGAACCCTCTGGTTTAT
Source organism: Mus caroli (assembly GCF_978045245.1). Taxonomy (NCBI): domain Eukaryota; kingdom Metazoa; phylum Chordata; class Mammalia; order Rodentia; family Muridae; genus Mus; species Mus caroli. Next base: position 18,119,987 of record NW_028227258.1, read on the forward strand.
GATGAATTGCTGTTACCATCTAAATAGTGTTTATTAGATATATTCTTAAATATCATTAATTCTTACTTGAACTCAATTATCAAGACATGGTGACTACCATAATTAATGCTACCACAATTCATTGGTTTCTACACAATTATCTTAACAGAAGTATAGTATGTTGATTTTGTTGTTGTTGTTGTTCTTCTTCTTTTTAAATAGGCAATTCTAGATGCTGAGGTGGTAGGATGAATAATGCATGAACATGGCATAAAGGTGACTATAAGAAACAGTGGCTACCAGTATAGGTGAATGCCAGGGCAAGGAAGTGGGAGTGGGTGGGTTGGGAAGCAGGGGGAGTGGGGAGGGGGACAGAGGATTTTCAGAGAAAGGGGATAAAATTTGAAATGTAAATAAAGAAAATATCTAATAAAAAGAAAAAAAGAAACAGTGGCTCTGTCACATTGTCTAAATCTAAAGTTCACTTCTTGGTACTAGTTACACACCTGTCATCTCACGAAACATGTTATGTACTTGGCATTCATAATTCCTGAACAGTCTGTGAGGCCGGCCTTGCACACACCTCATTTGAGACTGATGAAACTGCTCCTCATATCCTTTCTAATTCAGTTGAAAATTAACACATGCATCTAATGCGCTTATTAAGTGTAGTATTATGTGTTAAATATGTGCTGAAATGGCTCTTGTACAATTGATTTCTCCTCTCCAGTACTTGACCCACACAATATATCTATAATTATCTTGTATTTTTTAATTTAAGTGCAAGTTTTATGTATGCTGAAATCATAACTTAGACCATCCTATAGTTAACCGTGGAACCTCAACAATGTGAGAGGGTCAGTAAGGACCGTTACCCACACTGGAACAACAAAGCATGACAGAATTAGCTACACTCATTTCTATTTCTGTTGACTTTCAAATATAAAGAAAGAAAATATTTTTGCAAATTCAAGAAATTACCTTTGTGTTCATAGAACTGTTCAATTATAAAATTGAATAATATAAGAATATTATATTCTCTCCAGTAATAACCTTTGGCCTCTCTCTACCAGATTACCTTTTTATATAAAATGAAAAAAAAAATAGATAACATTTCAAATAAATACTTTCATCAAGTCTAAAGGATAAAAACTTGCTGATTTGTGGCTATGTTTCTATTTAATGATTAGTCATTTTTTTTGTGGGCCAATTCTCAACAGCATATTTACCTTGGTTAAAGTTTAATATGTCAAGATTATTAATCCCTTACAAAGTGACAGTATTATATGTCCATTTTGAAAAAAGAAAAAAAGCCCTCAATGTTGACGTTTTATGTTATGTGTAACATACTCTATTTAACATTAAAACATTAGGGGATGTTTTGATAGATCTTTGTAGGAATATTTGAGTGACTCTGTATATAAGTTTGCTATTCAAATCAAGTGATCAGTGACCTGGAGAGCAGCCTGAGAGGACCTTCAGTGTGACAGTCACAGAAGAAAGGCAGACGGCACTTTGTCGAGGTTTCTAACATAATACCCTGAAACATCACAGTCTTTGTTCAGTGAACTCTACATATCCATACATGTGTTTCTTATACCTGTGTTTTTCTAGGATTGCTGGAGCTTATTGAAATCAGACAATATCAGTAAATGTTTTCTACTTAATTTCCTGAGAGAAAACATGTTATGAGACCTGGATGTGAAGAAGTAAGAGCATAAATCACATACATGATTTCTTCACAGATATATCACATTCCTTCAATTGTTTTTGGCTTCAATTTTATGCGTATACACCAAGCAGTTGATTTCTAGCACAAGCAATTTACTTGCAATTATGTGTGTTGTTAATCTATACTACTTAGCCTTCCCAGTGAAAAATGTAATTTTCTGTGTTTTTTAAAAATAGACTTAATGACAAACATCTTGCAAATTAGATTTTCATATATTTCATCTCTTTCTTATGCTCAATTTAATCTATCAAAGCCACACATTGTTGAACACATCTGGGATTGAGCTCAAGCAGCTGGATTTCATTTGTAAAGGTTTTAAGCAAATTTTGGTACTTGCCAACAATAATACAGCAGCTGGCCAATGTGTTCACTCTGTGGCAGCGTTGTGCAAAGTGGCAGAGGAGCCCTGCCTGCAGAAGCAGGTGATTTTTTTTTTTTTTGCCTCTTTTGTCCTGACTAGAGGGAGGTGAAGGTTTTCTCAGGTGGTTCTGTGTTTCTACAGGAGCCATGAACACAGTTGACATTTTTTTACATATATAAATCCCAGTGTGTGTTTGCGAGTGTGTGTTTGTGCATGCGTGTACATATATGTGTATGTATGTCTGTATATTAAAAGAGGTTAGAGCAGGGCCACTAAACACCTGGGCTTGTTTTCTTTCATTGTTTCCTGGCCAAGGCTTGCTATACTGCCTGTGAGGAGGGAATCAGGGCAGAGCCATGGACAGCCAGCTGACTAACTCTAGGTGCACAGAGTCTGGACTTTCCCAGCAGGCTTATGTATTTCTTGCCTCAAAACCACCACAGACAATTAATATATAGATGCCAACACTCCATCACACATCTATGAAGCAAACATCTGAGAGCTAACAATGTAATAACGCCTTTCAGGGGGTGTGTATACACACTGTCATGAATCAGAAGGTTTTGTTCATTTTTTCATTCAGAGACAATCTCTAGGTCCCCTACTTCCCAAGACAAGTAACTGTTTTGTTTACATGTATTTAGAAGGAATAGTCATTTTAATGGCTAATAAAAAAATAATTTATTTGAAAAGTAGCTTATGTACCCAGGTTTCAGTATTTTTGTTTTGTTTTGTTTGTTTGTAAAACATAAGAATGTCCCATTATTTGGTAAAAGACAGCTGTTCACAAATCATAGAAATATCCACAATGATGTAGAAAGTGTCAGTAGCAAGCTTTAGTCTTTAGTTTCTTTGAAGCAATTCATTATGATTTCAGGTATTTTTGTGAAATAGTGAAATCAAATGGGTATCCTAGATTTCTTGCCCCCCACCACAGAGAGAGAGAGAGAGAGAGAGAGAGAGAGAGAGAGAGAGAGAGAGAGAGAGAGAGAGAGAGAGAGTGTGAGAGTGTGTTTAGAACTATGGCTGATCCAGAACACAAATAAGTAACAGCCTAGATAGAAATCCATAGTAGAGAACTCTCATAAGGATGCTGAAATGTTGTACTTCCTAACTGTTGACTTCTGGCTGGGGTGGGGAAAGACTCAGTTTTCTTTGGCAACTGGGAGTTTGATCATGCTTCAGTGTGTATATAGGTAGTACAACTTGGATGATAATGATTTACACACATACACACACATATAATGTATAATATGCATATATGTTATGTATACACATATGTATGTGTGTAAAGTCATAGATGCATGTATATATGCGTAAAGAAATACACACATATATAAATATACAAAATTAGATTTTGTCTGCTGATAACGATTAAACACCTGTTTGTAAACTTACTTCCAAGTTTACAAAGTCCCATGAACTACCTTCAGAAAGTGCTATGTTGTTGACAGCCTCTAGCTCTGTGCTCACACCTAGTCACATTAAATATGTTCCCAATGAAACTAATTTATGTGTTTGTCACTGTCCAGCAGTGTAGAGAACTGTTCTGGGAAGAAACCAAGTCATAACTCTCTTCTACTGGAAAAGTTCTATGCCAGAATTCTTACTACCTTACTTGAGTATTGTTTTGCTCTTTCTGAGTCGAGAGTTGAGTTTTCCAGACAAACACTTCTGAGTTCCAAGGAAATATGGAAACACACCCAAGGAGTATGTGTGTGTGGATGTGAGATTTGTCTCTTTGAAGCTAATAGAGGTAGTGAATTTTGTTAAAATATAATTAACTGCAAATGTGCTGTTTTTAACCTTATCTTGTTTTGTAAATTAGCATTCAGGCATTTAGGGGAGATTCTGTTCCCTCAGGACCCATGCCTACAGCCCTTGTTGTACTCAGACAGACATAGACTATATATATCAAATTCAAAGAGAAAAGAGAAGGGGCGGTGAATGCTGTGGATTGTCTCATTCTGTGATCCAGGTCATGCTTGAATCACATCTGCAGCTTTGTGAAGTTTCTGCAGGAAGCTGAGCAATGCAGCTGTCTCTAATGTACTGTGAACCTTGAAAGGAATTTCCTTTCAAGTAAGAACGGAAGTAGTTTGTGTGTGGGATGATGGAGTGAAGGGTTTTATTTAACAGAAAATAAAGGGCAATTATGTGTGTAAAACAGCCACACATCCTAAAACAATCCTAGTAGGAAGGTATGTTAGAGGTACCTATGTGCATACTTGAAAGAGTCTTGTAAACTTTTCATAAGCTGCTTCTATTTCCTAGGCTTTGGTAGAGGCAAGTGGTATTCATGTTTTTGGTGACTTTAAGTCTCACTGCTGGTCTTAGAGGTAGACCAGAAGTTGGAATATCAATGTGATTGCTAGCCTTTTAGAATTTACACGTTTAGTGAAGGACTATGGCTGAAGCAGAACAGAACTGAGTAACAGCCTAGACAGAAACCATAGAAGGGAATGCTCATAAGCTGTAATAAAGACGCTGAGCTGCAGCTCTCTACAAACAGATGGTTTCTGTCAGAGATGATGAAGGACTCAGTTTTCTTTAAAGGGTCTAGCAATTGGGTATACTCTGGTGTATATACGGGTAACACAAATTGGACGACCTCCTCCTCCTCTTCTTCCTCCTCCTGCTCCTCCTCCTCTTGCTCTTCTTCTCTTCCTCTTTCTTCTTGTTGGGAGGAGGAGGTTACAAGGGGAGGGGGACGGACCTGGGAAGACTGTGAAGTAAGTATAATAGGGGCTCATGATATAAAATTCCTAAGCAATCAAAAATATTTTTTTAAAGAAAGAAATCCAAAGCAAGTGTTTGCTACATGCACATATAGCAACAAGTTGCAAAAACAAAACAAAAATAACCCAAAAACCAACCAAACAAACAAAAAACCATTGCCACCTCAGAGCATTTATTTGAATGCCTGAATGAAACAAAGCCAGGGACTTTGGTCTTGCCTTTTTCCTTTATTCTGTCATATTCTACTTTATTAAAAGCATTTGTTTTCATGGCAAGGCACTTTTATGATTGTTTATTTACAATAAGGGAAAAAAACCCCCAACAACCTAGGACTACATTTAAGTTCTAGGGGAACAAGAAATTGCACACCACCTGGAAGAATAGAGCAGGTTTTCCTTTTCTTCTTGAAATACTTATCTCATGAGGTAACTTGAAAAGTATCTCAAATTGCTCAGCCTGCGAAGAAGACATCCGATCTCTGGCTTTACTCCTGCAGAGTGAGTTTGAACACCTCTACAGATTCATTTCTTAATGTTAAAATTATGCAGTCATTGTTCCTTTCCATTGCTGGACATCGCTTGTAGAGTGTCCCTATAAATTTGCACACTGGGTTTTATGGCATTGGGCAGCTGAGGCAGAAGGTTTGGAGGAAGCTGATCTGCTGGCTTTAGTGGGTGAAGTTGCTGTAGTTCATATCTTACTTTTCCACCTCGCCACTGATTATTTATCCAATGAGCGTAAGCGTACACGTTGGTTTTGAAAGCTGAATGAGAACACTTGCCCTTTGTCTGTGGCTTGTTTTGATTCTTACATCTGCTCCAGAAAGGGTTTTAAAGGGCCACTGAAGATGCCATATCATCTGTTTTTGTTTTATAAGACACATGGGCAAAATTATGCCCTAGAAGTTCTATAATGCCTTACTTTTTAGTCTGCAGGTTGTTTTCTTATTCTTGTGTTTAAATGAATCATTAGAGCATGCTTATGGGTTTATTAAATATTAGTAATGTAACAGGAAAAACTGGCACTATTGGTATTTTTGTAACTTAAAAATACACATGTCAGTATTTTTTAAATATGACAGTGTTTGCCATTTTTAGATGATAGGCATAAAGAAAGCTGACAATACTTCATTTTGAGATGGAATAACATGCTAATTTTGTCTTGTATAGCTTTAAAAATTAACATAATTTGATTATGGCTTAGGATAAAGCATTGGTGCTTAATTATCTCATTGTATAAATCATGAAGCAGGCTCAAAGGCATTAAGTTATACATTGGGTCAGAAAGTTAATATAAGGCAGTACCTAGATTAAGATTGTCTGACTCCTGTGTTGGTTTTGTTATCTACCCTGTAAATATCTGCTAAGGGAAAATATTTATATGGTTTCAATTTACAAGAAGCTTTAAAAATGTAAAGCATAAACTTTTAGAATCTTATACTGGCAAACTTAATACTTCAGGGAAGAAAACCACAAAAAAGCGGGTAGACCATACTCTTGGAAAATGGGCTGCATGGCTTATAGAGCAGAGTTACTGTCAGCTGTCTATGTCTTTAAAAAGACAGAAATGGAAAGCTGAATGATATAAAAATCAAAAATAATGAACATGCTATCCACAGGAGGAGGATGTAGATATGACAAGCAGATAAATATGAGAATTATCAGCTCAATAATAGGAAATACCAAGCTCCAGTAAGCCATCTGACAAAGTAATTAACAGTTTGGAATTACCAAGGTTTGGCAAGTTAGGAAGAAACAGAAACTCCTAACTGCTGTTAGTTATAAATTTTCTTCTAAGTTTGAATAGTGACCAACAATTCACAGATATTGAAATTGTGTAAAATAGTCATAGGCCAAGGAAGGAATCTTAAGACATGGCATTTAAAAGTACAAGCAACAATAAGAATTAACAAATGGAATTCATCAATTAAAATTAGTTTCTGTGCTCCAGAGCCTATCACCAAGAAGAGAAAATATAGTCCACAGAATTAGCCAAAAAAAAAAAAAAAAAAAAAGATGAAACCCAAATATTGCATAATAGACACTTATTCTAGTAAAATGAAGAAAACAACAAGGAATTATCCTATGCAAAATTTGACAATTATTTATCTAACGGACATTTATATTTATCTAACAGACATTCACATAGTGAAACAAATGGGATGATCAGCATTGTTATTTATTATAGACTTTCAAGTCAGAACTGCAGCGTGATACTGCTTTTATATCTACTACGTATTACTCTTATAATAAAAAACTATAAGAAGTGATCAAATAGTTTGCTGAAGAAGAATGTATGTTCAGACATGCACTTGAATGTTTACCATGGCATTATTCAAAAATAACTATGAACTGTAGACAACCCAAATATCCATCAAGTCGCGAGCAGTTTAAATAATTACAGGGTTTTCTTTATTACACATTTGTATAATTTTACATACTAGAATAGGATCAGTAATGAAATCAGTTGTGTATGTCAGCTAGAACACATGGGTTTTCTTCCTCTTTTTTCTTTCTATTTATTGAAGACTTGGTTCTAGCAACTGCTGTCTATAATTAAAACACCAAATTAGGGTTCATACCTTGACTATTGTTTGCTTTACATTATGTCAATGACACTATTCCATATTTAAAACATGAACTTTAGTGAGGTAGTTTGCCACTTTATTATTTTTATTTACAATAAAAATCGTTTATGATCAAATTACGTTAGACTTGGTTCAAGTTGGGCTCTTTTTCTTTGCTAACATAGCAGAGGGGTCCACCTGTAATTGTCCTCTTTGGCTCAGGTCAAGGAAACAGTATCTCACTGGACAGCTGCTGTGTGTAACCGAGAGTCTGCTCCTGTTAACTTGCCCTTCATCCTTCAACATGGCTTCTTCCCACACACATCGAAAAGTTCTCGGGAGAAAGGCTCACTCTTAAATGAGTGTCCATTTCTTTTCCTGGTGGTGATGGAGATGAATTTCATTCCCCACACATAGCATAGTACTCATCCACAATGACATGCCCATCTGCAATAGGAGGATCTCATAGTCATAACAAAAACATATTTTTCTAGGATATTATTTTGATCTTTTCCTCATTCAGGGCCATGGCCTTGGATAGGGATGGAAATCAACCTTGGGCTTTCAAGTTTGTGTGTCAGAGATTTCATATCAAGCATGGGAGTGGTCTCACTATGAGCTGTAATACACGTGCAGCTGCGCTCAGACACAGACATGTAGTTTACATTCTGTCTGTACCCTGCACAGTGCACATAGAGAAAAGGGCACTCCTCCTAACTGCGGCACCTACACCCTAGCTAGAATGAAGGAACCACGGCTAAGCAGTGAGAGGTTGAGGAGCTAGGGATTGTGTGGTGAAGGGAACTGGAAATGCCAATGCCAGATGGGGAAAAGACCAGACTTCTTAAGTCATTTCCCACATTCAGCAGTACATGGAAACTTGTGGAGCTGACAAAAGAAATTCTGCTGTCCTAATCCACATCTATTGAGACTCAAAAATACTCAGAAATACTAAAAAAAAATAATAGGCTGGCAGGTGATTTGGGCATGCAGTAAAATTTGAGAAGCACCTGCCTACCCATTGCTGGAATCTCAGTGTCAGGTACAGAGATGAATTCCCAGAAGCAGTGAGAATTCAGGTAACATTGGTGAGCCACTATAGAATGCCCCAAGGAGCTTACTATAGAGATTAAGAGTTTTTTGACTAAATGATATTTGTATGGCCATATTTGGAATTTGGAAGTTTCAAGGGAGTAATTTTTATTGGTTATTAATTTAAGGTATTTTACTTTGTGTGCTGTTTTGTTTATTAAATGTAAATGACTGGTTTTTTTTTTTTCAGATCTAGTAGTGCTTTTAAAACCTCAAGATATAGTAGTAATTTTAGAAAATGGGTAAGGGCATTCCTCGGGTCATTATAGTGTATAAATTCTTCCCAGATATGATTTGCATTTTAGATATTTTCATTACTCTGACCATCTTATTTATTATGTATCAAGAACACATGATCTGTTGGCATCTTCTGGAATAACACATTTGTTTCAAACATAAATTGCTAGACTCAGAAAACCTAGCCAACCAAGAAGTTTACCCAACAGAAACCTATGCTGAAACTAAAACTCATGGTCATAGTTTTCATCTGACTGAATGTCTTCTATTTGCTCTTCAGTACCAAGTGCACAGCATTAAGTAAATATTACCAAATATTGCCGTAATACATCATTTACCCTTGTAGATATGTTCTATTCATTCAAGGAAGGTAGTAATAGCCCCAGGTGGGAACATGTTATGGAGATGAGAGAATATCAATACGAAGAACAGTTTGAGAGAAGAGTGGTGTAAGTGACTGAAAAGAATGTATCAACCCAGTTGAAAACTGAAGGCTACAAGGGCAGTATCTAGGGAAAGAACAGAATTAAATTATTGTAGGCGGGAGATTCACACAAGCACGATCTTGAGAACTTACAGTTGTGGCAAGGGGGGGGACTGATGGAGTGAATGTAGAAAATGTACTAAGACTCTCCCAAAAGAAGGAATCCCTTTTCATACACTGTTTCTTAGCTACAAGGCTAAATGACATAGTTCCATAATATTTACTTGGTATAGACTAGCAAACATAAGACATTGAGTCGGATGAAAACTGACCATGAGTTTAAGATTCAGAATAGGTTTCTGTTGGGTAAGTCAGTTGAGTGTCAGATCTATGGGAGCAGGGAAAATTGAGGTGGAAAGGAAAGGGTGAGAAGGGGTCTAATGACCCGGGTTAGGAAGCAAGTGCTTTTCCTGCAGGTCGCATAGATCCCTGAAATAAGCTATAGGCAAAATAGCATACTCATAGTTCTCATTGTCTTCCTCTTTAAGTTAATAGCACTCCCACCTGTAAATTGATTAAGACTCCCTTGACATTGTTTTTCTTTTTCTCTTAAGTGGTAAATATAAATTCAAACATCATTTTAATAGTATTCAAACTGTCCTCTGATAGTGTTCTATCTGAGATAGTTGCAGCCCCCAGACTGCAGCAGGCGATCCTGTGAAGGCCAGGGTCAGCTTTGCAAAGGGCAGACTGCACTGTCTTCACTCTTGCCCTTCAACATGCTCCCCCCTCTGATGTAGCCTGTATAACTCATGCAGAAACCATACCATGTCCATATACCTCGTGTAGAAAGTGACAGAAAATTTTCCTGGGACAGTTTGATTAATGAGAGTAAGAGGAGGTGAGAGGCAGGCATGGCTGGAGGTGCCGAGGCATTTCATGGTACCATTAGTTAGAGATGAACTAGGGAGTAGCCCCTAATTACTACATTTCTCCTTTTCTGTTTCATAGCCTAGTCATTCATATACCATCCCGGAATGGCATTCACAAATAGGCTATTCCTGTGCAAGCACTTGACTTTGGTTCTGCTCTTTTAGGAAAATAAGGTTATGGCAGGGGCTTCAAAGTATGTTCTTGGTAGAATCATTTCTCCACATCTCTTGAACTACCACCTATATATGTGCTTGCTTGCTTCTTTGCTTGCTTGCTTGCTTGCTTGCTTTAATGATTGTGGTAGTCTCCTGGCTGCCTTTGTTTTGCTGTCTGTAGTCTTATCCTAACAGGCAGAGGAATGTTTCCAACAGGCCTTCTCCTATCAGGTCTCCATTCCTGATCTCGTTCTTCCTCTCCCTGGACATGCTATGCTAGGCTCAGCCATTCCCTTATAACACAGGTGTGTCTGGGACTTCTGCTTGTTATTCCTTCTTTCCAGAACATTTTTCACTTTTCTTCATGGGTCACTCTCTTCCTTATCTTTCTTTGCAAGAAATGACGTAATAGTGAGAAAATTCTAGGTATCCCCAGAAGTAACTGACCATGCATGCTTTCTTTGCTTTTCCATTTTGCACTACACTTTTAGATATGTTCATGTGATATTGTCTTCTCTCTCTGTCTCTCTGTCTCTCTCTGTCTCTCTCTCTCTGTCTCTCTGTCTCTGTCTCTCTCTCTCTCTCTCTCTCTCTCTATCTCTGCAGTAACTGAAAGGGCTGTGTTGGCTGAGAATTGTATTTACTAGGACTAGGACAGTATGTGGTCAGAGCATGGTATCTTGAAAGTGCTCAGTAAATAATTACCTAGTGATTGAAGAAAGGCATACTTTAACAAATGTAATTCTAACTGAAGTATAAAGATAGTTAAGGTGAGGTAGGACTAAGGAAGAGACACTGAAATAAATGCTGGTGATGACCAACCGAGCAAAAATCATCAGGACCTCCTTGTACATCTTTCAGTAGAGTCAACAGAGAGGGGAGGAAGGACAGACATATATAGAAGATTCTGATGAAATTATTCTAGCCATTTCAATAAAAATGACAAGGGAATTTTTAAAATATTTTTTATTAGGTATTTTCCTCAATTACATTTCCAATGCTATCCCAAAAGTCCCCCTACCCTCTCCACCACCCATTCCAAGTTTTTGGCCCTGGCGTTCCCCTGTACTGGGGCATATAAAGTTTGCATGTCCAATGGGCCTCTCTTTCCAGTGATGGCCGACTAGGCCATCTTTTGATACATATGCAGCTAGAGTCAAGAGCTCCGGGGTAGTACTGGTTAGTTCATAATGTTGTTGCACCTATGACTCTAAAGGTTTAGGGCTTTGCCAGCTATGAGTGATGGCTTTCTCCATCAGAGAATACTAAAGAAATCTGATTAAGTGGAGCATGGTAGTATGTGCCTATAATCCCAGCATTTGCAGTGCTGATGTAGGAACATTGTGAATTTGACAGTAGTGAGGATATCTTAGTGAGACTCTCATTTTCTTTTCTTAAAAAAAAATTCAGGAAGAGATGGGGGGAGAGTTCTCAGGAAAGATGAGGAATGGTTTCAGATATGCTGTTAGTTTGGATGTATAACTGAGTATTCTGAGTGTTAAATGATCAGTTGAATATATAACATTGAGTCCAGGAATACTGTCAAGTAAGCTAATAATGCTGAGGGAGCAGTCTTGCGTAAGCCAGCAGACCCATAGTCTATGTTCCCATGCACAACAGTTCCCAGTCATTCGCCCATTTACATATGCTTTGTCTATCTTTTAAAAATTAATAGGAGAGAATATAAATCTCTGTATTTCTCTGTTAATATTTTCTCATTGCTTAGTTTCTCCTGCTACAATGTGGAAATATGTAAAGCAGCATGTAAGATGGTCCCTTGGCTTGTCTGCCTAGCTTTAAACCCAGTGTTTCCATTTTATAACCATCATCTTTTATTGAAAACATGTCAGAGTACATTTTTCCTCTGGTCACTGGAAATGAGTAACTTCTTTAGCAAAACATTTGGAATACATGAAATTTTAAAAAGGTTAAAATGTGTTCAAGTAGGATTCTTGGCATGTATGTATGTTAACAATACCCAGTTATTAATAGTTGTATTCTTCACAAACACACTTGTATGTACTTTGAAGCTGAGATTTTTGCCAATAGCCTCCATACCTCAAGTGATTTTTGTTACCTTATTTAGTAGAGCAGAGTGAAGCATTTTGAAGTGGTCTTCAGTCTACAAATTATTAAAGGATTTGATTTTTTCAAAGGGACCGTGTTATTGGAAAGGTTACTTGATGCAGCTTGCTGAGCCAGAATAGCAACAGAAAAGTTTCTGGAAATGTATAGAAATGAAGACAAAATTACCCAGTCTAATCAATGATCGTCCCTTAGTTGGCAGGAGCACACCCCACTAAGGGCCACCCTTGACCCACCTCCCTGTAATCTTGTTGTTGTCTCATGCCCACAGTTTGCAGTGAAGTCTGTCATTAAGGATTTCTTTCTTTCCTCTCACTGGAAACTCAGCAGGGTTCAGAAGCCTTGGAGGCTGGTTTGGATAACTCTCAGGAGAGGCTGATTCTGGATATACATGACCTGCGTTTGGTGCGAGCAGTGAAATCACCGTTATTGCTTTCTTGTTGGAAGGAATTGTGAGAACCATAATTCAAAGATCAACATAGCTCAGATTCATTAAAACTCAAAACACCTGGCTATTTAACACACTTCATAAACTTAGGATAATTGTGTTTTTTTGTGTGTGACTTCTCAGAGACATAGACGATGACATTTGTGTGTCTATATCAAGAGATTGTAAGGAATTGTGTCACATGATAAGAGAGGCTAACAAAACCCAGTCTTTGTGAATGGCAAATGGAAGATCCAGAATGTCTGGTTTTGTAGCCAGTAGGCTCTGGACCAGGAACATTAAGGTTTACATTTGACTTTTTAAAAAATTCATTATTTTTAATTATTTTATTAGAGGCTATTTTATTTTTATTATTATTATTGTTACTGTTACTGTTAATGTGTGTGGGAGAGATTGGAGTGGCTATGCTTGGGGGTGGAAATGTTACAGATTGTCTATGGAGGTCACAGGACAAATCTTTGCAGTTGGCACTCGCTCTCTTTATACCTTTACCTGGGTTCTAATGGTCAAACTCAGGTTATCTGGCTTGCCATGCAAAGGTCTTCAACTTCCCAATGATTTTGAAAGCTACCATTCTGAGGATACCTGCTTCCTTAAGAGTGTGGGCTTCATTCCTAACTATTCAAATACTAACACCCTCAGAGAGCACGTATAAAATGACTCAGTGGGTATAGTGTCTGGTACTTATGCAATAAATACATGACTTTAGATCCCAGTACTCATGTACAAGGTGGTGCCTGTCTGTAGTGACTCCACTCCTGGAGTGGGGATGTGCAGATGAGCAGATCCTCCAGGCTTGGTCTTCAGATAATAGAGCCAAACTGTTGAGCTCCAGGTTCAGGGCAACCCTGTCTTATACAGTAGTGTGGAGAGCAATTGTAGAAGACTATTTTTAGAAGAGATGCTCATTTCCTTTGCACCAATTGCACACAAACACATAGACAGTAACAACCCATAGAAATACTCAAAAATCTCTGTCCCCTTACTAAAATTCTCTTAATAGGTCCCCCCAAAAATGACAGATTTTTAATCAAGTTACCTCCTTTATGAAGTACTGATTTAAAAAGAGGCCGGGCGTGGTGGCGCACGCCTTTAATCCCATCACTCGGGAGGCAGAGGCAGGCGGATTTCTGAGTTTGAGGCCAACCTGGTCTACAGAGTGAGTTCCAGGACAGCCAGGGCTACACAGAGAAACCCTGTCTCGAAAAACCAAAAAATAAATAAATAAAAATAAAAATAAAAATTGCCCTATAAATGGCCCACAAGTATTCTCCTTTCAGATTTTATGCCGCATTGTTATTGGGCAGTCTTGTGTGGCAGGTGTTAGTAATAATGCTTATGTTTTGGCCTTTGGAGCTTTCTGGCTCAGCCTGGTGATCTTGCAATTATGGCAGTCTATTCCTCAGTGATAACCTTGGTGATCTAGAAGAGAATAATCAGAGCACATCTCAACACACTGATCCAGTTGTAGTAATGTGAGCAGCATTGCAGGGTGCAAGAACTCAGGGCCATCCCCAGCTTCTTTCTAGCATACCCAACAGTGTTTGGTCTAATCTCAGAAAACTTCCATTGGAGGGTAAGCTATATGACAATCTGGTGCAGAGGCAGTGCCAACACCAGTTTGTCCTGGATGGTTCAGAATAATTTGAGCAGTGAGACTGTTTACCCTTATGAGTGAGTTTAGAAAGACTTGTTCTTAACATTGAAGTCCATGTAGTTCCCAAGAAGAGTTTGGCTCCATATTTTCTGGCACATTTCAGTCAACATTTAACTTATGATGTTAAGTAGAGCCAAGTGACTGCCGTATTGTGTTGGAGAACTCTGACTTCTACTCAGACCACAAAGGCCAGGACCAGTATCATCAATTTGGTTGATACCCTCAATGGAAAGACATAAGAGCTCACAGGTTGGGTGAAATGATTGCTGAACAAAACCTAGAAGTTCACACAGTATGATTCTACTGCCATCACAATATTTATATGACTGTCATCATCTGAGCTAGTGATGGTAATGTGTGACTGCATCATGATGCTACAATTCTAGCTAGAACATGCTGCAGGCTCAGTTCACCAATGTTAATGTATGTAGTAAATTTCATGATCACTTTATTTCTTCATATCCCTTCAGGTTAAAGGGTGAATCAATGGAATTTATTTTCTTAATGTAAACAATTAGATTTGTTTTTCATGCCCCGTTTATAAACCAGACAGACATGGTTCAAGTGGGCTTAGTTGTTGTAATTTACATCATGAACTCCAACAGCACCAACCAGGACTCCACAGCCAGCCTAGGACATCTCTATGCTAATGTTTTGATAAAGTCTCTGTATCCTTAGGAATCAAGTATAGTCACCTGAAACTGTCTAGTCTCCAATTTCTGTATGGAGATGGCAATGGGAATACCACTCAGATCCTTAGGTTTCACTTTATCTGAAATTGTGCTATGCCTGAAGGAGCCCGTCTCCACCAGCAGCCTTCTTTCATTGACCTTGTGATACTTTTAGAACATTTGGTGAGTAGACATGTGTGAGTGACTTGCCACTTCTGCCTTGTGATTTTTCAGGGTGTGTGTTCTGGTATCAAACCTTTAAGGTCTCGTTTTGCACTTCTGTCCCATAAAATTAATTTTCAAAATAGCCTATTTTAACATTTTAACTTATTGCATTTATTTGGTACTTGGGTGTACACTGAGAGATTAGAGGACAAGTTGAAGCCGTGAGTTATTTTCTAATACCATGTGACTTCAAGGGATTTAATTCCAGTCACCAGGCTTGGCAAAAAGTATTTTCATGTATCTTGCTGACCCTAAGTAACCTGTTTAAAATCCATTCAAATTAACACAGTAGGAGAGTGTTCTGGGAAGGAACATCTAGAGTCTGCAGAGATGTAGGACACATCAGATATTCTAAAGCAACAGCCACAGCTAGGAGATGATTTAGTCATATTTATCATGCAAGGAATACAGGATACAGAAGTGAGGATCGCTAGCACCCAAGTAAAAGCAAGATGTGGGAACATATGCTTGTGACCCAGATTAGCTAATTTGGCAAACTCCAGGTTCAATGAGAAACCCTGTTTTAAAAATAAGGCTAGGGAGATGACTCAGAGGCTAGAGTGCTCATGGGCAAACAAGAGAATCTGAGTTCAAATCCCCAGAGTATTGTGATGTTGTGGCTGTGGCCACCTGCCATTGAGTCCAGACTTGTAAGACAGACAGAATCAGTGGAACAAGCTCCCTTAGGAAGATTTTTGTTGTTGTTTTGTTTGTTTGTTTGTTTGTTTTCTGTGTAGTCCTGGCTGTCCTGGAACTCACTCTGTAGACCAGGCTGGCCTCTAACTCAGAAATCTGTCTGCCTCTGCCTCCCGAGTGCTGGGATTAAAGGCATGCGCCATTGCAATGTTGCCGAGTATTGCATTTGGTTGAGAGATCCTGCCTCAGAAGAATAAGGTAGAAGAGTAGGGGAGATGGAGTTCCCAACACCAATCTTGGGCCTCCATAGTCAGGTGCACATGTGTGCAAAGGTACCTGTATACACACACACACACACACACACATACACACCTATCCCAATAGAAGATAGAATGTGAATAGCAATGAAGGAAGAAGCTTCACAGTGACCTTAATCTCCACAGACACATGGACACACGGACACACCCAA
The DNA here is from genome assembly GCF_978045245.1 of Mus caroli. Classification (NCBI taxonomy): domain Eukaryota; kingdom Metazoa; phylum Chordata; class Mammalia; order Rodentia; family Muridae; genus Mus; species Mus caroli. The sequence continues at coordinate 18,136,396 of NW_028227258.1, forward strand.
CCAAACACACATGTGTGTGCGCGTTCACTTGTACACACACACACACACACACACAAACATACTCATGTATATACAAAGAAGTGGAACACAAATGTCAGATCCCCCTTAACAGAGATAGTTTCATTAAAAGGAGGTTAATATCTGGCATTTAAATGAAGTTTAATCTGAACTTTATAAACTATTAAATAGCCGATATTAAAGTAGATACTTTACCAAACCACCCTGGTTTGTTTATATATCAGAAAATATTAATACAATAAACCCTTAAAGCCAAATTTTTGCCTTTGTTTTCTGTTAATATAAGAGAATGTTACATATTAGATCATTGGTAATGAAAATAGCCTAGGGTTGAGGAATCTGTGTCTGGTGCTAACTTCTAGACAGGGCTCTGGGGCTGCGTGATGACATGGAGGTCATAACAATGGGAAGATGTAAATGAAAGCTGAGTAACTCACGACAACCCATTGACTCTTGAGAGAATTGTCTTCGTGTGATATGAAGGTAGGGCCCAGCATGATCTAATGGCTTCTAACCCCTACCCACTCACCCTTTTGTGGTACAATGGCAAATACATTTTATTGAGAGTTTTGGAGGAAATATGTAAACTATGATTTTTAAAGAAACATTACTATAACACTTGTGCCTGGATCTATTTATTCTCTCTCTCCTTCTCTCCCTTCCTCTCTCCATTCCTTTCTTCCCTTCTTCCTTCCAAGACAGGGCCTCGGGTAGCACAGGGTGGCCTTGAACTTGCTATGTAGCAGATGACCTTGAACTTCTCATCCTCCTGCCCCTACCTCTAGGATTTAGTGCATGTTATGCCATGTTTACAGGTCTCGGTTTTTAGTTCCTGAATATCAGTACCATAAAATGACTTTTATTTACTAGTTGTGTTTGCTTTTTATATTTTGTTTGAGATCATGGGTTGTGAATGGAAGTGCATTCCCATAGGGCCAGCACTCAGGAGGCTCAGGTAAATAGATGGCTACTTAGGAGAAAGAAGGGAAGGGAAGGGAGGGGAAGGGGAAGGGGAAGGGGAAGGGGAAGGGGAAGGGGAAGGGGAAGGGGAAGGGAAGGGAAGGGAAGGGAGGCGGGAAGGACAGCACTGAGAAGAACCCTTGTGAATGTAGTGATTTAATCTTACTGAATTATCATTACTGGCACACTTCTGCTTCTTACTCTGGTGCTGCAATTCCATCCAAACTTACAGATGTGAAAAATAGAAGGACAGAGAAATGTAAAGTATGTTTGGTTGGTTTTTAATCATTTTAGGATAAAAGATAAATTAAAACTTATTTGGTTAACAACTTTATTTAAATTAAACATCCAAAGCCATAACAGACTAATGTAATCTAGATTTGGTTATAATGGGAGTTATTATATGAATGTGGGAATCCATTTAAAACAATCACTATTATTTTACTGTTATAAAACCTCAAATCTCAAATCCAGATCTCACTGAATATTTTCATATTCCTGGTTACATGCTAATGATGACCTAGCTCCTTTAGCAGCTCAGTCTTTTTTAGAGCATACATTTATAGAAACCTGCCCTCAGTATTTCTTGGTCAGGGAAATAAAATAATTCAGTTGCAGTCACCACTGTTTAGCTGGAAGCCCCAGGTATGGCTTCCTGGTTTCCAACTTCCTTTCCATGGTGAATCAGAGGTGGGAGATTCAGAGTGATTTGTTTGTATCAAGCGAATGTTGCTGATTTGTGTTGTGACCACAGAAAGTCTTGAATTGCCAAGATACCTAGTGGGTATAACCTTCCCTTTGACAGCTAGAAATGCCCAGGGCCATGACTCCAAACAAGAATTCTGTCTTCTGACTGCAGTGTTGGGTTTCTGGAACATGGAACACTTTGATGAACACTTTCTTTGGAGACCCAGGTCCAATGTGGAAAAGGCTGTGAGCCTTTCATAGTAGCAAGATTTGCCTTGTTGATTTAGGTCCAATCTATGTTCTCCCAACATCATAACTATGGTAGTATTCACTGTTTCAGAAGTCTGTAGGAAGAGCTGGCAGAAGGTTTTTGACCATTCAGAACTGGAGGAGACATCAAATGAATGACCAACATTGCTGGAGAACTTTTAAAGGCAAAAATCCGAGTGTTTTCACTAAGCATCTTTAAGGGTTCCGATGCAATGAGTCACTGAGGCAAACATTGACTTTAAAACTGAATGTTCACAATTCCATGTTACATCTGCTCTGCCTTGGAGCCTTACTGTTTTGTCTCTCAGCTTCCAGGCAATGGAAAAAAAAAAAACTGCTCTTAGTGTCTAATGAATATTTATGCAATCCTTTTGACAATTAAAGGCTCATTAAAATTCACTTCAAAAGAAGAGATAAAGACACTTTTAAGACCAAAGAAGAATGCAGTGGTAAGTGGAAACTAAAATTCTTTTTCACTGGAAATTGTCAGGTCGGAAACTCTGCAGATGTACTTTGAAAAAACACTTCTTGGTAGAAGGCGCTTCTCAATGCTGGGTCCGGTTTTGGACTCAGACTCTCTGTGTTTAAATGTCACTTTCTACTCTTTCTTGCTCTATCCTACATAACCATGTAGAGAGCTGTGGACACCACTACACTCAACATGTGAGCAGTGACTGTGTACACCAGCCCCTCTGTCTAAGGAAAGCTTTCCTGCCACTTGAAACTGGCTGACACCCCCTGCACACTCCAGCCGTTTAGAATAACCCTTATTTTCCTCTTTCTAGAGTGGTGGAAGGTCATAAATAGAGAATCCTCAGATCTAATGGGGAATGTCTTAGCTCCCTGCATTTCATTCTTCCTCTAGTTTTGTTCCCACTATGATTTCAGCTGCCCTGGCCTACAGCTTTATCATGGCTCAAAACTTAACACATATAACTTAGGAAGGCCCAAACACATACTGATACGATGTCAGCACCAAAGTCCTTTATATAAATCTAAGTGTGTTGAAGCTGGAGCAACTGCCTAGCTTTGTTACTACATGGCATGCAAATCACTTATTTGGTAATAGAGATAGAGAAATGCCTGAGCATGACCAGATAGTGCCCTATACAGGTTACATGTGTGCTTACTAATTAGTAATCAATAATCATGAATCAGAAGTATGTATTGCAGTGAACAAGGAACTGATAGTCCTCATTTGATTATTTCTTTTTCTGTAAGGCTTTACACTGATATAAATAACATGCCCCTGGGCACGAGCAAATTATTATTCTGTTTATAAATATATTTCTTAAAAATTATACTACTTATTATTAAGAAACTGGCCATTCTACCTTCCACAAGATAGGGTTGTGACATTATACTTGTAAAGTGTCAGGAAGCTGTGATTGAACTCCAGTGTTAAATTATGGCTCATACATTAACACTAGCACAGTTTCCACTGGGAGCTTCACTCTTTTCACCACCTGACACTCTGAGTCAAGGTATGTTTCACTGGAACTACCCAAATATTTCTTTCTATTAATTCCTGCTAGGAATGACACTCTAGTTATGGATTTCCAATCAATTATAATGCATTTCTATGAATTAGAAATCCCTATGTGACTTGCATCTCAGGGAAAATGATGTCATCACATTATTGTTATATGTGCATGACCCTGATGAGAGCTCAGTACACAATTTGCCCATCATTTCACCCTGCTGGATTATCACTCCACTTGTAAAGTGTGGCTAAGTTTTACCTTCCTAGTAGAGAAGACAGCCAGTTGCTAACACAGGTTCTAAGTAATTGATAAAATACATTGACAATTGCCAGTCTCTGCCTTTTGCTGTATTCTATTAAGACATCTCTTTGCAATCGCAGAGTAATCCTCAGCTCCCGTCTTTTATCCAGCCACTGCCATATGTTGATGTCCACTCCCATTTAATTATGAGTACCAGCCACTGAAATACCTGAGTTGTTGAGTACAGAGACGGAGAGAAACCGTGAAGATGCTGATGTAAATTTTGGTGTAAATTACAAAAGTTCGAGAATCATGAAAAGAATTTGCCAAGTGTGCATAGAAGTGAGGAACCTAAGTTCTTGAGCTTATCTCTTTCCAAAATTAACTCTTTATATGTGGGAACATTTTAGGGTTGGAGGGATCCAGCTATTTTGTATCCTGCAGGCATATATTTCAAATGGTCTTTAATGGTTTTATGCTACAGTTGGTTATCTTTCCATCCACCTGTGTAGTAGATATATTGTTAATGTAAAACTCTTTTAAAAGTTTAGATATTTAAAAGTGTTAATGTCTTAAAAATGTTTGCAGAGATTAAAGTCATCATTGACTCCTTAAGTGGGCCAATTGATCTTGAATAATGACAGCACTGTGTTCACACAGTGCACCTGATGGTATAATATGAACCGTCCCAACTTTTATGGAGCAAACAAAATCCATGCTAGCCTAAGCTTTCTATATATGTATGTATACATTCTAATTTATACATGGGGGCACATATTCACTGCAGTGAAGTAACTCATTTGCAACTACTAAGTAATTAAAATTAATAGTGACTTGAGAAGTAACTCAAATAAATATAGTAACTTTAATAAGAGGCACACATGCTAGAAAAAAATGCAACTTTTAAAAATACCATTTATAAACTATATCATGGTAGATTTCCATGGAAACATTAAAAAACCTCATATACCTGATTCACAACTATACAAAGCAAGGCAAAGGAAGGAAAGAGCAACATGAGAATATAAAAACCATGGTGGGTATGAGAAGGTGTGGCCAGGGAGCTGACAGTGGTAGAAGGTCGAGCTAGAAACTTGGGTTGAATCGATGTATAAAGACTGACTTTCTTCCTAACTTAGAATAGATTGGGGACATTTTATAATTTTTCTTTACTTACTTGTTTGGTTTCTCAAACATACCCATGTGTGTTGTGAATTTTAAAGGCATCAGTAGACATGGGAGGGCAGAGTACAAAGGGAGACTGATTAGAGACTGGGGCCAATGGATAGAACAGAAGAGCTGGGGCTAATGAGCTAAGAGCTTGTGTTTTCTTTATTTCTTTTTAAGGATGCGATTATTTGTTACTCTTACAAGACATTTCTGACTGGATTGGAGAACCTCCAACCCTTAGGAAAACCTTTCCTTGGTGTTGGGGAAACAGATCAAATATAGACATACCTCCTCCTGCTGCTGCTGCTATAACACTGTTCTATTTTAGTAGAGTAAAAACAGGAATATGGGTAGTATCTTGACATGAAGTTAAGACTATATGTGGGCTTCAGTTTTTTTTTTAATTTTTTAAAATTTTTTTACAAAATCAGAATACTTGTGGTTACATGTCTAAGCTGTGGAATGATGTGCAAACCCATGGGAGCTCTTAGAACAGTATTTTACATGTGGCAGACACTTTTACATGTGGCAGACACTTAGTCTCTAATAGTTTTCATCTCCATTTATGGGTTACTTACTGCAGAGATTATTGTTTTCCTACTTGAAGCATGCCAAACCCAGGAGTCCTGATACAGTAGAAGATCTATTGGCAACACATTTACTACATAAAATTTTGAGATGATATTCAAATATTTTAGAGAAAACATCCATAAACATCTGTATATTCTCTTCATATGAAAAATAGGGAGTTAGAATCTAGCAAAATTATTCAACTGTGTTGCCTAACTACGCTACCAAAGGAAGACCTAAAATACATGATTAAATGAAGACAAGCTTTGAAATCTATTTCATGCTTTCTGTAGCTCTGCAACATCTACCCAAGTATGACTTCTGTATCTCTTTAATACATATATACACATTCATGATTACCCTGCAAAGCATAAGATACTATGCAAATATTTATTTACTGTTTAAAATAGTAGCTAATATTGTATAGCATTTACCAATGTCTTATCAGGTGTATTGCTTATGACATGGACCACTGTTTATAAGCTACAGTTATGTGAAGTACACCAAAGACAATTTGACATGACACACTAATGGGCCCTAAATGTACGGGAATCATACTAGTATGTTTATGAGATATATGCATTTCTCTCTGTGTCTCTCTCTGTTGCTGTCTGTTTCTGTCTGCCTCACTGTCTCTGTCTCTGTCTGTCTCTCTCTGTCTCTCTGCCTCTGTCTCCCTGTCTCTGTCTCCCCCACCCCCTCTCTGTTGCTCTGTGTCTCTGTCTCTATCCCTCCCACTCCATGTTTAGGCCAAAGATCAACCTTAGGGGTCTTCCTCTGTCACTCTCTGCCTTATTTTTGAGACAGCATCTCTCACTGAACCTGGAGATCATCAGTTTGTCTAGACTGTCTGGCAGTGAGTCCCAGAGATCGTCCTGTCTTTGCCCCTGAAGTTGTAGGATGACAGATGCATGGCTTCCCATGTACCTTTTAAGTGGGTGTGGGAGATTCAAATACAGCTTGCAGAGAGAGCACTCTACTCGCCCAGCCGTCTCTACAGCCCTTGGTATTTGTTTCTCCAGAGCTACCACACTTATATGTCAGTAGTCGTAGGAACCATGACCATGGAGTTTATTCATTCCTTTTTCTTGTAAAGCACATTAGAAAGTGGCTAATATTGGCTAAAAAAATAGAATATATGAGGTATGTGTTAATTTCTACCAATAATAAGTACAAAGAAGTAATTATTCCTGTTCTATTGCATGTTCTTCCCTGTGTGTATTTTCACCTCGTGTACCATTTTTAATTCACTCTGGATTTTTGTAATATCTTTATGAACTTGTAGTGAAATTTGAACACTTTTCCCTTGCATACCTTACAGTCAAACTTTACTGACAAGTGTTAACCATGCATTTTCTGACAAGTGAAGTGACTGGCATTTATTAGATATTCTTGTTATGTTCATAAGGTCATGCCCTAAATGCTGTAAATAATATTTCACTCACTAGTGATATACCTGTGATAGTCATCATTGTCCCTATTCTTAAGGTAGAGAAGTTAAGATTTAGAGAAACTAGTAAATTGATCTGAACTCCACTTATGAGCTGAGTCTCCAACCTCTGGGCTTTCTTTTGCAAGTTGCTGGCTGCTCACATTGGCCTCAGAGACTGTTCAGAAACTTCTCTCAACTCAGGCTACTGTGTCTGGCCTTTTAGTTAAAATTTTATTTAATTGACCCTCTCTGTCAAAACCTGTGGTTTTTAAATTTGGAAATTGTGTGCCAAGAGGGAGAAGAGAGAAAAATCCAGCCGTGTTACTATCTTCTGTTTTTAGTGTCATGAACTGGAGATCTTACAAAGTCGCAGCTACAGAAGAGCATCTCCCAGGCCATCAGAGGCAGACGTAAAGAGTGGGGGTTGTTAGTTCTGTCTCAGTAGTTGATCCATGAGACCCTTATAATAGGAAGCTGTTCACACACCAAACTCATCCATAGAAATGTATTGCGTGCCTTGGGACCTGGCGTCTAGAGTGTGAGATTAAATACCATGCTTAAAACATTCTGTGAGCAAGGTACTTCTGTATTCCTCAGACCTCCGTATAATATGGGTAAAGAAAACAAAATGTAGGAAAAGAAGTCTGCTTAGTGTATCCCTTCTTAGGATGTTATATGAAGCAGCATGTGATTTTTCTTCAGTCAGAATTAGCCATTTCCTGAGGCTCAGTTGAAAGACTAAATTGTGCTTAGAAATAAAGATTTAAACTAAGTTCCAGTCAAGACATAAACATAAATTTAGAGGAAAATCTGTCTCAACATCTCAGTCCTTTAGTGTTCAGATCTGGAAAAAGCATGCATAAGAAACAGAGGTGCTTGCTATGCAGCTTAAAACCCATCAGATAAACAAGCACCCCTCCCAGTGGCCATTACTGACTACCACATTTGAGGAGTGTTTCCTTTTTTAAATTACTGTCAAGAATTGGAATGCTTTGTATGTTTCATTTATTCTCATATTATTGGATTCCTTTTTAAGTGTTTGTCAGCCCTTCATAACTTGAAGAAACTCAGTTGTGATGGATTGATTGTGGATCTGTAGCTTCCTTTTAATATTTAAAGACTGACTAAAAGCCTAAAAGCATAGCTTTCCATTCATAACGTCTTCCTAGCGTGTTTACCACACTCAGTACTTTTATCAGTGATCTGCTGTTTCTCAATGGAAAGATAATAATTATGTTATAAGAAGGATCACCCATTTTATTTTCTTTTAAAGGAGATTATTTTTGTTTGTGTGAGTATTTTGCCTGTGTATGTGCACCATCTGCCTGCAGTTCACATAGAGGCCAGAAGAGGGCGGTGGATCTCCTGGATAGAACTGGATGTAAGGACACTTGTGATTCATCATGTAGGTTTCAGCAACCCAAGCTGACTCCCTTGGGAGAGCAGCAGTGCTCCCAACCACTGAGCTATCTCTCCAGTCCCCAAATTTATATTTTCTTTATTGACTAAATATTGGCACTGTGGTTAACTCACTAGATAGAGTGCTTGCTGAACAAGCATGAGACCTTGAGTGTAGATCTCTAGCGCACACATAAAAGCAGGGCAGAACTGAGTTCAAACCATAACTCCAGTGCTGGAGTAGGGAAGAAGTTGGCAGAGAGGCAGGCAGGTTCTGGGATTCTTGGCTGGACAGAGTCACTGCAATGGTGAGCAGTTAGTTGATTAACAGACCTTGTCTCAAAAAAAAAAAAAAAAAACCAACAACAACAACAAAAAAACTGAGCATAATGAAACCAAACCAACCCCACCACAAACAGCAATAAAAACAACCCAAAAGATAGAAGAAAATACTTAACATTGACCCCTGCATGTATGTTCATATATGTCAGTGTAGTAGTACCCATGCTCAAATCTTATACTTCTGAGTCTTCCAGAATTAACATTCCTCAACTCATCATAAAATATGGACACATTTATATTTTTAATTCAGAAGACTAGTAAGAACTTGTTCTAGTCCTCAAGACATGTTCACACATATCATTGTTTTGACATATGCTAACACTTGCAATGCCGATACACAACCAGTGATGGATAGATCACTGGCACACAGCAAGGCAGAACACCAAATTCTCATCATTGTTGGAGAAAATGCTAAATAGCTCCAGATAATCCAAACAAAACAGAAAAGCTTTAAGACTGCCCTAGGTGGAACAGTATTAATTTTATTAAATTTCCACCTGAGTGAATGTCACCTTCTGTCAGCAGAGATGCAGAATATGTATGATAAAACCCTTCAGTGTATCGAAGATCGGGGGTTTTCTTGAGATGAATTCTATGGAAAGAACTGTTTCCATTGGAGAAGGACTGATGGTCAATGGCTGTGCTGGTCAGTGGTTATGGATGTATCCCTCAAAAGGAATAAAGTGGGCCTGTCACTTCAGGGAAAACAACTGGCATGGTTACCAATGACAGAATGGAAAGCATCAAGGAACAAACAGGATTTTGAGGACAGTGGTGATGGGGCTGAGTCAGTAAAGTGTTCCCTGCACAACCATGAGACTCTGAATCTGGATCTTCAGAACCTAAAAGCCAGGCTTGCCAGATGCACCAGTAATCCTAGCATGGAGAACATGAAGTCAAAGGAACCCTGGGGTTTGCTGAGCAGCGAGTTTAGTCTAATCTGAGAGACCCTGTCTCAAACAGTAAAGACAAGACCACGTGAGGGCGACACACGAAATCAGCCTGGGCTTTCCAGATGCGTGTGAACACCAGCTCCTCCTCAAAAAATTAGGATTCTAAGAGCTCACTGCCACATAACTCATCTGCATCACACAGTGAGCCAGACATTATCAAAACCTACCGCCCCATTCCTTTGCAACCTAGGGTTTTACTTAGGGCCTTACATACGAAAGGGAAATATTCTATTATTGAGCTATTTCTCCAGCCCTAACCTGCAACCTATTTAACATAATTGCTTTTTCTCTTGGCTTTTTTTTTTTTTCAGCCCAGGGGTCTGACCAAAATCACCCAGAAATCATTTGCAAGACCTCTACTTGCCCCATCACAGAGAATGTGAATTAAATAACACACTAGCCAAATTACGAGTGCAGGAAGTTTCACTACATAGCCACGTGGAGATAATCATGGCCTTCTGAAACCACTGACTGATTTGTATTGCTTCTCGTCTTTTCTGTTCAAGCCTTAGAAACTCTCTAGTTCTTAGAAGTCTTAATATGAGCTCAAATGGGAGTGGATTGCAAGTCCCAATACTGTAATTAGGAAGCAAAACAAACTGAGAATGTTCGGAATAGGGAAGGACATATCATAATTAAGAGCAGACAACCTTTTTCTTCAGTGCATTCAGAACAAAACACTGTTTCTCAGGGCTCTAAAGACTGGGCCACAGTACTCTTTCTGCATATTGAGACTTATTCTCTTTATACACAATTCAAATATTCTTCTGGTGAATGCAGTTACAGTTTTGGTTTACCACACTATAGTATTTCTCTCTTCGTTTTCTGTTATGTCATAATCTGTTCCCAGTTACGTAGCAGAATTAAAACACTATCAACTGAGCCAATCTCTATATCTACATCGACATCCGAATCTACATCTATATCAGGATAACACATGATTTTTATTTAAATAGATTGTATAGAAGTAATCTTAGACACATTACTGCTAGAGCACTCTAATAAGGGTGTATATACTGCTCCTCTACATTTTTTAATAAAAGCTTTCTGTTCATTTAATCCCTATCTCAGTAAGTTTATTAATGCAAACTCACAAGCATAAGTAATTTGAAATGTGCATAATAGCCTGTAAATGCACAAATGTAGACTACAACCTTAAAGTCTGCTTGAATTTAAGTGGGTCAAGCAAGGGATACACACATACATCTGTATCTAATATATACTAAGAACTCTATATATTCACAGGATCTCTCATATATATATAATAGAAATGATTTCCTGTGTTTTGGGCCAGTTAGGTTTTGATCTGTTTTCATTCTTCCTGCTTATGGACTCATGGTTTTAGGTGTTAGAAAGCCTACACGTTCTTCCTCCAAGTGCTTTCTTGGTAAGGGTAGGAGGTAGGGGTATTGTATGCTAGGATGTCAGTGGTGTCCTTTAGGGACAACTGTTAGCACCCTTTGTTTGCCCATTCAGGGAATTGGGTCACCAGTTAAGTCAGCTTCACTTCTTGCACAGAAAAGTGCTAACTTAGACAGGTGTGTTTAGCCAAGTTTTCTCAGATCAGGTAATGAAGTCAGTAAGTATTCCATAAACAAATACCTTCTCTTGTGTTCCCTGAAATAGGATGTCTGCTGCATATGCCTTATTTAGTCAGCATCATTGTACTGGGTTCCCCCAAACAGACACACTGTAGATTCACAGATCAGTGACATAGCTCAGCCAGAAATTGTGATTCCTACACCTGTTTGGAATCCAGTTACCCTGTTACACGTGTGACTTGGTCCATTGTGAGAGATGGTGCCTGGTTACGGGTTCTGTGTGTAAGTTTCTACGTTTTGATATAAAGCTGTAAGCAAAACCTCTCAGGCTTTCCTTTCAGAGTTCCCTTGCCTTTTCTTCCCAATCAACTCGAATTCTCTTTGTCCTAAAGGCTTTCTTCAGCTGGGCTGAGAAGCTGGGCCAATTCCTCTTTTGATGTAACCCAGGTGGGGGTGGTAGCTGGGGATCTGGGAGTGGGAAGAGATCCAGCACAGAAAAGGCAGGGAGGGCAGCTTTGGAGACAGCGTGGGGCAAGGAAAGGTGGTTCCCTAGGAGTTGCTGTGGGGTGGATGGGACAGGAGAGCACATTGGGAGAGCATTTTGTACCTGGTATTTCCTCTAGACTAAGTGAGAGGAGGGAGTTTCCAAGCTTGAGTTTTCAAGAATATTTTAAATTTTCAAGGAACCCTTTGGAATTGGATGACAAGATGTAGAAAAGGGGAGAGGGGTTAGAAAAATATCTGAATTTTTTTTTTAAAAAAGTTCTTTAAATGTTTTGAATAAAGAGACACCCACACACAGAAACACACACACACACACACACACTCTACATCTCCTATGCACCGTAGAAGAGTAGTGGAGGCTTTTGAGTTTGATGCTGCCGAGGGAAAGGTGGGGCCACAGTTTTCAGTATGGAGACTGGCAAATACAGTTTAGGAAGCACTGACTGCCATCTTTTTGCACCAGGAGTTTGATGCCAGCCATTGAGCACCGTGCTTTCTTCAGGACCAGTGGCCATTGGTAGGCATCGGTTCTCAAGCACTTGGGACTTGACTCTGTACGGTTTTGTAGTTTTCGTGACAAAACAAAAATGTGTTTGCTGGTCATATATTTTATTGTTCAGTGTTTGGTACTGTTAGTTAAATGAAACAGAAATGGTGACATTGGGAAAAGAACATTATTGGTTTGTTTAAGGCTGGCTGCAAGTTTGAGGTTGGAGGCAGAGGTGCTTTGAACAATCCTGCTAGGGAAAGGATCTGATGATTTCTGCGGTGTGGTTTTTATTTATTTATTTTTATTTTTTCTAATTAGCAATAGTGTACTATTCTTTCAGAGGGAGTTTGTAATGCCTACATGAATGTGTCCGAGCGGGGATCAAATTCCACACTCGCCTTCAGGTTCTTTTGACATAGCACACACCTGTGTGTTCTCTGCTCTGACCTCAGAAGTGTTTGGAAAAGCTTCTGACATCTGATGTGTGGAAACGACAGGCTTCTGACAAGAGACGTTCACAGTGTCCCTGTCTGTGGTGCTTCTGATAAGGTTTACTTTTTAGTAAACGTTATCCCAAGACATGTGAAGAATCCAACATCAAGAGTTCTGGGGTAGGTTCTGTTTAACTTCGTAGTGTTTTCTTGAAGCATTGGGTGAACATGTTACTGATAAATAAGTGCATTTAAATATATTTATAGTAAGATATAAAAGAGCCCTAATAGTTTTGTGTTTTGTTTTTGAAGAAGCCTTTTTCAATTTCCTTTATTATATGCTGTAGAAATGGTGATAAAGAATACAGACCCAGTTAAATTTTATGTTTTTACACAAAATAGGAAAAGCATTGCTTGATGATATACATTGGATCAACACCTGTATTACCCTAAATGTTGTCACATAAGAGACAACATCCAATTCCAGTAAATGTTCTCTGGGTATGAAGCCACTCTGAAATAATTTTCATAGCTGAATTATTGCCCCTTTTGAAACACAGCAGGTATTTTATATGTACTTTTATGTTAGAAGATACAGTAACCTTTTGTATTTCAGCATTCTGCATTGGGTTTTACTAAATTTACAGATTTCTCCTTTCAAAATCAAGCTGCCTTTGTCTCAGCAACAGCAGTTGATGTCTTGCAATCTGTTCAAATGAGTGGTTTCTGCTGTTTATCCTAAAATGCAGATAAATGGCTTTCAGCCCACTGTTTATAGTGGAATAGCTCCTGAAGAGAGTCAGCCTTATCAGCCAGTCTTCATGCCATAACTAATGATCTCTCTGCTTATACCTCCCTGCTGGAGAAAAAGCTTCGCACATTGCAGAGCCAAGAAAGAGCCTAGCACCGCTTGGGTGGGTGGACTGGATGGGAGGGTGCCTACTGGAAGGGTTTCTGACTTCTTTACTGCTAAGAAGCAGAGGGGGAAATCTTGCCTATATTTTTCACATGTACAAAGCTACCATGTTCTGAAATCTAGGGTAAAGGAACAGGAGAAAGTAACCGTAGAGAATAATTCTTTATTCCAAATTGCCTATTTAGTAGCCAATGTCATTTTAGTACTTTCTCGGCCAGTTAATATGAGGATAGGAAGAGAGACGCTTCATAAGAAGCTACTATGGTTTTAATGATGAAAGCAAACGGTGAAAGTAAAGTTTCCCTCTTATAAAAGGGAGAAAGAAAATAAATAGGCTCAACCAATCACTTACAAAGGTGTCTGTCTGTTCATTCCGAAGGTCATTCTGATCTTTCTGTAGAGAAACAAAAACAACTGTCCTAAACAAACTACTTCTGATTTAGTGGGGCTCAATCAGGTTAACTTGTATAGTAGTTAAAGCTGGTATCAGCCTCTGTTTATTTTGCTGGTTTGTGCATGCACATGTGCATGTATACGGGGGTACACAGAGGCATGACCACATGTGTGTGGAAGCTGGAGGGCAACCTTGCCTGCCATTCCTCAGGTGCCTTGGCTGTGCAGCAATGGTCTTGGAGCTCATAAAGTAGACTAGGATAACTGGCCAGCTAGCCTTAGGGATCAGATCCTCCTCCCAGAACACACAGGCTCAAACATGTGCTATCATACTAGGCTTCTCCCGGGCCCCTCACCCTGCAATTTTTGATGAGAATTCTCGGAGACTGAACTCAGGTCCTTGGACTTGCAAGGCATGTGCTCTCCTCAGTGAACCATCCCTCCAGCCCTGATTTGCTTTGTTTTTATGTGGAGTTACAGTTATTGCCAATTGGAAGGACTGCTGCTTGATGGCCGAAACATGTGCTGATGATACATTTTGGCAAACATTTTACTCAATCACATGGTTTCATGGCCCTGGAAGAACACTGGACTGCTGTAGTGGTTGAAGATGGCCACTGTCTTCTGTCTCTGTATTAGAACCATGATGGTTTCCAACACCCCCCCCCCTCCATCATCCCTGTAAGGCATGCTAATCTTTGTTTCCTTTCTTCCTTCTTCGTTTGGAGTTTGATATTATATGCACAATTTACCAGTATATTCAGGGGGAAATAATACAACATACATGTCATCTGCTTTAGGGAACTGTCAGTCAAAAATACACAAATAGGTGGGAGAAAACCATTCTGAAGGGCAGTTATTTTTCACATATCGATTTACTGTCAATCTTTGTTTTTACTTTTTCGTGGTTTATGTATTATAATAACCCACATATTGATGATAATTCTAAAAAGGAAGAAGGAAAAATCTTAAATTTAGAATAAAATGTGTGAAGATATTATTGGCATAAAGGGAAATAATGATAATAAGCCATCATATGTAGTATCCCAGTCCTGGAATTCCAGTATTTAAGACCCTGAGGCAGGAGGATTGACTTGGCTTTCAGGTCAGTATTGGCTACACAGTACATTTCTAGCTAGCCTAGACTACAACATGAAATCTCATCTCAAAAAAATAAAACAATATGTGGAAAGTAGAAAAGGAAAGAAATGTCAAGGAGACCTTTAAAGACTAAACTACTGAGGTGCCGAGTGTTGTACAGTCAAAAATAAAAAATGAAAGTACTTTGAAAAATGTTTTGAAAACCCAAATCATTTTTATCAAAAGAAGGACAGCTTGATCTGCATGAGGCCAGAATGTTCTAGTGTGTGCCTTACACAGATTTAAGATAGCACAGTGTTTATAATAACATAGTGTCACGTAAGATTGCTCCAAATAGTTTCTGCCCAGAATGCAGTACAACTGTTGTTAGCAATCTTCTTCTTACAAATCAAAGTGATGGTGGTGGCAGCTGTGGTGGT
Organism: Mus caroli; assembly: GCF_978045245.1. Classification (NCBI taxonomy): domain Eukaryota; kingdom Metazoa; phylum Chordata; class Mammalia; order Rodentia; family Muridae; genus Mus; species Mus caroli. The sequence goes on from NW_028227258.1 coordinate 18,151,715, forward strand.
GGTGGTGGTGGTGGTGGTGATGGTGGTGGCAGCTGTGGTGGTGGTGGTGGTGATGGTGGTGGCAGCTCTGGTGGTGGTGGTGGTGGTGGTGGTGATGGTGGTGGCAACTGTGGTGGTGGTATGTATGTAGCTGTAGAGGGGTGGTTCACAGCTTTTGAATCTCTATAATAGCCAATTCAGTATAATTAGCATGGACCAATGGTGCCTTGTTTCCCTGTGGTGTCACCAAACTCTGTACTCCAGTCTTCTTCCTCTATGACACTGTCCAGCTTTCGTACTTCACTCAGGATATGCAGCATGGATAAATGGAAACGTTAGGAGAAAACCGACATCAGCACCTCGCACCTTCCTTCCTTGCGCTTGGCACGGATGATGTGTAATTAGATGAGCATTCTAACAGGGCTACCTTTGTGTAAGGGGAAACCACTGAGACTTGTCTAATGCTGATGACAGAATGCACTTATGGGCATAGGGATAATTCTGCCTTAATTTTCTTCTATGAAGATGCCATGCATATACATAGATCTTTTCCTAATTTTAAAACAATTAACTTATATCTGACAACAAAAATAGTACCTAAAAGTCCAAAGCAACAAAAATATTCTTTTAAAATATATATACATATATATGTATATACATTATTATATACATAAATTATAATTACATTGTAGAGTTGATATAATTTTATTATTTCAGGCTTTTATTGTGCCTACAAATATTTTTCATTTTAATTTAATTTTTTTATTTCAGTATTTATTTGTTTTATTTTATTTCTTTTTATTTTTACTTTATGTATTTTGCCTGCAAGTTTGTCTGTGTGATGGTGTCAGATCTTGGAGTTACAACCAGTTGTGAGCTACCATATGGGGGATGGGAATTGAACCAAGGCCCTCTGAAAGAGCAATCAGTACTCCTAACCACTGAATCATCTTTCTAGCCCCCGTTTAGTTTAATTACTTAGTATTAGGAAAAGATGTATGGTTCCTAGACTAAGTTAAAAACTGTTAAATGTGGCAGAGAAGGTAGGCTCAGATACATAGTGTGGCTTTTTTGGCACGGATAAAAAGAATGCCATGGAGCCGGGCATGGTGGCGCACGCTTTTAATCCCAGCAGTCGGGAGGCAGAGGCAGGTGGATTTCTGAGTTTGAGGCTAGCCTGGTCTACAAAGTGAGTTCCAGGACAGCCAGGGCTATACAGAGAAACCCTGTCTCAAAAAGCCAAACAAACAAAAAAATACCATGTTAGTTTTGGCATGAGCGAATGTAACCAGGAGAAAGGGAAACTAACAAACTTGGGGACTCATATGCCATTCTCTGATTGACTCTTAAGGCTCTGTGAGCATAGTGAGTGGCCATTTCTTCTTCATCCTTTCAAGTCTGCAGTACTTTGATGGGTTATACATGAAAGATAATTCCGAATAGGCTTGGCTTTTCTAGCATTCCTGTGGTGACTGTAGAATTTACTTCTGGCTTTATCATGTCTTAACCACATCAGTAGGACGGTTGAGTCTCAAATAAAACTTTTCATACCCAAAACCTTCAACAAGTCAACCCAAATGATATAGCACGTTTGCTTTAAAAAAGAAAAAAGATACAAGCAACTGCAGTCATTTGGTCTGTCTTTCCAATAGCAGGAAAGGTTTGAAATTACAAAGGGAATCTGTAAACAATCCCTGAAGAAGGACCTAAATGTGAAATTATGCTGAAGCTGTATAGGAAACACTGTGTACTACAACAGTGTCCTGGAGAGTGGTGTTATTAATGTGGCCCTGTAGGTATTTAAGTGACGAATTTCAAACTATTTTCTGACTTGCATAAAATCAGAGAAAGCTCTTAACCATCTGATTTTCAAATGAGGCATAGCAATACCCTGTGGTCTTTCTGTCTGTCTCTGTCTCTGTCTCCCTCCCTCCCTTCCTCCTCCCTTCTCCCTCCCTCCCTCTCTCCCTCCCTTCCTCCTCCCTTCTCTCTCCCTCCCTCCCTCCCTCTTCTTCCCCCCTCTCCCTCTCTCTCCCTCCTTTCCTCCCTCCCTCCTTTCCTCCCTCCCTCCTCCTCTCTCTCCCCCTCCCTCTTTCCCCCTCTCTCTCGCTCCCCCCTCCATTCCAGGGTTTTCTTTTCTCTTTTACCTTTCCACTGTCAGACAACATACTGTGCACCCCAGAGCACGGCCTGACTGTAGTAATCTCCTTGGCCAGCTCATAATCAAAGGAGGGACTGAGGGAAACAGCTGAGCTGCATTAGGCAGCCTCAGACTGGGACACATTTCTGAACTGCTGAATAACACAGCACAGGTGCAGGATTAATGCTGCCCATGGTGCTGGGCTTTTTAGTGGGAACCTTAGAAATTCTGTATCTCCTTTTCATGTCTCATCCCAGGAAACTTGGCAACCAGACATCACACACACAGACATCACGCACACAGAAATTAAAAAAAAAAAAAGTGGGTAGTGAGAGAAACTTTCTGTCTTACAGTTTCTTGCGTCCTTCTCCAAGAAATGTAAGCTCCACAAAGCCAGTCCTTGTACATGCCCATGTGTGCACATGCATGTGCACCCCCACATGCACACACAGACACAACAAGCATGTGTGCATATGCACACAGTTTTGACTTTTTCTTAGCTCAGAAAGTGGAATGGAACAAATGAGAGGACTAAAACATCTGACACACAAAACCCAAATGACAAAAGTATGGTTTAGCTTCTCTGTCCTGACAAGTGTATTGTTTACTCTCCTTTATGACAGTTGAAACATTGCATACATTATTTAAGCTTTCATATTAAATGTATTGAACTCAGGCTGTCATTGCACCAGCATTGTCCAAAAATATTTAAAGTCAAATGTTATGATTGTGTAAAGTCCTTGTAGCATCCTTTATTTATAGCTTTTGACATTCTAAGTTCCTTTATTGAAATGGCATTCCATCCTCAATTTATAGATTATAAACATCAGAATTACATTTTTATAATTCTTTTCTTTTTCTTCCTTCCCTCCCTCCTTCTCTCCTTCCTTCCCTCTCTCTCCCTCTCCTTCTCCGTCTCTCTTTCTTTCTTTCCTTCCTTCCTTCCTTTCCTTCCTTCCTTCCTTCCTTCCTTCCTTCTTTCTCTATATGGCCTGGCTGACCTTGAATGCCTCCTCCTCCTCATGTCGCTACTTCCTGAGAACTAGGATCATAGGCATACACCATAACACCCATTCATATCTGATGCTAGAACTTAATGAATCCTAGACAAGTCCTGGACCAACTGAGCTACATCCCAGCCTTCAAATACTACTTTAAGAGACAAAGTTTAAAAGTATGAATACAAGGACTTAAATATGATTCCAAATGAAGGTTTTGTAAAAATAGTATGTAAGCCATTTTTAATATAGATGGCTATAATTAATTTTAATAAGAAAATGTACACCCTTGGAACAACAAGAGAAATGTCTTTTAGTAATTTATACCAATTTCGGTTTGGTTTCTAGAAAATTTTTCTATAAGATATGCAGTGTAGGAAAAATAAACAAATAAACAAGCACCACCAACAACAGCAAAGACCAGAGCCTTATGCACAGCGTGTACATTCTCAGCAGTTCATTTACAGAATTTTCTTGAGACTCTATGAAGGGCTTTGAATATTTTAATTTTATTTCAGTTAATTTTGTCATCATAAATAAACTGTTAAGTACACTGGTAATGATTGTAGGGTTTGTTTTTAATTTTGTAGAGAGGAAATATGTATCTGGTACAGGCAGACAAACTTCCTATCTTTCTGACTCCACGGTTACACTTTTATTATTGCATATATTGTATATACAACCTGTTCAGTTTAAACTGGCATTATGCTTCAGGATGTCCTGGGCTCGTTTGGCAGTACCACAGAGTAAGTTCTGGCACACTGGCAAGTTGAACATCCACCTTGATTAGCCCCAGCACTCTCAGAAACGGGGAACTGAAGGTACGAGCACCTCAGAAAGCCACAGCTCCTGGCTTGAAAATGGCCCAGGACCTAGCTGTTTTTATGGCGTTATCTTCCTTGAACCCACTGCTCAGTTTCTTTTCCAGCATTGTTGACCTAACTGACATATTAAGTAGGTGTGCCCATAAGGATTCAGCATGACGTTTAATGTCTGAACACATCATGGTGACTTGCTAACTGGCTCGTTTCCTTATGTTGAAGATTGTATCAAAGTGCTTATAACTACTTTATGTTCTAAAATATTTTGCATAATGTTATGTTGCAGTAAACATTTTTATTGACTCTCTGTAAGTTCAAAAGCATTACAAAGTCTGGGCAAAAGCCTAGCCGTTGTCTAAAATATAGGAGTGATGGTACTATACCTTTAAGTTCCTCTACGCTGACTCGGGCTCATAATTCTGCATCAGTGCAAAATAAGTGCGTGCAAATGTAGCTCGGCATGAATTAACACCACAAAAAAAAACAAGTGAGGCAGCGTTTACTTTCATTCAGTTGCTTTGTGATCTCTAGCAGGTTTTGAGCCTGATATTATAACGTGGGCATTTTGATCGTTCAACACATCCAGAGTGGTGTGGTAATGTGAGTGTGCATGCATAGGGAAAGAGGCACAGTGGTGGGGAACAGGGACGTGCATAGGTGTTTCATGAGAAAGGCCCTGTTTTCTAACTCTGGTCCATCCCTTAAGGCTCTAGCCAATGAATACTGTCATTCTTTATGGAGGCTTAGTTAGTCACTAAGGCCAATTAGTAAGAGGGTAGCTGAGTTGAGTGGGGGAGCCCATTTGTCAGGCTCCATTGGTCAGTGACCATATCTGTCACTTGACAGTCTCTTAGCAATAACATCGCTGGGAACCAGGGCCTTTCCATTCAACTCTGAGTCTCGAAAAGCAAGCTTCTCCTCCTTCCCCCTGCCCCCCCCCCATATGCAGTTTTCCTCTGGTCATTTTAAAATCAAAATTCCATTTGTCAGTTTTCTAAAATATTAGACAAACAACTAACTGTTCAAAGAAATAAACAGGTATTTAAACCACCAACTGGAAATAAAAAGGAACTTTATTGACATTATTAAATATACGAATGGGAACAAGGATTGCTAGCAGATTTCAACAATTCAGCACTTTAGCTTATTCTCCCACTTCTTTACCCAAGACAATGTGCAAACCTTTGATTTCCACTTCTTGCTCCTGTCTGCCCTCTAATGGAAATTTTGTAGAATAGAAAAGACAGCCAACATTTCAAGACTTTAACAATGATAATAGAGTGGAAAGGAAATTCTAATGTGGAAAGGAAAAAAAAAAATCACAGGGTCCAACCCTTAGTCAAAAAACTACAGGCAACTAATGAGATGTTCTTTTAATAAAACATCTGATATTTGGGCTATTTTCATTGTTTCTGATGTGCTTATCTTGATAGTTACATATTTAACCCTCTGCTTCCTATTTCAGCATTATCATTGTTAAAAATGTATTACATTTTAAACAAAATGATTATTTTTTGTAAGTGCATGTAATAAATTGCTATTTTTTAGGCAATAGTGATATATACTGTTTTGCTTATAGCCCTGAAACCCTGACTTCTATCTGTGAGGTTTTTATCTGTGGATTTTATTTGAGTTCAGTGCAATATGATATATGAAACTAACCCTTTTATAAATCCCTTCCCACAATTATAACTTTAAAGCCACACAGCTTCTAATTGGCTGTTCTGCACTACTGTGGATAGGCTATTCAGGGACTGCATGGCCTTTCTTTGGTTTGCATAGCCTGTGATGGGTCCAACGGGTCTGATCACGGCATTGATGATCTAAACTCTCACATCTGCTCTCTTCAGTATTCTTTTCCGGTTTTTACTCAATTTGTCCTGAGTTTTCTGGCAACTGTGAACTGTGACCTCATTCCTAGTAAATTAACTACGGACTAATAAATATCAACTGCATATACATCTATAAATTATCTCCTTGATCTGACTATCCAGACAGACACAAGGCACTCCTCACTAGTTCTGCCATATTGACAGCTTGCCATTTAATCAGTGGTAATCTAGTCGGAAGGAGGCACTTTCTCATCTCTCTGCCTTCGTTTACTTAGGTCATGTTGTATGGAAACCACCTTGGGTAGTTGAATGCTACCTATGTTTAAGTAATTATTAAATTATTGTCTCAATTATGAGTTAGTGATAGTTACCTATCTTTTTGGTGTTGTTAATGCCTTTCTGGTTTAAAACAGCTTGCATTCTGTCTGCATAAGGATTAAATGCAATGATGCATCTTCATCGTCTTTATATGTGGAGCAGCTTTTACTTGAGTTTTTTTCAGTGTTTCTAAGTTGGCTTTTGATTTAAAAAAAAAAAAAAAGGATCCTTAGAGTTACTAGACTTGGATATTTGTCTTTTGTAACTGAAGTGCTTGACCTAAGATTGTCTGTAAAATATTTCAGGCTGAGTATTCATGAGACATAATATAGTGTTTAGAACTATTATTAGAGTGTTGTTGTTGTTTTGTTTTTAATTTCAGGATATTTGCTTCTCTATAAGGAGACACCTTTGGGGTGGGACTGAGGTTTAAATGAGAATTAACCTGTTTCATTTTCTATGGACAGTATAGATTGCCTGAGAGTAAATTTATGAAATATTTTAAAACAGTTTTACATGAAAGCTTATAAACATTGAACTATGTGACTTAGCATTTAAACATTAAAAAGATTTGGGGGAGGGCTAGAAAGATGGCTCAGCAGTTATGAGCACTGTTGCTCTATCGGAGGTCCTGAATTCAATTCCCAGTAACGACATGGTGGCTCACAACCATCTGTAATGGGATCCTATGACATATTCTAGTGTGTCTAAAGACAGTTACAGTGTACTCACATACACAAAATAAATAAGTCTTTAAAAGAAAGGATTTGGGGTTTGAGGATATTTCAGATTTGAGGTTGTTGGGATTGTTTAACCTATAATGAATAGCTTGTTGATAATCAACAATATAGAATGAAGTAGGCTTATTTTCCAAAAACTTTCACAAACATGCACATAAACACACAAAAGCATGGTCAACCAACTGGGCATGGCTGGCTTGTACCTGTAGTCCTAGTACTCAGTAGAGTGAGTTAGGAGGATTTCAAGCTGAGGACATTTTTAACTACGGAGTGAATTCAAGGCTAGCCTGGGCTATATAATGAGACATCACCTTGAAAGAAAAGAGAAAACCAAACCAAAGCAAAGCTTGCCATTAAACCATTAGTATACTTAATGTCAGTGCTGCCAAGAACCCATTCACATGGCTCAACAGTGAGTCCCATGTGTGATGATGAGCTAAGGAACATGGCCATCTGTAACATGAAACTTTTATTTTTCTGGTTTTTTTCCTTGTTCATGTTTTTCATTCCATATCAGGATGTGGAAACAACCTCTTCCCCATTTTGAACAGAAAGGCAGTTTGTAAATTCACTTAAATTACCTCTTAACCATGATCGGTCTGATTTGCTAGCCCACAGATAAGTTCAGGTATAGAAACAGGAGTTACAGCCCATTTGGATGCAAAGAGGAAATTTCATGATGTAAAATTATTTCTCATAGATAATTTTTCTTCAACAGGTCAGCTATCAGCATAATGGTATGAGGCCAACCTCATGTCTCTCATGTACTTGCTTTAGTACAATGTAGAGATACTTACATTTCAACTAGTGTTTTCCAGTTACAATGACATCTATGCCTGTTTGCATTTCTCTTTAAAAAGTCTCCCCAATATCTCTAAATTAACATTCACACTGATACCCATGGCCTTTAGGCTTCGCACAATGGGAAGGATAACTGGATTCTTTCTCTACACCTTCACCATTGTCTACACACATATCTGCTCATATGCGGTACATGGGTAGAAATATCAGTTCCCACATAGTATGTTTCTATCACATATTCATTTTCAAACTGCACAATCAACACAAATAAAAAAAATGCATGTGTCATTCTGTTAATAATACATCATGACTATCTCCATTTCAAGGTCTTGTGACCTGCCTTTAAGGGGGTATTAGATTGAATCCTACTGACTTACAATATGTAGAATATTCATCTTCCTGGAAAGTTGGGTTTCCACTTGCCAAAGGCTCATTCCTTTATCTAAATCTCATAGGGATAGATTATCTCTTCCAGGAGATTTTTGATAACGGTGTATAGAAAGTACTTTGATACCTTGAATATTAAACTACATTTTGCTACCTTCATATTTGATTCATATTTTGCCCACATGTTGACCTTCACATATTGTATACTTTTCACCCAAATTTTTGGCCACTCTCTTAATCATGAGTGTAGTTTTAGTTTTAATTATGTGAGAATACAATGCCATTCTCAATTTTATTTTATCTTTTTGGTTTTTTATTTTTTTTTTATTGTTGTTGGTTTTGTTGTTGTTGTGGTGGTTTTGTTTTGTTTTGTTTTTATGAAACAGGGTTTCTCTGTATAGCCCTGGCTGTCCTGGAACTTACTTTGTAGACCAGGCTGGCCTCGAACTGAACTCAGAAATCAACCTGCCTCTGCCTCCCGAGTGCTGGGATTAAAGGCATGTGCCACTACGCCCGGCCTTATTTTATCTTTAATTGAAAATAGATTTCTGCAATTGCCATTTCAATCTTATTTTTATTTCTTTCACTCTTGACTCCGATTCTTTACAAACTGAAGGTCTTTTTTAATTCTGAAAATTTACATACTAGAATGCAGGTCTCTGCTGGGTGGTTTTATGTCAACTTGAAAGCTAGAGTCATCTGAGAGAATGGAGCCTAGATGGAGAAAATGCCTTCATAAGATCAGGCTGTAGGCAAGCCTATAAGGCATTTTCTTAAATTGTAATTACTTTGGGAGAGCAGAGTCCATTGCAGATGGTGCCATCCCTGGGCTAATGGTCCTGTATACTATACCAAAGTAGGCTGAGCAAGCCATGAGGAACAAGCCAGTAAGCAGCATCCCTCCGTGGCCTCCTATTTGTTTCTGCTTCCAAGTTTCTGCCCTGACTTCCCTGGATAGAGTTAGAAGCTGTAAGGTGAAATAAACTCTTTCCCTCCAAAATCATGTTCCCATAGTTGGTTGTTTACTACCAGTAGGTACTGGGAATTGAACCAGAGTCCTGTGTAAAACAGCAAATATTCTTGACCTTTGAGCCATCACTCCAGCCCCATCATTCTGATTCTTTTTTTTTTTTATATATTTTTATTACATATTTTCCTCAATTACATTTCCAATGCTATCCCAAAAGTCCCCCATAGCGCCCCCCACTTCCCTACCCACCCATTCCCATTCTTTTGGCCCTGGCATTCCCCTATATTGGGGCATATAAAGTTTGCAAGTCCAATGGGCCTCTCTTTCCATTGATGGCCGACTAGGCCATCTTTCGATACATATGCAGCTAGAGACAAGAGCTCCGGAGTTCTGGTTAGTACATCATGTTGTTCCAACAATAGGGTTGCAGATCCCTTTAGCTCCTTGGGTACTTTCTCTAGCTTCTCCATTGGGAGCCCTGTGATACATCCAATAGCTGACTGTGAACATCCACTCCTGTGTTTGCTAGGCCCCGGCATCGTCTCACAAGAGACAGCTATATTTGGGTCCTTTCAGCAAAATCTTGCTAGTGTATGCAATGGTGTCAGCTTTTAGAAGCTGATTATGGGATGGATCCCTGGATACGGCAGTCTCTAAATGGTCCATCCTTTCATCACAGCTACGAACTTTGTCTCTGTAACTCCTTCCCTGGGTGTTTTGTTCCCAATTCTAAGAAGGTGCACAGTGTCCACACTTTGGTCTTCATTCTTCTTGAGTTTCATGCGTTTAGCAAATTGTATCTTATATCTTGGGTATCCTAAGTTTTGGGCTAATATCCACTTATCAGTGAATACATATTGTGTGAGTTCTTTTGTGATTGTGTTACTTCACTCAAGATGATGCCCTCCAGGTCCATCCATTTGGCTAGGAATTTCATAAATTCATTCTTTTTAATAGCTGAGTAGTACTCCATTGTGTAAATGTACCATAATTTCTGTATCCATTCCTCTGTTGAGGGACATCTGGGTTCTTTCCAGCTTCTGGCTATTATAAATAGGGCTGCTATGAACATAGTGGAGCATGTGTCCTTTTTACCGGTTGGGACATCTTCTGGATATATGCCCAGGAGAGGTATTGCTGGATCCTCCGGTAGTACTATGTCCAATTTTCTGAGGAACCGCCAGACTGATTTCCAGAGTGGTTGTACAAGCTTGCAATCCCACCAACAATGGAGGAGTGTTCCTCTTTCTCCACATCCTCGCCAGCATCTGCTGTCACCTGAATTTTTGATCTTAGCCATTCTGACTGGTGTGAGGTGGAATCTCAGGGTTGTTTTGATTTGCATTTCCCTGATGATTAAGGATGTTGAACATTTTTTCAGGTGTTTCTCTGCCATTCGGTATTCCTCAGGTGAGAATTCTTTGTTCAGTTCTGAGCCCCATTTTTTAATGGGGTTATTTGACTTTCTGGAGTCCACCTTCTTGAGTTCTTTATATATATTGGATATTAGTCCCTTATCTGATTTAGGGTAGGTGAAGATCCTTTCCCAGTCTGTTGGTGGTTTTTTTGTCTTATTGATGGTGTCTTTAGCCTTGCAGAAGCTTTGCAGTTTCATGAGGTCCCACTTGTCAATTCTCGATCTTACAGCACAGGCCATTACTGTTCTATTCAGGAATTTTTCCCCTGTGCCCATATCTTCAAGGCTTTTCCCCACTTTCTCCTCTATAAGTTTCAGTGTCTCTGGTTTTATGTGAAGTTCCTTGATCCACTTAGACTTGACCTTAGTACAAGGAGATAGGAATGGATCGATTCGCATTCTTCTACATGTTAACAACCAGTTGTGCCAGCACCATTTGTTGAAAATGCTGTCTTTCTTCCACTGGATGTTTTTAGCTCCCTTGTCGAAGATCAAGTGACCGTAGGTGTGTGGGTTCATTTCTGGGTCTTCAATTCTATTCCATTGGTCTATTTGTCTGTCACTATACCAGTACCATGCAGTTTTTATCACAATTGCTCTGTAGTAGAGCTTTAGGTCCGGCATGGTGATTCCACCAGAGGTTCTTTTATCCTTGAGAAGAGTTTTTGCTATCCTAGGTTTTTTGTTATTCCAGATGAATTTGCAGATTGCACTTTCTAATTCGTTGAAGAATTGATTTGGAATTTTGATGGGGATTGCATTGAATCTGTAGATTGCTTTTGGCAAGATAGCCATTTTTACAATGTTGATCCTGCCAATCCATGAGCATGGGAGATCTTTCCATCTTCTGAGATCTTCTAGAATTTCTTTCTTCAGAGACTTGAAGTTTTTATTATACAGATCTTTCACTTCCTTAGTTAGAGTCACGCCAAGATATTTTATATTATTTGTGACTATTGAGAAGGGTGTTGTTTCCCTAATTTCTTTCTCAGCCTGTTTATTCTTTGTGTAGAGAAAGGCCATTGATTTGTTTGAGTTAATTTTATATCCAGCTACTTCACCGAAGCTGTTTATCAGGCTTAGGAGTTCTCTGGTGGAATTTTTAGGGTCACTTATATATACTATCATATCATCTGCAAAAAGTGATATTTTGACTTCATCTTTTCCAATTTGTATCCCTTTGATCTCCTTTTGTTGTCGAATTGCTCTGGCTAGGACTTCAAGTACAATGTTGAATAGGTATGGAGAAAGTGGACAGCCTTGTCTAGTCCCTGATTTTAGAGTGATTGCTTCAAGCTTCTCACCATTTACTTTGATGTTGGCTACTGGTTTGCTGTAGATTGCTTTTATCATGTTTAGGTATGGGCCTTGAATTCCTGATCTTTCCAAGACTTTTATCATGAATGGGTGTTGGATCTTGTCAAATGCTTTTTCCGCATCTAACGAGATGACCATGTGGTTTTTGTCTTTGAGTTTGTTTATATACTGGATTACGTTGATGGATTTCCGTATATTGAACCATCCCTGCATCCCTGGGATGAAACCTACTTGGTCAGGATGGATGATTGTTTTGATGTGTTCTTGGATTCGGTTAGCAAGAACTTTATTGAGGATTTTTGCATCAATATTCATAAGGGATATTGGTCTGAAGTTTTCTATCTTTGTTGGGTCTTTTTGTGGTTTAGGTATCAGAGTAATTGTGGCTTCATAGAATGAGTTGGGTAGAGTACCTTCTGTTTCTATTTTGTGGAATAGTTTGTGAAGAACTGGGATTAGATCTTCTTTGAAGGTCTGATAGAACTCTGCACTAAACCCATCTGGTCCTGGGCTTTTTTTAGTTGGGAGACTATTAATGACTGCTTCTATTTCTTTGGGGGATATAGGGCTGTTTAGATCATTAACCTGATCTTGATTCAACTTTGGTACCTGGTATCTGTCTAGGAACTTCTCCATTTCATCCAGGTTCTCCAGTTTTGTTGAGTATAGCCTTTGGTAGAAGGATCTGATGGTGTTTTGGATGTCTTCAGGATCTGTTGTTATGTCTCCTTTTTCATTTCTGATTTTGTTAATTAGGATGCTTTCCCTGTGCCCTCTAGTGAGTCTGACTAAGGGTTTATCTATCTTGTTGATTTTCTCAAAGAACCAGCTCCTTGATTGGTTGATTCTTTGAATAGTTTTTCTTGTTTCCACTTGGTTGATTTCACCCCTGAGTTTGATTATTTCCTGCCGTCTACTCCTCTTGGGTGAATTTGCTTCCTTTTTTTCTAGTGCTTTTAGGTGTGTTGTCAAGCTGCTAATGTGTGCTCTCTCTAGTTTCCTTTTAGAGGCACTCAGAGCTATGAGTTTTCCTCTTAGAAATGCTTTCATTGCGTCCCATAAGTTTGGGTATGTTGTGGCTTCATTTTCATTGAACTCTAAAAAGTCCTTAATTTCTTTCTTTATTCCTTCCTTGACCAAGGTATCATTGAGAAGAGTGTTGTTCAGTTTCCACGTGAAGGTTGGCTTTCTATTATTTATTTTGTTATTGAAGATCAGCCTTAGTCCATGGTGATCTGATAGGATGCATGGGACAATTTCAATATTTTTGTATCTGTTGAGGCCTGCTTTGTGACCAATTATGTGGTCAATTTTGGAGAGGGTACCATGAGGTGCTGAGAAGAAGGTATATCCTTTTGTTTTAGGATAGAATGTTCTGTAGATATCTGCCAGATCCATTTGATTCATAATTTCTCTTAGTTTCACTGTGTCCCTGTTTAGTTTCTGTTTCCATGATCTGTCCATTGGTGAAAGTGGTGTGTTGAAGTCTCCCACTATTATTGTATGAGGTGCAATGTGTGCTTTGAGCTTTACTAAAGTTTCTTTAGTGAATGTGGCTGCCTTCGTATTTGGAGCATAGATATTCAGGATTGATAGTTCCTCTTGGAGGATTTTACCTTTGATGAGTATGAAGTGTCCCTCCCTGTCTTTTTTAATGACTTTGGGTTGGAAGTCAATCTTATCAGATATTAGAATGGCTACTCCAGCTTGTTTCTTCATGCCATTTGCTTGGAAAATTGTTTTCCAGCCTTTCATTCTGAGGTAGTGTCTATCCTTTTCTCTGAGATGAGTTTCCTGTAAGCAGCAAAATGTTGGGTCTTGTTTGTGTAGCCAGTTTGTTAGTCTATGTCTTTTGATCGGGGAGTTGAGTCCATTGATATTAAGAGATATTAAGGAAAAGTAATTGTTGTTTCCTGTTATTTTTGTTGTTAAAGTTGGCATTTTGTTCTTGTGGCTGTCTTCTTTTAGGTTTGTTGAGGGATTACCTTCTTGTTGTTTCTAGGGCGTGGTTCCTGTCCTTGTATTGGTTTTTTTCTGTTATTATCCTTTGAAGGGCTGGATTCGTGGAGAGATAATGTGTGAATTTGGTTTTGTCGTGGAATACTTTGGTTTCTCCATCTATGTTAATTGAGAGTTTGGCTGGGTATAGTAGCCTGGGCTGGAATTTGTGTTCTTTTAGTGTCTGTATAACATCCGTCCAGGATCTTCTGGCTTTCATAGTCTCTGGTGAAAAATCTGGTGTAATTCTGATAGGCTTGCCTTTATATGTTACTTGGCCTTTTTCTCTTACTGCTTTTAGTATTCTATCTTTATTTAGAGCATTTGTTGCTCTGATTATTATGTGTCGGGAGGTATTTCTTTTCTGGTCCAGTCTATTTGGAGTTCTGTAGGCTTCTTGTATGTTCATGGGCATCTCTTTCTTTAGATTTGGGAAGTTTTCTTCTATAATTTTGTTGAAGATGTTTGCTGGTCCTTTGAGTTGAAAATCTTCATTCTCATCCACTCCTATTATCCGTAGGTTTGGTCTTCTCATTGTGTCCTGTATTTCTTGGATGTTTTGAGTTAGGATCTTTTTGCATTTTACATTTTCCTTGATTGTTGTGCCGATGTTCTCTATGGAATCTTCTGCACCTGAGATTCTCTCTTCCATCTCTTGTATTCTGTTGCTGATGCTCGTATCTATGGTTCCAGATTTCTTTCCTAGGGTTTCTATCTCCAGTGTTGCCTCATTTTGGGTTTTCTTTATTGTGTCTACTTCCCTTTTTAGGTCTAGTATGGTTTTGTTCATTTCCATCATCTGTTTGGATGTGTTTTCCTGTTTTTCTGTAAGGACGTCTACCTGTTTGATTATGTTATCGTGTTTTTCTTTAAGGATTTGTAACTCTTTAGCAGTGTTCTCCTGCAATTCTTTAAGGGATTTTTGTGCTTCCTCTTTAGTGTCTTCTGCCTGTTTAGCAGTGTTCTCCTGTATTTCTTTAAGTGTGTTATTAAAGTCCTTCTTGAAGTCCTCTACCATCATCAGGAGATATGCTTTTAAATCCGTGTCTAGCTTTTCCGGTGTGTTGGGGTGCCCTGGACTGGGCGAAGTGGGGGTGCTGGGTTCTGATGATGGTGAGTGGTCTTGGTTTCTGTTAGTAAGGTTATTACGTTTACCTTTCGCCATCTGGTAATCTCTGGGGTTAGTTGTTATCGTTGTCACTGTTTAAAGATTGGAGCAGAAGCTGTGTTCCACTCACCAGCAGTCTCTAAATCCTGTGGCGGGGGTCGTGGGTAGCTGATGGTACCCCGGTGCTGGTCCAGCCGGAAGAGGCCTGTGGTCCTACTCAGGCCGGTTTTCTGCTTCCCTAACTAATGCAGTCTCTGGTCCCGCGTGCAATTGGATTGGAGCAGAAGCTGTGTTCCACTCTCCAGAAGTCTTAAGATCCTGTGGCGGGTGTTGTGGGTAGCTGGCGAGTGTCAGCCTACCCTGCGCCCCAGCTGCCCCGGTGCTTTTCTGACCGGAAGAGGGTTGTGGCCCTATGTAGGTCGGATTTCTCTCTCCCCAACCAGAGCAGTCTCAGGTCCCGCGTGATTGGACTGGAGCAGAAGCTGTGTTCCACTCACCAGCAGTCCCAAAATCCTGCGGCGGGGGTCGTGGGTAGCTGGCGGGTGTCAGGCAACCCTGCGCTCCAGCTACCCCAGCGCTGATCCGGCCGGATGAGGCCTGTGGCCCTACTCAGGCTGGTTTCTGCTTCCCTAACTAATGCAGTCTCAGGTCCCGCGCAATTGGATTGGAGCAGAAGCTGTGCTCCACTCACCAGAAGTCTTAAGATCCTGTGGCGGGTGTTGTGGGTAGCTGGCGAGTGTCAGCAGACCCTGCGCCCCAGCTGCCCCGGTGCTTTTCTGACCGGAAGAGCCATCATTCTGATTCTTATACATTGCCATTTATAACTAGAAGCTCATGATAAGTCAGTGTGTGGTTTACTTACTGGCTTGATCATCTACTGTTTTCTCAAGTCTGTCTAAGGAGACTGCTATGCTGCTTTTCTCATACTGGTGTCCATGAAGTTCTTGAGCCTCTTCCTTGGTGTGTTT
The DNA here is from genome assembly GCF_978045245.1 of Mus caroli. Lineage (NCBI taxonomy): Eukaryota > Metazoa > Chordata > Mammalia > Rodentia > Muridae > Mus > Mus caroli. The sequence continues at coordinate 18,167,509 of NW_028227258.1, forward strand.
TTTCTCTTCATATAACTTATCTTTCAATCCAGCCACTGAGATTTTCATCGATGGAGTCATATGTTTGGCGTTCCTCGCTTTTCACAGCAATGCACTTTGTTTTCCTGGTGTGCCTTTGAATAAGCTAAGAGTGTTGATAACAGTTGTCTTTACAGTTATTTGCTTTCATACTCTATTTCTTCCTGGTTGTTTTCTCTGTTGTGTGTTTTGCCTTCAGTCTCCAGTGTTTGCGGTTTTCCTTCAGATAGCCCCTGTCCCTGAACTAGTGACTCATGCGTGGTAGCATGGCATAATGAAAGAGCTGAGTGGAAGCTTCCAGACAGCACTCCTTACCAGTAGGCTTCCTAATAGGATAACAGTGTCGTAGAGCTCTTTTTTGATTCTTTTCTTTAGCCTTTGGCTTACTCTCAACCTACTTAGCTTTCCCAGGAAAAAAGGCAAAGCCTGATGGGAAAAGAGGACAGGAAGGAAATCCGTACCCACTGTGTTTGGTAGGAGTTCTCCCGATTTCTTTATGCTTTGTTTTCCAAGTCCCTGACCTGAGGGGAAGAAAAGGAAAATAAAATGTCTAGTACTGTAACCTTTCTAGACTCCTTCACCATCTGAAGAGAAGCATTCTTAGCAGGCAGGACCTCCGCATAATAAGTGAATATTAAGTGTTTGTTTTTAAACTTCAAGGAAGAAGCAGGGAGTAAGAGTTTTGCATAAGCTTTTTCATTATACTGTCCCTAGACGCAACTCAGGTCATCAAGTTGGTATGATTCAAGCCAAATTTACAAAGAAAAAATTTACTATGGCAGAGTGTTATACAGACATACCTACATGTACTGTTTTAAACAGGTGTTGATACTCTGCTGTGAACAGATTTGTAACAAATGGCTTAAAAGACAAGGGATGTTACAAGACATGTTTAATTTCACTGTATCCTGTTAACTTATGGATGACAACTCTATCATAAAGATGTGTGTGAACATACTGGAATCTAGAATATGGCTAGATTAAATAAATGTTGGCCAGAAAGCCCTGGGAATCTCTGCATCTCTGCTTCCCTAGCACTGAGATTTTGGCCACAGCTATGACCATCTTTTTCGTATAGGTGCTTAGGATAAAACTTAGTGCTTAAGCTTGCTCAGCAAGTACTTTACTGACTCAACCATCTACCCTGGTTAGACACATCCATGATTCTTGCACAAATTATTCACTAAAATTTGACTATTTAGCTTAATACATAGAAGTTCCAATAAATGTTATCACAGATAAATTTTCTTAATTTATCATGTATATAAAAACAATTAATGCACTCCATATAATATCCTGTAATATTGAATTTATTCCTTCTGAGATATAACTTTAGTGTTTTAACCAAATAATCTACAACCAAATATTTTCTTGAAATTTGTTAAAATTATAGTCCAGTTAGATGTGGTTTGAGAGAAAAATTTAAACTGGATGTTTATAATCATAATTTTAAAAATAATGAAATGTGTTACAGAGTATCATAAAGTTATACAAGGCAATTTGGATGCCTATTTGGAAGATAGAAATTCCTGTTATTACACCGAGGCCACCTGCCTTTAGGAGATCATTCCTGCATAGTGTCTCCTGTTAAAGATGATAGAAGTGTCACGTGTCACAGATGAACACTTCCATCTGTAAAAGCTGGTGGAAAAGACACATCTTTGGAAATGTGTAATTTCTAACTTTTTGTTTTTCTACACTTTTTTTTTGCACTGATTAAATTAAATATGCACTGTTGTACTAGTTAGTTTTTGTCAACTTGGCACAAACTAGGCCTACCTGGGAAGAGAGAACCTAAATTCTGGAATTGTCTTCATCAGATTGTCCTATGGGCATGTCTGTGGGACAGCTTCTTAATTGCTAATTTATGTTCTGTCCCTATGCACATGGTACTCTGTTGTACCAAAAAACGTAGCTGAGCCAGCCAGAGGGAGTAAACAGAAAGGAGCATTTTTCCATGGATGTTGTTTTTAGTTTCTACTTCCAGGTTTCTGCCCCAATTTTCCTCAATTAATAGATTGTGATTCAGACATGATAAGATGAAATAAACTCTTTGCTTTCCAAGTTGGTTTTGGCTAGTGTTTTGTCACAACAATAGAAAGCAAATTAGTGTCATTATTTACCTCAAATCAACCTTGTGATTAAGTTAAAAAAAAAAGGATAGTGTTATGTTAGGTTTCAGACAATCTGGATTCAAAATGTTGCTCCATTATTTGACTGTGTGTACATTAATTAGTTAAAATTCAAGACTTGAATTTATTATCTGAAAAGCGAGATTGATAACATTTATTCCAATAAAATCATCAAAATATGTCTTTTGTTTGAAATATTTGTCACAAGTTATCTTAACTCAATGACATATTGTCTCTTCCACCGAAGGCTGGAAGGCTGTTCTAACCCTCATCAATTATTCTTTTCAGAGAAGTCTATTGATAACATGCTCTTACGAAGCTCTGGAAAATTAAATGTGGGCACCAAGGAGGATGGAGAGAGTACAGCCCCCACCCCTCGGCCCAAGATCCTACGTTGTAAATGCCACCACCACTGTCCAGAAGACTCAGTCAACAATATCTGCAGGTTGGTGATAGAAATGGTTCAAATGTCTCTTTCACACATGATTTCATACCATTTGAAATATACAGTGTTTCCAAGAGTATGACCTGGAGATGGTACTCTATATAGAGAAATATCTAATCATATCTTACCCTGAACTGGTACTTGAGTCTTCTTTTTCCCTAGACACATAAATAGAACACAGATCTCAGGCTCCTTGTCAATGAACAAAAACTATTATGTTCTTCAAAAACCTTTGCATATTCATGTAACATAGGTTCCATGTATATATGCTGATCGATCTTGTTGCAACCACTCACCATACCAAGATTGTTAGTATTTTGCACTGGTAAGAGATTAATAAACTGTTTCTGGAAAGCAGTTCTCTGATGGAGTTTAGATGAATTCAACACATGTCAGTAGAGAAATTGTCACAGTCATGAAACTATGACATTGGAAATAATGTGTTATAAAGACAAAGAGTTCAGTTTTAAATAAGCTAAAGCATTTTTCTTTGTATACATCTTTATACAGCTACATCCATTTGGATAGTTAGGATACCTGTTTGTCACCTACAGTAGGGAACAAGTACAAAGAAAGCCAAAGCTTCTTGGGACTGGAGCAGAGCAAGAGAGAAAGTGCTAACTACCCCTAGCATCATGGCTCCTGGGAGTGATGTCAGAGATGCAGAGTGTGCATAGAGGGGTCAGGTCTCCAATGGAGAGAGAAACTACCAGTTTCAGAGTCTAGGAAGAATATCTCAGTAACTGATTAGACTGCCATTGGCCAGGAAGGCACGTCAAACTGAGTCAAACATTTTTGTTGGGGTGGAGAGGTTTTATAACGCTTATCATGATGAGGACTCTGATACATGTTATTGTACTAGTATCCCTAGTCCAAAAATGACAAATTTAGAATGTTCCCAAAAGGGAGGTGTGATTCCACCAGTGGAAATTTCCTCACCTGACTTCATGTGATGGGTCACAGGCAGAATGCAGGCACACTAAAAATATTGTGTAAAATTATGTTCCTTCTCTGTTTGTATATGACACATAAGACATAAATAAACTACACGGTTGGGTTTAAGTTCCATCCCCAAGATATCACATTAAGAATCTACAAATATTTTAAAAATCTAAAAAGAATAATAAAATAGAGCAGTGGCCAGTGTTAGCTAGGGAATATACTCCTTCAGAATTTGCAGGCTTGTTGGGCGGTGATGGCGCACACCTTTAATTCCAGCACTTGGGAGGCAGAGGCAGGCGGATTTCTGGGTTTGAGGACAGCCTGGTCTACAGAGTAAGTTCCAGGACAGCTAGAGTTACACAGAGAAACCCTGTCTCAAAAAAAAAGCAAAAACAAACAGAGAGAGAGACAGAGAGAGAGAGAGAGAGAGAGAGAGAGAGAGAGAGAGAGAGAGAGAGAGAGAGAGAGAATGAATTTGCAGGTTTACAAAGGAAGTGTTTGTTTTTCTCACTTAGATGTGCTGAGCGCTGCTGGCTTGCTGAACTGTGGCTTGAGAGTGATTTTTTGGACTTAAGCTTGCCATGCTCCTCTTCTTTCTTTGGGGGACAGGAGCTACACAGGACATTCTTTCTATTATGAGTATAAGAGCAACATCCTACAGCCTCTATCTACTCCAGTGCTTCACTAACCAGATGAAGTGGTAGAGTGAAGAAGCTCAAAGTTGAAGGGAAACCATAGCTATGGTGAAACAGGGCCAGGGTCAGTTGTGGAACACTGTCTGCTAAAGTAGGGCAGAACCATGAGACATTGCAAACTTAGGTCAAGGAGAATATCCAAGGGGACAAACAGAAATATGTGTCATGGAAACTAGTGTTAGTGAGGAAGATATGTGAGCTGCATTGGGTGCAGCCAGAGGTTGAATGTGACAAGGACTAAAAGTAGAATTCAGAACCGATGGCATTAATTAGAGTAATTCAGAGATATTTAAGGTAGGAGAGATGGCAACCAGATTGGGATGGGATTTTAATTATGTAGTGGTCAAACTTGAATTTATTGTAGTAAGGAAAACAGAGATAAAACAATAATAACATTGGAATCCCTCAAAAGAACGTGAATATGCCACTCAGTATTGATGTGTTGACTTGTAGAAGTCAACAGAGAACTAGTATTTACTGAACTGATCCTATGATTCCCCTCACCCATCTAATACAGCATTCTTGTGAAAATGCAATAGTTACTGTTTATACCCAGGTAAGAATGGGAGGTTCTCAAAGGTTATGTTATCCAAAGTCACTATGATGATATGATCAAAAAAAGTTGGCGAGAACTCCAAGTTGTGAATTCTTGATCAGCAGCCAACCCTGCTGGGTTCTCTGAGGACATTTCTCTTTTGTGCATGGTGCTCATTTTGCGAGTGAGGAGCCGATTCCAGGTGAGTCTTCTCATGGATGGATCACAGGGACCATCTCTGTTCTTATTCTGGGACAGTGGTTTTCAGCCTATGGACCATGATCCCCAAAGATCATCAGAAAACACTGATATTTATATTACAATTTATAACTGTAATTATAATTATGAAGTAGCAACAAAATATGTTATGATTAGAATTATCACCACATGAGGAACTGTGTGAAAGGGTTGCAACATTAGGAAGGTTGAGAGCCACTGCTAAGACGTAGAAGAAGCACATGGTGTTGTCTCATTTCTGCAAGGCCATTCTCTAGTCCTTCCTTCTAAAGCATTACTTCTCAAACTCTTTCTGTTAACAAATACCCCTCCACACACACACAACGCTGAGCACGAGTACTTTCCTAAACTTCCATGAGGATCAATTATTAAAGCCATTCATTTAAACGCTTGCAAATATTTGTCCTTTTTAATGTTTTAGTAAGTTTCAGCAGACATGAATTTACTATATCAAATTGCTATACAAGTTTCAGGTTCTGCTTTAATATCTTTACAGACCAGCAGTGAGCAGTTTGCTGTTCTGACTCTTGTACTCCTAGCAAAGCAGTTTGAAGGTCAAGGGTACACTTTTTTATGGATTATATAATATCTGGTATAACCTGTTTGCCTTTAGATTCTGTGCTACACAAAAATCGCTCAAGCTAAATGTCTCAAATAGGTTTCTTATTCAGTATCACTTCCACCACCCTTTAGAAAGTAATCCAGTAGTGAGACAACCAAGATTGTTTCATACTTAAATCCATTGCGAAATTTCATTGGCTAAGTCAGAAAACATAGGTGGAGGTTAGGGGTTGTAAATTCTTCAGTACTCTCGTTTTTTTGTTTGTTTGTTTTTACTAGCCAACGACAAGTTATAATGATTGAGCCAGATGTGTGGTGAACACCTTTAATCTCAGCATTAGAAAAGTAAATATAGAGGGTAGGCTGCAAGTTCAAGACCAGCCTGGCCTGTTGTGAGTACAGTGTTTGCATCTATAATCACAAGCGAGGGGTAAGGCCATTGAGACTTCTCCCCTAAGGAGATTTCTGTCTTCTAAGTAAGCTTCCAGGTGTCCTGCTGTGTTGTAGCCATTCCATTTACTGACTTTGCTGAGTGGACTGCAGATCATTACTGCAGCCTTCTGAGCTGCAAAGCCTAAGTCAACCCTTCTTAGGTGGTTTTCCCCATGTCCTCCTCTGTGTCACTTTCTCATTCTAGCAAACGTTGGCTCAGACTTGCTTCTTTACTTTCCCTATATGTGCTCTTATCTGGCTTTACGAGTCCCTTACCTTCTTAGAGTCTTTGATAGAATTTTTTTATAATGTGAGTGCTTGTCTCATGACCATCCTCTGGTCTATCCATTTGTAATCACTACCATTTGTTTATCTTTCAGGAATAATTTTAATACTTCCTCATTTAAATTACTGGTTTCTGATCAGAAATTCTCCTGCGTGAGTAGTTATCACATATAGTAAGTTGACATGCTTGTTTGTATGAAGAATATGCATATGATACTAGCTGTTTGAAAGAGGAATTAGGTCTCCAGCTGTGGTTGTCTTTCTTGTTATCTTCTCCTCCTTCTCCCTCTCCTCTTCTTCCTCCATCACTCTCTTATTCCTCCTCCTCCTCCTTCTTTTTCTTCTTCTTCATCCTCTTTTTCTCTTCCTCTTTCTCCTCCACTTCCCCCCTCCTCCTCCTTTAATACAAGATCTCATCATGGAACCCTTTCTGGCATGGAACTCTTTTTGTAGATCAGGCTGGCCTTGAACTCATAGACCCCACCTACTTCGGCCTCCCAGATGCTAGCTAACTGTATGTCTTGAAGCACAGGTGTGAAATAAAAAGCTAACGAGCATGCTAAATATCATTAGAGTCATTCAATTTTTCTTTTTTTTTTCAAATGACAATGGTTTTTAATACAATATTTGAAATCAGTGTAGCATTAAGAAGTTAACTTATTTCATTCATTAACAAACTGTCAGGAAGTCCCACATATTACCACTAAAGGCATTAATATTAAAAAGAGATTACATATTCTTTAAAAGGCCATAGACCAAGGAGATACAAAGTACAATTGATATTTTCTTTAAGAATACAAATTGTCTGTGGAATTTCTTCTAGGGTATCCTCAGGGAGTTTTTGTATTAGGAGTAGAGAAAATGTAGTATCAGTTTAAGAGTGATCCTTTGAGAGTGGTAGACTATGGATTTTTCTTTTTTTTTTAATTAGGTATTATTCATTTCATTTACATTTCCAGTGATATTCCAAAAGTCCCCCACACCCTCCCCTACCCATTCCCCCACTCACCCACTGCCACTTCTTGGCCCTGGCGTTCCCCTGTACTGAGGCATATAAAGTTTGCAAGACCAATGAGCCTCTCTTTCGACTGATGGCCGACTAGGCCATCTTCTGATACATATGCAGCTAGAGACACGAGCTCCAGGGGGTACTGGGTAGTTTATATTATTGTTCCACCTATAGGGTTGTAGATCCCCCCAGCTCCTTGGGTATTTTCTCTAGCTCCTCCATTGGGGGCTCTGTGATCCATCCAATGGCTGACTGTGAGCATCCACTTCTGTGTTTGCTAGGCCCCAGCATATTCTCACAAGAGACAGTACTGCAGTTTGGACAAGGCCTTGTGACTAGTAGAAAAAAATCAAGATTCTCATTATTTCATAGGAAACAAACAATAGGACATAAAATGTTGGTAGCTGCCATTATGCCTGCCCCAAGTAGGAAAAGACAAGCAAATGGGCCCTGCATAACTTATGCTTTGTGGTAATTTGTATTTCAAGATAGGTAATTTATTGAAGATCATGAAATGGCTCTAACAATTGAGAACCTTCTAACTGAAACAGAAAATTATAAGCAAAATCTCACAATGCTATTATCAATTTTTCTAGTGTTGGCCAGCCAAATTAAACACCATGGATGGTGAGATTATCTTTTCTAGTTGGAGGTGTGGATTCCAAATAATTTTACTTAAGAGAACACTGACTCCTCCACTATGACCTGTGATTTTGTCATTACTCTGATATTTTAAGTCAGTTGAAGGCTTTTATAAGAACTAAGTATTTTTTTACATCTCATTCTCAGACCTGAGAGTAAATGGGACCAATTTGGTAACTGGTTTAATCAAAACTAAATAGTATTGGGCCTGTTTAGATTATCCAGTGGAGATTTCAGAGAAGAGATAGAGAATGTCAATTCTCTCCAGCAACACTATTAATATACAGATTGGTCAGGTAAATAAAACAGGAGAGAGGAGCGCTTTTGAAGGACTATTAGAGATTGTAAGGCTCTGCAAATGGTAGTAAGAGTAAAAATCTATATGTAAAGATCTACAGATACTTAATGAATATAAAATTGGGCCAGTATTTTAAAAAGTTGGCTTCATAGAAAAATAAGTTCTTCATAGAAAAATCAGCCAGTGTGAATGGCAGCAAAGGATGCTGGCTAGAGAGAGAGACAGTTCTCAAACACAGAGTCAAAGGCAACTTCCATATGGGTACTTTGTCATCAATGCTGGTAACTTCATACCCCCTTCCCATATAATGACCCAAAAGAGAAAAGAACAGAGACTCACACAGTAATATTTTTGTATTCCCTCTGCCTATAGAAATCCACTTATGTCATAGGTTAGGGAAGAAGATGATTAATAAAACCCTTAGGAATCTGCAGCTTTGGAAACTGCCACAGCCTACCCTTCCTTGCTCTTCCACAGCCTGTTGGTGAAAACACAAGCTAGCTTATGGTTTCTATCCCTGCTGCCTGAAGTTTTTGTCTTCCCTTTAGAATCAGTCTGAATAGTCTATGTTCTCCTCAAATCGAGACTGCCTCTTCCTTGTGCTGCCTCTTTTGGTCCCTGATGCTTGAGTGTGTTCCACATACGAAAAAAAAAGAACTGTCCTCGACAAAACTGCTGTATGTGAGCTATTGGCTACTTACTGATAAAAATCTACAAAATCAAATAGCAACTGTACAAATTGTGTATTCCATTAGATTACTTGTGCTGGAAAATTTGAAAACTTATCGTGCTCCCTTGAAAGTGAAACAAGTATTTTCAAAGACATAGTGTTCTCAGTCTGCTCTTTAAAATGGATTATGATCGAAACTTAAACTCAAAGGAAATTCAAGCATTCAAGAATTTGGTACAACTTTGAAAATGTGCAGGGCTAGTTATTGATCGCTGGGAACTGTCAGTCCTTGGAGGCATTAAAGAGTGGTTTTCAGCCATAACCTCGAAGCTATCTTTCTAGTCCTATTTCCCTCCCTTTGAATAAAGGTATTATTGATGCCATTGTATATGACTTGTGAAACTGCTTTCTATACCTCAGCAATAACTCACAATGGGACTGGGTCCCAGAAGGCTGTTGTAAATCCAATAGACTAGAAGTGAGAAGAATTAACATCACTGCAGTCTCTAGATGCATAGCAGCCTAACAGAGAATCACTAACTCCCCCAAACCTTTGAAACAGGAAGACCCCCTCTTGCTAGTGTGGGCTCACTAGGGACCACTAAGTCTTCTAAAGCAGTCAGTCTCCTTCCTTCTTTCTGGGTGTTTCAAACTTTCCTTTGCTTTTAGAATACTGAACACATTAAAAAATAAAACATGAACCTGAAGAGCTATTGAATCGGGGATTATAACAAATATTACTTTGATCTCATGTCACCTTTAACTTGCTGAGTGTTTTGCATTTTTATTGAGTAACTACTGTATCACTGAGAATCCATGACTGATTTTTTTAATGTTCACCCAATTCTCAGTCCATTTGTCACTGCCTCTTTCCTTCCTGTGACACAGAGGGACAACTCACTAATTGTCAGTTACATTCATTGGCTGTGTGTCACTGTCCACATTCATAACCATTACTGTAACCCAACGATTCATCCATTAGTCACCTATGCATTTCACTTCATAACATTATTCCTCCTTTGACTTCCTTCATAGTTCTTCGTCTCATTGGCTCCTACACTATGAGAATGGTGACACAAGCTTGGATACTTGGGCAGCAGAATAGTTTTTAAAACCTGATATCAGGGAGTAACTGCCCTTTCTGACACCCAATAGGCATCTTGATGGTGGGAATAGTTGGCCAGCTTGGACTCCAGAGCATTGGTGCTTACTACAGAGTTAAAGGATTTCAAGTAATGCTCCACCTTCTGTAATTGTTCTGCTAGTTACCAGTTAATGTCCTTTGTTGGACAGGCACTCCAGTATGAGGTTTATAAAATATATTTGCTGTGTTGTAGATAATCAACAAAGAAATCTTTCTCTCCTTCTCCTCTCATAGTCTCCACATATTTATTTCTTTCTAAATTTATGACATTGTATAGTGATCCTATATTCCAGGATGCCTCTTTCTTTCTCTCTATCCCTAATATATGCAATCATGTGTGCAGGCATACATACACACATATGTACTTACATACATACATACATATTATGTTTGTCTTATTTGTATTGGTATTTTACCTGCACATGTGTATGTCGACCATACCCATTAGCAAACCCTGGAGAAGCAAGAAGGTGCTGGATGTTTGGAAATGAAGTTACAGATGGTTTTTAGCCATTGTATGGCTGCTAGGAGTTGGGATCAGGTTTTCTGCAAGAGAAACTAGTTGCTCTTAATTTCTGCACAATATCTTTATCCCCCTTCTTCTTCACATTTCTAGCTCTCAGATCTGCAAACAGGTTTTTAGTTTTAAAACTTGGTTTACTCTTCATTTTGTTGTATCATAAGTTGCCAACAACTTGACTCCCCCCTTCCCTCCCTTTAGTTGTGCTTGTTTGCTTGGTGGGGGGTTCTTATGGATTACCCTAATGTCCATTTCTGCACACCACGATTTTGAGTAATACATTATATCATCTCAGATTTAATGCCTTATGTTGACTCCTCTACTGCCTAGGAAGTTCAACTGAGAAATACTTTCACCAATAGCCTGAACACAGAGGAAACCACATGAAGAGTATTCACTCAGATTGCTTGTGGTGAAGGTCCGTCTTACATATTGCCTTCAGTACTGTGTGTTTTACACTCCCGCTGAGGTTTCAGTCCGTTGAGTAAAAAGCTCCAAAGAATTTGAGGGTGGACTGTTCACAGGCATTTTTTCTTCTACAGCATCATGCATCCATTTGACCAGAGTCAAACAGGGATTTATCACTCCCCTTCCCAGCCAGTCACTAGTCTGTTCCAGCTCCGCCCTTCAATGTTTTATAAATTGAGACATGTTGGATCACTTGAGACCTAAAAACTAAGTAAACAGTTGTAAGGATGTTGATGGTAACTCGAGGGCTAATGCATGGCTGAACGCTGCTCCCACTAATGCAAGCAGACAGACCTACAAATCACGGCTCATACAGCTCTCACAGCTTTGTTCCCATGACCTTTGGCACTCCATTGTCACGCGCCTTGGACACTGCACATGCATATGGATGAGCAGGGGATGGAAGATGTGGACTCCATGCTCTCTTTCTAGGGACACGGATGGCAGCTTGTGACTTATTGGAAACCCACAGTATAAGTCCTGATTTATGAGGAGAATCTATCTCTTTGTACACAGCCCTGTATACACAAGTTATTCTTTTCCGTTTATTCCCAGGTTAGCGGATAATGAGTGGGAGTAAATAAGAGGACTTCCAATTCAAGGCCCAATGCTGTAACTGTTTCTGTTCATCCTTATATATATTTATAATTTCTCACGAAGTCAATTTCACCATATGTAAAACAGAAATGGTATTATCTTCAAATGATCAATAAGAAGATTAGATGTCATGTAACAACTGAAAGTCATTTTTATTTAGGACACATTAAAATTTACTAAAATCAAAAAAATTTCTATAAATTCTATTCTTATCCATACCCAGTAGTGTTTGCTGCCATGCTCAGTGTCTTGCTGTGCCATGCCAGTCCAAAGAGAGAGAGAGAGAGAGAGCTAAGAACCTTAGCCTGCATCGCCTCTGCTGTGATTGGTTAATCCCACTTCTGCCTATCTTCCACCACCCTGCCTTAGATGTGTGTATTTCACTGCCTCCAATGAGAGCCAATCCCTGCACTCTCAGGCACAGGTTCCAGCTTTGCTTTGCCTCCCTCTCTTTCTCAGTGACTTTGTGATATTTGGGAAACTACTAAAGTTCTCTGACCCTTAGTCTCCTCACATAAAGGGTAGGGATGGTATTAGGTTGTCTGTCTGGAAAGGTGATAGGGACAAGATAAGTTCACTGAGAATATAAATGATTTTTAATGGTAATTAATGATACATGGAAATTTCACTCTCCTCTTTCCTGAGTTTCTAAGTGAAGAGAAAACAACTTTAATGATCAGTGCATCTACTTTCATAGATGCAGATGTTGGGAGGTCCTCAACAGTGTGTAGGGAAAAACAACAGCAGCAACAAAACAACAACAACAACAAAAAACAAACAAAACCAACAGCATGACTTTTCCCTGTCTATGATGAAGCCAATGGAATTAATTTAACTTTATTTTTATGAGTCCTGTGTTCTCTTCCCTCACTCTCTTCCTTGTCCTGTTTGGTCTTCAGCACAGATGGGTACTGCTTCACAATGATAGAAGAAGATGACTCTGGAACGCCTGTTGTCACCTCTGGATGTCTAGGACTAGAAGGGTCAGATTTTCAATGTCGTGTAAGGAAAATAACTTGAATTTACTTTGTAACTTGCATTGACAAGATAAAGTAAGCCCTTTGACATTGCTATCCCATGTTGAATAATTTGCAAAATAATTGAAAATTCTCAATAGTCAATTCTTTCTTCATTTTCAAACCATGTTTTTTAAAATTAGCTATTAACATATTACTTAGTTTCCAGCTAGACTATCTTTAAAATCCAGAGTATTTATTGGTTAAATTAAGACTTCATTATTTGCTTATCCAGTGTACTCTGGTTGCTACAAGTACAGTAATATTTTATTGAAATGGAAATGCTGTAATGGTACATTATAATTTGAAATAAGTTTTCTGGTGGAAACTAACCTTTCTTTTCAAGATTTTGAGCAAAATTATTAGAATATTAAATATGGTTTTTTTAGTGACAATCTGTCCAAATTTTAGATGGTATGGCATTGAAATATGGAGGACACCCACTAATAGCTGTTGGCATTTCATTTTAGGACACTCCCATTCCTCATCAAAGAAGATCAATTGAATGCTGCACAGAAAGGAATGAGTGTAATAAAGACCTCCACCCCACTCTGCCTCCTCTCAAGGACAGAGGTAAGAGGGGTGAAGGGGGCTTTGCTTACTGGAAATGAGCACTGGACTCTCTTATTTTGCCAAATTGACAATGGTTGCTTTTAATTGCTCTCATTACCCACTGCTGGAGTAGAGTGCTGACATCATGACAATCAACAAAGGCGCAAAGATCATGGCTCAGTGGTTGTGTATAGCTGTATTCTTAAGATCCCTGTTGACTTCTCCCCACCTCTCGCCAGATAGCTCCAGTTTGGACAGCTTACAGGGAACTGCTAGTAGGTAGAGAAAATAAATAGTGCTGCATACTTACTCTCTAATATCATTTGGAATTGGGTCTTAATTAAATCTACTCTGCCATAATATGCATTCGAAAAATAAAGACCTTATAAATGACTAAATGAAAGATTGTTTCATCTACCACATTTTATTTTATCTCCATAACAAACTGGTTTTATTAAATTAATAGCATATTTCTAAAATGGATCATATGTTTAAAAGTTTTAATTTCAATGCTTATATACTTAGGTATATTTAAAATGATAACTATTGCATACTTAAAGACATTTTTGGCATGGATTTTGACAGCAGCCTCTAGATTTCCTTTCCCTTCCTTGAGCTCATCACAAATACATGATTTATAAGTGCTATAGATTCCTAATTCTTATGTGCATAATTTAAAATGAAACTTCAAGATTGACATTATTTTTTGAGAGAGTGTATTAACTATAAATCATAGTTGTGTTTCATACTTTTGACAATGTTTCATAAATACATTCCCATTACAGCGTGAATCTTTTCCGTTTTATTCTAGAAATTCACATAAGAAGTTCACAGTTTTCCTTATTTCCTTTACAAGCAACATCCTAAGTGTTAGAGTTACAGAAATTGATGAGGAAAATATTGCTTGCAGAAATAGTACACTAAGATGTAAGAAATACCATGGAAAAACTTAATTTACATTTGGTCACTAGTAGAGATAGATTACAAATTATATTAAGGATGGTTTAGTAACTTTTCTGTTTGCTGTAATAAAATACTCTGAAAAAGAAAAGCAATTTTAAAAGGATTTATTTTGACTTGTAGTTCCAGATACACACCCACACCCACCCCCCACCCCCCACCCCCCCACAAAGAGAGAGAGAGAGAGAGAGAGAGAGAGAGAGAGAGAGAGAGAGAGAGAGAGAGAGAGAGAGAGAGAGAGAGAGAGAAGAAAAAGAAAAGGGAAGGGAAGAGAAGGGAAAATGGAGTCAGGCTATCAAAATTTGGGAAGAGAAGGGAAGAGAAGGGAAAATGGAGTCAGGCTATCAAAATTTGGGAAGAGAAGGGAAGAGAAGGGAAGGGAAGGGAAGGGAAGGGAAGAGAAGAGAAGATGGAGTCAGGCTATCAAAATTCAAAGTTCACCGCCCCATGATGTGTTTCTTCCAGCAAAGCTTTATCTCATTCAGTCTGTTAACCGTCTAAAACACCACCACCAGCTGAGGATGCAGCTCAAACCCATGAGGGAATTTCTCACTCAAATAGCACTATCACATGCCCGGCCCCCATGGGCTTATGGCCATCTCATGATACAAAATGTATTTAATCCAACTTCAAACGTTTACATATTCTTTAACAGTTCCAATACTGTTAAAAAATACAGTCTCTTCTAAAGCCCAAAGACAAGGCTGTCTTTTCACTGTTATCTGATATTAGAAACAAACAAACACATAAACCCAAATTAATGTGCTTTCAATATCCACAGCATAGAGTATGCATAACTATTCAAAAATGAAGGAACTGGGCCATAGTAAAGAAAATTTTGACCAAAGCAAACTGACAACACAGCAGTTCAAAAGTCACCAGACTTCTCTTCACCTTAGATGACTCTTCCATCTAGCTTTGCAGTATATAGTACATCTCTCTTTCTTGGGATGGTTCTATTCCCCTATACAACTTTCCTAGGTAGGTGTCCCACTAATCTGGCATCTCTGATAGCTTGGGGGTCTCCATTGAAACATAGACTTTATTTTTATACCCTTATGTAATGGACTTTGGAGCCCCTTCACAGGATTTTCACTCTGCTATGTAGCCTTGGAACTCTCTGAGATCATGGTGGGGAGGTCCCATGACATCCTCAATATTATATCTTTCTTACAACCAAAAGTACTATGATGTGGAAAAGGAGTTTTGCTACCAGCTATGAGTGAAGCCTCATGTCCTTGGGCTATGTTTCTAAGCAGGTTTTATATGCTGTATTCACTGAAAAGTATCCCTAAATACTTGCTTTCTTGGAGTAGGAAACCCCTTGGCCTGTCTCCTTTCACAAATTGGAACTTTAAGTGGTGGTATGTGGTTTTTAGGGTAACTTTCCTGGTATTCAATGTAGCCTAAGAGGGTTCTTGTCAATGGTTGGTTGTAATCTTGTCATTATGCTTTTCAGCACATGGTTTAGCTGGAATCTCAAGCTTCCTAGTACTCCTTTCCCTCCCAAACTGCACATTTTAAATTTCCTTTTGCATAAGACTCATCAAGAATAACCATGCCACAGACTCCACATCACGCTGCCTGAAATGTCCTCTCTCATAGAAATTAACCCATTCGTTTAAATTCGGCCTCAAATAAAATTTCACCTCGTATGTAGAATGCAACCAGATTCTTTGCCAAAATTTCACATGAATGGCCACTAGCCCAGTTGCATTTGAGACACATTGAAGAGATGTGTATCCAGTGTCTCAGGTTGCTCAACACTCCTGTCTTCCTAGCATACACAAGAATGACCCACTAAGCTCTGCCCACAGCACATTCCAGCACTTCAAGTGCAAACTCTTCCACACCCTTCCAGAAATCATCATGGTCAGGTTCACTACAGAACCAAAGCAACTTTTCTGTTGACAATTTCTGTATGAGGTATTTTTCTGTGCTATGGTAGAATATCCTGACAAGTGGCAGTTTTGGGGGAAAATAGTTTATTTTAGCTTCCAGTGTGTATATAGTCCATCATGGTGTAGCAGGCATGACAGTCAGAGTGGGAGGTTGGCCGACCACGAGGACATCACGGAGCTAGTTCTGTATGAAATGGCAAGTTAGCACAGTAGCCACAGAGAAGTGACACATGAACAAGAATCAAGGATGAGCAGGTATTTACTAAATGGGTGAGATAAAATGTTAAATGAAAGTTAAAATGACTAATGCAAGCCAGGTATTATACTAAGTATTACATTAACTAAACCATCTGAATCTTATAACCCCTTGAAGTATTGGGGATAGATATTCCCATCTAAAGATAAAAAACTGTAGTATGAAGGCTGTGACAGAATTAAGTTTTCTTATGAAACAGTAGGTGATTCTTACATGTCTCTCAGAGCGATCGCCACTTGCCTGCAGAGTCCCTGGTTGTTCCTACTCCCCGTGAAGTTCGAGGGGCAGCATAGGTAGAAAAGTTCTATCCTGAAAGGGCTCCAGGTGCTGTTCTCCTCTCCACGGTGTCTGGAAGCGTTTCCTTCCAGGGATATTCATGTTACTATTCCCAAGTGCAGGTAATGACAGACTAACACAAGACCCATATGAAGAACGGAAACGGGTTGATTGAAAAGGATCATCTCTTCATGAGCCAAGACAAGCAGGCAGCATGTTTGACTGCAAGAGAGGATTACTGGGGATGGGGAGGGGGAGGAATACTGAATAATTCTAGCCTTAACTACAGCTCTGGATGGTAAATAAAACCTCCCTTAGGTCCTTGAGGTTTTGTTCCTGTCATAAGTCAGAAATGTAATGAGCGTGGTCAGCAGTTCACAGTCTGAGCTCTGTGTCTCCATGAGAAGGGAAAGGGGAAGAGTCTTTGCAGAATTATTGCATAGATGCGAAAAAGAATTCTGGGCTCATGTACTGAAAATTCATTGTGATCCTGAGGTTAGATTTAATCTTAGTAGAGCAACATTCTCTTTGGATTCCTAAACATATACAGTTGTCCTTAAAATTGAGAATAATAGTATAAGCTGTGTTTTCTGCAAAGGTTCCATTCTTTAGATGTATATGTAGGGCACAGAAGATAGAAGCTTAATAAAGTAACACAGGTAGACAGTTGTAGACTTTTAATTTTAGGAACATGTAGATGTTTTTAATATTTATCCAGCAATCTTTTCCAAACAATGTACTATTTGTCACTCCTTTTTGCAATGGCTTTTTGGATGCTACTTCAGTAGTTGAAGCTCCTTTTCCATGGACCACTTACAACAGTGCTGAGCTGCATAATTAAAAAAAAAAACCTACTAATTTCTGATGGTTTTCATTTAGTCTTTTAAGATGAAGCCTACTTTTATTCATATTTGAAGGTAGTGCGTGTTAAATACATATTTTAGACTGCTTAAAGTATGTTATATCAGTGACCATTATCAGATTTGTCAAGAGAACATGTAAAGGTGTGTGGGTTAAAGTAATTAATCCAAGCATTCTACACAACACTGCAAAGTACATGTACTTTCAACTAAACGGTTAGTGTCCCAGTTCTATTATATAACTATTCGTGAGATAGTATCCTTGTTCATATTATTTGTAATAAGAACTCTGAATTATTTAAAACAGGATAGCATAGCAACATTGTCTTACAACCTCAAGTGATCTAACCAAACACAGGCACATAATATTTTAAAATTTTTAAAATTTTTGAATTTGAATGCAAGTGTGCATGTGCGAGTATGCATGAGTATGTATGTATGCATATGAGGATTGTTTTGTTTAAGGGGTGATCAGAGCAAGAAGATTATATCACATATGATAAGCTATAAATGAGAACTGTGGGTAAAGGACATATTGGAATGCTTTATTCAAGTTTTTTTGTCAAAATAATTAAAACAATCCCTGAGAATGAATTAGAAATTGTTTCAGTCTTTAACGGGTAGCATCCATGAGAAGATTTGTAATGTCTGTCCTCTGATGTAATAGTTTTACATCTCAGAATGTCAAGTAGACAGTTATCATCAAAGAGGTGTATGTTAGTTACAAAATTGTATATACAATAGAAATTATGCATATAGCACACTCTCTTTTTTCATTTTTTATTAGGTATTTTCCTCATTTACATTTCCAATGCTATCCCAAAAGTTTCCCATACCCACCCCCTTACTCCCCTACCCACCTACTCCCCCTTTTTGGCCCTGGCATTCCCCTGTACTGGGGCATATAAAGTTTGCAAGTCCAATGGGCCTCTCTTTCCAGTGATGGCCGACTAGGCCATCTTTTGATACATATGCAGCTAGAGACAAGAGCTCCGGGGTACTGGTTAGTTCATATTGTTGTTCCACCTATAGGGTTGCGGATCCCTTATATATCACAACAGAAGATTGATTTCTAATTAGGATGTTTCTATGCAAATACCATATCATCTTTGAAAATAACTCGTTGTGGGAAACGTTCACAGTATATAAACAAAAATATCTGCCAACATAGTGGCCAATATTGTCATTTCAACCCTTGGGAGGCTAGAGCAGAAAAATTTGAAGTTTGAAACCCTCTTGATTACATAGTAATACTTTCCCTATAAAAGAGAGAAAAAAGAATCGAATTACACGATGATATAGTATCCTTTGTGAAATTCATTTTTGTTTACTGAAGTGATACTATAATGCCATATGTGTAGCTTTTGTCAGTAAATTGCTAAGGATGTAATGATTTTATCCAGTTTAGTCCTTTTTAAGATTTTCTTTCATGGAACATATCCTACTTTTTATTGTGTAAATGAAAATCTCCTGCCAAAACTTGAATTTGTCTTTTCTATGCAGGGGAACAGCTGGGAGAATGTCTTCTCAGGCTGTCTGAAGTCATAGCTTATAGTCCTCCTTTTCACAACTAAGTAGCACCCATCACTTTCCCCAGAGCATGCAGTACCTGTAATAACGTGGCTAACTCTGAGACTGTGAGACTATTTAAATAGCCCTCAGCTACTGCACCTCCCCTCCCCCAAATCACCTGGGATGATTGGTTTTAAAAAAGAAGATATTGAAGATATTTTTGAATAAATATTTCTGGGTTTGGTCTCTTAAAACATTCTAATTCACTTGAAGCTTTTCTCAAGCTTGCTTTAAGCAAATCTGATTTGTCAAGAACTTGAGTTCATACAAAAGTGCACTGTATACTCATATCTATCTTTTTTATAGGATTTGAGGGATTCTTGTGTTTTGCATCTATCAGAAAACAACTTTGGATATAATGAATACAGAGTTGTTTTTGTTTCAGACACCAGGTGAGAAGAGCCTTGCAGACCCAGCCACTGACTCTGGGGTACACAGCAGCTCGAACTCTCACGTTAGACTCAGGGACCCATCTGCTTCCCTTGTATTCTTTCTATGGGTTTATTCTGTGTCAGGTCAACTCCTTCCATAGAGGAGACTTGTGCTGTTGAAATAAACATCTAGCTGAATGGATTCATCTACGTCTGACAGTATCATCAACAACCAATCATCATACACGCCGTTTTGAGTACATATGTGCTTTTTAATACAACACATTATAGTTTTCCCTATTTTACATTCCCCTATTTGATACATGTTTATTAAATGTTTAGAAAAAGAGTTTATCCCTTTTAAGTAAAACTATAAGCTGTTTTGTGGCTTTCTTTTTCAGATTTTGTTGATGGACCCATACACCACAAGGCCTTACTTATATCTGTGACTGTCTGTAGTTTACTCTTGGTCCTCATTATTTTATTCTGTTACTTCAGGTAAGTATTGGATGTGTACATGGAGTTTCACACTCTTAGTGAGATTTCTATATGAATATATTTTTACTGTTCTTGCCTGTAAGCTTTTTGCAGCATGGCTTTCTTTGCCCCTAAATATTTTTTTCAAAGATTTATTTATTTATTATATGTAAGTACACTGTAGCTGTCCTCAGACACCCCAGAAGAGGGTGGCAGATCTCATTACAGATGGTTGTGAGCCACCATGTGGTTGCTGGGATTTGAACTCAGGACCTTAGGAAGAGTAGTCAGTGCTCTTACCCGCTGAGCCATCTCTCCAGCCCTTGCCCCTAGATCTTAGGTTGATTTGAAAATGTCTATTGCTATTGATAGAGATTCACCCAACAAAGCTATAAATAGATGCCTGTCTCATTTCTGTTTCAGACATTACTCACTTAAAATTTTCATCTCTAAGGAAACACAGATAATTGGAAAATTTAGTGACTAGTTATGACTTAGGTTTGATGATAATTAAATTAAAAGAAAACATATGGGAGTCAGAGTGCTTTCAGTAATTCCTTATTTCCTGACTACAAATTTCTCTAGTATTATAACTTTTATAGAGTAAACATTAAAATAAACTGAGTTTAGTTATATTTAAGTTTTTTAGTCAAGAACTTATTTTCTACTTTGTGAAATTTAAAGGTTTAAGTGTCCATACTATTTGAGTATCCAAATTTTAAACTGTAACATTCTATAGTACATCATTTAGTTAATTAAGATAAGTTATAGAAGACATTACATGTTAAATATTACCATGTTTTAAGGTTTTATTTTTATGTCATGGTCATTGTATTGTCTTATATATAATTTTATGTAAAAGAGTTCCCTGACATACTTTAGGAAAAAAAAAAAAAAAAAAGGTGCCGGGCGTGGTGGCGCAGGCCTTTAATCCCAGCACTCGGGAGGCAGAGGCAGGCGGATTTCTGAGTTCGAGGCCAGCCTGGTCTACAAAGTGAGTGCCATGACAGCCAGGGCTACACAGAGAAACCCTGTCTCAAAAAAACCAAAAAAAAAAGGATAGATTTATTTATCTAGTTTTGTGCATCAGTGTTTTGCCTGTATGTATGTCTGTGTAAGAGTATTGGATACCCTGAAATTGGATTTAAAGACAATTTTGAACTGCTATGTTTGTGCTGAGAATTGAACAAGGGTCATCTGGAAAGACAACCAGTGCTCTTAACTGCTGAGCCATCTCTCCAGGCTCCTGACAATCTTTAATAAATGAAAGAAAAAATCCCTCACACATTTAAGTACTTAGGGAACTTAAAGGAAATGTTTCTAGGGAATGGTTATTGGAGCTATTTGGAAATGCCAATGAGTATAGTCTGATTATATATAACATTTAAAACACAGAGAAAAAATCTGTACATGACTGAGTGAGAAACCTCCCAAAGATAGCAAATAGCGTTTCATCTTGTGTTTATTGCTAAAGTCCATGGTTAATATTTGTCTGCGGTGTTTTATATCTGTCACTGCATTTACGTTTTTGAAATCATCTCCCTTGTCCATACTTAGGTATAAAAGACAAGAAGCCCGACCTAGGTACAGCATTGGGCTGGAGCAGGACGAGACGTACATTCCTCCTGGAGAGTCCCTGAGAGACTTGATCGAGCAGTCTCAGAGCTCGGGAAGTGGATCAGGCCTCCCTCTGCTGGTAGGAGAAGAATATAGCATGGATCCCAAGGAAAGGTGTTCTCAGACAGTGTCAGTTTACCTTTACTTACATAGGGCAGTAGACAAGAAGGCTCAGTATCTGTCGGATCTTAGATGTGGGACTTCCTGGTAACATGACATGTTGAGGGTGAGATTATTGTTTCTTTTTAAACGTGGCTGTTTACCAGCCAGACCCTCAGACATCCTGATCAAAAGTGGATTAAGAAAAACAATACACGTGGGCCCTCTGCCCTCTGATTTTGGTGAGGATTGATTCTGTGTCTGTGCTTTGACCTGGCTTTTGAAGGCAAAAGCATTACCATCAACCTCTGCAAAGGAAGAAGGCTGCATATCAGCTGGAGGGTGAGAGTGCAGGCTGAGGTCTGTCCTTTCCATCCAGAAGAGGCTACACTTCTGATAGCCAGCACTTGCAACTGTGAAGAGAATACGTTCCTTATCAAGACATTTGCTTGGCCAGGAAACGTATTTGATTCATTTCTAGACCACAAAGTAAGGTTGTTGGAATTAAGGATACAACTAATTTTAATGAAAACTAACTTCCTCAATGAGCTTTGTTATTTTAGCAAGAGAGGAGGGGAGAAAATGTATAGATGGGGGTAGGGGGTACGTACAGGTGCCATGGCTTGCAGGAACTGGTTCTTCACCTTGTGGTGATGGAGGATTGAACTCAGGCTTGATGACAAGTGCTTTCAGTTTTGGGGCATCTCCCTATCACCTTAGAAGGTCATGAAATTGACTCTTAGATCTCAGGCTCTGGTTCTGACTTGCATGTCTCCTTGTTTCATCTGACAATCTTGTATTTACCTTTGTAGTTGACAGCTTTAAGATCAAACAGGAAACAATCTGTGCTCATGCAGCCATTTCAGTCATTATAAACAAAATGATAGTATTTAGGACTTTAAAAGTTGCCCAGGTTCTGATGATCGAATAGATTTTTTAAAATAATTTTTATACTTTAATCTGTTAGTAGCAATTATAACTATTGTCATTTGTATCTCTGTAGCATTCTATTTTATTTGTAAAGAAAAGTCCGAATAGCAAAATCCACTTGGTACTAATGATTTCGATGCTCTTGGGATTCTGACTGACTGGACCTCAGTATCTCCTAACTCATCTCACTGAGATGCAGTTATCAGTCTACAGTCTTGGGCTATGGCTTTTCATCTTTGCAGGGGAATAATCAGTCAAACCTTTCCCATTGTCTGTAGATTTTCTTTCTAGGCTTCATAGGGATATCATGTAAACTTCACCTGACTCCTGTCCTTTGTTCCTGCTCCCCTACCTCTGGCCTGGGCCCTGCATAATGTCTGAACAGTTAAATATTCTCAAAATAAAACATGGTCCCTGTCTTCACAAATGTAACCACTGAGTGGAACATTTCTCTAGTTCACAGCTCAAGGTCTCCTTCACATAGGGTGTAGGGTGAGATTTCAGGCAGTTACCTCAGCTTAGAGTCTGGGTAGCCTCCATCATAACATTGTCTGTTTACTGCAAATGCTGCAGCTTCAGTGATGTGCCTTAAGGGATGGAGTATACGCCATTGTTTGCACTGCCTATCCTTCTGAGAGTCTCTCTATTCTATTAAACAGGACACTCAGTTGTTGGTATAAAAAGTTATAACTTGAGATTTTTTTTACCATTTGCAGGGATCCTTTCTGTTTCTATATTCTATATCCTAGCCCACCACCAATGGCTGGCTTTTCTCTGGTTCTGCTTTTTATCACTGCAGCAAACTACTAGAGAAACTCAAATTCAAGAAATTCTTAATTTTTATTTCATTTAATTTACTGTTTTGATCATGTTTCCCCTGCCCATAACTTCTATAAGATCTTCCCCCACCTTCCTACTAACCAGACTTCATGTTCTTTCTCTTCTTGTTCTTGCTCAGAATACAAACCAAACAAACAAACAAAAAAGAACAACAACAAAAACCTATTAATAAAAAATACACAAACAAAACAAAATCCCACACAAACAAATCATGGACTTGGTTCATTTGTTGGTCAACTCTCTGAGGCATAGGCTCTACCTATGGTTCATATACCCAGTGATAGCCATTAGACAAAGATCAATTTTCCCTTTGCTAGTAGGTATCAGTTGCAAATAGTTTCTTGGTTGGCGCTGGGATCCTGTGTCAACTACTTCCTATCAGTGCTGGGATTTTGTCTGGCTTGAACTTGTGTTGGCCCTGTGCATGCTGCCATAGTTTCTGTGAATTTATGAGTATTTTAGTCCCATTGTGTCTTGAAGATACCGTCTCTTTGGAATCACTCACTACCTTTGGACCTTACAATCAAACCACAGACAATCAAACACTCTAACCTTGTAAGCTCAAATATAGAAAAATGAACAAAGAATGTCTGTGATATTTAATTACTATAACTGTGACTCTAAAAAGATGATTTCATGTGCATACACACATGCACAGACACAAATATACACAAATACTTGGTATAAATACTTGGTGAATAAATATATATGGGAAAGATTTTACTAGACTTCATCAAGAGTATTAACATTGGGCTGGCAAGATGGCTCAGTAGTTAGAAGTACTTCTGCTCAGGACTAATATTCTGAGTTCTATCCCCAGATCCAGTAAAAAGGCAGGGAGGACTCACTCCTGAAAGGTATCTTAGAACCACCACATAAATATCATAGCTCACATACATTGTGAGACATGCATTGTCTTCTAGTCAACTCCCCTTTCTTTGGGGTTGTGGTTGTACACTGAGGTGAAAGTGCACAGCAGAACAAAACTATTCATCTCCTGGAAAGAACGAGAAACAAGAAATTGACAGTCCTATACTCCGCTTTGGGGGCACATACCCTATGGCCTACAGAGCTCTGACTAGACTCCATCTCTTAACTCTTCACATTTGAAACAAGCTGGAGAGCAAACTTTGAACAAATAGACCTTTGTGGGAAAACTTAAGATAGAAATTATAGCAACTGTTATAAAATTTCTCCACGCACTCAACTTTTTAAAGAAATATGAATGTAATTGAGATTAAAAACAGGTATGCAGAAAGAGCAGAAACATTGGTTATATCAGAAGTTGAAATCTTTGTTTAAATTTCACACATATGTTCAGGTTCTTTGGTGATATAATCTCAAAATCTAAGTAAAATTTCATTTCTTAGTCTAACTGAATGGCAGAATATCTTGGAGGTCTGCTGTTTCTGTTCCATGTAGCACTGCCATTGCTATCAGGACATTCATTAGGGAAGACATCTTGTTTCTAGAAAAGTAACAGAGCCATTTTCCAGGCTGGATTCAGAAATTCACAGAGCAATGCTTGTAGCATCCGTAAGCGGGACACACTATTTCTTTAATAATGGTGGCATTTTTCTTCTACGTATCCGGCTTAACTGCTTGGTGTCTAGCTCTCAGCTGTCTAGTCCTCTCAATGCTCCTGTCTTCTTGTAAGGGGAGTAGACACAGAGCCTATCTCGTAGAGAACGCCTAACTCTGAGAGGGGAGAACTGCTTTATGCGTTGACTTGTTTGATTGTTTCTACCTCACTTTCTGCTTCCTGGACCACTAGCAGTTTTCTCAGTTTTGACATTTTACTTGAGGGAAAGTACTGCTTTCCTTCTGTTGGTCATAGCATTAGCAGTGCTAGGAAGAAACTCAGACATCTTTAATTAATATTATCTCTCATCCTGGAACCACAGAACAATCCTTACTAAGAGATCTACAGAATAATATCCATATCCTAACTCTTCGAATCTGCCACGGAGTCAGGCAGGAGGGATTTAGGCTGCTAGCCCATGGACTAGGAAACGGGAGTGGTCATGTGGGTTGCTTTATCATAATTGAATATTCCTAGAAATTAAAAAAAAACAAGAAGTAAAGCTTTTGATGTATAACTACGAAGAGGGGTTTGTATTTGTTATGGTAAGATTTTTTTAGCATGCATGTACTATGTAGATTAGGATGGTCTTCAACTCACATTCTACATACTTTCCTGGTGGACCTTCCAATTTGGATGAACCAAGTTCTTTCTGGATTCTATGAATCGCCTGCAGTAGTAGTTGGTCCTTTTAGCCAGGGAACCATTGATCCAGTACAGACGGTATGTACCTCACGCAGACTGTCACTTACATTCTGTGCCACTTAACGCAAAGGTTTCCCTTTGTTTCTATGAACTCTTTGTAATTCTTCAGATTTTTTTATAAATTATTAAATGAACTTTCTCTCCAGCTTGTTAACTCTCTTGTACCACTTCTACCATTTAAACTGCTGTTTTCTGTCTATATTTTGTATTCTCTTTCTCTTCAAGTTCACAATTTTCTACTGTCTCACCATGCTTGTTTAGTCTGCATTTAGTTTCTGTTTCTTAAACAGTCCCTGTAGCTATTTGGCATTCTACTATTATAGAGATCTAAAAATGTCACTAATAATCTAAAGGGATTCAAGTCAGTGGTCATTTTCTTTTTTTTTTTTTTTTTGGTTTTTCGAGACAGGGTTTCTCTGTGTAGCCCTGGCTGTCCTGGCACTCACTTTGTAGACCAGGCTGGCCTCGAACTCAGAAATCCGCCTGCCTCTGCCTCCCAAGTGCTGGGATTAAAGGCATGCGCCACCACACCCGGCTGGTCATTTTCTTTTTATTTTGTTTCGAATGAGTTCTCCATTCCCTCCATCCCTTCCTTTTATTATTTTTTTCTGCTCATCTTCACTCTAGCAGTTTGTTGTTGTTTTGTTTGCTTGTTTTTGTTTTGTTTTCTGGTTTTTTTTTTTTTTTTTTTTTAATTTTTGGTTTTTAGAGACAGGATTTCTCTGTATAACAGCCCTGGCTGTTCTGGAGCTCACATTGTAGATCAGACTGGCCTGAAACTCCCAGAGATCGCCCTGCCAATGCCTCCCAAGTGCTGGGATTAGAGGTGTGCACCATCATGCCTGGTTACCTTAGGAGGGAGGTTTTGTAAATTTCCTTGTGGGTCCAATAATTGTCTTATTTAACAGATCCAAGATTTGTTTTGTGTGTATGTGGGGGGGGGGCAAGACTTTCTTCAGAATACTTAATAAATCATTATATCAGTGGAACACGTTGGTTTATCAAGTAGGAGTTATTGTGAAACCAGTTTTTTTTTCTATGAAAGTTGCAATAGACAGAATAGAACATCTAATACTTGGAAGCAGTATTTGATGATTTAACATAGACAATCATCCATCTGAAATACATTTGAAAGAGAACAGTAATAATGAATAAATACAAATAACTTGTGTGTATAAGGAATAACATTGACTACATATTTTTATAGGTAGTTATCTCCCCCCCCTCCCCAGCTCCCTAATGCTCAGAGGAAAGCTTAAACAGCTGTGTAGTTCTGTGAATATACTAATGAAGTGTTTGGGTCTTACCAGGTCCAAAGGACAATAGCTAAGCAAATTCAGATGGTGAAGCAGATTGGAAAAGGCCGCTATGGTGAAGTGTGGATGGGAAAGTGGCGTGGAGAAAAGGTGGCTGTGAAAGTGTTCTTCACCACCGAGGAAGCCAGCTGGTTCCGAGAGACTGAGATATATCAGACAGTCCTGATGCGACATGAGAATATTCTGGGTGAGTCACAGTCTACACTGTGTATGTGGACTTTCCTCACATTCTTCTGTCTTTCTCTGCACATCTGCATATGAACTCATCTGTCTAGACGTGTTACAAATGTTAGCTTTCTTTTTGGCCTGAGCCTTAGAGCTCATAAGCCTCTGATGGGGACCTCACAGGAGGCATGACTAAGGTACTTCTGTGGATGGGTTAGGGGCTGCAAATGTTATACTCTCCAATGATTTTTTTTTCTTCAGAAACAGGAAGTACAAACGAAATACTAGAATTTCTCAAGGTTTCTTAGGGATTTGAAGGAGCGTATTTGGATTTAAGTGTTGTGAGAAGTTATAGAAAATTTATTTGCAGAGTTTATTTGTAGCAAGAGTTAATGCTGAGAATCAATTTCCCTTTCCTTCCCTCAGGCTAGATGTGATCTGCCTGAGTGGACTCAGCCAGTGACCAAGTCTTCCATTCAACATTTTATGCTTGTAACTGTGATTCCATAAGGATTTCTGTACTACTGATCAAGGAGTGGCTTCAGATCGAAACTCTTATTTATTCATTTATATATATATATATATATATATATATATATATATATATATATATTGCTCTCTCTCTCTTCAATTTTTATCTCCTCTGCATGGTATTAGTATTTTAACACTATCAAGGGCATATTCAGAAAACTGGGCAAGATGCTAAATCAAAGACATCTGGAAAAGAAGGATGAATATTCCAGCATACGAACGGTACCTCATTCTGTCTGGGAAACATGAATCTCATTTTTTCTCTTTTTCCTTTCAGGGTTCATTGCTGCAGATATCAAAGGGACTGGGTCCTGGACTCAGTTGTACCTCATCACAGACTATCATGA
Source organism: Mus caroli (assembly GCF_978045245.1). Taxonomy (NCBI): domain Eukaryota; kingdom Metazoa; phylum Chordata; class Mammalia; order Rodentia; family Muridae; genus Mus; species Mus caroli. The sequence goes on from NW_028227258.1 coordinate 18,195,512, forward strand.
AAACGGTTCTCTTTATGACTATCTGAAATCCACCACCTTAGACGCAAAGTCCATGCTGAAGCTAGCCTACTCCTCTGTCAGCGGCCTATGCCATTTACACACGGAGATCTTTAGCACTCAAGGCAAGCCAGCAATCGCCCATCGAGACTTGAAAAGTAAAAACATCCTGGTGAAGAAAAATGGAACTTGCTGTATAGCAGACCTGGGCTTGGCTGTCAAGTTCATTAGGTTAGTATATGAATCAACAGACACACATTCAGAGGTTATTTTAGAGTGTTCTAGTTACTTCCCACAGCTCTGTCCTATGATAATTCAGTGGTTGATCAACATAATTTCAACTTTATTGGAGAGAAACATGTCACGATTTTCTTGGTAAAGACCATTTGTTTGGGTCAGTCCTTTTGTTTCTGTTCTCATCAGTGACCTGGTTTATCAATTATTCTATACAGCAACACAGCTGTATAGAAAAGAGGCAGTTAATGTCCGTGCGATTTTGTGTCAAGTTAACACAAGCTACAGTTATTTTGGAAGAAGGAACCTCAATTGAGAAAATGTTTCAACAGGACTGGTTTGTGGACCAATTCTTTTACTTTTCTTTTTTCTTGATTGATTGATATTGAAGGGTCTAGCTCACTGTGGGTGGTGTCACCCCTGGTCTTGGGTACTAAGAAATCAGGCTGAGTGAACAAGGCAGCAAGCAGCATCCTTTCATGGCTTCTGCCTCAATTATTGCTTCCAGGTTCCTACCTTGTCTTTCCTGCCTTTGCCTTTTTTGTTTAGTCTTACAAACTATAAGATGGAATAAGCCCTTTCCTTCCGGAGTTTCTTTGGGTCAGTGATGTTTTATAACAGATACAGAGATCCGAGCTAAGACAATGCCTTGAGAAACTGCATCAGAATTCTGCATGACATTTGTAACCATGGAGAGGATTCAAGAAGAACCAGCAGCTGAATGGAGAAGAACGAGCAGCTAAATGGTGCCAAAGACCGTGTTTTGTCTGTGGTGCAGGAGGGATTACTTCATAAATGTTTGTGAAATACTGTACACCAGGGAACAAAGCAGCTGATATCCAGTGATGTTAGAGAATATTGCCCCAAGGCACACATACTTGAACTTGCTGGTGACAGTGTGCAGAACATGCAGGCTCCTTGGTATGTTGGAACCCCTGCACAGTGAGGAGGTTTCACATTCAGGAGCTGGGACTCTGTCTCCTTCTCTTTAATCAGTGTGTCTTCTTTTATCTAAGACATGCATCCTACCATGTAACCTACACAGAATCCCAAATTGAAAGCATTATTGTTTGTAATTACAATTTTATTCTTGTAACTCAGTTGCCAAGTTCTCTAGTGTGAACTTTGTAGATTACAGCATCTTGTTGCAATGGGAAGAGGTTGGACACAGCAGGTGGGGCTGCTTGAGAGGAAATGACTCCTCTAGTCTGAAAAGAAAGGAATGTTTATTTGGGTGAATAAATCTTTGCATAACTAGCTACCTATAGAATACTCAGTCTAGGCTGACCCATTAGTATATCTCTGGCCCTACTTGTGAATATCTTCCAAAGAAGATTCAACAGTGTGTAGAGAAGGGCATGAGGAAGAGCTGGGGTGAAGATTACAAGAAAGGACTAATGAGTTTCCATTTTCTCCTGAATGTAAAATCTGAGATGAGACTTAATAATGAACTTAGATAAGTGGAGGTCTTTGCCAATTATAGATGACAAATGAGAAGTTAAATGACAGTGAGTTATGCTATAAATTTGAGACATGAACCTCACACTATTTAGTAATTTAAAGTATTAAATCTAGTTTCTCTTCAGAATTTTTTTGGGGGGGTGGGGGAAGGCAATTCTTTTCAAGTCTAGTCTACAACAATGGAACAAACATAAGCAAACTGTCTGGTGTGCCTCTAATTCCCAGACTCTACTCTCCTATTTAAATTTCCCCAAAGCAGTTCAAGATGTAATAGCCTTTCTTGTCTTTGTCAGTTGTCCTCTGCTGTCCCCTCCCTTGGCCTGCTTTATTGAGAAATCATTGCTGTGTGCACTGGAAACCTTGGCTCATGTGCACCGGAAGCCTTGGCTTATTGTGACACCACTGTTCCTGGTGTGTCAATGTCCTTCAGGCTTCTCCTTCTCTCTCTCTCCTTCATCTTTGACTATTTCTGCTTGTGAGATTTCTAGCCTTCTCTCACCTTCCTTCGCAGCTCTGAGTTTGGCTGGACCAGGTTAAAACATAGTGTCTAATTTTTGATTTGCCCAGTTGGATGAGTTTTATCTTCATGAAACTCATACTTTACCTCAGTAGGTTTCCTTCATGATACTATATCATCTAGATCCTCGGGGAAAACCTTGAGCAATTGCTTCCTTTCTGTATTTCTGCTTTCCAGACTCTTCTTCAGAATTTATACTTTGCTGCAGAATTTATACTCTTGAAGTGCAATTTGGATGTCATCCTAATTTCATATTTTCTCATGGCCTTGGGTTAAAATGTAGTTAAAGTCTCTTGCTGCGGTGAACTCTTTATGACCTTGGCCCCATTCTTGAGATTCATTCCCCCAAGCTGCTTACCTTTGCCCTGTCCATTCTGAACACATTCTGCTTCCCACACCCACAAGAGCTTCCAGAGTGCTTTACTTATCATCTCTATAGCTTGCCTCCCCTTCTCTGGTTAACCACCACCAGTCTCCAGAGTAAAGGGACAACTGTTGGTAGTCACTAATGGCCCTGTACAAAGTGTCATTTCTCATACCAGTGCGGTGATTCCTGGCTTCTTAACTCTCCCTCCTGGTAGAGAGTAAACAGAGCACGGGTCTGTCCATCTTCCATTCTCGGTATCTTGCCTTGATTCTGGAGGTGCCTTCTGCTTTACACACTGGGTAATCAAATTACATTTGTTCTCACCAGGGAGAACAGCATGTTGTCCTAGTTGCAGGGGATTGATACATTCTTCATAACTTTATATTGTACCCACTTTCTTATTTGTCTTTCTTTTGTAATATTGAATGGTTTTGTGTTCTCCCTGTATAGCCAATGGTAGCTAATGCCTTGCTTTCGCTCCTAAAGACCCTAGAGGCTTGGACCATTCCGGCCTTTCCATGTGCACTTCAGGAATATCAGAATCATCTCTCATCATATGCATATATGATATATAGAATATATAGACACCTGTGAATAAAGACACCACCTTCTGCGTCCTATAATAATTTAATGGACAGTGTCTGTCTTTAGTTACCATTGTGTTCAAATATGACTCCACTCTCTGGATACTCTTTGGTACCTTGAGAGCAAAAGTTATGTCAAATCCATAGTGTGAATCTCTTTCAACTTGACCTAGTTACAAATAACAAATATTACTACTGTTTTAGTTCAGCAAATGCAGGGACAAGAAAGGTGAGCCAACACCTTCCTTGGGGGTTTTAATTAAAGTGAGTTTTCATTTCTGAAGTTTACTTCTGCTTAAGGGGAATGAATGAAATGATCTCACAGGTTTACTGTGAATCCTGGCTCTAGGAAAAGGAGACTCCTAAAGGATAAGTTGGGATATCTTCGGTGTACAATGTCCTATTCGTCAGAGGAGGAGAGGGGTGAGGATGCTGGCTTCACCAACTCACTTTTCTTTCCAGATAGAGGTTGTATTGGGTAATTTCACACATTTTTATCTCCTTTGTGTCAGAGGTTTGACATCTTCCATTTTTATCCCAGATTTTAAGCCTTGCTTTACCCGCTTCTCTGATTTTTACCCTTTGTGATGATTTACGTTGTGTGTCTGTGCGCGTGCAGCTGTATAGGGTGCTCTGTTTCAGATGGAATCATAGCTAACCCATGTCCATATTTGAGTTTTCTGTAAGAACTTAATCTTGCCTGCATAGGTGGTAATTGTCTCTTAGGTAATTTCTGGACGGTTCCCAGGGAACTCGAGAATCACAGAGAGCACCACTGGGACCCTAGGGACCTTCTGTGCACACAACACTTTTGCTCTCCTTGGCTCCTTCCGAGGATACATTTCCTGCTCAAATGAGGTTTAATCCAGGTGATGTCAGGAGATCCCTGCTGTCCCCAGAGAGGGGAAGGCAAGGCCATGTGAAGTGCTCTGAAGGAATGCACGCAGCTTTCGGGGCTCTCTCACTCAAGCAGCTTTCTGGTACCTCACTGTTCAAATAAAACACTTTCTGTAGGAGACATAAATCCTGGATCAGGGCATCTCAGGGGTCGAATCTTAAACAGCAGACGTACAGTGACAAGACTGGATGGTTTTATAGCTCTCCCCACTGATGGTGAATTGTCCAAATGCAGAAAAGGACTGGCTCCACTTAGCAGAAACTAGATTTCCTGACTCCTTCTGATGTCAATTTCTGCGCTGCTTTTGATACATACGTATTTACTGTACCTTTTGAAATACAAACATTAAATTCATAGAGCTAAGCTCATTAGGGATGACGTCAATATTCCTAGTTAATGTTTTTGCAGGTGTCTCCATCTTTGATGAAAGAGATTTAGTACTGAAGTTCTGGCATATGTGGGATTCTTAGGAATTTGAGTTTTGTGATATTGTTTTGCAATATTGTCATCTCACCTTGATCCACCCACTCTAGAAGCTTCCTCATAGACATGCCGAGAAGTTTTCCTCCTGGGCCATTTGAGATCCTGTCATTTCGTTAGTAAGCAGCGACTGGCCATCACAAACATTGAGCCCTGGTGAACGGGACAACAGAAAATATTCTGTGCCCAGGGAGCTAAGGACTGTGCCGAGGTCAGCTGAGTAAGTTGATTCCACAGCCACTCGGCAAATAATTCAGCAGACACAGATGATGTGTGCACACACCTGGTAAGCTCTGCATATCACACCTCCAATATGTCTAACATGACAAGAGCTTTACTATTCCCTATAGTATACTGTTTATAGTTGCAAACATCAATTTTATGTCTTACCTATCCAGCACCCCATTTATACATTGTCTTTTCACAGTTCTTTAATGTGTTTTTTTTTTTGAAAGAGCTATGTTTAGTTTTCAAAAGCTTATCCATCCAAGAGGCTCAGTGTTTAAGTCCTGTCTTTCTCTGTCTGCTAGCTTTCTCTTATCCTGACTTCTCTCCTTCTTTCCTCTGTCTTGGGCATCAGCGGTTTCCAGCAGGAGGCCCACCCTGAGGTGCAGAAGCTAGGAAGTAGGGCCCCTACTGCTTTACTCTGTTCCTGATAGACTCTCATTTCCACAGTGGGTTCTACTCATGCCCTTAAGGAAACGCATGTCCAGCATTGGTTGCCCTGGTGAATGTACTCTATGCTAAGCTACAAGGTCAAACTTTCCATTACTAACTCTTCTTGCCAGAATTCCTGGTGCAGATTTGCGGTTGGAAAGCTTAATCAATACAGGAGATACAATGCATAATAAGGCTAGCAGAGGTATTGTTTTAAACCCCCTTATTCTCCACTTTCAAACTACTGAGCTTAAGCAGTACACTGAGCATATAGGACACAGGCTACTAACTTGGTCTGTGGGTATTCAGTGATGCTCGGCAGGTGGTATAACTAGGGATTGAATCAGCTTGGATAAAAGAGCACTCTGGCTTCCCTGAGGGAATGAGGCCAGGTAAAAGTTCAAACTTTATTTTCCCCATGTGACAGGGTTGTGAATGAAGCTGGTGCAAACATGCATTTCCCAGCTGTGTGAATTGTAGGCTTCTATTTTTCAAATCCTACTTTAATAAGTGTACTTAAATACTTCAGCCTCTCTTCTAACCCACCACCCACCAGAGGTAATGGAAAGGAAAGGTTAATAGGGCAAAGGACGGTGTGGACCTGCTTAGAAATAAGTCTTTGGAGCAAGTCCAATTTGTGTTGTCAGGATATTAGTAATCCAGTTCACGTGAATCAGCAGTGCTACCTTGATCCACTCACAAACACCATTTATGAATGAGCACCAAGCATTCCATTCAGAAGAAACATGAGGCTCTGCCAATCCGCCATAGTCCATGGAAGTAGCAAGAAGCCCTTGGGATACCACCCGAAATCCTTTAGTGTGTTTCTCTCTATAAAGTCATGACAAATGACCAGCAAAGAGTGTCAAGACAAAGCAATACCACACAGTGTCGTCCACTGTCTATTGGGTTATATTTATACTCTTTCCAAACATCACGTGTTCTCTCAAGTATCTACTCTAGCAAGGCATCACATGCCATTTTTCCAGGCTGCTTCTAGGAAAACACCACATGTCTCTTCTCCGCAAAACATCCTCCCACGTGTCTGCTTCATAAAAAGCATCCTCTCATAAGACAGTTTTCAGAAAAAACGTGAGTCTCCAAAGAAGTCAGAAATTTGCACTTCAATGTGTAGTTCCCTTGCTCCCCTCTTGGCACAGTCCTGCCTGGCACCTTTGGGGGATAGGGTAGCCTCACTGCACTGCTCCTATCTATCATTGCCTTTCTTCTCTGTGTCTCTGTCATGCACACACATTATATCAAGTTATTCCCACTTGGCATCATTCCTACTAGAAGCAGTAGCCAGGAGAATTCATACTTACTGTATATCGTCCTGGGCTGGGCTAGAAAAATCATTTGATCTCAGACAGTTAGGAAGCCCTTTGCCATCCATCCCTCTGAATCTCTGATTTTTTTTTTTTCTGCTAGCTAGTGACAGGTCAGAGATACAGGCTTGGCATTGCAGTTTGAAGTTCAAATACAAGAAGGCATTATATATCCCATCAGAAGTATTAAAGCAGTAAGTGAGAAATTGTAAAATGGCTGGCAGAAATGCAGCTCTTCCTAAAAGACATTTGTGTTTCTATTTTTATTTTTTAAATTATCTTTAATCTTTTCTTACAATCCAGTCATTATCCCAGTCTACCTAGTTCCTCATCCCATTCCTCCTTCACTGTCTCCATGAGGATGCACCCCATCCTACCCTACCCTACCCTGCAAAGCCTCCCTTTTCCCAGGGGCTTCAACTCTCTCCAGGGTTAGGTGCATCTTCTCTCACGGAGGCAGTCCTCTGCAGTGTGTCTGGGGCCTCAGCCCAGCTAGTGTCTGCTGCCTGGTTGGTGGCTCAGTGCTAAGAGATTCTTGGGGGTCTTAGAAACACACATTTCTTGGGATCCATCTCAAGGGGAAGCTCTGAGAAATTTGCATCTCTAAACCTATCAGAATATTGAAACAATGGACTCCAAAGAAATGGGGATTTCTCTGGGAGTCTCATGCTGGGTAGAGAGAATGGCCACAGCCAGAGGAGAATTTGGCCTGCACAAAGTGAAGTCAAAGATTTTAACTCTTTGTCAGCATGTAGTCCAGGCCCGGGATGAGTCAGTAGTTGGTGAGAACCACACCTTGAAGAGTTACTAGTGAAAGACCCACAACGTGAGGACTCCCCCACGTTCTGACTCAGGAGAGGCGACACCCCAAAATCACCCACAAGAAACGGTCTTGCTGCAACTGCAAGAGGATTTTTATTCGAGAGCGTTCTCGGGCCCATGGTCATACACCACGCAGGGGTAGAGGACTATGGCGCGCCGAGTAGCTGAGTAAGGGGGTATTTAAAGGAAGAAACCACAACTCAAGGAAGTGGGGAGGGCGTTGTTGGAAAAATACCAAAGATACCAGTTAAGAGTCATAAGGAAGTGTAAAGTCACAAGAGTCACAGAGAATACCTGGTAATTGTTTTGGTTAACTCTCAGTTTCTAAGAGCCCCTAACAATAGCACATTTGCATGGCAGTTTCCGGTGTTGGTCAGGGTGACTTTCTTTGAATGAACACTCTTTGAACTCAGGAAGCAGGTAGGTGGAGGAAGGAATGTCGCTATCAAGGTATGATTAGCATACCTTGGAGCAAAGAGTCACAAAGGTTACATTCCCAAGCCTCGACCTAAAGGCCTAGAATTTTGTTACTTCTTCACTAGTAAGCATATCCTTGACTCTGTATTTAAATTAGATCTTACTCTCAATCTTACTGTGGGTCCCTGTGTTGGCCTCTGGGGTTTTCTGGATCTCTGGCCTTTCCAAGGTGTCCACCTAGCATATAGCTCCTTTTCCTATTAACAATTTGAGCCTTTACCCTCTGCATTCTTGTCTGCCCCAACCTGTCAGGGTTCTCAGGAGCCTGTTTCTTCTCTGGTATCCCCTCTTTATATTTCTCACACACCTATAGGAAAGCTTACCCCATCTTGCTGTCTGTAACTCCCTCTTGGATATACTTGCCAATGGATTTTAAACTTGCCTGTATTATGTATGCCTTTCTTTGTTCTACAAATACTATAACACTTTTATGAAACCACTTGTACATTGGAACATGAAATTTGGGATTAGATTAAGTCTTTGTTTCCTCAAAATAGTTCCAGAATAAACCACTCCCTGTTCCCTTTAAGATGAGATCTGTGATTTTAGCACTGGCATTATTAATCTTCAAATTACACGTGTTTTCTAATTCTACTTAAGTTTATAACCCCTTGGTACACAGACTAAGAAGAACAAAAGCGTGGTTAGGTCTCGTGGGAATATTAATTATGAAATTATAATTGAAGGAGACAATCTGTTCCTGTAATTCTCTAGAGCTTCCACCTCTGCCACCAGGCTCTGATTATTAATCCTGACTCTTTTCCACAGGAAAAATAAAGACGACATCCCCGCATTGTCTATGGGAAAGATAAAGACCTCATATTTCCTTGATATTCAAAGCAGCACCCACATATATGACAGAATATTTTGAGTTCTTGCTAATTTTATATAGTTTGTAAATGACTTTTTAATTTCATGGTCTTATGCCTGTAGCTTTCCTCAGTCCTTGAAATATATACTTTCCAGCCATTGATCCTGCCAGGTTATATTAAGTATACTTGTGTATATATAGTAACGTATATTTATATACATTTTATTTATGATCTATTATATACTCATTACAGTTGAATATTAACAGATGATAACAGCTTGCTTCCTTTTCTTTAGTATTTTCAACAGAAATAAGATGTGGAATATAATCTTTTTTGCTTCCCCCATTTTATTGCTTTTTTATGATTTGGTAATTCACTTGTGTGGCCCTTCCAGCATCTGCATAGGCTCTGTGGGGTTGGAGTTACTCTCTCCTTCTCTGTGCATGTTTCATAGTATATGTTTTTTTTGTGCCAACTTTGACTCATTGTTTTGCACTCCTGCATAGAGGAGGAGGCTGGAATAGGCTGAAGATCCTCAACCGCTCTGCTCCTTTCTTTCTCGTTGATTTTCTTCCGTGAACCTCTCTCTACCCTCTTATAAGCCTGACAACTTCTGAATTCACTTTCTTCCTTTATTCTTGTATACCCATATTCAATTTAATTTCCATTTTTTGTCTTAAAGATTAATAGAAGCTCATTTTTATCTCTGCTGTTACTTGAGAACAAGTATGATACTACTGAGAGTCAAAGAGAAGTCCCTTAATTACTTCCTTTTTATTTTTGAGATTATAATTTAATTGCAGCATTTCTCCCTTCTTGCCTCCTTTCAAACCTTCCTACATACCTAGCCACTCTCCTCCAAATTCTTAGGCTAAAAAAGAAGTAGAAAAACTACTGCTTGTGAGTATTTGTATATAGATATATATTCCTAATATAACCTTTGAGTTCATGTAATGTTACCTGTATGTGTGCTTTCAGGACTGACAGTTTGAATTAGATGAACAATTGGTGTGCTCTGCCCTGAGAACCACCTCTTCTGCTTCCAGCTTTACTAAGTTCCTATGTAGCTCTTTGTGTATGGTTGAGGCTTCATTGACTGCCCAGGTTTTCATGTTTCTTGCTATCTTCCTGTTCAGATCATGCTTGGGAGGGATGCCATCTCATCTCATCTCATCTCATCTCATCTCATCTCATCTCATCTCATCTCATCTCATCTCATGCTATTTATCTCATCTGGTCTGATCTTATCCTATCTTAGAGAATAAGAAACCTGGTAGAATCCAGGAGTTTCCTATAATGAGCTTCTTTGTTTTTCTAAATGTAGTACTTGAGACATTTCCTATTAGGTTAATAATAATCTTTTACAAAATCAATTTGTCCAAAACAATGCGATCTATCTGTCTAGGCAGATCAGCTTCATTTTATGTATTTTATATAGCAGCTTTAGATTTCTCTTTAAGTGCTGCTCTCAGCAGGCTTTGTCCTTCCCACTTCACTCCCCCTCCCCCTACTTATGTGATGAGTGAAGACAAACAGGCATTTGTCCTTAGGGCCACACCACATAACTATGGCACATATTCAGGAGCTAAAAATCTTTACATTGCCCGATTCTTCTAGTGGAACATGTTTGCTGCTACTCATAGGGAAGATGCTCTTCAGATACTATTGGCAAAGGAAAGGGAGGTGGAATGGCCTTCATAACTGTGCATGTGGGAGGGGGACTGCTGTCTTTGCAGTTGATAGATCTTGAAAACCTTGGTCATTTCTCTTGCATTAGTTGAGAGGGAAAGTGTTTAGAGAAGGAACAAGTCTTACTAGTGTCATTTGGTAGCAGTTACCTTTCAAATCTCCCCCAGAGAGGTAGGTAGCTTTACCACACATTCCCCAAACACTGCCTGGCCTCTCAGTTTCCAAAAGACACAAAGGATCTAAGAATTGAGCTGTCAAAAAATCTCCATCAACCGGAGCCACGATGGATCTCCAGTTTTCCTGATACTTTCTTGGATGTCCTAGTCTAAGATGATTCTTGTTTTCCTTTCTCAGTATATATTCTTGAATATATTTAGAGCCAATAATTATCCTTTTTCCTATATTATTTTTGTGAGTCTAGAACCTAAGACTCCATAATTGGGATGGGCACTGCATTCTTCTAATAATTAAAAATGATATATTGTAACATGCTCAGATAGCTGTCAATAGAATACCGCCTTTGTAGGTGTAGTAGGAGGAGAGGAGCTCCTCTTTACTGGTGCTTTGGGAAGTATCAGTTTCATACAGTGTGTTGGGCGGTGTTTTTCCATTAATTTCTAGCTGCCCTTTAAATAGGTTGCTGGCATACTTTTCTCCCTTATAAATATTCCTAAGACATTTTAGCCAACTTGGTATGTACTTCCCAGTTAAAAGAGCAAATCAATTATATTTAATGAAGAGAAAAAGATACTTTTTAGATATTTTCCTGATATTGCTTATTTTGTGTTCTGAGACAGGTTTCATACCTCAAATTCATTACACAGTTGAGGCTGGTCTTGAACTCCTTATACTCTGTCTCTGCATTCCAAAGGTTTCGATCGCATACGTGAACTACTATGCATAGCTTTCTATTAGATATTTAGCAATAATTGACAGTTTAAATTTAATTCTGTAGTAATATAATTTTATACACTGGGGCTTCATTCTTATTTACTTACACATGGTCTGGATGTTTAATCTGCAGAAGTTTAGCTTTTGACAAGAAATGTTTTTATGCGGAAATGTTTTGTTCCCTGAAAGCTTTTCTCTTTGAGTTGCCAGTGACAAGCTCGCCCAGAGAGCCACAGCAGCATCTCCAGTGCTGACAATGGCTCGTCTTCTTTCCCTTAGTGACACAAATGAAGTTGACATCCCACCCAACACCCGGGTTGGCACCAAGCGCTATATGCCTCCAGAAGTGCTGGACGAGAGCTTGAATAGAAACCATTTCCAGTCCTACATTATGGCTGACATGTACAGCTTTGGACTCATCCTCTGGGAGATTGCAAGGAGATGTGTTTCTGGAGGTAATAACGAAACATCTTTGAAAAGCTACTCACAGGAGATGTTTGCAAATCCGTTCTGATCAGAAAGGATTAAAGTTGGCACCTTATGCACAATATCACATTTTCTTTCCTTCCTCGCCTTCATTTCTGTTGATGTAGTCATAATCCTTCCAGGAAATACTTGACATATTAGAACCTCCTCTGCTGGCTGCCTCCTCTCGTTCTAGGGCCAGTGAATGTGCTCTTCCAGATTCTCTGCCTGCTTCCCCTGGCTTGTCACGTGACACCCTCTGCCTCTTGTTCTACCATCTCACTTCCCTTAAAAGTTCACCAGTAGTTACTCCCACACCCTCTCCTACCCCTTCCAGCTTCTCCTCACCCATCCCAACCCCCTGCTGCAATCTCCATCCTTCCTCTGCAGAGGTAACCTGGAGACACAGGAGAGTGGAGCACCCATTCCTGAACACTCATTTATTTATTTATTTATTTCCTTCCTTCCTTCCTTCCTTCCTTCCTTCCTTCCCTTGTTCCTTCTCCTTTCTGTTAAAATGAAAAGTTAAATGAAGTTAAAACATAAAAATTGTGTTATTGTTCATGATCATTTTCCCATAAGCATAAGAATTCCTAGTAAGGCCAGCTGCTTGGCGTACATTTTAGGAACCAAATTCTGATCCTCCACAGAAGCAGCAAGTGGCTGCAAGCATTCACTCATCTCTTCGGTTATATCTTATGTCTCATGTGGTTTGTACACCTAGCTTGCCTTACCATCCCTCAGTCCATCCATGTAATGAATTAACTAGAGACAGACAGGCTTTACTGTCAAGATGTATTTGGGTCAGTGTCTCTAGAGTTAGAAAGCAAATGCTCAAATGAAGTGAAGTCTGCTATAAGCTGGGCCCAGTATTTCATTACTTATGTACTGAGAGTACAGTGAATCCCAGTTGAAGAATAACAAACACAGATAATACAAGTAATAATGCAATGCAGTCATAGCCTGTTCACAAATGACAAACAGGCAATGAATATGAACTGCTCAAAGAAAAGTTTTGAATCATTGGGTCCCTTATATTTTATATGAGTTTGAATTTACATGAGTTTGAATTTACAAAAAAAGAATATAACACAAACCCTAGATTTTTGTCTGAATAAATCCTCAGTGAAAAATGATTATAGCTGGTGTTTGGTTTTGAGATAGAATTTCACTCTGGAGTCCAGATTGGCTGCACTGCACCACTATCAATGTAGTCCTGCCTGGATTTGAACTCGGACCTGTCATCTTTCTCTCTCAGGTTCCCTAGTACTGATAGGTATAAACCATCATCCTACTGAATTTAATGCTGTGACAGCTGATCTTATAACCGGATGTTTTCCCAATGTTCTGATAAAGGTGACAGCATTCCTACAAAAGGGGGTGGAGTCTGGGAGATTACCCAGGAACCCTCTCCATCACTTGAGGACAAGGGTTATTTAGAATTAAAATGAGCTATTAGACTGGATGAGATATGGAAAATTTAAAGAAGAAAATGAAAATCAGATAATTTTCAAACCTCAGATGAATCATGGCTAGTATTTTTGACTATACAACTTTTCAATATTGAATGTGCAAAACTTCTCATAACTAAACACAAATAAATGAATCTCACATTTGCTTAAGTAGGATACTCTTCCAAACTGCCGATGCTCTCGGTCTCACATGCCAGCAATAGAAGCAGTTACATCCGATTTGGCATTGATTCAAGACATGTCTTCTAGTTTTACATGGAGACTTAACATGGACTTGTAAAATATATCTAGCTCATAGAAATTGAAGATGCTTGTTTTACCAGCCTTTGGAATGTAACCAGGAGAGGACCTATGATAGGATGAAGCACTGGGATCTCTAGTAATTTTTTGTAAATCAAATTGTCATTTGGGTAAATGCTTTTCAAGACTTGCTTTGTTGCTAATCAGAACCCGTGTTTAAGAGCAATAGATTTTTTAAATTGAGGAAATTTGTATGTTAGGCATATTTTTACCAGTTCATAGAAAATAATATAATTAATAAACACATCTTCAGGTATAGTGGAAGAATACCAGCTTCCCTATCACGACCTGGTGCCCAGTGACCCTTCTTATGAGGACATGAGAGAAATTGTGTGCATGAAGAAGTTACGGCCTTCATTCCCCAATCGATGGAGCAGTGATGAGGTAAGGCTAGGCTTTAGGGAAGGTATGGCTGACTTCTAAAAATGCTTCTGTTTTGTCAAAAATTGTAATATGCATCACTGAAATTCATTTTGATGGTGACAGCAGTGCTGTCTCATTGTGGTATCTGTATAGAACGATCTGTAGTGCGGCAAATCTATTCTCTTTTTTTCCGATTTTATTTTGTCAATTACATAACATAGCGAATGGTCACGATTGAGCCTGTGTAACGTTACTTGAAGCGGACCTGATTTTGTTTCCTAGCTCACAACCTCCTGAGAACATTATTTTATACGTCAAATGTGACATTTGCATAACAGCTATTGTTTCCTTCTCGCTGTGTCTTCTAAAGCACTGTGGGTTTTATTTATTTATTTGTTCTGTTTGTTTTGTTTGTTTGTTTTGTTGTTTTTCTCTATAAGAAGTTCAAACCCTTCTTTCCAGAACTTGGTAAACAAGAGAAGGCTAGAGTTTCTAGACTGTGACATAACACAGGTGCCCTCTGCTAACCTACCTCAGGGTACTGGCCTCTTCATCAGCATTAGGCCTTGGGGTGAGAGAGAAGGCTTGTTGGTTAAGAGGGTGCACTCTGTCTGAAGTGGACCTGATTTTGTTTCTCTGCTTACAACCTCCTGTAACTGTAGCTCTAGGCAACATGGTGCCCTCTTCTGACATCTCTGGGTTCCTGAACTCATAGATATGTGCACTCACACATGCACATACAAAACACACAATTAAAACAGAAATATTTTTAAGTTTTGAAAATTGAAATATAATTTTATTATTTCCCTGTTTTCTTTTTCTCCCCAGACCCTTCACGTGAACCCTGTGATCTTTCTCAAATCCATAGCCTCCATTTTTCAAATTATTGTTTTACACACACACACACACACACACACACACACACACACACACACACATATACTTGTATATGTATTCCTAACTATATAAATACAACCTGCTCAGGCTGAATAAAGTTACATGTATGTGTATGAGTTTAGGACTGTCCATGAGAGTGGGAAATAGTCTTTCTCAGGGAAGAGCCCCCTAGTTGGTTATCAAATTGTATAGTGCGTATATATACATATATACACATATATTATATATTTATACTTGTGTGTATATGTTTATGTTTATAAATATATAAATACATTTTAGGTGTTTAATATATATTTGCTCAAAATCACAAATCTGTTTATTGTAAGGGTTTATATGCAAAGCCCAAATAAGTGGGAAAGGCAGGCTGTTGCCAGGCTGGATAAAGTGAACAGACCTGGACTTACTTTCTGCTCCAGTGTCTCTCCATATACCTTCCCGCATTCACTCTCCCACAACCGAGTCTCTGGCATGTCGGACAGTTCAGGAGGAGTTAAAGCACATTCTGGGCCCACCAAAGGCAGGTGCACATAGCACTGTTCATAAAGGCAGTGTCCATATAAATTCCGTCAACTGTGTCATTGGCCTGGTGTGTAGTTCTTGCATTGCTGCTTAGTATATGCTTTCTAAGAAGCCATGCAGAGAACATTTCGAGGTGCTGGAGTTATATTCTGCTGTGGTAGACTGTGGGTATTGGGATCATTTGAAAGCTCTTCACTGATGATTTTTAATGAAGCAAGAGTGTGCCTTGCAGCAAGAACAATTGGTGGACCATAGGTAAATCCAGGAGAAAGATTTAGCAAACCTATCCACAGGCCATTAAACTTGTTAAGTGGTACAGCCTTGTGCTACTGCTAGAGCAGACTGGCATGATTTAGAAATACCATGTTTCTTTGAGCAGTACAGAATTAGACAAAATATTGAAATACATAATGTGTTGTAAACAATCTAGAGAGGAGAATTCAGACCCACTGAGTATCATGTTTGTTTACCACTGTCGTTAAAGTCATTCTTCTCTTTCCTCGAAGCCTCTTGTCTTCTCTTGTCACCAGGGAGATGTGAGAGTCTGTGGGAGTCGTGATCCGTTCACGTGAAATTCAGTGTTCATACTTTACTGGTGCCTTAAAAATAGCTTCCACCAACCAGCTAAAAGCCAAACTGCGTGCCCTGTAAAGAGTACCTGTCTCTGACTTCACTCCAACGTTCTTTCTCTTTCAGTGTCTCAGGCAGATGGGGAAGCTTATGACAGAGTGCTGGGCACAGAATCCTGCCTCCAGGCTGACGGCCCTGAGAGTTAAGAAAACCCTTGCCAAAATGTCAGAGTCCCAGGACATTAAACTCTGACGTCAGATACTTGTGGACAGAGCAAGAATTTCACAGAAGCATCTTTAGTCCAAGCCTTGAACGTTAGCCTACTGCCCAGTGAGTTCAGACTTTCCTCGAAGAGAGCAAGGTGGACAGACACAGAGGAACCCAGAAACACGGATTCATCATGGCTTTCTGAGGAGGGGGAACTGTTTGGGTAACTTGTTCAAGATATGATGCATGTTGCTTTCTAAGAAAGCCCTGTATTTTGAATTACCGTTTTTTTTTAAAAAAGAAAGATACTTTAATTTTTACCAAAATAAAACAAATATTGTAGATGTTTGAAGGTTTATACAGCTATAGTTTAAATAATAACAAAAGGTCTTCCTAGAAATGTTCCTGGAAGTCAAAATGTTTTCTCCATTGGCAAAATACTCTTGCACTCTAGAAAACAGAAAAGCCTGTGAACATAAATTAGAATTTAACTTACTGCCCAACACACCTCAGACTGTTTGGGCCAGCCCTGCTCTGGGCCGCCAGTGCAGAGTGAATGCGCACACATACAAGTCCCACCTGCCTGGGACCACAGCTTGGACTCCTCCTGCAGCTTCAGCCAGTGTGAAACAAATGAAGGGTTGGTGTCACTGGTAGGATTATGTGTTGGTGGGTTCTTCAGAGCCACTCCTGCTGCTGAGTGTGTTAGGCAGCTCTTTCAGGCAATGTCTCCTCCCCACTTGCATTAAACACCAGCAAAGCTTTCTCATGAGCTGAGAATCGACACATGCCTGCTTTTGTGCGCATAAATCGGAAGATCAATATTAAATAAAACTGTCAGGAATGTAGTAGAGAGAGACAAGGGGATTTAAAAATGGAAGTGATTTGGGCGTGTATTATAAGGAAGACGTGTCAGTGAGGCAGAGCAGAGGCTGAAGGAGCAGCAGATACGTGGCTTGATCCTTCTATGTGCATAAGAACCCATCACAACAACACAGGAAAGAAGTGTGCACGTCACAGTTTGTATAGATATGTATAGTTTTATGTTGTCGTGTTGTCTAAATCTCTGACTTCAGAGACAGAGAGGAAACATCTGATCTGTCAGGTTAATGTCCCTACACTTTAAATTAAAAATAAGAAGAGGAAAGTTGATGAGGTCATCAAACATCATGGCTGTTGTGATTTCTTCTAGAGTAGATATATGGGTCTTGTATGGGCCTCTTATGTGGACATTTTACACCTTACAATTCATTTACTCTCATGTGCATTTCACTCCTAATTTATTCTGTTTCTCTAGTATAGAACGTACACAAAACATCTTGTGATTCAGTCCTGGGAGGTCTTAACTTTTGACTCTCTGTGCGAAATCACTCATACGACCAGTATTCCTTAGAAACGGTACGAAAATAAAGTGTAAAATGGCACACGGCCCTCTCAACTTTCTTCACATAGTTCCTTACTGTGTTTCTTCCATAAAGGTTAGAAATTTCGTACTTGTTATTAAGAAAAGTGGAAGTACGTCCTATGCCTTAGAAAGTGACATTCCTCCCAGATTCCTCCAGGGGGCAGTGTTTTCCTATGCATCTCACCACTGGGCGCTTGAAAGATGGAGACCTTAGGAAAAATTGACAGCTACATGAGAAATGAGGAAATGTCTTGCCCCTTTTCTGGAGTAGACGTTCATCTGGAAAAAAGTCCTGGAGCTCAGTGTCTTTGCGCTGTACCTGGAGTTTAGGAAATCTGTAAAGAAAAGCATCCCTCTGTGTTCTAATTCATTGTATGGTACTGCAGGGCCACAATTTAGTTTCCACTAAAATAGATTTACTCAGTTCTTAAATTTGAAAAGATAAAAACTGGTTGTTAATTTAACGGTCATCACATTTTGCTCTTACTGAGGCCAGTGCAAGCTAAGCCATCCAAGAGCCATTTCTCTGTTAAATTATATTTGCTACAGTTTTCCCATTTATTTCTGTCTAAGTATGGCAGTCAACTGAGCCTGGGAGAAAAACCTTATTGCCTCTAGACAGATCCATCTGTAAACACCTACGGAAGCATTTTGCCAGTTTAGTGGGTACATTTTGATTTTTATTTTCTGGGTTTTTCTTAGGTTTAAGTGAGGTTGTGGGGACCTCTTGGGTCAAACTGTATTTTCTTATTGGTAGATTTTAAAATGTGCGCAAATTTAAATCAGAATGTTTTGTGAGGAAGCTGTTGATGATTTAAAGTGTTCTAGATTTCTAGGGTTCCTGGGAAGAACGGGGAGCAATTTGAGTGTCAAAATTTCATCTATGTGGTTCATTTTCTTGCTTTGGGGAAAATCAACTGTTTATTTGCTAATTATTGACCTTATTTATTCAGTATAAACTTCTTGAAATTATTAAGATCCTTTAAAAGATCCACTCAGTTATTATGAATTTTCAATAAGAATTTATAATTTATTTATGAATATAACTTCTGTCTTATGAAATCCTAATTGATACAACTAAGTTGTTAAGGACTACCTGTTGACTTCCCAGTAATCCATGATAACCTTTAAACTTCTAGCATCTCAGAAAAATACATTTATTTTATTATTATTTTTTTCTCTAACTTCCTGCAAATTAATAATATAATTGACTGCTGCTTACCCTCAGGACTGTTTCAAAGAGCAAGATTTTCTTCTAACTTCTCTCCCCTGAAGGAATCCTAAATTATTAATTGTTAGATAAGCTTTATGTGTCCAAGTGTATGGTTGATGTGTGTGTGTGTATATAGTATATAAATACAGATGTATATGTAAATATGTTCATTCTGGAGTCTGGCACAACTCTAGTATGTGGATTAGAAAGTAAAATATTATGGATGGTAAAGTCCTAAATGAAGATTATATTTATTTATGGAAGCATGTACATTGCGAACTCCCACATGAAAAGCAGTTAAACAGTGTGTAGGACTCAGACAGCACACCCCGATGTCGCTCCTGCCCGTTCTTTATACTCCCCCAACAGAGAGCTTCTTAGGGGACATGCTGGACTTTGCTTCCAGGAAATTCGCTGGCACATTTCGATTGGTGTGTGGTCCAGGCTCACGAGTCCCTAAAAGTCACTCGTTTTCAGTTTTCATGTTCCTCAGGCCAACCATATTCATCGCACTTCTTGGTTTAGGGATGGAAAGGCAATGAGAATACATTTTTTTTTTAACTTGAACATGTTTTGGTGGTTACACCATCTCAGAAACTCCCAGTCCCATAAAGAGTGGAAAGGAAAGGGGCTGTGTCAAAAATGATACAATTTAACAGAACTGACTGTTATTAGAAACTAATGCCATAGATTTTAAGAGAAAAATTGGTAATATTTAGGGGGAGCAGTTCTTTTCTGTCTGTTTCAAAACAAGACTCATTTGTGTTCTATCGGGGAACCAGTGCCTTATGGAATTTGTATATACTGTAATTATTCAGGGTTAGGGAACAAACAGTTGTATTTGTTACAAATTGTGTATGACTTGTTTTCTTATTTCCCTCAATAAAATGGTGTCATTCTCCCCATTCAAAAACTATGACTGGTGTCTCATAGTTGGGCCTTTTCTTTGTCTTTGAAATGACCACATGACAGCAGCTGGGAAAGGCAGCCTCTGAGGAAGCAGAGGCAGGTAAGCCTGTGCAGCAGCATCCTGAGGTAAGAATGAACTGGCTTCTTCCACTTTCTCTGTTTAGGGAACACTGTCATCTCCTGGGGGTGAGTAGTTGGTGGTTTGAGAGAAATGAAGAAAGTGTAAAGTTTCACTGTGGAAAATAACAGCTTACTTGGAGATACACCTTACTGGCTGAAGGCAAGGCTCAGGAACAGTGGAGGGTGTTGGTATTAAATGTTGGGTACCAGATCCCAGAGCTGCTTGAGGACTGTACTGGCTAGTTTTGTGTCAACTTGACACAGGCTGGAGTTATCACAGAGAAAGGAGCTTCAGTTGGGGAAATGCCTCCACGAGATCCAGCTGCAAGGCATTTTCTCAATTAGTGACCGAGAGGGGAGGTCCCCTTGTGGGTGGTGCCATCTATGGGCTGGCAGTCTTGGTTCTATAAGAGAGCAGGCTGAGCAAGCCAGGGGAAGAAAGCCAGTAAAGAACATCCCTCCATGGCTTCTGCATCAGCTCCTGCTTTCTGACCTGCTTGACTCCTGACTTCCTTGGTGATGAACAGCAGTATGGTGAATAAACCCTTTCCTACCCAACTTGCTTCTTGGTCATGATGTTTGTGCAGGAATAGAAACCCAGACTAAGACAAATTGGTACCAGCATAGTGTGGTATTCCTGTGACAACCTGACCATGTTTTGGGGAGGACCGTGGAAGGACTTTGGAACTTTGGAATAGAAGATCCATTCAGTGTTAAGAGCTCTGTGAGATTTTGTGTAGGAGTTTGGAGCATTAGCTCCTGCTTTCTGACCTGCTTGAGTTCCAGTCCTGACTTCTTTTGGTAAGGAACAGCAATTTGTAAATGTAAGTTGATTAAACCCCTTCCTCCCCAACTTGCTTCTTGGTCATGATGTTTGTGCAAGAATAGAAACCCTGATTAAGACCAAGGCTCACTCCTATGTCAGGGCTGGGATAAGAGGGTATGGTTGCAACTTTTCATGTCTGTTTTCTTCCCCATGAAGATTAGGCCAATGGCAACATCAATGCAAGGGGTGTTTCAGAGGATGCAATGAAGTGTGTACCAGCCAACCGTAAGCACCCGCTATCTACCAGCACTTGAACAAGCCCTTGCTGCCCCTTGTTTTTGTTGCTTTGTTTTCTTTTAATCACATATCATCTACATCGTAGGGTTTATTCATTCATGGAAATCAGTATGCAGGAATTGTTATCAAAGCGCTGTGTATCTTGAGCCTTTAGAGAACAGCATAAGACACACTTAATAAACTGAAGCTAGGTAACAGGACAGAATCCTGACAGTGTCGGCACTTGAATAGTGTGCTAGTATTCACTGAGGGGGTATGACTGAAATCCAGATCTGGGGGAGCAAGACCGAGAGGCAGAGGGTGTCATCTGAGGTAGTAGGCTTGGATTAGTAGACATGATTGTTGGTGATGAAAACCTGGAGTTCAGGTTTTGGGATTGGTTCTTGTGTATTTTGAAATCCTCGGTATGGTGGAAGCTTTACAAAGATTGCAAGAGCGAATTCTCCACAGCAGACCATGGGAGGATGAGTAAGAAGTCAGTGGAGTAAGGATTAGATTTAGAGATGGATTTGAAGGGACCTAATGATCTGAAGGGCAAGAAATAAGGATTACAGCAAGGGAGCCTCATGATATGAGAGAAACTGGCTATTTTGGGTTTAGGAATGAGACTCTTATCTCAGTAGCACCCCTCAACCTGAAACAAGAACTAGAAAGCCCTCTGCAAAGAGGAAATGGGGTGGGGGTGGGGAGACTATTTGCTGAGTGTGGACCTGGAGGACAGCTTGGGAAGCCTGAGTCTGAGGGACTCTATTTGAGATTGGAAAGAGAGGAAGCCCAAGACTTAAATTGGGCAGTTAAAATGGTTTGAATCATAGAAACTAGGGATTGAAAGGCCTGACATTTGGCATTTTAGTCTCTTACCGTTGTGCCAAGAAGGTACACCCCAATATTTGGGGTTCAGATGAGCTTAACTCTGTTCTCCCCTTTTCCTTTTATGATTCTTCAGGAACATATAATCTGTGAGCTCCCAATATTTTCAACCATACCTTGAGATAAAATGCTCTTCCACCCTTCCCTCCAGGCTCCTAAAAACTGGAATGAATATACGAGCACAGAGCTGCTCTTGATGGGAGAGCTATGGCTTCTCATCAGCCCAGCTTTGCTTTTCTGACAGTTTTCCTGGGTGTGCAGCTAACAACAGTTCAAGCCTGAGGAGACTTCCTGTTGGAATCAACAGTTCCCATTCTCCATCTTCTGCACGCTGTGGCTCAAGCCACGCTTTTCACGGGACTCAAAGGCAAGTGTCTAAATCCACCTGAGCTAAATGGGTTCTTCTCTTTCTGTGGACCACTTTACACTGGCAGGTTTCTTTTCTCATCGGAAATAGCAACAAAGTACAAAGGACAAGGAAGTCTCCTCATGCAGGGGAAATATCTAGGCTCTGTAATTCCTACTCAGCTTCTGATATTTATACAGTTGGGAGGTCTATGAGCTCCTAATATTTTCAACCATACCTTGAGATAAAATGCTCTTTCACCCTTCCCTCCAGGTTCTTAAAAACCGGAATGAATATACGAGCGCAGAGCTGCTCATGATGGGAGAGCTATGGCTTCTCATCAGCCCAGCTTTGCTTTTCTGGGACTGAGGAGCATTCTTTACCTGGTACCATCAAGTGACAGGGAGGAGTAGATTCAGGGCAAGTGTAGTCTCCCCTCCCCCAGCCTGAAACCTGCTTGCTCAGGAGTGGACCTTCCCACTCAATCGTTCTGCCACGCCCACTGCTGGAACCTGCCGCTTTGCTGTTTGAAGCCTTCATGTGATCACCCTGCTACTGGACTCCAAGATTATTTGGCGGGAATTGGGCCCCTCCCCCTTCCTTCATAATGGAGTGCCGAAATAGTAAAAATTGAACCTTGAGCAGAGACCTTTGTCTTAGTTCCTTCCTTATCTCGCGCAGCCCAGTCCCTCTTCTCTTCCAGGTTTCCAAAATGCCTTTCCAGGCTAGAACCCAGGTTGTGATCTACTGGCCAGACACAACAGGCAAGGTCAATCTCAGAACTCTAATGACCTCATAGACATGCTTTTGGGGATGAGAGCTCACTGATTTGACCTTGACAAAAACATTTGCATATTGTCCAACATGTAGGGCAACATCAGTGAAACTTGCAGCTACTGAATCTCAAAGAGGGAAGAGGCTGAGACTAAAGTGTATTGTGGAACATGGGTTGTATTTGCTTTGTGGCTAACTGGCTTTATTTGCTTCTTAATCAAATTGTCATTTATCCACAGACATCCCATGGAGACGATGTATGCAAGGCGCCCTTACATATTTTCATTATCTATCTCTTGAATAAATACTTGAGTTTGTCCCTGTTGTGTAGGTCCTGGGGGGAAAAGTTCTCTTCGCTATCAAAGTGGCTTGCCTTTGATGGTTAGCCAAGACAAGCCAAAAGGTCAAGGGGCAGATGGCATTCAATTTACAGTATTGCCCCAAGTCAGTGTGTCATTGAGCTGACTCTGCTCTTCGTCCCCAGAGGCATAGCTGTCTCACGTTAAACCTGGAAACTGGCTGCTTGCCCACCTGAGTCACTGAGGCCCTGCACTAAGGCAGACATGTCTTCTGGGATTCATGATAGCTCTGGGCTGCCTCATGAGGCTTGTCTTTTGTTTCCTGTTATATTGTAGTTATTTACAAACTCCACTGGAGATCAGCTCTTTGAGTGTAGCACATGGCCATGTTTATAATAGGATCCAGAAATGTTGATACAGGTGCTGGGGGATACTGATGTATTAACTGCGCCCCAGTATCCCTTGCAAGCTTTGCCACACTCCCCAGCCACATCCAGACAACGTAACCAGAGGTAGGTCAAGGCACTGGCCCAGAGATTGCTATGTGTGATGTAGCTGGAGAAGCATCCTTCTAGATCTTCACGCTACCATGGAGGAAGGTTGTGATCACCATTCATACAAGACTCAAAGGGTTTTTTTGTCTTCCTGAAAAAAAGAAAATCCCCACTAACTTCTGGACACGAAGCATCTCTATGTTATAAAGAAACAGAGCCTCTATTGCTTATAAATATAATTTATTACCTGTTTAAAAATTCTTTCTTACATTTGTACATGTTGGCTGACAAGAGTAAATGCAGGCAGTTTACAAACCAAGGGGACGGCAGGAAAATTGGGTGAGGCAACCAGAGAGAGAAAAGAGGCACACCCAAAGCTGGTACACCTCAACCACACAGCAAGGCGATGAGGATGAGCAGAATGCTGGAGAGCACTCTGCAGCCACTGGGGGTCATTAGAAAAGGAGTTGCATAGAAGATACAGCAAGACAGAATTCCATAACAAAGGAAGGAAGAAGTGGTCCATATCTGAGAAGCTAAGGTCGTGTTGTTTTGCTAAAAAAAAAGAAAAACTGACAAAGCATAAAATTTCAACCTGATACTTCTGAAGTTGAACTGGTCCAAAGAAGACAGCAGGAGGGCAGCCCAGCTTCTTTCTTTCTTTTTTTTTTTTTTTTAAAGCAGAAAGCTGGGGATTGTTCTCTCATGAATATGGGTTTTCTTCTTTAGAGCATGGAGGAAGATTACTGGTTCCTTACAGCTCAACATTAAGCTTAATAAACACAACACTGTGACATCTTACATACACACACATACACACACACACACATACACACAGTATACATACAATAATGATATTCCCTGGAACTTGGCTAAATACATTGTCTGAAGGGTGAGGGCATCAATACCCATAGTCGGACTAGGAACAAGTGAAAGAAAGAATGCGAGTCATGTCTTCAACTGGCTCCTCTTTCTTTCCGATATTCTTTGAGAAAAATATATCTGAATACATATGTATGCAGTTATAGGTGCCATTAATGTCTTTAGGAACACAGAAATGGGCAAAGGCATTTTCTACTAGCTGTGGATTTGTTTGGAATGCTATCTTAAAATGGGTTTAATACAGCACAGAGCTCATCAGGATACTTTGATGTTGCCACATCATCACTGAGTGAAGATCAAAGGCAGAGAGCTCATCCCTTAGGCTGCCCATCAGGACAACTAGCCCACAGTTCACAGTCACCATGGCCACGGGTCATCAGGCTCCATGGCATTAGGCCTTTGGCATATAAAGATGGTATGGGGTTTAGGCTTATTTAAAATGTGTCTTACAGTACTTTTACCTGCAATTTATAATTCTGCCATAGCACAGGTTCCCAAATGATATATAAAAAGCTGGTGTACCATAGCAAATAACATGGCTGGTGGACAGCTGATTGTATTTCAGGACACTCCCTGGTTTTCTGCTTAGCAACTAGTGGGTTTGGCCATGACCGTCCTGATATACGGCAGGGGTTTCCAATGTAGCATTCTGGTACTCTTGGGATAGATTCCTTCATATAAAGTTTAGTATACTGAAGACTTGCAGGTTGCCACTTACATCTCTCTGGCTTTGCCTGCTAGTATATTTATGGAGTGCATCTATTTGTCCTGAGGATACCCCAGCCACAATTAAATAGGCCTCTGAAAACACCTTTGGTTGAATAAGCCTGTTAATATCCCACCACAGATCAAGAAAGGAAATAGGCAAGCCCACTGGACTTCCTGAAGACTGTTGCAGTAAGTTTTCAGAAAAAGGGGCAACCATTTGACCAAAAGAACTAAAGGATCCACAACTGCATTGTTAGTTTGAAAAAATATTCCACCCTGGTACATGCAGGCCATTTCTACTCATTAAACCAATGAGCTTAAGTGTCAGCTTTTTGGAAACAGGTATGACTTCATATGGCTTACTTAGCCTATATGATCATAAATTAGTATTGGTTATAATAAGTATATTCCTCATAGTCCCAATCCCATCAAAAAATTATCGGGTGACTGTCAAAGTGGTCAGTGTAAGCAGAGGTGACACAATCGGATCTCTTGGGGTAGAGAAACAGTATTTTGTTGTATAGACAGAGAGTTATAAGGTTTTCAGTCAATGTCAGCTCAGTATGCTTTAAAAATACAAAAACAATACAAAACTAAAGGAGTAAGATAGTTGGTCCCACGAGGCACTCAGAAGGTAAAACCAGTTTTATTATCTTGAGAATAATAATAAAAATATTTTTCTTTTGGATCTATAAAATAAGATGCTCATTGGCCATTATCATCTTTACAAATGACTGATTTGAACAATGATGTTCTGGTTTACAAAGCTGCTCAGTAAAGGCATCTCAAGCCTAAGTCCACCCACACTGTGTTTCTGTAATCCTCCTTTGCCACCACTGGCCTTGGACTTAGGCCAGCACATATCTCTGAATAGATTACTTTTCCAGAGCAATTACTCAGCTCAAATTCATGTTCATCTTGAAGACCGGGGAATAAGTAAATCTTTCTTACTTTTTCTCTCATATTATCTAACATCCTTCTACATTGCTAGCTCCAGAGCGCAGACTGTAGGGATGTGTATGGATTCTGGGACAGAACATCCTCCCTATAAGCTCTCTTTATCCTATGGCTATGTAGGTGTGTGTGAATGACCCAGGATCACAGGTGCCAGGTCCTCATCAGAGACACACAGAGATGTAGGCAACCATCTATCTACTCTCTTCCAGATGTGAACTGTCTAAATCCTACCCTCTGAGTGTTTCCCTTTCAATCACTTTTAGGAGAAATGTCTTAAAAACCTAGTTTTAATACCTATTTTATAGAGGATCCTAAATATAGTCATTACAACTTTTCCCTAAAGAATGTCGCTACTCTTTGATAGTGGATTAATTAAAATCTGTAGAATCATAGCATATATGAAAATAGCTAATGATATACTTTGATCTTGGACCTCTTATTTCCCAAATTATCCTGAAGAGATTAATTTGCTCAGATCAGGATGGAATTCTTTGTATAGCAGAGACAATGTGTCTGCTTTGAAAATGTTTGGCTGTGACTTTCTTGACACATGCTTAGACTCAAGCCAATTTGAATTAATGTCAATAAGAAGAGAACATGAAGTTTTAGATTCCTAATCTCAGAAGGTCTAATTCATCTGAAGATCATTCGTCTTGATTAACAGCCACAACTTCCATGTCCATAGAGGCAGGATTCTCATTTACAAATGTAGAGCAGGTTTAAACAGGTATAGTGGTACATAGTTAAACTCTCACCACTTGAGAGGCTGTGGAAATAGGGTCGTGGATTTGAGGTTGTTCTGGGATACCTAGCAAGAATATATATGCCCAAGGGGATGCTATATGTTTGTATATGTGTGTGGAGCTGTTGGGTAGGGAATCTTCCTTCTTTATGAATACAGTTTATATTTCTAAAAGTCGGTGTTTTGGAATTAAACGATTTCAAATATGCAAAGCCCAATGACAATTTTCAGAGACTTTTTAAAATACAGATTCCATACATGTCTATCACAAGAAAGTAACTTAAGATGTGTATGAGTAAGTTGATAACGTGTTATACCCAGAAAAATTGTAAAATGGATAATTTAACTGAAGAATACGAGAATAAGAGAATTACACATGTAGGTAAATTTCACCATGTCTGTTTGTCACAAATGTCCAACTCCACAGGTACTTTGTTAATTTTTTGTAAGCTGTATATGACATTGAGTAACTATGTGGCAGGCCACTAGATGGCACCATGCACAAATCATTTGTTTTTCTACCCACCCACAGCAAGCAAGGCATTCCTGAGAAGCTCTGTAGAAGTCAGACATGCCACAGGGGTGATGCTGAAGCTCCCTCTAAAATGAAGTGTGGCAGGTGAAACGTGTGTGTTGGAGAGCGGCAATCTAACAACTATCGCTTTCTTCCAAAGGAGAAAGAGCAGGTTGCTCAGTGAAAATTATTTCATGTATGGTATGTTCTAGTTTGGAAACTGTCATTCACATGATAGAAAGCGGTTCTATGACAAATGATTCCTTCCTAAGAGATCAGTCATTTTCCTTTTCCTGTTGTGAGAGTCTGAATAAAAAAGCAAGTATCTCTAGATGCTTGAACATGAGGACTCTCAAAATATTCAATAATGTTGCTTTGGTTATATTCAGTATTTCTGTGTTGGTGACTTAACAGTTTTTAGGATAAATTAACCAGAATAGCAACATATTTGATCCTCTTGACTTAGCACAAAGCATTGAAGTTACACAGAACATCCAGGCCAGACCTCTCAGTTTCGATTTCTTGGATGGTTCCAAAATCCAAGTAGTGAAGAGGAACCTTCACACTTGTTTCAAGAGGCAGCAAAGTCTTCCTTCCTCTTACTTTTTAAGAGTATCAATCAAACTCTTAAAAGTTTGAACAAACTCATGCTTATAGATATCAGCCAACAAACTTGCTTAGGAGTATAGAATTTCCCTTCCACAGTCAGGGGGACCAGGATTTTATATATGAATATGGTTAGAGAAAGAGACTGTAGAATACATCTCTGAAAGAGAAGACAAACAGCATGAAGGAAGAGTCTCCACAACTGTATCCACAGTTCTTTAATGACTAGGATAGAAGAGTTAGAGTGTATCAGGAAGTAACAGAATCAGAGAGTATTAGGCAAAATGATTCCCAATGGAATCCATTCAGCAACCTGAATACTTCCAGCCCCAAAGTACACCACAGCCACATTTTGAAGGTTCAGACTTAAGGACATAGGTGCTTTCTATTTAACTATGTCAGTGGGGCTGCTAAGTTTTCATTCACTATCTGCTGAATGGAGTTCCTATATCAAAAAATAAAAACAAACAAAAACCAGGATGCTCCCAAGGAGAACTCATAGTATGCACAACTAACGTTTTACAGGATTAAAGCGCTAACCTACGTAAATACAACTGAATATTATTAAAGCAAAGACTAATAAAGAAAGAAAAATGTTACCAATTCATTCAGCTGCATGGGCTTTTTGTAGAAATGGTCTTGCAATCGTGAGATCAATAAATGAGTAAAAAGTAGAATTTACAATTAGTTGGAAGGTTGGACGATAGGGCCCCAGCAGAGGTCAAGACAATGGTAAGAAAAGGATGCCATCTTTCAGCGAACAACATCATGCAATAATGACACAAAGATAAAGACAAACAAATAAATGCGCGTTGAAGTCATCCCTGTTCAAGTCAATTCTGCCTGCAAGATAGAAAAGGCTGATGACATCTGAATGGGAGATCAGCATTCTGGAACCTTGAGATGATCTGGTCTCAACCTCAAAGTTTACAAAGAAGGACAATGAGTGCCAGTGAGTTTCAATGTTTTCCCCAAAGTCTCACAGTCAGACAGGAACCAACTCCACAAGGATAACTGGTTTCCTGATTCCTAGTTCAGACACTGTTCCCACAACCACACTGCCTCCCAGATAGCCACAAGAGTAAATGAACTTTACATAGAGAACTCTCCTCATGATAAGAGCAAGAACAGAAAGACTCTAACCGAGCAAGCTGAAAGAGCAGACATAGCCATTGAGCATTTCTGTCTTTTCCACCACAGCATGGTAGACCAAAGGTCAAGGAAGCAAAGCTATTGAACTAAACTGGTGACCATGCCCACCTCTTTAGGCAAGGAAGGGAGGCAGGTTTCGTCAACACCAAACACTAACAGTATTGCTAACTAAAACAAAAGGAAATTCTTTTTACTAGAATATTTTGTAATCATCATCAATAATAATGATAATATTTTTTTAAAAAACACTTGAAATTGCTTATTACAAACACACATGTGGTACAGAAATGTTTGTGTGGAGGAACATGAATCGCTACCTCCCCTGTAATGCTAGAGATCTGTTCCCAAAGGATACCAACGGGGTTCCCCCGGGAGATAAGGAATTTTCTCAATTTCTCCTTTACATTTAGATTCTCCACTTCCCTGATACCAATGCCAATACTGGTCCAACAAGTTTCAGAAACAGAACACTGATGGGAAGATTATCTGAGACACTTGATGTACATGATTTTTAGCAAAAGTCTGTGATTTCTCTGTAAATTACTAATCTGAAATAGACACAATAAACCGTCCACAGCTTCAACTTCAAATGATCTGAACAAAAATAGAACAAGCCATGGACAGTGTCTGCATCCCTGTCCAATTTGATGTAAACAACATTTGTAGAAACTGGGTTTGTTAAGAAAGTTTATCCATACATCTGGATAGCAATAAAAAGCGTTTCCTAGGAAACTGTAAGATCCTGTACCATACAGCATACAGCCCAACGAAGAGAAAATTAGATTGATTCTTAAATTCAAGGTACAAATTTACACAATTTTTCTTAACTCCCGCGGTGGTGCTGTCCGAATGAAGTGGGCGTGTACCTTGGTGGTTATATCTGTCCCCCACGTTTCCTGTTGCCATCTTGCCTGTTAGAGCGCCTTGGTCCTATCTGGATTTCCTCCTCAGATGTGGTTCTCCTGAACACAGACTCCCTGTGTAATTGTGTCCTTCAGCGTCAGTTCCAGTGTGGTCAATACTGTCCTTCTGCTGCCAAGGACACCACTGTCTCATGTCTTCCCATTTCTTCCAGGACGGCTGCCAGCATGCTCAGGTTTCCATCTGGGAAGTTCTGTGCTTCCCAAAGATCCAAGATTACGCCAGTTGGGCTCGATTTGGTGGCAAAGTAATTCAAGTACCTGCAATCAAGAATGGGAAAATATGCTTAGAGGTGTGATTTACAAGTCTATTTACAGTATTATCTTCTCTGCGTTGGCGCTAAACCTGTCTGTCTTGAAGCATTTCAGTCCCACCATGGATCCTAGTGAACTCCACTTAATGATTGCTCCGCTCCTAATTAGATCAGCTCCAGACAGGACATGTGCTGTTTAACTTTGTTAACCTCAACTCTGAATAGTATAATTTAAGAGACAACGTGTCTGTGGGTTTTGTTGTAAGTAGGAAATCAAGAGGCTGATGTTTTCTGTCCAGTCCGGACTCTGATGATCTTTGACAGGTCATGCCACATCTCTTCCTTGGAGGTGACAGATATTTTCTATGAAGCAGAGACTCTCAGGGTCTCTTTATAACTTAATACAAGTGCTTGTGTGAGCATGTAAATTATTCATCATGCATTGCGTCTTGTTCAACTGGCGATGGATGAACAATAATTACTTTAGTGAATAAACATCATATTTAGGAGCCCTTAGCACATGAGCTAGGCAAAGTCTATCACAAATCTTGACACTGATAAATGTCATATAACCCAGGAATTCTCTTGGAATTGTTTGGAAGCTCACAGTCAGAATGAAAATATAAACAAATGTGTAGTGGGAAGAGGAAAGCCCTGGTACCTCTGCTAAATGAAAACAGCAGGTCTAGAAGCCTGGGCACACTCACCTGTCCAGGTTGAGTTTATGGGCCAGCATCCTCCAGTCATGGCCTCTTGTTTGAGGGGCATCCAGGCTGCTGCATAGCTTCTGCCGGATAGGGAGAGGAATGCTGAAAGCACTTGGTCCAGTGACAGTGGTGATGGTGCTAGCAGGGTCCAGGAGAGGTAAGTCGATGCCAGTAGGTTCCTGTAGGAATGACACAACTTTCTTTTCAGAAGGCAAATGTAATCGCTGTTGATTCAGTCAGCATAATGCTTGACTCTCAGTTGGATAGTCTCTGTATCCAACTTGAGATGGATACAAAGAATACAGGTTCTCTTCTCTTCAAGAAAGACAGTCTCTTCCTGGCCTGGAAGTAGTGGGTTAGTAGAGGTAGAGGGAGATAG
This sequence comes from Mus caroli, assembly GCF_978045245.1. Classification (NCBI taxonomy): domain Eukaryota; kingdom Metazoa; phylum Chordata; class Mammalia; order Rodentia; family Muridae; genus Mus; species Mus caroli. The sequence continues at coordinate 18,226,830 of NW_028227258.1, forward strand.
TTTTGTATAGCCCATGTTCAGAGTTCCTAGGTCAGGACTGGGCAGGACAGAAAGCTCTAGTACGATTCCACAATGGCTTCCCTAATGAGACACTCCAAGATAGCAGTTCTCATCCTGTGGCTCATGACCATTGGAAAACATAAACTCCTACTGGCCTCAGGAACTGAGAGACTTCTCAGTATCAAAATTACAGATATGAAAGTAACAACATAAATAAATTTATGGTTGGGAATTCCTAAGATCACAAGAAATACATGTTTTCCCATGGTCTCAGCCCACAGACTGAGAATGGTTGCTTTGGGAATGGAGAAGAGATAGAATGTCTATGTTCTCAAAGGTTTAGATGTTGGAAATGCTCAAAAGGGAACTTCTTCCTGAAGGAGTAAATAAATCTGAGAGAAATAAGATCTTCTAGAAGCCATCTAACCGTAAAGGCATCCTCTCTGTGAACACATAGGAGACTCCAGCTAGTCCTGTGAAGGTAGTTCCCTCCATCTCTTGCTTGATAAAATGGGGCGATGCTAAGATAGATCAAATTAAGGCAAACTTAAAAAAAATAGTAAACACAGAGTATTGCCTTAGGGCAAGCCACTAATGGTATCCTCTAATTGCTGAACCTCCTTGCTTATTTTTTTTAAATCCAATTTTAGTAGAGAAAACTATAAATTGGCTCTTAAAATAGTTTCAGCTCATAAAGCAGCACAAATGCAAAAATCTAAATTTCATCTGCAAGAGGAACTCTAATCATTTTCTGATCACTTCTGCTGGTCTGAAAGCAAGAGGAAACGTTGCCTGGGAACCATTAAAGCAATAGCAAGAAATCTTCTTGATCTGCTTTGATTGTTACCTCTTTTTTAAGGCAGGTAACGCCTTAGGGTGCACAAGTAGTTGCTGGAGGAGACACTAGGCACAGAGCCCAGGTCATCCTGAAGTCTGTGATGTCCTTCTAAATGCTGAGCTTAGGAGGTTATTGCCCCTGCTGTTAGAGCCCTCATGTCCTGCCCTGATTCTGAGGTCTCTGCAGACTTGGGATTGCAGGAGCTTTGAGGGGCCGGTGGGGTGTCTTAGCTGGCTGGCTCCCAAATGTGACTGACCCACAGGGTGATCTGCTTTTTGGGGATCAGTGCCCAACGGTGGTTTTCAACTTCTATCATCCCTCTAGATGAGACCCATTGAGGAGCTGGGGGACATGTGAGAGAAAATTGTTTTTCTGGGGTTTGTTTGTTTTATTGTTATTGTTTTTGAAATTAAAGAATATATATATATATATATATATATATATATATATATATATATATATATATATATTAGTCTTGACTTTGATCAAAGTATCAGGGCTCAGAAGCAATAACTTGGCAAAGAGATGGTGCCTGCTCTTGTATCTTAGCTCTGGTTCCATGGCTAGACTGTGGGCTGCTGCTCGGAAGCATCCAGCAGGATTAGAGAGCTCTGATGAGACTCAGAACCTGCAGCTCTTTCCCCTCAGGCACAGAGCTCTGCCAAAAAGCAAGAGTCCATAACCTCCAGGGTCACAGGGCTTCAAAAGCCCAAGCAGTGATTCATTTAGGGACACATATCAATGCTTGCTAGTGGACTATGTTGGCAATGTTAGGACTCAAGAGTTGTAGTGCTTATATTGGGCACAGCAATATTCATGACTGCATTGTTGTGGGGGAGCAGAAAAGTTCTACCCTATCACTAGTTTAGTGACTTCACCCAGGTTCAAGTTCTCTTACTCCTTATTGTGACTATTCCTTAAGTCCAGAAGGAAAACTTACCATCCCCTCAAGTATATCCCCACCTTGATTGTCCTTGGATGGGAGTGGAGGTTAAAGTCTGCAGAGGGAGGAACTGCCTTGTGAAGCATGGACTCTTATCCCCAAAGAGTTTCCTTATCATGATTGGCCACAGTGTCTTCCTGCTGCTTGCCTGTTCTCCCCCCCTACACTCCTGCCAGCCTGTCTTCCCACATGGCTCATCTTGCGCACCACTCTTCCCTGACCCTCTCTACCATTCATTCATTCATTGATTCATTTATTCATTCAGGGGAGTTTTAAATATCCTTTCTCCATGACATTCTAATCTTACAATTTTGAAGGTGTGTGTGTGTGTGCGCGCACATGCATGTGCATCTGTGCCATCATTTAGAAGCCAGGGGACAACTGTGAGTATCATTCCTCGGGTACTATAGCTCTTTAGAGTCCCGATCTCATCTAGAAGGCTAGGCTGTCTCTCTGTTGAGTACAGGAAGCCCCAGGCATTCCTCAGTCTCACCCGCCACCACCACCAAAGTACTGGGATTATTATTGCATGTTGCACCATGTCTAATGTTTTTACTTTTATTTTTTATATGGGTTCCAGAGATCAAAATCAGGTTGTTCAACGTTATCAATCGAGCCATCTCCCCAATCCTAATCTTTTAACATGTAATTAACTGTATGTGGTTAGTGTTCTGACTTCATACAAGCATAAAAGGTGAGGTGACTGAATCTCATTGCTCTTTTCTTTAACCCCTATCTTTCCAGTCTCCAGTTCTTAGTATGCTACTTTCAGGTCAGTGTCTTATTGTTGTTCTTTGTTTGAGAGAGAGAAAGGGACACATACACATAGGGATTTGCTCTTCTGCTGTTTGGCTTATTTTTTTCCCAAACATTTTTTTAATTCGTTTTTTTCTTCATTTACATTTCAAATGCTATCCCAAAAGTCTTCCATACCCCCCCCCACTCCCCTACCCACCCACTCCACTTCTTGGCCCTGGCATTCCCCTGTACTGAGGCATATAAAGTTTGCAAGACCAAAGGGTCTCTCTTCCCAAAGATGGCCGACTAGGCCATCTTCTGCTACATATGCACGGCCCCCAATAGAGGAGCTAGAGAAAGTACCTAAGGAGCTAAAGGGATCTGCAACCCTATAGGTGGAACAACAATATGAACTAACCAGTACCCCTGGAGCTGTTTGGCTTATTTTACCTAACATAATGACTTCTACCCAGTTCTAGCTATTTCATGGCAAATTACAGGAGTCCATTATTCTTTATGTCTAAGTAATGCTCCATTGTTCTACACAGCATATTCATTTTCTAGAGGGTGGCCAGGCTGAATCTGTGACTTAACTATTGCGAATTTTGCTGCAAAACACAAGGGCACATAGGCATGTTTAACTAAGCATGCTAGTTCAATTTCCTCTGGTTATATACTTAGAAGTGGGATAGTTGGATCATACAGTAGACTATTTTTAGTATTTTTAGGTACCTTTATAACAACTGTACTAATTTACATTCTCATCAACCATGTGAGAGTCCTTGTTGGCCACATGCTCATTAGCATTTATTGTTTGTCATTTTGATCGTAGCCCTACTAACTGGGGTGAATGACATCACATGGTGGCTTTGATTTGTATTCCCTGATGGCTAACTGAGCAATTTTTCCCATGTATGTTGGCCATTCATATTCTTTGGAGAAGGGCCTCTGTCATAATTTTCTCATTTTAAAAGTTAAATTAATTTTTTTTTTAGTTCTTTCTGTTTTCTGGATAAGAACAGTCACATTTAAGGCTATGATGTGTTTTCTCCCTTCCCGTAGTTCTCTCCCCATGTACTGATCATTTCCTTTGCTGTGCAAAAGCTTTGTAATTTGAGGTGATTGTAGCTGTCAGTTTTTTTCTCTATCTCCTGAGGTTTGGTTTTCCTATCCAGAATATCATTACCTTTAACAAGGTTTTGAGTTGTTTCCATTGTGCTTTTTTTCTTCAGTAGTTTCCAAGATTCAGGTTTGGTTTTGTGTGTTAGGTGAGGAGGATTGTGTCTCAGTATTCTGCATGTGTTGATTTTCCCCATTATCATAAGTTAAGGAAGCTGTCCTCAGTCCAGTGTGCAGTGTTGGTGCTTCCATTGAAACCTCCCTTGATGTCCATGCATACATTTATTTCTGGGATGCAGCATGACTGACTGTGTGCATCTGCATTGTTTGGGATGCTATGGCTCCACAGTGAGTGTTAGAATCAGGATCAGGTATTGTGATGACCCCTCCTTTACTGATTTCACCCAAGACTGTCCTAGGTATTTATTTTTTAAGAAATATAATTTAATCCTTATGAATTTTAGGTGTGCATTGGACCTGCGGATGACTCTGGGTAATATAGACATTTTAAATCATTATTTTTTGTTATTCATGGACATGGGAGTTTCTTTCCCATCTTGTATGTGTGTGTGTGCTATTCAATATTTTTCATGAGTGGTTTTTGCTTTTAATTGTGGAATTTTTCTGCCTCCATTAAGGTTTTCCAAGGTATATTTTCCTTCTCTGCCTACTGTAAACACCATTGTAGTCATGAATTCTCTCAACAATTCATCTTTGATATATAAATAAGCTAATGACTTTTGAAAGTTGATTTTGTATGTGACTTTGGAATAATCAATTATTATATTCTTTGGGATCTATTTTCCTATGGATAGATCATACCATGTGCATAAAGAGAGACTTTAATTTTTTTTCTTTCCAATTTGTCTGTCTTGTCTTTCTCTTGTCAATTGCTCTGTATATTTGTATTATTCTTAGTAAGAGATATGAGGGTGGATACTTATATATATGTGTCCCTGTTCTAAAGGAAACTACCTTCAGCTTTTTCCTTCTCAGTATGATAAAGTTGTAGGTTTACCATATATTATATTTTTATGTTCATGTATGCCTCTTTAATATCTAATATGTTCAAGGTTTTTAACATCTATAGTTGTTGAATTGTATTGTGCCCTTCCTATATCATGGATGCTCATATAATTTATATTCATCATTCTGTACATATGATACATGGTGTTTAGTTTGCATGTATTAAGCCATCCTTTCATGCTTAGGATGAAACCTCTTGATCAGAATTTTGTTGAGCGTTTTTATGTCTATTTTGTCATAGGTTTTGGTCTTTAGCTGTTGCATGTCAAATTTTCTTAAAAGCAATGCTGGTATCATAGATTCAGCTTCAGAAACTGCCCTCTCATGAAAACTGTGGAATAGTGTCCAAAGAATTGAACTTAGTTTTTCTTTAAAAGTCTAGCCCCCAGTTTTATTCAATCAGTGAGTGATATGCACAGCCCCTACCTAGGGCTATGTGGGACTCTGAAGGGAAATGGTGGAAGCTGAGCTCCAGTTCTGACATGGAGTCAGGAACCCCTACAACTCTGCTCCCCTGACTTCTCAGTCTGCCATCTTGGTGTCACTTGGCTGACTGAGGGCTGGCACACTCTCCTGCTTCTCATTCCTACCACCACTTCTAGAAGAAGCCCTCTGACAGGCCTTTTCCTTTAGTATCTTCTGCACATGCCTTAAAATTTGGCCCAAAGGCCATGTGCTACAACATCCCTCTTTATATATGCCGAGATACCCTACTTGGAGGACGCCAGGACATGGCCACAGCTCTTCAGTGTTCCTCAGATTCAGCCCTATGCAGACTGAATGGACTTTGCTCTCTTAATTTCTGGTCAGGCAGAGTATTTTATTTGTTGTTTTATCAACAGATTCCCTGTAATATTCACATGGCACTTTGTTCAATGAAGCTACACAGTCACTGTTTGCCTAAATGGGAGCAGGCACTTTTTGCTAAGGTGGGAAGACAGGAAAACCATTCCTGATAAATAATTCCACCTGCAGAGTAGAGTTCTCGTTTACTTCTAACTAAATGTGAATGAGGGCTTGATTTATCTCACTGGTTAAACCCTGAGGATGAAGCAAGGCTAGTTTAAAATAGATATCGGTCTTAGGAAACTCTCATACACTCAGCTCATCCCTGTCTTGTTGAGTAAGGAACCCGCACCATTTTATGTGGACATTTCCCTAACTTCTAACTTGGCTACTCTGCCTATGTCTTGGAGTCTATGAAACAAGCTTTGTACTACACTTATTGGATGGCTGGTAGTATACTTTAATACATTGAAGGTAATCAAAGAAAATGCACGCATACATTTATGTTTACAATTCATGTAGTAATTTTCATTTTCTATTGCCTTCTCCTTTACTTCCAGGTAAAAGTAGAGATTACTTTCACAGAATGTTTATTACAATAATCTTTTATGATACCGGAACCATCTGCTTTTGATGTTATAATTTTCTTAGTTAACCATATGATTTTTCAGCATTAACCAAACATCTGTTCTGGGTGATCAACCCCCAAATTTCGTTGGGTGGTAGTTTTCTTCATATAGTTTATGGAAGACATAACCCCCCTCTACATCTTAAGATTCCTTCCTTCCTTCCTTCCTTCCTTCCTTCCTTCCTTCCTTCCTTCCTTCCTTCCTTCCTTCCTTCCTCTGTCTCTCTCTGTCACTGTCTCTCCCTCCCTCTTTCTCTTCTCTTCTTTTCTTGCTTTCTGGCTTTTTGAGACAGGGCTTCTCTGTTTAGCCCTGGCTATCTCAGAACTCTCACTCTAGATCCGACTGACCTCGAAGTCAGATAGTTGTGATCTGCAATATGGATACTGGAGCTATACCCAGGTCTTGTGCAAGAACAGAAAGTGCTCTGAACCATCTGTTCAATCTGAGCTTTAACTTGGATTTTGAGAACAGGACATGTGATGCTTACGCTGGCAAATGGATTCTACTGATCAGAGAGGCAATGCTTGCTAAAGCCAGTTATTCCAGTAGAGGAATAGTGGATATGATTATGTGCTATGAAGCAAGTTCTACTTATGGCAATCCTTAAACATTCAGGTACTGAATTTTTTCACCAGCCCTAAGAAATAATGGTATACCAGGTTAAACTTAAAAAATGATCAAGAGAAGATAATTGGGTAGATAATTCCTACTGAACTATTCTCTTGGAAATTTATTAGGATTGGTCTTCGTCTGCTGCCAAAATGATACCAAAGCCGAAGACAACATTTCAAGTTTTCCTTTCTTCTCTGTACCATATTTTCACTTTGGACAAATTTCTTACCCCACCCCTATCTAAAGAAACCAAAAAATGAAATATCTTCCATAATTTTCATTGTGACATCCAGTCACAGCAACATTTCAGTTTTCTAGGTATTTTTACTTCTGAAACCTCTTTTCTTCAGTGAGAGGCTTTTAGGAGCCTTTGGTAAGGGGAACAGAACAGGTGGTGGCTCTTGAGTATGATGCCTGGTCCAGACTGGTCCCTATGGTGGGCGAAGGTTCTACCCTGGGCTCTAGAGGCCCTAAATTATGTGATTTTATAAGTGACTGGTAAGTGACCTTCCTTAGTAGGTCACTAGTGAGAAAAGGGGGGGGGGAACCAATGTATTCTAAACAAGACAGATAATTCTCTGGGGATATGACGTTGGAGTTAGCTGTTAGCTTGCTTTGTGATGGAAGGAGCATGGCTCAGAAGAAAATAACCACAAATGAAGACTTTTCTCTATTTATACCAACTTTTGAATCATACTGGGCCACTTCTCAGTCTTTGATGAGGACTTGGGTCACTGGACTCCTCAGAGCCCACGATTCTGCCTAGAGCCTCACATTGCTGCAGCATCAGCACCAGTACCAGAAACCTCCTCCCTCTTCCAGAACCCAACCTGCATTCAATTGATAACCACAGTGATGGATTGCTGGAACCCAGAAGTACAAGCCATAGAGTGCTCCCAAATCCCCAACGTTTTTTCCCAGTCTGGTCATTTTTCCATCCTGAGTTTCATGTGCTTGTCTGTCACACATGGGCAAATGCCTGCCGCGTGACTACAGGGCTGGCCTCTGAGCCGACTGCCAAGTTGCAAAAGCAATCATTTTTTCTCTGTGTTGGCACCAGAAAGGAGTCCTTAAGTTGTGATCACACTTTGCAAAACTGCCCTTTCTGTGTGAGGAGCTAGCAGCCCTCCCTGGTGGGGGAGAACTCGGAGCAGCTCTCATTTCTTTGTGGCTGCATCTGATCCACCTTTTCAGGGAGCAGCAAATGTTCATGCTGAACAGAAAGCACGCATCAAAGGGCCAGACTCCTCACCCCCCTCCAAAATTCCACAGCCTTTGTTGTCACAGGAGCTGGGGGGTTATTGAACTTTGCAGACCTGCTGGGCCAGGAAAGTGAAAACACCCTCCGAAGCCAGCAGGGGTGGTGCTGTGTGCCTGGGAGATAGGGCTGTGCATCCAAAGGCCCGGCGGTTGCCATGGCACCCTGACACAGAGATCATTCCTTATGAATGTCACCGAGGTCTGTGACTAAAGTTGTTTATGAGTCAAAAGTCTCATGAAACTACAGGAGGAGAGGATCGCTGCGCCTCACAGGCTGTGGGAAAGAAGATTGGAGCTTCAATGAGCTCACATGCTTCCCCCCTCCACCTCTGCCTCTGTTTGCTAAGGAAGATCATCTTTAAAAAGGACATGTGCCACAAGACAGGCTGAACAGACTGACATTGCAGTCATCTCCAAGCAGAAGACAAAAAAGAGTGTTTTAAATCATACTCTGCTGGCTGTAGTAGTGTGCATGGGCTTTGTCGCTCGAGCACACAGCAGCATGGAGCTGAGCTCCAAGGGGCCTCACAGGGCAGCTTTCTGAGCAAATGGCTTATTCATACTCCTTTGTTCCTCCTACATGAAGGCTTACCGCTTTTCAAACCATAGTCTTTGCATCCAAAGAGGACAGATAAGGTCATGGGTACCTCCTATTTCCTTACAGAGAGGTTTGAAATAACAGCAACTATTGTTACTGCTGGAATATGAATGTATAAAAATGCCCAGCTGCGTGTGTGAAAATCATAGTGGACAAAGGCAAAAATGACCACTATGGAGAGTATAGATTTTCTTCTGTTCCTGGAGTATCTCCCAAACTCTGGGGTAAAGGACATCTTCTCTAATATTTGGAGGTTAGAGAAAGAAAGGAGACCTAAAAGTTTCTCCCTCAATATGGGTGCAAAGTGGGTTAACAGGCACCCCTCTTTTCCTTCATTCCACTATGACAAAATGACAGAAGTCCCTGTGAGAGAAAGGTGGGCAGATGAAGAATGCTGGTGGAAAGTGCCATGTGCATGCTACTAAAACCTTGCAATTGAAGTTCAGATCTCAATTGTGGTTTTCTTGTAGTGTTAAAATGTGGTCTCACTATGTGGCCATGGCTGGCCTAACAACTCACAACTTAGGCTGAGGTAGTTATGGGTTTGAAGCAATTCTCAGGAGTGTTGGGGATTACCAGGATTTACTGTCATGTCTTGTTCTCAGATCTCTTTTTGTAAGTTATAGTATGAATATTAAATGGATGGCATAAGAAAACTTATTTTGGAAAAAACGATTCCTTTTCCAGTTGCATTAAGGACATAGGAACAGCTTGGGACATCTTTCATGTTATTTACACAAGGAAGGCTTTGTCCACCCCTAACCATTCTTTCCCAGGATATTCTCCAGGATCCTAAGAGTGTCTTACCTCTGACACAGTACAGTTGAGCTGGAAGATCTGCCCTTCTCCTTCAACCTGCCGCACACAGAGTTTGCAAACCAGTTCTACTGTGTTTAGACTGAGTCTTTCCAGAGTGAAGGTGCAGTGGAGGTTTCTTTGAGAGCCACTCCAGATGTGGTAAAATGGAATTTCCTGCAAGACATGGGGTGCTAACCATAAACAAGACATGCTGGGTACACCAACCAAACACTACAGCTTTTCAGTTCTCCACCTCATCCAACTTCATGACTGCTCTCTGCACAAATATGGCCTCATCTCTCTTCATACAAGAAACAGAGAGATGCAGAGAGTTTAAGAAACATCTAATGTCAAATAGTGAGGAAGTTGATTGCTTGAGACTGGAACTCATGGAATCAACTCTAGAGACCACACCTAACTAGAGTATCTACCTGTCATTTAGAAAAGCAGCCATTGTTAATGAGGTGATTAAAGAGTTTAGAAAGATCCTAAAATAAACCTTCCATTCTCTTATCATTTCTCATTAAAAGGGATCTCTGGTGTGATGTATTAGAGAAGAGCAAAGCTAGCCACAGGATGTTGTGATGATCCCACATCTTTTCATGCCTTTACCCTCCCTTTGCCCAGTGCAGGGGCAGCTAAAGCTCACTGCAGTTGGAAATTGGTCCTTACAGAACAGTCCTTAGCCTGAGAGGCACGAAGCCCATACCAGATGCTTACTTGTCACTGTCAGAATTACTGTGCAGAGCCAATCCTATATGCTTGTGGCAATTAAGCCAAGGAAAGGATTCATGAATGAATACAGGGTTTAGGTTGAGGTTCTGGTGCCACACTCAGAACCAGTGAGTGACAGCGCCATTCACTGACATTCTGTGTCAGCCACCAAACTTTGATTCCGGCAAAGTGCAGAGGTTATGCTAGCTAGCAAAATGGAAAACCAATGCATGTCAGATCAGGTAGCAGTGCACCATTTCCTCCCTGGGATGCACTTGAGGCTGTTCCTATTAATGAAGTAAATGTTGAAAACTAACTTACTGAAACAACAGTACAGTTATAATAATAAAAAGATACTTTAAAAACTATTCCGTTTAGTATGTTTATTGGGCATTTTTTCAAAACCCTGGCTTCACACTGTTTTGAAGAAATAAGTGTTGGCATGGGAGACTTTGGCAATGTCCCCAAAGAAGGAGATACATATGACCATAAAATCTGAATCATCTGTCTTATATCTGTTTCCAAGTAGTGAGTGTCTCTTGGTAGTCTCACCTGATACTTAGCCAGCAATTTGCTCTTCCAGAGGGAATGGGCGATGTCATGAATAGACAGGCGCAGGTTGTGGATGCTGCCTTTAAAATGAAGAGCCTTGGGTTCTTCTAGGAGCTGTCCTCCCATTTGCCTCTCCAGTTGTAGAACTTCCTACAAGGACACATCCCCAAACAAGGTATATTATTGATTGACCTGCCTAATTTCCATCAGACCTCTCATCAAGTAAATAAGTTTCTTCCCCTGTCTGTTGGATAGAGTACCGTACTTCACTAACGCCAGGAATACAAACACCTGTGAGGCTGAGACTTTAGTATGAAATCCTGACCATCTTGCATAGTCTTAAGCTGCATTGGCAAGTAGCCTGTGGAATTTGCATCACACCACATGTGAGAAAACTCAGCAGTTTGTTTTTTTGTAGTTGGCAAGAACAAGAGACTTACATTGAGATGGGCATAGATATGAATACAAGTAAAATAGTGATAGAAATAGAGGTAAACTAATAAGGAAGTAGATTTTCATTGAAATTTGAAAGGGACTGTTAATTAATTAAAAGGTGACTTCTTTTGGTACATTTGATAAAAGTAACAAACAACAACCAAAAAATGTGAATTATTTTTGACATTTAGTCCAGTCTGTTATGGCTTATTTATGTACAGGAATGTATAAAGTACCTAAGTCACAATTACTAAAACTTTGTGTGTGTGTGTGTGTGTGTGTGCATAGACACAAAGGCAAACCTTGAGTGACATTCATTTGATGTTCGCCTTTGTTCAGAGATAGGGGTTCTCACTAGCCTGGATGTCTTCAAATAGGTTAGCCAGGGGACCTCAGAGGTTGACTCTTCAGTTTCCCTGGTTTGGGGATTAGGAGCATGTGCTATCATACCCAATATTTTTTGTAACATAGGCTTTTGGACTTCATGGCCAGAACTTTACCAACTGAGCCTATTATGTATATCCTATTAGAGAAACCTTTGCATTCAGATAATGACAATTGAAAACAATATTTTCAGAACCAAACATCTATCCAGATTAGATTTTAAAAGAGACTGCCCCATCTCTAAAACTTTCTAGGTGAATAAACCCCAACCCACCCTTCATTTACAGTATAAAGATGTTACAGAAAGACAAAGTCTATATTCACTTCCATTCTTCAAGCTGCTTAATGGGACTTAATGAAGCATTTCCATCTACAGCTGAAATTATCCAAACAGCAGCTTACTGTAAGTTATTAATACCAATGCATGAAATGAATCTCCCTTGTACAGCTCTCATGCTCCCAAAATTTTAATGATTAAAATATTGTATAATTCATGACCTTTTAAAAGTGGGGATTCAGGAAAATAACCATAGTTGTAAATAACATAAAGCAAAAGATGGTTGTCTTTGGCAGTGATATTTCTGCAAACAAGAGGGAAGTCAAGACTAAAGGCATCCATCCAGAATGCAACCTGCATGCACTGAAGATCAACCAAGGTATGAGATACAGAGGCTCCACACAGGGTCCTTAGATACACAGTTGTATCTATGCTGTGAAATACCCAGAGAAACATATGCTTTGCATTTGTTGAGTGACTACTGAGCCACACTCTGGACATCTAGTCACTACTGAGCTCAACAACATCATGGATAACATGCAAACAGCTCAGTGAAACTGCTGCTTCCTGGGTTCTTAACTTCTTTCACCAACTGCTGAAAGGTCCTTTGAGGCAAAGAAAATACTAGGATAATGGGGAACATAGTCTCAGATAGGGAGTCCTCTAATTAGTGTCTAATGGAAACCATGAGGCAAGATCCCTCTGGCACAAATGAGTGTGTGGTCCAGATGTCTGATAGTATTGACCTGCCCTCCTCCATGGCTGCCGATGAGTAGCTATTACTTGTGACAGGAGCTGAGCAGCCAGCTAGCCACTCTGACTCAGAATCCATGTCACTAAGCCCTAGGTCTGCTGTGCTTACCTCAGCAGACTTCCAGGGTCCCCAGTAGGACCTACAGATATAGCCAGCCCACTATCACACATAGCCACCCTCCCTGACACTGCACACCACTTTCACTGACAAGAATCTTCTGTCAGCCTGTGGAACAGGGAAGAGATGTGAGGGTTAATGGCAGTTGCTTCTGCTTCAGCAGGAACACATAATGAGCTTATGTTGATCATGTTCAGTGTCTAGTTAGCATAATAGAGAAAGCTGGTGTTCCCAGAGAACCTGGCACCTGACAAATTCTAAAGCTAAAATGATGTTTGTTTATAAGCCATTAGAAGAAAAGAAACATAATTAGAAATCTTTGAGATTACAGTCATGCCAATCAATCAGTTCTAGCTTCTTTCCAGGATGCCCTAATTACCTCATCAAGACATCTAAAGAGCAATCGATAGTAATTATCTGATTACTATAGATCTTCATTACATCCAAATTATCTCCCTGGGATGTCTGAAAGAAGATGCATTGTATTCTGGGAGGTAATTGTACCCAACAATGCAGAATGCACACCCCATCCCTACAGTCAACATAGAGTGCCAGAAGACAGCACCTTATCATTATCAGTTTTCTTGGCAGGATGAACAACCTAACAAAATCTTAGCTGTCCATTGGCCGTGACCTTGATGTCAAGAAATTTTGAAAGCCAAGTCTGGGTTGGAGTCAGTCCAAGACTAAGGCTCAGTATTTAATTTCTCAGAAGTCATGCTAGGGAATTTTCTCTCATGAAGAGTGGGCCTAGAATGGCTTCAAAGAAAGAAAACAAACAACCAAACAACAAAGTACCACATAGCAGCAGTGGGGGCAAAGAATACTCTCTCTCTCTCTCTCTCTCTCTCTCTCTCTCTCTCTCTCTCTCTCTCTCTCTCTCTCTCTCTCATTTCCCCATCAATCAGGAAGCCCATAATAAGCTTTTGTGCAGAGCTAGAACATGAGCTCTTGACCATTTCTATCAGTAAACCAATAGGATGTATCATCTACCAATAAATACCTGATTGTTTTATTTTAATTTATTCTCAAATTATAAGCCCATATTAGCACATTAATATAAAAAACAAAGGTATAAGCTGAGATTAATAAATGCAGAAGTACTAATGTTGTCTTTTGTTAGCCAGTGGGGCCCTGGGCTTGAGGTGTGTGAACTTGTTCTCTGTCTTAAAGATAACTGGTATAAGCAGATGTTCTCACAACAATATTTGGGTGAGGAATTAACTCAAGAATATTACTCAAATTTAACACAGGTTTTTACTTAAAAGTAGCGACTAGTGCTGTTACAATTAAGATATTCAACTTGATAAAAAAAAAAAAGCATGATTTATAGGAGACAAGAACCAAAAGCACTGGATGGATGTGGTGGCATATACCTTTAACCCAGAACGCTTTGGGGGGCGGGGCAGAGCCAAATGAACCTTTGTGAGTTCAAGGTCAGCCTGGTCTACATAGGGTGTTACAGGACAGCTAGAGCTACATATTCAGACCCTGTTTCAAAAAAAAAAAAAAAAAAAGAAGTAGAAACACAACCACTACCACCACCACCACTACCAATCATAGCACTGAAGATACTAAAGCACAAATAAATTATTTCAATGAGTGGGTGGAACTCCTTGGTAATAAAATTATGTAAATACACCTGTGAGTCAAAATGACAGTCATGCTCAGAGGTTGCCAATGTAAGTTTTGTGTCATAAGAGAGGTCAATGCACAGGACATGCTACTAGGGCTGTTTCCATATTACCAGTGTTCAGTGTTCTAATTTGAGATAGCTATGGCCATTTCAACTTAAGAGTACTCTGTATTTGTCTTTCTGGAGTCTTCCTCCATGAAGTCTTGCTAGTTAATATATGAGATATAGATACAATGATGAAATAAAATAAGTGGCATACTCATCAATGGAACATGACTTTACAGCTAAATGCTCTCCTCTCCTGGCTTTCTTGGAAACAGTCACTCCGTGTCATTGAAATATGTGTCTTATGTCAGGAAGTATGTGGCTTGGCCTACTGCTCCTGTTCTGCATGGTATAGAGACCATGTGAACCTATAACCAGGCTGAAAGGAGAACCACTCTAAAACAGTGTTTTGACAGAATGTTTTTTGAGTCACAAAGGTTAGGTTATTTCATATACTTTAATGGAGAATCAGAACCAAAGGTCAAAAGATTTAGGAAGATTTAACAAAATATCGTGACCTTGGAAATAAATGTCATAATAAACATTAGAATCATCTAGGTTGTTTGTGCTTAGAAATATAAAGGTCACCTTCCTTTGTTGAGGTTGTCTTTCTTATTGGCAGCCAGACTCACTTCTAATGGTTAGCATCCTGTGTGAACCTACTGGATGCTCTGATAAACTGTCATTGCCACCTGTTTTACTTTAAAAAGTATTCTCAAAAATGACATAGGAGTGATTGACACCACATCCCATTTCTTCGTGGGGGGCACACATGTCTACATGTACATGAATCCTAGAGAAATGTCACCAGGAACTCTCCCCGGGATCTGAGAAGCTACTTGTTGTGGTATCTGCTTCCAGCGGAGAGCTGAATGAGGGTAATCAGGGCTGAATTGATTCTAGAAGCCTACGAAAGACTGCAGCAAAGGCAGCAACATGAAATTCTATCACAGAAACAAGCAGCTTGCACAATAACCAATTAAACCCAAGCACTGCCCATGCCAAGCCATTAGCCTGGGCCACTTAAGAGGCGTAATAAATCCAAGCTTCTTTAAAGGCCTATGAGGAACAATGAAGCAGCTCTTGTCTATGCTCAGGGCTCTCACAGGCTCTCTGATAGTAAGATATATCCACATTGGACCCAGCAGAGGAAGGGAAATGGAGGCATACCTGAGAACCTATGGCTCTTATGTTCTTTCTATACCACCAGAAACTCTCACTCTTCAGGATTGTCCAGCCATGTGGCATTTGCCACTTCTTCTCTCCCTGCCCCCTTTTCTCCAAGTGAGCCTTCCAACCCTGGGCGAACTTCCTTCTAGAGAAGTCTCACAATTAGGATTCCTGGTTAAATATCAGTTTCTTATCACTAAAGATCACTAAATCACTGATCACTAAAGAGAGGGTAGGAAGGAGACAAAAACCACCCCTTGTTTCACTTCTCTACTTAAAACTATCTGTCCCTGTACCTAAAAAATAAAAGAATATTTCTGTGTACTCCAACAGAAATATGAATGGGCTCCATCTACTTCTGCTAAGGAGTTGGATCACCAGTACCGGGTCCACTAGTGGGTGCAAGGAGCTACTGTAGAGAAATCTTTGAGCCCCAAAGATATGAAGGTCACAGAAGCCAGCCTCCTCCTCCAGAAGTTTGTGCTTGCCTTAGCTTAAGGAGCTAGGACCTCCTCTTTGCTCTGTCCTTGGTGCTGATCCAGTCCAGGGCTTTGCTAGGGCATTATCATCACAGAACTCTATGACATGAGAACAACTTAGCAAGTGTTCAGCACACTAAGCACACTAAGCCACAGACTAGCCCTCAGTGGTTGTGTTGACTGAACTAAACCTGCCTTCAGATTCAGTGAAACCTGCCCTATTTTTATGTAGTCTTTATTCCTAGGTTGAAACATGCCCTGGTCATTTAGTAATGAGAAGTTTCTTTCTGCTAACTGTGGCTATTTCCACAGCCCCTGTCACAGCAGTGCGCCTGCACTCTACCAAAGCAGAGGCCAAAAAGAGCAGCAGTCCGTCTCCCCTGTTCCCCGCCAGCTTTCCAGCAGGCAGCTCTCAGCCCTGTGCCTGCTGTCCCCGCCTCTGGCCTTCAGGCCTCTGGCTGCTGAGCTGGGCAATGGGGAATAGCTGACAGTCAGCCAGCCTCTTCCACCTGCTCAGGTCAATGTCACCTCATGCTGTTATTTTCCTTTCCTGTGTTCACACTGCGGTGCTCTGCCCTCCCCCTACGTCTGTCTGCCTGCCTTCATTCTTAATAATAATAAGGCTAGACGCCAGTGACCATGTGCAAACATTCCCCGTCAAAGTCCCTTCGTTTCCAGGGCTCTGCCTGCTGTTCCAGCAGCTGCTGCTGCCACAGATGCTTGGGCTGAACTGCCACTTTCCGCCTGCCCGGTCAAGGAAGTTTGTGATGCTCTCAAAGCAATGTGCCAAGAGGTCCCACTCAACAGAGAACCCACATCACTTGTCTCCCCTGGGTATTCTTCTAATGTAAGCAAGGATGTTTCACATAGTATCATGGAACAGGGACTTTCAAGTCACTCTAGTACATGTGAGTTCACGTTGAACTTCTGTTTACCCTTAACATGTTATTATTCAAATTCCATGAGCAATTACCCAAAATTGAGGACAATACAAACTTACACACCAAGTAACCTTGTGCTACACAGGCTTGCAGAGAGAGGAGTTTACTTTCTTTTTCTTTCTTTCTTTCTTTTTTTTTTCAGGCTGCTTGCCTTCCTTCTCATGATTTCTTCTCCAGTCTTCATATTCAACAATGAAACCTATACCCCATCTCCCTTCCATCCTTATAACATCTACTGACTACAGGAAAGGGAAGTTCTCAATACTATAAAACACTTGTTATTGTTTTATATTTGCCCTGTCAAGGGGGAACACCATCATATTTGTGAAGACCTTTTGCTGTGGAAGATATTTGTACATTTACGTATTCAGAACAGCAGCTTGTAGGCATTCTTAGAGAAGAAGTATTATGGTTAGCACAACTTTTCTCTTCCTATGCCCTCTATAAAGGTCAATTCGTCAAGTAGGTCATTTGCACAACATTGGATAGGGCTAAGTCCAAGTCTCATGAGAAGATGACAATGAGAAGATAAATTCTGAGACACCATTACAGATCTCAATGACAACATCTGACCAGCTAGACTGCCACCAAAGGACAAACACCCTAAAACTAGACTACAGACAAATTTAACATCTTTGTTGATTTATCATCTTTCAAATACCATAATAATCTCAATGCCTGTGAAGGAAGATTAATAGAATCTAGTCCTAATTTTGTGCCAAAATCTATAACATTGCCCTTGAACCTTCCAGAGGCAGTGGAGGTAGACACAATCATTGGAACCTGTAGCATATTTTCTTGGTTTTTATCTGATATATGTGTAATATGCATGGATAGATTAATGTCAGAAACCAGGACCCTGACAGTTTACCAGACAAGTTAGTTTTGAGGTCACCTGCTGCTTGCCAGGAGGCTATAGCAGATGGACAACAGGTGGCAGGATGGAAATGAAGCTACCTACCCCTTTATCACGTTGCCTAGCAAGCTCAGCCCAGGAGGGCATCACACCATTGACAACTGGTGTTTCATCGAAACCACTTTGTTTTCCCTACTTTTCAGTGTTTTATTCTTTTCTTTTTGTATCTCTCTTTTATAGAGTTACTGTTCTCTCCTGGAGCCTACATTAGGATATTTGTGAATTAGATTAATCTAAGGAAAAGCTTTCTCTGTACCCAGAGATTCCAAAGAGAAAACCAGATTGTGGTAATGTATTTTATTTCATCTGGATCACAAATACATCTGTCAGAAACTCAATAAACATACATACAGAATGAGCGCAAATAACTCTTTTTAAGTTTTCGATTTCAGCACTTATTGAGGGTCTTTATTATGAAGAGGCTAATAGGGGAGCAGGATTACTTATTTCTACATAGATGTATTTTTTTCTCTCTGGGAGTTTTAAGACTTATTCCAAATATAACCTTGTTCTCTATTAATTTCTAGACTATTTATATTAGGATTTAAGGCTTTACAAATAATGAAAAGAAAACATCATTTTTATTACTTTAATCACCCAAGGAGGAGGAGAAAAAAAAAGAAACTTAGTGATATTCCAAACTCCGAGATCTTTACAATATATTTGACCTCTCTATTTTAGTTTATTCCAGACTATTCTCACAGTTTCCAGAATCTTTATCTCTTTGTGTGAACTCAACCTCAGCTTTGCTCCCACTGGTCCTTCATGCGTGTGCACAGGAAGAAAGCATCCTGAAAGGTATATAAAAGATGCCTGCTGTCTTCCATGGGCCTTGACTTTTACCCCAGCAGTCACTGCTGGCATTCTGATTCTACATCAGTGCTTCCAAATTGCTAAGTGAAGCTTTTAAGTTTCAGGTGACCATTTTTGCTTCAGGGCTTAACAAAACTCAGGAAAACTGTTACAAAAGCTGCCAAACTCAAAGAGGTAGGCAGAAAGATGAAAGGACATTTCAGGGCTTCTTGAGCCCAACTGACAGGGAGCCTCCTTTTCTTTGTCTAGCCATACCCATAATAATATAACTAGATTAAAAATATTTTAATATAGCCAGAATTGATTTTTAAAAGTAAAAATTAATAGTCTTGGTACATTCAGGCAACCATCTTTTCTAATAACTTCCAAGGACTAAGTAGTTGTATTCATTGAAAATGAGCACTCCTCTGGACCCCCACCATGGTCTCATGTTTCTGTTTTTCTAGAATCCAGAAAAGCTCTCTATATTCAGCTGCAACTTTATGAGAAGGTCAAGTTCTTGGAGACACAATGCTGGGCTACCAGTGTTAGTGGTAAGGAGTTAGCTTTAAGCATAAAGCAGGAAGAAACGCCTTTGTCCCATTGCCCAGATTTAGAGAGAAGAGACTACATCAAAGACAAGGCGGCATAAAGGACCAAGCTTATAGAGTGCAGATGACTGTGATATGATCAGGACATGGAGGATAAATAAGAAGTTTCAAACCAAACAACTGCTGTGTAAAATATAATGAATTGGGAAGAGATCAATAAAAGAACAAGGGGAGCAGGAGAGGCACTGCTTAGATTAGTCATCTTGGGATTGTAATGAGCCTAATTGGAAATGAGCCTGAACAAAAAGTAGAGAATTTGTTAATTTGTGTGCATCATTGGTGATGGGAATCAGCGTAGTTTGCTATAGCTCAATGGGAGAATGCGTTTGAGATGAGTTCTCTCCAAAGATCGATAAAGAGAAAAGAGGATGTTTGGATAGACACATACCTAGAATGTCAAATCTGGGGGTAACATGGAATTTGAAGGAAACTTGGAGTTATAGAAGTTGAAAGACCACAAAACAGGCCCTGCTGGGGCTGGTACAAACAGTGGTTTGCACTTAAGAAAATACAATGGGTATCTATGAACAGCATGAGAAAAATCCAACTCACAAGTGGAGCAATGTCCCAGAGCAGATATGGAATGTGAGAATGAGTAGAGATTTATTTCTCAGCCTTGTGGTAAATTAAGAGAATGGGGCTTCCCTGTGGGTACTGGAAGAGAAGAAGAGCTGCCTGGAAGGTCCAGTAATGGCTGAGTAAGTGAAGAAATGGGGGAATGGATAACTTAAGGATGCAAGATGTTTGTCCTTAATGGACTCACACAGGGATATGTAAACATGTTTAAGATGCTAGTCTTTAAGTGACTATACAATATGCAGAAATCATTGTGGTAAGACTCCCAGTTCCAGTCAATGTATACCAAAGCCTTTGTAGAAGGACCCTGAAACCCAAGTAGATTCTGTGTTTGTGCGGTGATAAAGAATTACTAAATAAGAATTACTGAGAAAGGAAATGACAAGGAAAGGAGAAGGAAGGAGTGGGAAGGGTGGTGGTCAGAGCTTGGAGATGTAAGGACAACAAGATGAGCATGTAGATGCCAGAGTGGCAGTGAGAACCAGCAGGAATTATGTCAAGAAGGTATGCTTTTAGCACCGGAGAGCTCTTTTGAGCTAATGAGCCTCCAGGTTCCCATTCAAGTATGGGTAAGGTAGTACAGACATGGCTGAACTATCTCTTCAGAGTGTTGAGTAGATCGTTTACTTATTACCAGGATTTTGGTATTCCTGCATCATTAAAAGGCCAAGAGGTGTAAGAATGCCTCATCCATAATTCACATTTCTTTCCAGCTAAGTGCTGGGTCCCTGGATGCTGAGGGTTTATAAATGTCTATCTGGAAAGCATTGACCATGATACAAACTGCTCTTGGGCTGCTTTCACGGATGAGAGCAATTCACTGGTCTTTTTTTTGTTTTGTTTTGTTTTGTTTTGTTTTGTTTTGTTTTGTTTTGTTTTTTGAATTGACCATTTCTATCCCCATTCTATAATTAACATACTCAAATGTGCTTTTTTGAAAAAGTATAACATTTTGCATAATTCTTGTGTCTATTGGGAAGGCAGGTTAGGAGATCTTGAGTATATTGCTATAACAGAAGATAAGCTATGTGTATGAAACATTTTAGATGCCACTCAATGTCTTTGGCTGTGTGCTTCTTACAGTAATTTTTCATGGAATTGTTCAGAGGATTCGCTTTAATCAGACCCCATGGCTCTGTAATAACTATAGTTTTGTTTTCCAGGAAGAATTTAAATCTAGCGTGATTTGTATTCTGACAGTGCCTTAAAAGTTATATCTGCAAGGAGGATATAGAAACAACTGGAAGCCTTACACAGGGCCACACTCAGTTCACTCACTTCCATATCAGAGAACCCAACAATCTCAGTCATTAAGAATATATACAGTGGCCAACAAGGTCCTTTTCCTCTCCCTGGAAAGGTTGGTGGCCATTTCCACCATGAGAACTGCACAGTTACCTATGGCTGTTCATATCTCCCTTGCCATGCTCTTTGAGGTGACTTCCCAGGATCCCTGAACTGTACCCTCCATTTTTTCACAGTCCAAAATTATCCCCTGGTCAGAAACTGCATAAAGAAATACTCTAACAGTCAAAATGTTCTTCCTTTGACTTTCTTGACTCTTTTCACTCTGATTTTTCTCCCCTGGTACTCTAATTTCTTTTGGCTGGCTGGCCTTCCTGCTCCCATATCATGGCAACATCTCCTTAGTCCCCATCTGGCTTTTCATTCAAGTTAGTTCCATTGACAAACTATAGTTAACTGCCCACACCTGAGGCAAGGCTTGCTTTCTCTATACCATTGCTATGTGACCTAGAGCCCTTAAATTTTCCTGATTGTTGGAATCCACATCTAGTAAAAGAATAATCATACTTTCTTGAGCTACTGTAAAGATTGAATGCGTTAATAAAAATATTTTGAATGGTAGATGGAAGCACTCAGTAATAGTCATTATTTTCATTAGTCTACACTTCTCTTTGGATATTTTTTCTTCTAAGAGCAGTGAACAAATATCACCATGATATCCTTGATGACTGGATCTACACATTGGGATCTATTGTCTGTTCAAAAAATTAACCCCATATATGATTGTTTGAAATGTATATGTTACTTTAGAACTGTTGCATCAGACAATAGGTCTACATATTTATAGATATAAAATTGTTCCTTAGATATCTTTAGGTGGCAGATTTATTTCCCTGACTCAATAGTCCATAAGTAAAATTACTATTGTCAACAAATGCTTGTATCATCAGAAATTAATAGCTGATAGTCCTCATCCACAGAGCTTTAAGAGACTGGATTTTTGGAAGATAATTAGATGCTGAGGGTAAGGCTCTACTGACTGAGATAGATGTCATTATCAAGGAGCCTCCATACCTTTCCAACCAACTCTGCCTTGTGAAGACTCAGCAAGAGACTGGCTGTCTAAAACCAAGAAGTCCTTCCTGCATCCCAACCTGATGGCAACCTTACATTGGGCCTCTAGCCTCCAACAGGATAGGGATAAATGTTCACATTTAGGTCTCCTCTCCCATGGTCTTCATCATAGTACTTTAAATTGACAAATTTGCAGAGCAACCCACCCTAGATTTGCCATTGTAAGAGACAGAAGTTTGACCTTCTGCGCACTACCTGAGCCACCATGCTGTTTGCTCAGGGCCTTGCATCCTTGTTTCCTTATCTTTCTTTTGTTATCATCACAGCTTTGCCACATCTTCTATTAATTTGAGTCTGCCCACTGAAGTCTGAGTCATGGGTCTAATGTTTATTTCCCGTGATGTCTACCTTCTGTTTAAACTGTTGTAGAAACCACAGACTCTCTCTGATGGCTAAGGTCCATCTTATGCAAAGATTCTATTACCCTCAGCTTACTGGTATAATACATCTGCATAAAGGCATTAATTACTGTTCACTTTTGTGTGTCTTCATCCTTTTCCATATATCTAGGCATCTTTAATGATTTTTCCTTTCAACGATGCTTAAAATCTTACCTTCCATTATAACAAGACTCAAATATTAGCTCTTGTTCAGATTTTCTTAAAATCTGTGTAGGTTCTCTTCCTGAACTCTCAGAGAACATTGCATCTCAGCTGTGACATTCATCATGTTCTGGCTTATCTCCTCAACCCTGGCACACTTCTTTTATTTCTCCTTCTAGATCATAACTTCTTCAAAGGCACTTATTATATCCCTTGAAGCTTCAAATGGGATAAAACGAATGGCAATAATCACACCAGGAATTAAGCTCATTTATTCTGCAAAGCAGCAGCCTGTTGTCAAATGCTAACCCTCTCTCTCACAGCCCTCGTAAAAAGAATGGGAAAGCATATAAATGAAGTAGCACACTAGAGGAACATACAGTGTGAGCAATTACGCCAATTTCTTTTATAGGAAGAACGCAGCTGAGATAAACATGGAAGCAGATTATTTACCATCCATGGGCTTCGTTGCCAAATTCTTCTACATTTTTCATTAAAAGAACTCAAGTAAGATAAACAAAAGTAGCCCTTGGGAGGAATTAGCACAGAGAAAACAGCTTATTTATCAGCATGGCCTCTGAGATATATCTATTTGTGTAACTGCTTCCTCTGGGACCCAATGCATGTGTTTGCACACATGCCAGAGCCACCACCAGGTGTGTAAGGTCAGTCCAAACCTTAGCTTCCAGGTAAGGGTGAAGAGGGTTGGTTGAGTAGGAGACACTTACCTTCAGGGCATCCTGTGTGTCATCCAGGCAGTAGACTCTAATGCTGTACTCCAGGGAAGAGCAGCAGAGGGGCCCAAAGATGGCCAGTTTAAGACGCTTGGCAGCTGCTTTGGTGGTGGACTGGCCAACCAGGGCATAGGTACTGAGGTTCTCTGTGAGGATATGGCAAGCCTCTGCATCCAGCTGAATGTAACAGGGGGTTGTGAAGTTCTCCTCCCCAACCACTACAACATCCTGGGAAGGAGGGGGAAGGGAACATTGTTATGCTAACAAGGACACATGCCAGCCACCATGGATAGTGGTAGATAAAACAGAAATATGTCCCTGAATTCTGGTTCATCTTTTACAAACTTTATGGTATTTATTTTTATTGTCTAGCATCAGCTCTTTCTATTACTGTCTATAAACGGATGTAATTATTGACATAAGTATCCTGGAATCTACATGAAAAGCCAAAAGAAAATAATGAATTATCCCTTTTATTGTAGTATGCCTGAGTTCCTTAACTGCTTTTGAGGACTTGGTGTTTTGATCTTTCAGTGTCTTATTTAACCTAAAAGTACAAATTGTTGAGAATATCAACCTTTTCTCCAAGAATCCACATTTAAAAGTAATTAGGGGAATTAAGACATTATATTGTATCAGTGTACTTTCTCTTACAAAATTCATACTACAGTAATTTCCTCAGAATAGTGTTCTTTCTCCCAAACAATGTCAGCTCTCTCTCAGAAACTCCGCAGGTGATCTGTGCTAGGTACATGCTGCCTTTTACATATGTCTCTCCTGTTTTTCTTATGGAATCCATTAAATAGTTCATTATTTTAGACACAAAAATATTCAGTACGAAATAAGTGGAAGTGATGGCTTTTGTAAAAATAATAGTTGCTAATTTAACCATACTTTGATTTATTGCCATATAACTAAATGGCTTAACTTATATACTAATGACGCAGGAGGTCATTCTTACAAGAGTTTAACATTCCACATGCTTCCAGTAGGCAGGGTGGAAGGTGATAAGAGACTGGGCAGGTGGAGCATGAGGCTGGGTTAAGAGTCTAGTTCCCTCTGAGGTCAGCCAACAAGATGGCAGACGCAAGATCAGCAGAGCCATGGTTTACTATAGACAAGTAGACATCCAGAATTTTATGAAGTTTCACAACTTTTAAGTAATTTGGATTGAGAAAGATGTGTGGGAGATAAAACACATACACCACCATAGTTCAATCTCTGAATTAGGTCATTTTGTCTTCATAGAACACGAGTCAGTTCTCTAATGCTTTCTACCAGGTGAGTCTAACTCAGGGTGACTGCCAATTACTCAAAAGTATTAGTGAATAAAATTAAGTCTCCAGGTCTGGATAAAGATATGAATGTAGTAGGTGATGGTTCACTACTACCTCAGGTGATAGTTTATTGGTTTAGGCTTTATGACATCATCTGACATATAACAAGCCATATTTTAACAAAATCAATGAAATCATAGTTTCAAGTGAATATAGAAGAATTTTGCACTGATGAGGAAAGCAGTTCAGGGCCCCTAAGGTTATTCCAGGCCTCATGATACTGGAGACAGAAGGACCCGAGGGAGTAGTGTTCAAGAAGAATATGACCGACAATGGACACCATGACCCAAACCTGCCATTGTATTTTCCTGGACTCTTGAGTTCACCCCTATGTCATTGACATGATCACTTAACTCCAGACATCAAAAAAAGCACTTAGCAGAGTTTCTTGCAAACACTTAAGATAGAGCTTTAGATAATTTTGCTTGTTTAGATAGTTGTTCACACACACATACATGTGTGTGTGTGTATGTATATAGAGATATAGATATAAATATAGACATTTGAAGCTTAAATGACATTAAAGTTAGGCCTGTCTAAATCTATTTAAAGATGACAGTTAAAGTATAACCCCAAACTCAACCCTAGATTTGAGATACTCTGATAAGGAATAATTCCTTCATATGGCCAAATGTAGCCAATGTTCGTAGAAAGGAAAAGTCTAGTTAATCCCAGAACATTGTGCTTTGCTGCTAAGTCAGTTTTCCTAAAATATTATAGCTTTAAACTTTCATGCGTATCTTTGTGATTTCTTTGGCTAAAAATACCATAAGTGATTATATTGTAACTTCACATTTTGCATATGTAATTTTTATACATATATATTTATCCTATCATTTACATATGTATTTGATAAAGATGTTCTTGAGAGACAGATGCTAAGTGAAGAGAGTTCTGATGTAAATTCTGATGATCCCTCCTTTCCTCCTTTCCCAACATGGGGTGCCTATACTCCTAATGGGTTACCAGGGACTTCGGAGTATCCTTGATTCTGTGAACTGATTTTGAGCATCCCCTTTCTGGTGCTCATCAGTCAGAAGATAAGGAACTAGTTACTGGTCTTCTGTCTCTCATTTTGAGTGTGATCTAAAGGCTGTCCTTCTTTGATTTAAAAATAAAGGTCTCCCCCTCCTTGTCTCATTGATGGACAGTGGGTACTGTGTTTCTCCCACAGACACCCCACTCACCTCCCATTGTCCCTGCACTGCCTGGTTTTTGAGCTGGATCTTCCAGTCCTCGGTGCTGGGGTCTGCACAGTGGTGCAGAGTGAGGATGACAGGGCGGGTCAGCAGAGCTCCAGGAGGCCCACAGCTCACCACAGGGGTAAGCAGGGTCTGAGAGTCTTCCATGGGGGGCCTGCATGGAGATCAGAGGACCATACCTGTGATATTTCCGTAGTATGAATGCACTGCGTCATCACTGAGATCTAAAGTTGGATAAACAGTTCAAATCACTTCCTCATAACACTTGAGCAGGGTGGGTATTGGGTGGTAAGACAGAAATAAATAGAAGCCATGTTCAGTATAGACAGGCTTTCATCTTGTAAAACAGGAGGTTTTTTTTTTTTTTTTCTGACAGTGAGGCATTTGCCAGCATCTCTTTGATCCCCATCCTCAGACACAAGGCTGCCTTGGGTAGCTTCCTCTGAATTCTTGTTCTGATACTTTCAGGATGGAATGAGAAAGAACAGAATCCTTATGATGTTACATAACCAGGTTTTCTGATAACTCTCACCACTGGTCTCACAGTGTTTTAATACTTTCGTGTTTTCAGGGCCTAACTTGAAAAATACTTCAAAAAACTCACTTCAGAATGAGGACACCCTAGAGCTAAACTTAGTCGAAGTGACTTTCAGGCATAATTCAGGCGTGTATAGCAGATTCATTCTTTCATATGTGAGCAGAAAGAATATAGAATGGCATTTCTGTAGCAAGTTAAAAAGAGATCACATCACTTATGTATTTCACACACAAAAAATCTGGCCATAAGGGACTCAAAGATGCAAATTATCCTTCCTTCCTTCCTTCCTTTTCCTTCCTTCCTTCCTTCCTTCCTTCCTTCCTTCCTTCCTTCCTTCCTTCCTTCCTTCCTTCCTTCCTTCCTTCCTTCCTTTTCCTTCCTTCCTTCCTTCCTTCCTTCCTTCCTTCCTTCCTTCCTTCCTTCCTTCCTTTCTTCCTTCCTTCCATCCTTCCCTTCTTTGTTCCTTCCCTTCCTTTTTCTCTCTCTCTCTCCCTCTCTCCTAAACTCTGTCAATCTCTTTCATGTATATGGCTATACCAAAAGTACGTGGATTAATTAATCCAAGCTGCCAAAAAACTTAGCACTTGAGAAAGTCATTCAAAAAATTTTGAGGTTGCTTAATTGTCTCACAGCTCACAACTGGCATTTTGTGATTAGACTAAACGCATGCTTCTCAACTGCTCTCACACTGACTGCTGGAAGGAACATGGCTACCGAAATCACAGGCCCATGAAATCTTAGGAGGGTCTTTGAACTTTGTCTCCACCTAGAACAAGGGGTTCAGGACAACACAGCTGATGTGGTTAGTGCCTCAGACATATGCAAAGTTATGGACCATGGTTACTAGAGTATCATTCATTAACAACTCACATTATGATTAACTCAAATGAACATGATCTGTCTTCTAGACGTTTGTTTCCATAGATCCTTGACCTGCTAACTCGGCCACTTTATATCATGTATTTAGAGACATTATTTTGATGTCTTCTCCATTGCAAATCATTGTCATTTTTTTTTTCCAATATCATCTGGCAAGCAAGGAGTCTACCTCTCTCTTTATATTTCTTCCCTGTTCATGAAGAAGTTGTCAGTAATTTGGTGTCTCATTAAACTGAGAATCCTGAAGGCCACCTAAAATTTAAGTGTATAGCACCTGAGGATTGCTATTTTCTTTAATTTAGAATATGAAGATATAGTCTCGTGACAAAATAATTGTATTAGATTATCCTCAATCAAGTAATAACACAAATATTTTATACCAGTCTCTAGTTAAGAGGGGAGGATGGCAATATACTTATTAAAAATCTCCTTTAGGAAGTAGCCATTTGAAAGCCACTGGAAGCTAGGTGGTTTGTTAAAACTCGGTCTTCAAATATTCCCAAGTGTTCGTAGGCCACGTCAAGTCTATGCAGTTTTGTGTTTGTTAGAAAGCTTTTGAACCTAGACATATTTATAAGTTTATTTTACTAGATTCAGTATGCAACTCTTTATGCTTTTTATTCCTCCAAATATTGTTTATCTCTCACACTCTCCTGACCTTCAAGAATTGGATATGTCTACCATTTTTGTGGTCATTATAATCCCTGCCAAGATTGTAACACAAGAATAAGACAGGGATAAGACCTTTGCGAGGTCACCACTTCAAGCCTCTCTCTCATCAGACATCAATACCTCCAAGATATTTAGCTCAACCAAATATAAACCCATTAAACTGCACATCTCAGTGACATCCTCCTGTCTTATTCATGTGGACATTTAAACGGACATCTCAGATTCTTCCGTAATTGCAGTGGCTACATGAAATTGATTTGTCTCTTTTTATTACCTATAGTTTATGTATTATTTATCACATCGCCTAGAAGTTAGTAAATATCTATGCCCTACCCTTATCTCATGCTGACAGAATGAGCAGAGATGAATGAATGGTGGCAGGCGTGATTATTTTTAACATTGTTAGATAATTCTTTATAGATTGATTATGATAATTGATGTTCTTAGCGGTTTTCTTTACATCTACAGGGAATGACAGGCAGGGCTTCCGCTCATTGAGTAAGGCTCAATTTCTCCATATCTAGTGGGACTTTACTGAAACTGTATGGATTTCACCTGATATTCTTTGAAATATTCCTGAGCTTCAGCTCGGGAAACTAACACAAAATTGATGATGATCTAGAACATACGATGTGACTGATGCACTTTCAGACCTAGAATTTGTGCTACCAGTACTGACATGACAGGACAGCTAACGGGATAACTCATAAGTGGGGCCAAGCATTAAAGCCTTCACAGCTTCCAGTTAATCATCCCTAACACTTACACTTTGGTCTCTATTGCCCTTAAGATTCCTGCCCCTCACTGTTCCCTGCTTCTCTTGAACTTGTACCAGGATCTCACTAACTTCTGTCTCTCCCTCCTACCCTATCCTCTCATGTGCAAGCCTCAAACAAGCTTTGTTTAAGTCCAGTCCTTTAATATCCTGCATAACATGTTTTCTTTATTAAAACTGCCGTTTCCTAGGCACCTTAGGGGTGTACATATATTTGGCATTGGTTTCTGGCAATAGCTTGAGACTTCAATATTATCCCTCTATTAGGTTTTGTTTTCATTTTCTCTTAACGCATTTTGTCTTCTTCCCTTTGTCTAATCTCCCCCACTCTCATATAACATAAGGGAAGCCTTGCTTTCATTTTGTCATGATTAATATTACACTATATGCCTTTGGCAGTGACCTTATTGTTGCCTAATAGCACTTTTCCTTCTATGAGAGAAATAACCCTGCAACGCATGTGCTTTCCTGAGGCTTCTCCTCCCTTTTAGTTACAAGTGTACCTTGAGAGATGAGCAATCAATTTTACAGGGAAGGCCCTGAAGCAGATCCACTTCAAGTGACCCTAGCAGAGAGTTGAGGTCTGTCTCTCAGGCTGGTGTCAGCAACCTGTGCTTGGAGAAGGAAAGGAGGGGCTTCCTCTCACTGCCCATGAACATAAGGGAGAAGTGAAATCCTGCAGCTGGGTTGGAGAATTGTCAGCTGGGCACTGTCTGAGCACACCCTTGGCATGCAGTAGTGATGGGCCGTGCTCTTGGAGGAGGGAAACCAAATGGAGGGTGGTAGGGGGAGGGGCAAATGAGTGTCAAAAGAATTTATTAACTCAGTGAGGTGTGGAAATGTGATGAATAGGCAAGAGAGGAAGATGAAGTACAATCTGTAATGGAACGAAAAACAAAGAAGTAAGACTTACATTCACTTCTAAGATAAAGGAAGCATTTTCCAATGTATATTAAAGGGGAGACTTAGGTAAAAGTTAGCTATATTAAACCAAAGGTCAGAAGTGTCTAAAGTCACTTCTTTACCATTAGTTACATAAAGGGAGAGTATGAAGAGTACATGGAGCCAAATACTTGAAACTAAATGTAAACCTCATGTATAATTTCGTATGTCCTATGAGTTGTTGGATGACCCATGAGCTGTCTGAATTACATAAGCAGCCTGTACAGATTAATTGCTGATGCAAGGAAATGAACACAATATAAAACTTAGGTATAGAAGCAGCAACTAAGTTGAAACTCAGCAAAGTTCAGTGATCAGAATGTTTAAAGTATATAAAAACAAACAACAGACAAATAAAACCTTAACAAGAATAAAACCAGGTTAACAGCTGTACAGATCCCAGTGCCCCTTGCACAAAGTGCATGAGGAAAAAAAGAAACTGGTTTTCAGAGAGATTTGCTTCCAGCTCCTGCTGGCTATTGCCAGTGAGAAGACCATAGAGAAGAGCATTATAGACAGTCCAGAGGAGGAATCCTGAGACACGAACACACTTCCCAGGGATGCTGGGCTAACTCTTAGCACCAAGATATCTCGTACGGAAATCATTTCGCTTCTTTCACACTGGTGAATCTGGGTTTGCTGAGCATGAGCTTAGGGACCTTTTGAAAAGAATCTGCCTCCATCTATCTCTAGGTGGACATGAGGTGCCCTCTGTGGATGCAGGTCTTTCTGTCAGGTCCCTCCGTACAACACTCTCAATCCAGGCTCAGGTGTCGTTTAAAGCACATGTCTTCCCATATAACTGGCAACTTGAAGTGCTTGCATTCTGCGTTCATGACAGGAAATGTCTAACTTGCTTCCTATCAAAAGTTCAACTGAAGAAGAAAACGGCACTCTGAGTGGCGTGTTTCCATTTTCTCAGACAGACAGAGTCTATCTTCAGATGAAGTTAGAACAGCTAAGCAATATGCTCTGGGCTTTAACCTTGTAGAATTATTTTACTCAGTGAATATATACTCCGAGTCCCTACAATTTGCTTCCCCTGAGGATCATTAACACATTTAAACTCATTGCCATTGTCATTTTATCTTAGGATCTTAATGATTCAAAATATGTTTTTTATGAGGAAGCAGAGAGGAGAGAAATATTCTCCTTCCAGCCATATTGTTCATGTGGATCTTAAGAATTAGAGGAGACTCCCCCCACCCCCCCAGTTTTTCTTCTATTATTTTTTTGCAACAAAATCTCTCTGTAGACACTAAAGGCCTTAAACTTGAAAAGTTCCTCTCTCAGTGTTGTGAGTGTTAGAGTTTCAGGCATGTGCTACTGTATCTGGCTACCTTTTCCTCTGGAAGCTATAAAATAACCAATTTATTATCTACTCCCAGGAAAAGTGCTTCATTATGTTACTATTTCATATTCCTACTGTTCACCTGGTTTTATATATATGTATATATATATATATATATATATATATATATATATATATATATACTTTATGGTTGATACTAATATATAATATATATCCATATATATGTATATATACTTATATATCAGTACATATATATCAGTATCTATCATATATATCATATCTATATCATATATCTTTGTCATATCTATCTATATACCATTTTGTAGAAAGAGTAATTACTTTTTATACATAGAGAAGTAATTAATGAACCCTGAGATTGGTTGATTTTATTTGGTTTTCTCTAGTCCTAAGCCAAGGTGAACATTAAACAGATGCTATCCACCAAGTGTTTTGACTGAAGTGTAAACTGGCTCATACTGTTTGCCACAATGACGTGCAGTGTTCATGCCCCCCTGTATTCACCTCGTTCCATCCTCTCCAGCTGAAACCTAAGTGGTACTGGGGTGCTGCTGCAGCATGGGGTGCCCTCCTCCACATTCCCATAGTTTTTTTCCCCATCCTTTCATGGTATCCTAGTCAGAGGAGTGATTGTACATTTTGGATAGAGGGAAGAAAATAGAATATTGATGAGGTCAAAGATCTCTTCTTTAAGATTCCAAAGCCTTTGACTTTAAATAAAAGATATGTAGTTACTCTACTGAATGTGATTTGCCTCAAGAAAGTTGCATTTATGAAGAAAGCTTAAGATCTCAAGACAACATGGTGTGTGGGGTGGGGGATGGCTCAGGGTGTAAGGTGATTGCAATAAAAGCATAGGGACCTTGATATCCAGCATACATATATAACTACTGTGTCACATACACATAATCTTAGCAATGGGGCCATAGAGACAGAATGATCCCAAACAAGCAAGCCACTTTGGACAGAATGACTAGTCCCCATATCAGTAAGCGATTCTTTCTCAGAAAACAAAACAAAACAAAACTAAACTAAACTAAATAAAAAAAAACCAAAAAACATATAGAGACATTGTGGAAGAAACCTGAAGTCCACTTTTAACTTCCACATATGAATGGATACACTCCAAAAGAAAATGCACATCAGAGACTATTAATGAAAGGTATAACACAAGATGACCTCTCAGGTACATGAAAAGACCTCATAGTACTAACTTTCTATTATAACAGCAATATGCTTTCCCTGTAAAAGCACAGACGTGCCCTTCAGAATGAGTATTAATACAAAATATCACTGATTTCATTCTGCAGGCTCTTACATCTGTTTCTAGGTTAGTGAGACTCTCTATAGATCACGATGAATCCTACTTTAAAGGTGAAGGAACTTATTCCTGGGGAATCAAGTCTCAGCAACACATCTTACTCAGTGACTGAGGAGAGCTAAAGAGAAGTCAAGTATGCCTGACCCCAGAGCTCTTCTGTTTTCCAAGGTGACATCGCTCCTGTGTACACCACTCCATACACCCTGCCTCTACCTTCTTGTTTTCTTACATTCTGGCTGCACTTGCCATTGCTCAGTGAAGACCTTAACAATCTTTATGAAATATAGCTTAAAAACTGTCTGAGAAGCCAGGGCAAGGAGACCAGATGCGTGCCACTTGAAGGCATTTGCAGCAGAACTGGGAATGTTGTTTTTTCCCCTTTCTCTCTGATTTCTTTCATAGCATCCAAAACTGGGTGTGTTTCCAGCTGGATGGTACCCAGCTGGTCATCTGCTGATGTGAGTTGTCTGAAGGGAGGCGTGAACTTAATTACATGTGGCCTAGTGAATGTGACAAATGGGGCCTTATCATACTGAGTGTGCTCTACACAAAGCACAGACTGGCAGATGCCTGACCTAAATGAGCCAGAGATGGGACAAATCATGTCTGACCAAAGAAGGTGACGAACTACAAGGCTGAATTTGCAAGAGTTCTGGAAAAAAAATACAAAGTCTCAGATTCCCCATAAATACAATTTCTATGGCTGATGTAGAAATGTGGCCCCCTTTTCTCGGTTCTAGAATAAAAATTTAAAAATCTCATTGAGATAATTCTTGTGGACAAAATAGATTGAGAACTGAAAGTCAAGTTCAACCCCCTACCCCCCCCCCCCTTTTTTTTCCTGTGTCCTGTACTGGTCTTGCAATTTCTTTAATCAGCTAGCCAAAAGGATCAGTCAGTTCTGAAATCCCAAATGTTAAAATGGGTAGGACTTTATTTGTAATCTATGGGGAGCCACGGGAAGTTTATGGACAACTTAATGATGTGGGACTAACACTTTTGTTGTAAAGAGTGATGTGCTGGCTGGTGATGTGTCCCACTGGAAGAGGGATCAGTAAGCCTTCCTGGAAGTCTGGTATGGGTTGGGCTACAGAGAGAGGAGTGTTCCAGGCTTAAAGGCAGGGGAATAATAGGTGAAAATTATAACAGAGTGAAAAGTATTTCTTAGCTAGCCAGAAGCGTTGCAGAGGAGTACACAAGACACAAGGCTGGGAAGTGGGCACATGGACAAACACTACCATTCTAGTTTATGCTGAAATGAAGCTAAACAGGAAAGGCTAAGGTAGGCACATGGTTTGTATCTGGCACATGGGTAATACATAATGACTGTTCATTGAGTATATTTGAACGAAAGAATGAATATGTACAGGAAGAAATAAGCCACGGTCTAAGAAAATCATAAAAATCAAAGGTAAAGAGGTGTTTGACAGTGGTGATAGTAACATTGAACTGTAAATAATGAGGAAGAACCATTTGAAAAGGACTGGGTTTGTTAACTATAGAATATAGGACATTGGCGGTCTTTAGCATTCTTCTGTTTGTGAAATTCCCTACAGAACGTGTCTAAAGAGTGAGTTAAAGCCTCAGTACAGGGGAACGCCAGGGCCAAGAAGTGGGAGTGGGTGTGTAGGGGGTTGGGGGTGGGAAAGTGTATGGGAGACTTTTGGGATAGCATTGGAAATGTAAATGAAGAAAATACCTAATAACTAAATAAAAAAAAAGAGTGAGTTAATGGTGAGGGAATGAAATGACATATAATATATATATATATATAATATTTATATGTATAAAATGATTTTCTGTACTTGAATTACAGGCATGAATAATGCTTAAGGATTCCTTGTCTTTTTTTTTAAGCTTCTTGTTCTGGCTGTTGTTTGTGTAGATGGAAGGATACTATCAGAGGGGAAAAATGTTCTGGGTCATACTGTTATAAATACCTGCATCTCCACCTGGGTGCATAACAAAAGAGCTTTTCAGCTACCACAGTAGGGGACCAAAAAGCAGGCTTCCTAAGGAGGGGCAGACTGGGGAGTGACTGACTACATGAGTCACCTGGTCTGCATTTGTCACCCTGACTCTGCTCAGAGCCAGACCTGAGGAGGCTTTTCCTTGGGGCCAGTGTTGGTCCTTACATAATGAGCATCTCCATTTAAAAAATATCTTCTGTTTTAAAGTCTTAGTGTGGTTTTCAACGCATTAACCATCCATGTTTCTAGTGCACTGCTACACACACAGATAGACAGACAGACAGACAGACACACACACACAGAAACACAGAAAGACACAGCACATGCTTGTATACACACAAACACACACACACATACAGACACACACACACAGAAAGAGAGAGAGACAGAGACAGAGAGACAGAGATTATATATTGAAACGAATCAAGGAAGACCATCTCTGCTATTTCAGAAGTTAAACTGAAAATTGTATTTAGAAGATCTAACCTGTTCTCATTTTTACTTAAAATAGCTTCATATTGATGAAGATGACACATTCTAAACAGAACAGTCTAGTTTTAAGCAACACCAGTTTCATCTTGAAAGGTCTAATTATAAAAGCTAAGCATAAGAAGGTTGATGACTCTTTTGCTGGAGGAGAATTACAAAGAGAAGAATCTGTGCACAAAGTCTATGTGCCAGGCTGAGGTGGGAGGGGCAAGACAGGGGCTGTGCCAGGCTGAGGTGGGAGGGGCAAGTCAGGGGCTGTGCCAGGCTGAGGTGGGAGGGGCAAGTCAGGGGCTGTGCCAGGCTGAGGTGAGAGGAGCAGTGAGAGGAGCCTGTGGAGGTACAAGGGTTATACAATTTTGTGACTTTTTATTTCTACAACGATGAGATTCTTGACACAGGTCACAGGCAGCCAGAGTATCTGTAAATCCACACATCTCTTTGGATCATCTATGAATCATGTTTTTGGGCCATATTTTTCTGCTAAAGGACCATGTGTTTACTCATAGAAACTCAGAAAATATCACTAGAATTCCATAGGATATGTTGTACCTGAAGCTTCAAATTGAAGGAGAAGTAAAATTGGACATTTTTCTTTTTGTATAGGTCTAGAGTCAAATGTATTTCACTCTATGGTTTCTACTGTGCAATTTTCCATGTTAGATACTGCTAAGGAAACAAATCAGAAAAAACATATTTACCTCATATTTTCTTTCCTGTGTACAGTCACATACATTTCATAGACTCTCCCCTGAGGAATGGCCCCAGCGGGAATCAGCAAGCTTACTCCTGAATAGCAAAAAGAGAAAAGTACTGTATAAGACCTGTGAACCAAAAAGAAACTTCTAGAATGCTTTTACAGCATGCAAAAAGAACTCAGATTTTGTGCCTATGTGGCAGCACTCTTTACATTTTCCCTAAAGACATGTAAAGGTCTATAACTGCCTTCTCTTCTTGCTGGCCTTGCATTCTGCCACAACTCCCTTTGAACTGTTATGGAATTACTTAAGAGAGTGATGTCATTTTGAAAGTTCGTGTTTTATTTAAGGAATCGACAGATGGTTCCACTGTTGTTTTTCTTGTAAATTGAGGGGAAACCAAAAACTGCTATTAAAATTTTAAACAGCTGCAAAGATGCATTGTTTTTGATTAAAAAAAAAAGTTCCCCATGAAATTCAAAGTCAGGGGAATGCTAACCTCAGCCAGATTTGAAAACCTTTTTTTTTTTTTCCCTCTAAAATATCTGGTGAGCATCAGTGTTATTTCACAGCAGAGTTAGAGATAAGAATAATTTATTATACACAACTCTATGGATTAAGCAACATCTTACTCAGCTGCAACAGGTCACGGCACTTCTCATGTGTTGCTTAGTGTGCCAATGAGAAGGATTGTTGGTATGAACTGTGTGAAAACTCAGCCTCGGACAATACTGTGACAATCTGAGCTGGTGTCAAGACTACCTGGAAATCCTGGTTCCTACATCATGGTGGAAATTTTTGTTTATGGAATGTGTGTGTGTGTGCATGTATGTGCATTGTGCATATGTGTATAACACAATTTTACATGCATTAACACAATAGGTCAGTGAAATTATTTCTGTTATTTTATTCAATACTTCCAGACTTGTCCAAAATAGTCAGGTTGTATTCTGAAATTAAACATTAGCTGTGTTATAACTTATCACTGCCAGTCTATCAGTACTGCTAAAAATAAACGTCAACTTTCAACATTGGCAGCTACTGACTTATGGAAGAACACTGTGTTTTTTATTCTTTAGATATTTCTAAACTACATAATAAATTTATAAACAAATACAACTACAAATTGACATTGGATGAAGCTGAAATTGTAGATCAATATATCATAGAGTGGAATAAATACTTTAGGTACTCTCTGGTTGAATGGTATACTGGATTAATATAAATGAAGATTTTTGTGTCTGCTGTTATCTTTCTTTCTTTCTCTCTCTCTCTCTCTCTCTCTCTCTCTCTTCCTTTCTTTCTTTCTTTTCTTTTCTTTTTTTTTTTTTTTGTTTTTTCGAGACAGGGTTTCTCTAAGTAGCCCTGGCTATCCTGGAACTCACTTTGTAGACTAGGCTGGCCTCGAACTCAGAAATCTACCTGCCTCTGCCTCCCAAGTGCTGGGATTAAAGGTGTCCACCACCACCGCCTGGCTCTGCTGTTATATTTCTAATCATTTATGAAATAGTTCTCTAAAATATAGCTTCCTGGAGAACATTAGACTGAACCAAGTGATTGCATTTTCTAACTAGTTATTTGGAAGTACAGGAAATACACTGAGGGTTGTATTATATGCCTGGGTTGATTAATTGCCTTTAAGGTAGCAGGTACCAGTTCTGAACTCCATTCTAGCAAAAAGTTCTTTCTAGAGGAACTAAATTCAGAGTTAGTTGGATGATATTAAAAATGTTTTTCAGATTTTATATGAAGTAGTGCTTGAGATATACTGAATGGAATTTTGAGGTAGACTACCTCTAACATTCCAGGTTCATTATAAAGAAATAGAGATAAGATTATAGAGACTACAATATGACTTCAAGCTGCATCTTTGTCACTTAAATTTTCAGGAATTACCTGAATTAGGAATGATGAGGTGACCCCCAAGGGAGTTGAAGGTACCAAATGCTGTGCAGGATGGGTCAGTCTGTCTTGCGAGGCTCTGGTTCTTCAGGTTAAGGGCCTCATTCTCTAGCAAGGACTGGGTCATCTGGGGTGACAGTTTGGATGAGAACTCGGCAAGGTCATCCTGGGGAGTGACAGCACCTGAGCTGTTGTACACTTTGATTTTCAAGTTGGGTAGTGGGTCCAGAATTGGAGAGTTGGTCATTGGGATTTTGTCTGAGACATCATGCAGAGCATAGACAGGTCCCCTGTACATGGCTGCAGCTGAGGTGAGGTCAGGGGGGACAGCCAGGAGATCTGAGGCAAAAGAAAAAGGAGTTCTGTTTGCATTTTCCATTCAGACCAAGACAGATTAGCAAGAAACCATGTCACAGCTTTAATGCATAGCAAAGCTGCTCTGCTAACAGTGCAGGTGGACAGATCAAAGGCTCTGAAACCCAGGACAAGCAGAGTGTCAGTCTCCTTCTTGTCACGAGCCATGAGTAGTTAACTTGGCTCCTTCTATATTTTGCCTTGGGATCTAATCATGACATTTAAGGTATTTGGCTATTTCACTGGAGTAGAAAGAACAGTATGAGCTCCTGAGTTGCTATCTTGTAATGGTTTCGCTTGCATATGCTAAATTTGGATTCATCTGTAAATCACTGCATTAAAAGCATTATAAGAAGGGGGCCAGGGACCAGGGAAATCAATGAATCAATGTACTCATCCTTTCAAATAGAAGTTAAAGAGCAGGACAGAGGTACTTGTCAGAAAAGCAACTCAGAAATGATCTGTGCATCGCAACAACTCTGACTTGTTGTATAGAATGATTTCATTTGTATAATGAACAAAGCCAAAATCTCTGCCTTTTGCTAAGCTTGTATTCTGGCTCACCTCGATGACACAAATGGCATTTAGTTTGTAGGTATGAGGGCCCACTGCTCACTCCCATGTATCCTCACAGTGTAGAAAGCCTACTGACCTTGTCTGGCAGCCTTGATGTTCACAGGCTGAAAGCCGCCATTGAGTGCTGAGGAGTCAATGATGTCAGACTCAAAGTCACGGTGGTTCTTCCGATACACAAACAGGGCCACCACAACAGTGATCGCCAGACAGACTGTTACAGCGATCACAATCCCCACGTAGAGAGCCACATCATCTGAGTCGGGAGCAGCTGGAAAGAGAGAGGGGAAACATCCGACCAACTGCTTCTACAAACTTCCCCTAGAACACATATGTATTACGGTAATTTTTTCAGACATTTATTGCCATTTTTTATGGGTTAATTTCAAGTCTATTTCAAAAGCTATATAAAATGACTGTGGCTTTTCAGTGGAAAATTATCTCTGATTTCTTTTTCTTTCTTACTCTGCATCAATCCACCCACTAATCTATCTTATAATTGGGCAGCATAACAGACTATTTATTGCGAGGCATTTAAAGAAACTGGAACCCAACCCATTCCAAACCACAGGAAATAAAAACTTTATTACTAACCCTTTCAGGTAAAAAAAGTTTAGAAGTGATTTTTAAATCACTGATAGTTCAAAAGAAAAAAAAACCCATAAACACTGTCAGACATATCTGGTATAATTTTAATCTGTATGTGGATTGAACCAAGAAGGTTCTCTAGGTATCATTTCAAGTTATAAAATTACTTCCTATACACTCTCCACTCTTCTCCTTCAATCAGTATGAGGATGGATGGGAACTGTGCAAATAGAGCAAAGCCAACGTGAGGAGCAAGCATGGTGGATTAGAGAAGTGTGCTTTCAGAAGCCCAGATCCAGGGCGGAAGCTAGTGTGAGTTCCAGCTTCCGAGGCAGATACAGTATTATCTCCTATCTTGAGCTTCCTGTGGGCCTTTGGCAGAGCTTCCCATCTAAGCTTCTCATTATGGGAATAAGCTATAGGTCTATGATTTGTTGGATAAGATAAAGGTCTTGGCCAGTGATCAGAAATGTCAGGTTACCCCAGGAGGCAGATAAGTATTTGACCAGCACAAGGTGCCATCCATAGGGGGCTATTTCTAGGGTATGTTAAAAAAAGAAAAAAGAAAAAGAAAAAAAAATAAGAAAAATTCTTATAAATGGTGCCTGCTGCTTTGGTGGCATGGAACATGTTTGGATTGAAGTGGAGACGGTGACAGAAGCTGATTGTTAAAATAAAATAGGTAAAAATGACAGTTTGGTTGCCTCAGTTTCACATGATTGGGTCTTTGCTTTTAGACCCATCAGAAATTTTGAGCAAATTAAACAGAGTTGCAGTTTCCTCACTGTAAAAGAGATAGTTAAATTGATGCTTCTAGTAGCCTAGAACAACTGCAAATGTCATAGTTAATTAATATACATATACATTTTTGGGAGGCAGGGGAGAGGATTTTTAAGTCTACAGGTTTTTGTGATCTAACATTTGAGAAACCATTCCTTTCTCCTAAGACACAAAGCATATGGTTTATATGTGGAAATAACTCATCATTTTTTTTCTGCCAGGGGTTCTCAGTAATTACCCACACTCTTGTGTCTCAGTCTTTAATTACACTGGCAGTTTATATAAATCTATGCCTGGAAAATGCCCTCTTTAAAAAAACATCACCTTTCCCAGTATTTCAATATCAATCCAGTCAATATTGATTGACAGCAACTCTTCAGTATCCCAACACTCCTCATTATGTGAACACTGCTGTCAAAATGCTGCCTCTACTCTGCTGTGAGGTTTTATTAGAGGTTTTAGTAGAGGAATTTGCAACTCTGGTCAGAATAAAACATCTAATCCTTAATGCTTTATACTCATTCATGATGTATAGCTCAACAGATTTGCATTTTCTCAACCGTTCCTTTTTAGTATTTAAACCTTGCCCTTTATGTATACCAGCCAATTTCATGATATGTTTTCTCAGTGATGGGGATGCATACTTTCAGTAGTAGACTGATAGCTTTTAAAGCTGGCAGCGACTTGAAATGACCCTTTCTTCTCGTCAGCATCGAAAATCTAATTTGCTTTTTCATGTTAGAATACATTAGGCTCCTATTTCCCATGTGCACATCTGTGAGCCAAGGAAAGGCAAACTTGAATGGGGGCAATAATGTTAAAGGGTTATTTCCCAACATAAAACCCAAAAATCAAACTTACAAGAAAATCCATATTCATTCTGGGGTCTGTGCTCAGTTGAAATGGGGTAAATGAATCCTTGAAAAGAAAAAAAAACAAAAAACAAAACAATGAAACAGAAATGGGAACAAAATCAAATTAATGAATGAAAACAAAATAGGAAGTGTGAAAAAATGGTCTAATTAAAAGTAAAAAGGAAAAGAAACCCGTAGACCTTTAAAATTCTGGTTCACTATAGAATTATGATTTTTGTGCCCCCTGTTTGCTCTGGAGCCTTACTAAGAATTAATAAGCAGGCAGATTGAATTTCAGAGCAAAAACTGGTCTCGAGTCACTAACTTTGGAGTGCTTAAAGTCTTCCTTTTATTGAGCATAGACTCTAATGGATCTAATTTATTTCAGACATCAAGGGTCATTAGCATAAGGAAAATCTTTTTTTCCTCTTCCCCGCCATATGCTTTAATTCCCAGGACGTTCTCAGAAGGCTTGGAACAGTTTTCTTTTTCTTTTTTATTTAATCATAACTGCTTGCTTTTGGCCTCATGGAACTAGAGCAGGCCTGTTGTCACTAGTCAAAGGTTAAGTATCCCTTTGCCCAGCTGAGCAGTGATCAGCTCTTCTCCATCTCAGGTTCACTTTTGGATTTTTGGTTGTTGATTGTCCAATGGAGACTGCCTGAGGCTTGTGCAGACTGTCAATGCAATGACACTTGGGTGGGTTTTTTTTAAAATCGTTTGAAAATTGATAGGACTAAGTATTATAGGGTTATTAATTATAGTGCTTTAGAGGACTGTTATTCATTGGCCAGATAATAACTAGTAACCTCATTGCATTGAAGATGCAGAAGAAGCACAGTAAGGTTTCTTTTGAGTGCATTCTGATCAGGAAACAATGAGGATAATAACATAATACAAAAAATGCCAATGCGAAGTGGACAATAGGCACAAATCCGGGGGGGAAAATGAGGACAGAAAGGTTCGAAATGAGAAAGCCGTGGAAAGAAATGTAAGTTCAACTCATAACTGGTACCCAATGTTCACTAAGATTTAATATTCTGCAGCATATGAATTAATCAAATAACGTAGCACCGTTTGGATTAATCAAATGAAGATGAACATGAGTACGTGAATTAAACATTCCTGGAAATACTCAAGGGTAAGAACTAGAGAGGAGCCATAAGAATCGCAATTAATTAGTTCCAAGTGAAGGTCTCGAAGACTTTAATGGTAAGGGCGACTCTACTGCTGCAGGTAGGTAGCTCCTCTGCAGCCAGCAGAGTGCTCTCTACTCCCCAGCTATTTACCTATTTGGGAGTTAATTCCAGAAAAACACACAATGCTACTTTAATGAAAGCGAGGTTTGCCAGAGCACAGATAGGTTTGCTCTGAATTAATATTTAATGCTTTATTTTAAAGCAATGATTGCAACCTCCTACTTGGTTTTATAAATATTATATTCCTTATCCCAGTTGTCGGACTCCATGTATTAGTTTGGCTTTCATTTTTAAACATCTCTGTCTGGTAATAGCCTTTTTCCATTTGCAGTCTGTGAACTCAATAAAAGGACAATTGGGGCGAACAGAGGCTTTAGAAACCCAAGGACTTAGGGCAAACCAAGTTTACTACTGTGAGATAAATGGCAAGGGTGAAGCCCTTCTCTTGGAAGCGAGGATGCTACTCAAAGGAGTGTTGAGATACATTTTTTTCTCATGTGACATGACAAGGATATGGGTATGAAATAGAAACTTGGAGATGATCTGATGGTGATCTGGAAAATGTTGGTAAGCCCTTATGGGGCCCTGCCTAAATAAGCCGGAACTCCAAATCTCATGACAGGAAAGATGGAGTCCAGAGACAAATGACAGGTTCTGAAATGTATCCTCTATAAAGCAGTTCCTGGTTTCCCCTGATGATTCTGTTCCAACTTCTCAGCAAGACTCCCGTTCTTGACAAATAAAGAATAGTAGAAATATATATATAGTTTTTATTTATATCTAGACCATTTAATAACTAAATTCATATTGTATGGGATGATTCTGAGACTTTAACTCCAGGTGAAGAGAGCACGGAGTCCCCAGTAGATGAATTAGAGAAAGGACTGAAGGAGCTGAAGGGGTTTACACCCCTTGGAAGAACAACAACATCAACCAGCCAGAGCCTCCAGAGCTCCTAGGAACTAAACCACCAACCAAAGAGTACACATGGAGTGACCCATGGCTCCAGCCGCATAGGTAGCAGAGGATGGCTTTGTCCGACATCAATGAGAGAAGAGGCCCTTGGTCCTGGGAAGGTTCTATGCTCCAGTATAGGGGAATGCCAGGGCAGGGAGGTGGGAATGGGTGGTTGGGGGAACACCCTCATAGAAGCAGGAGGAAGGGGGGGATACGATAGGGGGTTTCCAGGGTGGAAATCAGAAAAGGGAAAACCATTTGAAATGTAAATAAATAAAATATCCAATAAAAAAAAGAACTCACTCATTCATTCATTCATTCAATCAATCACTCCTTCAGTTGGTGTGTTTGAATGCTACTATATTCTAGGTTCTAATGTAGTATGGTAGAGGCTTTCCTGCTGCTCTGGAACTCTCATTCTGGCATACACTTAGCAGGAAATAAGTACATAAATGACATGATAGACAAGATCATTTTGTAATATTGAAAGCATACATTAAACATCAAGCATACAGGGTAATGTAGCTCAATTGTGGAAGGCTTGCCTGTGCAAAGTCTTGGGTTAATCCCCAGCCCTGAATATGTGCAGTATCAGGAATGGTGATGTACACTTGTAATCTATCCTTGGGAGTTAGAAGCAGAATGATCAGAAGTTCATGGTTATCATCATCTACATAGCAACTTCATGAATAGCCAGGTATAGATGGGACCTGTTTTAGATCATCATTATTGTCATTGTTACCATCAACTCCGTCATTAAAATATACAATATAGCAAGGCTCTGTGGACTATCATTAGAGAAGTAAGTAGCAGCGAATCATGGAGGCCTACTGGTCCACAAAGAACTTTTAATTTTATCACAAACAAAATAAAAACTATATGTTTGGAACATGAAAAAAACCCACATTGGATTCTCTACAGAGAATGAATTACAGAAAGATCAGGTCCATAATATCTCTGTTAATGTACAGCTGGGAGATAGCTTTAAATACATCAGTTTAGTTAGTAAACTACTTCCATTTGAAATTGTTTTCAGTAAGACAAAATATTACAAAATTAATTGTCTCATTCACTGTCAGTTATTTTTCATAGTGGATTAGGACCAATCTAGGCAAATTGATAGTTTCCTACATGGGAAAACCTGTAACAGACCAATATTTGCATGTGCTCAGTGCCCCAATTTACTCTATTATGGAAGAACTGACAATGGACTTTTGGAGACAATTCTGTGAAACCTCTTCCATCCATTTCTAAACACAACTATGTATGGAAAACACTGCTTAGGTGGCTGGAATCAGAGAAGGAATGATTACTCCATCCTGTAAAGGAGGGAACACAGGAGTGTTTCCAAAGTTTGTTTTTACCATTTCTCTGTCTGATTCTTCTCTACCAAATCAGCAGGGCACATTTTCTTCCGTTAACAAGGCAGTCCTGCTGGTTGCAGTTTCCACAATGGTGAAGGATAACATGCCCAGCACAACACAGTACAAAGTGATAGTTTTATGGAGTCAATTTGGGAATTAGTTCCTATCTTGGGGATTTCACTTAACTTCTCTGAGACTTAAACTAAAGCCAAATGAAAGAACACCAGGAATGCTACCCAATGTAGTGAACTTCAATTCATGGACTTGATTTTGTCAGCCTGGTAGACTTCTGTTAGAATCCTGGCTCTACCATTTCTTAAGCTGGGAGAGGCTGGCCAAATGAGCTCTTTCTCAAACATCAGAAGACTATAGGCATTACTTCCATAGCTGTAGAAAAGAGAAACCAGATTTACAAAGTGCTTATATCAATCAATCAATAA
The DNA here is from genome assembly GCF_978045245.1 of Mus caroli. Lineage (NCBI taxonomy): Eukaryota > Metazoa > Chordata > Mammalia > Rodentia > Muridae > Mus > Mus caroli. The sequence continues at coordinate 18,271,392 of NW_028227258.1, forward strand.
ATGAGAAACTATTATAGTCAATATCATTATGAAGCTCTGTGTTTAAGATCTGCTGGCATGTTGGGTTCTAAGACTGCTTATCGTACAATAAATGTGGCCTAGTTAATGAGTGACCTCAGAAAACTTGCCTGAATTTCAGCTCCCTCTTTACAGCAGAGCCAAGGAGCCCAGTTTCTCTGAGAAGCCATGGGCAATGCTCTCTTTTAAGTACTATATACTCTTTTACTGTCCCTGTTGAAAGGGGTTTGTGCTTGGCCTTTGTGGCTTCTGGCAACCAAACAGGGATATGTTTCAGGAGCAAGCTTCCAGGAGCAGAGTAAAAACTGACACTGGCCTGATTTCTCAACCGAGACGATCTTTTTCTCAGCAAGGGATTTAGAATGGGGCAGGAGTGTTGGCTTCTATTCTTTGGATTCTCATAACATTTGGGGGCTTGTTTTGGCATTTAGTAATTGAGGTCCAAGGACACTCAATGTCCTATAATGAGACAAACATTCTTAGGAACAAAAAGCCCTCCATAACCTCAAACATACATCACTTGGATTGGTATTTCCGCTGTCACAGGCAGGAAGCCCTGGGCAGGCTGCAGTAGCCTTAGCATTTAGGCCTATGTGGAACCAATTCCAGTGCAGGATAAAAAGGAGAATAAACAACTTTTTATTCGTAAAGAAAATGTACTTTTTAGAGAGGAAGTTTTCCTAACTTGGAGTACTAGAAATGGAAGAATTCATCATGCAGAAAAATTGATTATTATTATATGCACTTATGTGTGTGTGTATAATTATTGGTGCTTAGGCACCTGAGCATGTGTGTGCAAAGCAAGGAACAACATTCAGGAGAAAGTTCTTTTCTCCCACCATCGGACTGGGTATCAGACTCAGGTCATCAGACTGCCCTCATCTGCAGGCTGCCCCTTAGGTCCTCTTGTTGGCCCTCATCCTGGAGAACATTTTTCAAGAAAGGTACAAACAACTTGAAAACAAGATCAGGTCTCTTGAGCAGTTTGTAGAATGCTCTTTTGGCTTCCAAAGCATCTCATAATTTTCCAGACCATTATTTTAAGAGATCATGCTGTCTAACTCTTCCAGTCAAGGAGACTGGGTCTCCAAGGCTAGAAATGATCATTCCAATAGTATCCAAGTTTAAATTCAAACAAATGAAATGGTTCCAGCCATTCTTGCCAATCATTTTGATGTCTCAGTTTTACCTTGTTTAACCCCGATGGGTGTCCATTTCACATTTGTGCCAATATTTTCCAAGTGTTGTCCAACTGTTATGAAAACCAAGGCCCATGTCTTACTATCTTGAAATGGACAGAGACATTTCCTTGGTTTTAAATTTCAGTAACGACATATGATCTCCGAGAGCATGTCCAGTACTTGAGATCTTTAGAGTTGCCTGTTTGAATACAGCCTATTTGGTGGGAGGTTTCATTTGGGCATTATCAGGAACAGGGCTAGAATTTCTAATTTCCACTCCCCAAAAGCGATTATTTTTATGTTTCTAGATTTTTCAAAAGGGTTTGCTTTCATTGATGTGTGACTATTAGGTGACAGTAAAAAATAATCTTAGCTTTGTGACTAAAATAGTTTGATATTAATTACTTTTATGCTATAACTAATCTTTTTGTATACATATTATTGTGAAGGCTAATTGATTGTCAACATGATAGGATTTAGTCACCATGGAAACAAATCTCTGGACTTATTTAAAAGGAAAATATGAATGTAAGTACTGCAGAATTAAAACTCTTTACATTTGGGACCAAGCTAGTCAAAACAAAGATGCTCTGCTATTTTTGGTAAAGACAATTAAGCTAGGGATACCTATCCTTAAGTGTGGGTAGTACCATTTTACTCCCAACATGGAGGGCATTGATTCTAATACACAGGACAGTCGCCAAGCCCTAGCAATCCACCTGTCTCCATCTCCCGCCCTGGGACTACAGTCATGTTATCACTGTGTGGGTGTAGTGGGTCAGCACTCACATCGTCAGGTCTGCATAGTATCCTTCAAGTTCCAGAAAAAATCAAAACAATAAAGCAGTTAGACCTTGGTAAAGGAGCTCCTAGTGTAAAAGGAGAGAAAGATTTGGGTTTATGTAGTGGCTCCAACCTTTGCCTGTGGGTCTCAGGAGGGTCAGTCATTTCTATTCAGCGTTTCAGTTTCTTACTTTGCACAATAGAACAATTCTTAGTGGCAGTCAAAAGATCCATCTATGAAGTTATTTTTTTTCTATCTTTTGAGTATTAATTAAGTTAAACTCCAGTCATTTTGGTTTCTATTTGGCCATGTCTGACATTGAAGACTACAGTCAGGAACAATTTCAGCTACAGCCTAACCGTGCTTTATGATATTAAATAGGATTAAAATTAAAGCTGAAGTTCCTTTAACTATAAAAATGAGATATTATAATTGCAGGTTCTCTAAAATTTGAGAACTCTTGACCCAGACTTAGGGAATATTTAAAAGGAAAGCATGCACGTAGATGCTGTAGGAATTAAAACTCTCTACATTTGGAGCCAAGCTAGTCAATGGAGATGCTATGGTACAATAAGTATTCTCTCCTGCCTCCACAGTTTATTTACTGCTGCCTGACATGGCATTGCTTGTGCTATAATAACATGCATAAATAGGCTTCAGGTCGTTATGAGACCTTTAGAGTCTTCTCTGAGCTGGTGATGACATCATAAGTCAATAGTTACACAGCATCATTCGACAGTTTGCAGTATGCTACACCTTCTTTGCAAGTGTGTATTTGTTTTGTTTTGTTTTATTTTATTTTATTTTTTAATGTTTGAGACAAGATCTTAAGGTGTGGCTCATTCTGGTCTAGAACACACTATGTAGCCTAAGCTAGCCTCAGCCTTAGCATGAGCTACACATCTGGCTCAAACTAATGTTCTCAAATCACCAAATTTTACTTAGTTTAGTTGTATTTATCTATTAGACACACACTCACTAAGAATCATTCTAAGGTTTTTTTTTTTTCACTTAAGATCTGATCCTTAGAAGAATCTCCTCCAGGTAGACTTGCCCCTTTCCTTGACCTGGCTCCCTGATCTGTTTGCCAGTGATTGCACACCAACCTAACAAGTTGGATATTTGCATCTCGATCACATTTCTTCTGATGCAAATTTTCTTGTTAACCCTCAAGAGTGACTCAAAAGATAAACATGCCCAGGCTCTTTTTATTTCCCCTCCTTCCGAGTCAGAGTCATGGATTATTTTATAAACCCATCAGAACACTAATGATGTCAAAGGTCAGGTTTGTTAAAAACACCAAGGTCGTTTACCTACTCTTCTGAGAGTTCATTATTGACTGGGCTTACACAAATCCAAGCTTCAGAATATGTAAAATTGAAGACACGACAACAAAAATGGAAAGGAGCATTTTCTTATGGATGTCAGACAGCTGAGGTACCTGTGGCTATCTGTTGCTCTATCTTTTAGGGGACACTGGCCAAGCCACACCAAGTTGGTTCATGACCTTGTTTGAAACAGTTACCAGCACATGTTCTGAAAACAGGCAGCAAATGATTAACAGCCCAACAGGAAAAAAGGTCTTATCTCAGGACTCATAACAGATGCAGCATAATTGCCTGAAATTCATCTCAGGTCACCAGAAACAAGCTCATGTATACATCAGCTGCCCGAGTGCTTTTATGCTGGACAATCCAAAGCCATCAATGTTTTAGAAGAAGAATAAAGCATTAGTATGTTCAAGGGTGGTAACACTCATCATGACTCCATCATAACAAAGACTTTAGACAAAAAGAGTAAGACAGTAGAATCCTGAACTAAGGTGATTGAATCCTAAAGAGTATCAGCCAATCTGATGACTTTTAATGCTCAAATAAAAGTCAATTTAACACCCTTACAGCAAGTCCATTTTGGTCTGCCTATATAGTGGCATTTTTCTCAGCCTATATAGCTCCATTTTTTTCTGATCTACCAGCAAGGCTACCAGAGGTGAAAGCTCTTGCTTTTGTTTCCTTGCACTAGCCTCTTTGGGCTCCAGAGGTGTGCCTCAGGTTTCTGTGGCCTAAAGTTTCTGACCACATCCTTGCTTTCAAAAGCAGGAAAATGTTTTACCAGAAAGTAGAAAGGTAGACCACACTGATTATGCTGGAGACTATCGAGGACTGTGTTGGGCAGGAAGTTCATGGGCAGAATATTTATTTGCCATCTGGGACACTGTGCATATCACGAACTATAGAAACCCAGCTATGACATCAACTTGTAACTTCAGATAAAAAAGTGCACACTGTCTAACACGCAAAGCTACACTTTCCTCCCAAACTGCTGTGTTGACAAGAATTTTGCTGCAAAGTGACTAGCACCTTGGCAAGTGCCCACCGCAGGCAGTTATAAACATCATTCTGAACCCAGAGTGTGGTGATTTGTAAGGTAAATGGTTTCCCTATGTTATAAGCACCTGGTGTTGCAGGAGCCCAGTATGCAGCGTGTCCACACTGAAATTTACATGCAGAGAGTTCTGCTACTTCCTCTGGTGAGAACCGATGGAAGAGCCGAGCTGTGTGACATGCAAATGTTTTAATGAGTAGAAAGTGCTAAATTTGCACAATGCATGACATTTTAATTTCCCAGAGTCAGGGGGTTCACTGATGCAGACTGTTCTAGGCAGTTCTGGTTTGGCAACTGCAACTTATAATCTGTCTATAGTATAAACTCTCTTCAGCAAGAAGGAATTCTAAGGTCACATTTGTACTCTTACACATACCCTCATGGAAATTCAAATTTAAATGGGATTAAAAGATAAAATTCACATGAATGCACCAATTTAACCCAGTAGTCCACATTTAAAACCAGACTATATTTATTCTTTGTATGACTATTTTCCAAAGGAAGATAAACATGAATAAAACTATTATAAGACATTACGTGCTCTTAGGAATACCAATATATTCAACATAAAACAAGCCTATTTGTAGGTTCAGCATTTTAAAAAGATTTCTTATGGACTCTGTTATTATTTTCTTCTCTCTGTGTGTATGTTCTTATGTTCCCTTCTCATTGCTCTGTGTCATCAAATCATCGCATGTAATCTTATTTCAAATACAGGGAGTAGACTCCTTTATATAATGTTCAGATAATAGCAAAGCTGAACTATTTTAATAGAAAATCAGTATGATAGTCCCTACAGCACCTCCTTCTGAATAGGCATTATTACATAAAACATTGAATAGGCATTATTACATAAAAACATTGAAATTTGTTGTGAACTTTATTTCTTTATCATATCACAACAGCTAGGAATATGTTTTTCTTATTTTCAATATGAAAAATCCTATCTTTGCAACTTTTGTGGTTTGATATAATTCCATGCTGGTCAATGCACTTAAATACTCCAGTGTTTGAAATGATTTCATTCTTTTACAAAAGTAACCGTGTGCCTACAAAAATGTCCAATTTTTTTTGAGATTATTTGGAGCCTTTGATGCCTTCAATTACCTTTGTTGGTATATTTTAGGACAATAACACTTATCTCTCAATATTTAGGTTTGAAAGGGACCAATGTGTTGTCTCTAAGTGGCAACTGCTTCTTTTCTTTTAAGTCAATAAGTCTATGCCTACCCCTCTGTGTGTGTGTATGTGTGTGTGTGTGTGTGTGTGTGATTTTAAAATGAGCAGGTATGAGTGGATTGCCTAAACTTAGTGGAACTTTGGCACTATCTTAAATATTTGGATCTTGTCACACAGATGACATTTCTCAGCATTGCACAATGACTCCGATATATCAACATTCTAAGAATAATGGTGTGTGAAAGCACTGGGTGATATGAGCATGACAGGCAACTGGGAAATATTGGAAAACCATAATTCAATTCTAAATCTCCATATCTTCAAACTACATGATTTACTAGCTTTTAGTATCTCTTGCCAAACTCATTTTTCTATAGCCAGACTTTTCTCCAGCATCTTATTAAATACTGTTATTAATAATCTAATTTGAATCAATATAACCAAGATCTCAAGATAAACCATCAACATTGCTACCTCTCAGATTCAGAGGCCCCAGTGTCAGATCCTGCCAGGACACTATTCCTCCTTCAACACTCCTTTCTGCAAAGGCTGTTTATAACTAGAAATGTAAGGGAAGACCAAGGATAAAGTGAATGAACAGAACAGAAATCATATAGGAAAAGAAAAACAGACTGATAATCTCATAAACCCAGGAATAGAATCATTTTCAACAATCTTTTCCTAAGCTCAATTTTATATAGCTATAGAAAAATGCACATATAAATCCAAAACCTGCTTTTCCAAAGGATTAGGAAAAAATTTTAGTGTGTGCATCCTTAAAAGTATTTCCTAACCACTACAATTTAAATTTGTTTCTTTAGGACTATGGGTGCTCAGCTTTGGGGAGACATGCAATTTAGCTGCCTGGATTCTAAGAAATGTGAGAGACAGAGGGTAGGGGCAGCACTTTCTGCTGCCATGGCATAGTTGCTGTGCACATGCACTCACAGCAGCTGTTCTATTGTCTGAATAAACCCACACACAGTCCGACCAGTGCAACTGTCCAGCATAGAGAAGGGGCTCTGGAGGTCCCATCTCCACTTGAAGAGCTCTTGGCAGTTTCTGGCTGCTGGGGAAGTGAGAGATACTTTTCTTTGGTTGTGGCCATTGGAGGGATACCACAGTGGATGATTTCATACATGAGCATGAGTAGCATTAATTGGACACAATGGTTTTATGTGTATACACACTCACATAAAGTTGGGAGTAAGGTGCTGAGGGAAGCTGCAGGGAGGACTTGAGAGGAGTTAGAGGGAGGATGGGATCAGGATATTTTGTATAGACAAGAAATCCTCAAAGAATTTTAAAAGGGCTTTATAATCATAAAGAATAGAGACAGATAAAAGTCTATAGGCATATGTGACATACACATATATATTTAGTGTTTATATTAATTTCTTGACATATATTCCTTCAATAAAGACTGGTGTCTTACGGAATATTATATTTAAATTTTTCCTGAAATAATTCTGAAGATCTGAATTTCTACTAGTAGAACACAAGTTTCTCCTACAGATACTTCAACATTTAGCATAATCATCTCTTCAAAATATTAGAGAACTTTATAACTGATTCTCAGAACTCGTGTGTGTGTGTGTGTGTGTGTATGTGTGTGTGAAAGAGAGAGAGAGAGAGAGAGAGAGAGAGAGAGAGAAGTGTACATGTGTGTGATATGCATTTATGTCTATTTGCAGAGATTAGAAGTGAATACTAAATGTGTTCCTCTGTTGTCAACTTTAATATCTGAGATATAGTCTCTTCACTAAGATGTCTTATGAAACCATCAAAAGCTTGGCAAACAATAGAATATAACTTCAAAGGGGAATTAAACATCTTAAACATACTGTATCCAAGCAAATTAACTCTATACATTAGAAGTATGAATAGTAACTAATATGTACTTAAGGATAATAAAAAATAGAACTAAATAAAGAATGGTCAAAATAGTCAAATATATTAATCAACCATTTAAAATAGCTAAGTTCTGTGTCTTAATTTTTAATTTTTCTCAGTATGATTTAAACATTGAACTCATCAAAAACATAAAATTAGATTTCTATAGGTTTTAAAGTTCTATTGACAAGGTGAGTTTAGTTTACTTATATTGTAGTTCTTGAAATATGTATATTTCTTTCTATCATCTTATTATTGTTTGTATGTACCATGACCTTTTTGGCGTTCGTACTCTTAAATTTTTAACCTTAATTTTATATTTTCAGTTTGTACATTTGTAGAGTCCTACCATTATATCTGGAACACTTGTGTCAATAAAATCAGACGTGAAAAGCATTACTATTTTTTTCCAGAATAAAAAAATTGAATTTTGAAATCTTACCTTAGTTCTAGCTTCTTATATTTTATATTAATGTCATTTACTTTTCCTTTAATTTCAGCCGGCCCTCAATTACTCTTTGATAGCATCAATGCTAAGTTTAGATTTTGCTGTTGACATAGTGAGTTTTATGAGACGCAAATGAATATTTTATTGCTTATTTGTCTAACAAGCTTTTCCAATGTTGCTTTCTTGATTAATAAATGTCTGATTTAGTTCTGTTAATGTCCAGTGGTCTCACTATTGCTCACAGAACCTACTTTTATTTCATCTGTTTCCTTCCTTTCTATTAGATTTTTTTTTTTTTTGATTTTCTCTTCACCCTATCTACAGCTAAGCCGAACTTGATTATTACTCTTCTATGGAGTTTTAAACTTCAATCATTGTGTTTCATTCTTTCAGCATTCCATTTGATTCCTTGAAATGTACCCATCCTTATAACAAGATTCTGTTCTTTCATTGTGAAATAGAGTTACTTTATACTTTTATTGACTGAATATGTTACTTTAGATTGTCCCCAGTCCCTGTGATTAAAATGTTTGTTTGTTTTGTTGCCCCTTACACTTAATCTTGGAAGATGTTAAACTTCATTATTTCATGTGACTTCTGGAATGGCCTCCTTTTGCCATAGACCAATACACTGAGACTGCAGAAGGGACCCGTATAGCAACTTGCTATCTGCTATGCTGCCTCAGAAGCGACTCCAAGGATATGTTTTGGATTTTGCTCACTGCGGAATAGCTTAAGCTCCACACCACAGCTGGGTATAGCATTGTGGTTTTACTACAGATTTTACTTAAATGAAGACTTCGTTTCTCTTTTCTTTACCATGAATTTCCTGAGGTTTCCTTGGAAGGGTGGGCAGAAAATTTCTAGTTTTTTTTTTTTTTTTTATGTATATACTTGGCAACAGTTAATGAATTGCAGCTTTATTCCGAGTCCTTGTTCCAAGTCTTAGGCCACTTCTTTCACAAAGCCTCTGACCCCAAACCAAATCCTAACTCCCATGTACTCTAAGACCCAAATCATGTCCACCTTGGCTTTTGGCCATTCTGGCATCTCTAACAGCCTCTTCTTCATTTGCCTTACGATTGCCTTCCTGGCAAATGTAGATTTCCCTCCCTTCTTTCTGTCTCTATGTCTCTGTCTCACTGTCTGTCCATCTGTCTGTCTGCCTGCCTGTCTGTTAGTCTCTCTCTCTCTCTCTCTCTCTCTCTCTCTCTCTCTCTCTCTCTCTCTATCTATATATATATATATCAGCATTTAAAACTGTGACATTCTAACTTATAGTCCACATGGTATGAATCAAATGTGCTTATATTTAGGCAGTAAAGGAATAAATGTGTCAGAATTTGGTGGCTTTGAGGAAAATAATGACTAAATATTAAAAACAGCATTTTCTATTAATTTTGCCTTTCATAGATCTTAAATGCCAACTTATCTTATTGAGAAAAATACACTATGGATTTTATGAAACTCAAATCCTACTCAGATTCATGGGGAACTCTGAGCGTTTTTTTTAGACAGCAGTATACCAAAATTTATAACAGAATTATTAGAATTATTTTTATATTTAATTGCTTTATTTTATACCACGTTTGGCATTGAGTTAGCCAGGTTTGTGCTGAGATAATATTATTTATACTAAACATCTTAGCACTTTTAAGATATGAATTACCCCAAAGCAAATGCATAAATTCCTCATTGGCAATTACAACTCTGGCTTTTTGTTCTAGTTCATTCCCTTTTCTTAACATGGATACTGTCTCTCCTCCAAGCTTTGTAGTTTTGCCACTAAATAGGCTTTTGTTTTCCCACCAAGGGTAATATTATTTCTTTGCAAAACTTTGGTAGCAATACTTCACCAGAAATTCTAAGCTTAGAGGGTAACACTGTAAAATACTGTAATTATACTGCAAAGCAATATCTCTTTCGTTGTTTTATCCCCCAGGAAATCAATAGTAGCATAGGCTACAATTCTCGGCTAGACCAGTGTAGATCTAGGAGGACAGATGAGAGAGTTTATTGACTGGGTAGGAACAGCTAGCATAGGAAATCACAGCAGCAGTAAAAGATCACTTTTTACTTGAACAACCTTAATCCAAACTCCAAAATGCCTTTGTCCAACAAGAGACTTGATTGAACAACAGCAAGCCAACACATAAACAAACAAACAAAGCCAAGCAAAAATACCACTTGTGTCCCAAATCATCTTTCCTAGTTACAAGCATACTGCAAGCCATTATTGCTGGCAAACATCTAATCATAAGGAAAAAATCCCATTATGACTACAAGAGATGGTCTAGATATTGAGGCTCTGCTGGTATGAGGTCTTAGTTTGAATGGTGTGTATTTAACAAATGTCATAGATTAGAAAGTATTTTGTATAAGAAAGGTCCAGTGTCCCAGCTAAATATAGCACTACATTCCTTGTCATCTATGTTGCCTGGAATTTTAAATATGTGGAATAGAGGTAAAAGGTATTATAGTATTCAATAATGTTTTACTGTTTTGAGACAGGATGAAAGTACTGAAGAAAAACAACCTCCAAAACCCTCTAAATATTTGTACTTCTCAATTACATCAATGAGATAGTTTCATACTAAAGAAGAATATGAATAGTAAAAGTGATATATTCATGTTGTTGTTTTAGTCCTCAGCTAAAACTCTTGTCTGGGTATGAAGCATGTATTTCTAGACAGACTACTAATAAATCAGCTGTCTTCCCTTTATTTTTGCCTTTGTGGCATGGTAGCTGTCCCTAGTCATTAGAAGTTCAGTAGCATGGCAGTATTTGTGGAACCCAATTGAGAGGCTCCTGGATTTTCATTCGATCTGAGTAACATGATTATGTATTTGCACTTTAAGTAAGATTTCTTTTTAAAGGTCCTTGTGTATATATAAATGCTGAAAAATAAACCAAGTTGCATATGTATGATGAAAACAAGATACTTGTTCTTTCTTAAACAACAAACACAAATACCCTTCTGTAAATATATCTCATTATACTTGCGGGAGCATGAGGAATGTAAACATTTGGCCACCATTAGTTCACATTCACAGCAGCACATTGTTTAATCCATCTGCCTAAACAATTCTGTGTACTGTGTTTCATGGTCAGGAGCAGAGAGGATAAATTCTAAGAGCTCTTCAACAGATGCTTGGGAGTTTTCAAGTATTCAAAGCAAGCTACCTTTTCACAGAAAAAAAAAATTCTATGCATAAGACACGAAAAATAGAGAATATAGCTTGTTGCATCCACCACAGCACCTAAGTCACCTTCTACAGTCATTAAAAATATTTTATCAAAAATATTCTCCTTAAATAAGATAAATCATACCCATGATGTAATTTTTAACAGAGACCCAGAAGTTTCAAGAGGTCATGAAGATGTTCCTGTTAAAAATTTACTGTAGGTTCATAAAACTACCTGCAGGAAACAGTTACTGTCCTTGTATATTTTATATTTCAAAGATGTTGGTTCACTGCCAGGCATGAATTACAAATAAATAGCTCACTTGTTAGAAGACATGCTTTGATTCTGTGAGGACTTTAAGGTACCCTTATGTGCAAGGTAATACAACTGAGTTAATGGTTCTCTGGTCTGGAAAGAATGAAAGTCACTCCATGGAAATGGCTGAATTGTATTTTGCTTGAATGAGAGTAATGCTGTGTGTCACAGTTATTAATTATACAGCTATCATTCATTTCAGTTCCCAAGATATTAACTCAACAATTATGGAAGAAAGCTAAATAGAGATGTATCATTACAATTTTATTGTTCAACATGCTCAATTACTAATATTCCTTCAAGATAGCCAAATGGTCTTGTTGTCACCACCCCCCTCCCCCTTCAATGCCTCCCTTTCTTCAGTTTGACTTACCCTGCATGCACAGCCCATCAGTGCAGTTCTTGGATTGGAGGACCAGGCCATCACAGTCCTTACCCCCGTTCTTGGGGGCTGGTGCTGTACACTCCCTCCTGCGCCAGTGGGTGCATTCAGTCCCACAGGTTGACCATTTGCTCCACGAAGTCCACCTACCATCCACTACCATGAAAGAAAGGGAGCATGAGGTCAGAAGGAGCAGTACTCAATGTGTAAAAGAAGCACAGATCAAGTCGGACATAGCAGCAAGAGTAGAAGGGGGTATGCAAGTGAGAAGCCTGGCATATACTTTAGCCTCTAGTGAATGGTTCACGCTCTTCCTATGGGAGTTCTGTGCATTTTGTTCCCTCCAATGGGTCAGGGGAGGCATACTGGGACATCAGGAGCTATGTAAGCAAGATCTCATACTTCCTCTTTATTCACTAAAGGAGAGGCTTCTGAATACTAACTATACTGATTATTAGAGGGTTTCCTTTTTGATCGACTATTTCTTCATTTATAGTGTCATGTAAACAGTAAAAGCACACATGTATGAGAATTGGAAGCAAAGGATATATAGTGGAGAACAAACTCATCCAGTCTCTCCTCCTTCTCTCTTCCCCTTCTCCTGTCTCTTGATCTCTATACTCTTGTTTTCTTCTTGTCATCCAGGTCACTTGGTTTGGCTGAAATCTTTGCTATCCATTCTTGTAAAGACAGTATTAATTACAGCCTATCTCATGATTCCATTCTATTATTGAATGGTGTACACATTTCTATTCACACTGAAATAATATTTAAGTAAATTTCTAAGTTGGTGGTGATATAGTAATACAGAATTGACTCAATTTCATTCTAATTTTGGTGGATTAATCATAAGAAATTTCGGTAATAATGAGTTGAGATATCTCTATCTTGAGAATATATAACTCAATGCTAATTTGAGAAAAAATAAATTGCTATACTTCAAAATGAATCCTTTTAAGTATTTCAAATAAATACTATTAAACTGTTAAACCAAGTTTAATAAGTGTCTGAATTTTCCTTGGAATACATAAATAATTATGATTACTTAGGATTTCACACAAAATAATGCCAAGCATCATCTATTAAACATTTAAACTTCTTGAATCTGAATGCTAACATATATGTGCGTATACACACAGACATATATATAAATTTTAGTAGCTTACAGTATTTGGCAAATCTTTCTTATTACTAATTAAATATACTAGTCATAATGAATACTAGGATAGAAACATGTCCATGTTCAAAATTTGGGAACACATTACTATTTCCATAATACACAGTCAGCTATACATCAAACTTCCAGTTACTCAAAGCAATGATATTTGCTTTGCTGCAGATCAGCAATTATGTGCTTATTACTTAAAGTACTGGCAAATATGCACATGTGTATGTGTGTCTCTTTGTGTGTTTTTGTGTGGTATGTACCCACGTTGTTCTTTCAACTCAAAGTGGTCAATGGACTCTGAATTATAGGAGTCAGAACCTATGTGAAATAAAGGACAGTGTATGGGAAAATCTGAACTTCTAAGTTCACCCTCAAGTTCAAATGTGTTCCATAAATAAGAGCCCTCAGTGGCTCAGTGCAGGAAACCATTTTGTTACCTGGAATCAATACTTTAAAATATAACCTGTAGATAACATTTTTCTTTCCTCCCACTTCTGAAAAATGTTCTATTAAAGGATGAAGAGTAAAAAGTTGGGCAAAGCAAAGAGTGGTAAGGAGGCTGTGTATTCAAACACTGACACTGATAACAGAAGTCCTAACCACTGAGCTCAGTGAATTTATGGATTATTTAAAAAACAACTTTAGCTTAACTTCTGGATATGTTATATGACTAGGCATTTTAATGGGTTTGGGATTTGGTTTGGATCCGGGTAACTATTAACTCAAATTTACCTTGAGTCAAGAGCAAGAGGCAAAGGGACACAATCTTGGTACAGAAACCACTGCAAATAATTTATAAGACAGACGACCAAGACATACAGATATGGAAGAGCTGGCTGGGCTGTATTTTCCAGATCCGTTATCTCATGTGTCATGAAGCTTAGCCTTTCTTTTAATTCTTTCCAAATGTTTTATTTGCCACTGTCCAGAAACTGACACCATACATCAAATATTCCAGTATAAAACATTTTCTAAGTTTCAGGTCCTATTAATTTTTATGGATTTCTGAAGATCAAGAGTCGCTATTTCTAATTTTATGCGGTTTTCAATGCTGTTCAAATCATTTGAATTAAAGAATGTGCAATCTTGCCTCTAGCAGTTTAACTAGAAACATAGGACTACATTAGTGGTGCTTGGCCCCTTCTGGCATGTTGCATGTTTAGATGATAAAGTTAAGAACTCTTAGAGGAATCTGACTTCTCAGCAAGGTAAATACTGAATGTAGAATGAATTTAAATAATGGTTACCACACGCCTCAGTCTAGTAGGGGTTTGTATATGCTTCTAGTACATGTTTTAAGGATGGTAGAACTTTAGAAGAAGAGGACCCTTTATTTACCTGGACATAACGTAGTGCATGCTATTTTCTGCACACTCTGCCCCTCACAGAAGGCCCCGCCATTGAGTGGGGCCGGGTTGGTGCAGGTTCTTGTACGTTTCTGATATCCTCGCCCACAGCGGCTGTTACACACAGACCACTCTGTCCAGGTGGACCAGCCACCATTGACTGGAGGAGACAAACCACAAAGGGTGGGTTAGACATACAGGAATGTCCAACACATACAAATCACACACAGCATACGGACCACAGTTGTACCCCATGTGACAACAAAAAGAACAAGATCTCAATGCTAGAGGAGGCCACAGATAGCAGTTCATACTTTTGCTGGATAGCTGAGAATTTACATAGAGATATACAAAATTATTTTCCATAAATAACTCACTTACAAAAATAAATAAGACAATGTTCTTTTTCCTTGGCTAACATTGTTTTGTTTTAAAATACATCTCTTTACCTAGTTACATTCTAAAAAATTACTTTTGACAGTGTGAATAAAATCACATTGACTCTCCCAAAACTAATGATTAATTATTTTTCTTCAGCATTTGCATGCTTCACAGCTTTTCAAGGAATTGTATCCAGTTTCACAAACCCACATGTGTAAACGCAATTACAGAATTAAATCTTAGAGCATTTGAGTTTTAAACAAATTGGCAGTTTGACTGAGCCAACTGCTTGGCACATTTGAATTGGATACTAATCTTGTGCAGAAAGGATGATCATGGTATGTGATAGATTGGTCAGTATATATGTGACATTTTTATATATGTGACATCTTTTCCAGAACGTTTGTGATGGAGGGGTCAGTATATATGTGACATCTTGAGCAGAAGGCTAATCATGTTATATAATGGATGATATATATATATCTATATATATCACTATAAAACCAGAATCCCACATTACTCACACTATTCATTTCTAGACTTCCCCTCTAGAAAATAGCATGATTAAAAAATAGCTCAACAATGTATATAACATTTATGTACTCTTTTTAATGAAACAATTTTAAACATAAATTATTTGCTGGTAGTTAAAATATTATGGAACAAGTGTATGCATTTGCCTCCAAAGGTAAAGAAAACAGTTAGTTATGGAACGAACACAGACTCTTTACATTCAAATGATTTGCTACAAAATATAGTTTCTAGGAAATTTACTCGCTCATCAGTAAATAAATATGACTCTATTTACAGACATGAACAAGGTATTTTTGTAACATTTTTAAATGTCTGATAATTAGAAGAACCTATGATGTTAAAAAAAATAGGAAAATGTTAAGTTGTATATTTTCATGTATGCCATGAAATGGTAAAGCAAGAGGTTCTCTAATAAAACCTAGGTCTTTAACATTGTACAAATAAATAATGTATAAAAATATAAATAAAAATAATGTATAGTTTTTACTTTTATGTACTATATATCCATACAAAATATTAGTGGTATTATATTAATTTTAAAAATACTATTGGTAGATGACAGGGTCAGAGGTATGTTCTTCTTTGACCTTTTCTGTGTTTTCAAATTTCTCTTAATAGATATACATTTATAAGCCCAAAATGACAGTAATGAAAAAGGAGATGTGAAACAAGTTCAGAAGAAATGATGATTAGATATGTATTTCTGTGGATTGATGAGCCCAATCCATGAGCCTTGGGCAATTCAATTTGTGGAGCCATGAAAGTCAGGAGCAGACAGTTGACAGGTAACGTTTCAACTGCAGCTCCCAAGTCAAGTTCGTGGCTCAGCTTTCTAAGATCTCAAATGTCACACTGTTGTCAAGTACACTGCTTACTAGCATGGGAAACTGAGGTCCTAAGCTGCATCTACAGTTACAAGTCTGTTGATGTTCTGCTGTGATGTGAAAAAAAAAATCAGAATTATTTATTTATTTACTTACTCATTGCAGATACTAGAAGAATCCATTTATTTTACAGAGAAAAAAAAGGACTCCCAAAAAAAATTTTTTTTTAAGCCAGATAACAGCTGGCCCAGGTCTCATTGCTTTACTATTGGTCCTGGCTCTTATTTAAAAATGCTCTGGTTATTTACATATGATCGTTACTAATAACAATGTTCTCATTGCATTTGCAGATATTGAAATTATCTATAATTAGCTATAAGTAGAAGGAGATTTGCATCTATATTAAATACCTATAGAATACATCTATTTATAGTGTGTCTTCATTAGTTATTTGCGATTGGCACATACTATGATTGGGTTCCATTGCTTCTTTGCATTTTAAATGCTATTAATCAAGTGTTTCAGACAATGTAGACTAAGATAAAACATACAAAACAGTTTCTTGTGATTTAAGAAATACAATTGCTTACAGTTCAACATGGCATTTATCTGGACTAGGAAATTAATCCCCAGAGTAATCAGGAGACTACAAAAAAATTAGAATGCTTCTATCCTGTAATTAAAACGGCAGTTGCAAAGAATCACTATGTGCAGCCTCTGGAACATCATGGTGGTTTCTGTTCTTGTGACTCCTCATCTTGCCAGTCCACAACCAAACAATGGCACTATTGGAGAAGAAGCAACTTAATCTCTCTATTTTTAGGTTCTTTTCAGTTTGGTATGAGAATTAAACTTACATAAGTTGTATAAAAACACAGAAGTGGATTCAACACATTTTTATCCATTATAGGAAGATCACAGAGAAGTAACCAGCCACAAAGGCCCTGAGCACTAAATATTTCTGGATGGAAGTAGTCCCCAGGAATGCTAAGTTAGAAAAACATTACTAAGAGTTAAGAGTTTATTGAATAAGACCTGTAAAGAACTCTCCTGTTTTCAACTTTGTATCTTCATGGGTTTTCCTGGGAACTCCTCTTGTATTTAAAGTAAATGGTAGAAGGTTAGGGCAATCTCTTTGGATGTGCTATTATTAAATTGCCTTCAACTTAAGAAAATGGTAAAAAAGCCCTAATGGTATATTCTTGGACACCTTATTTTAATCCTAATCTTATCTCCTTTAGGAGTCTCTGAAGTAATTGCCAGGATATTCCAAGTGACAGCCCCTACTGCAAAGGTCACAGTGTAGTCTTTTAGTGTGTGAAACAGTAGAGAGCAGAGCTGAGGGATTAATCACCTTGAGAAATAGCTAGGGACTAAGGGAGTGCCAGCTGCCAATGAAGCTATGCACATTCAGGCCACTCCAAAATGGGATGTGGACCTGGTTGACACTTGAAGAGAATCAAAAGATTAAGACATGAGCAGGCTGAGAGGGGCCAGAGGGTGCAAAGTCCTTTCATGAAGCTTTGCCATGTTGTAGGAATGACAACCCCTTGACCACAGTTGTCTTTATTATTGCTCTACAGTCCCCTGATAGAAGCAAGAAAGAAAGTTCTAGGGGTGGATGGACACCAAGTATATTTGTGGAATCTGTTGGTCTCACATTTCTTGCATTTGTGTAATCATGGATCTGAACCTAGAGTCAAAGAAATGTCCTTGTTCAGCCTAGAGCTCCGTTATCTCCCAAACTCAGTCAGGTCTTCTTGGTACAATCCCTCCTTGAGAAATGAGACCCCCTGAGAAGTAGCAGATGTGGGCAGTTTCCAGAAACTTCATCACACTTAGGGCCTCCTGGAAGTAATTAAACCTACTGACGATGCATGAGTCTGGAGGAAACAATGATGGGAATCTAAAAGAGATTGGTAGCTGGATATTTTAAAATGCAATAATGCTGTAAATAGGAACGGATTGCTTGCATGTGCTGGACCAAGGACCTGAGTGTTCTCTTACCATACACGATGACAGTGGCTGTGGTGCTTTTTCTCTTGGCAACAATATTTTTGGCAACACAGGTATAATTTGCTGTATCTGAGAGTCGGGCTTGCTTGATGATCAGGTTGTGATCGATAGTAATATAAAAGTTCCGATCTTCAGCAGGATCAATTATGTCTTCATTCTTTAGCCACTCCACCTAAAGATGCACAAGAAAATTTGATAAATCCCCAGTCCAGGCCCCTGCATGGCTGCAGGATTTTGCGGTGTATATAACATTGTTTCATGCTATGAATTGCATCCAAGCCGAGGAAAGTTACTTTCCAAGGTCATATTAGGTATCACTCACCTGCCAAACATGCTGATTCTGTCTATACCACATTATTCTCAAATGTCAATGAACCAGTTTGGAAATACAGTACTCCACTGTTTCCACTTTGCCCCGCAGTCAGACATGGGGAATAAGCATTGCCAAGCACAGAACCCAATCAAAAATAACAGGCAAAGCATTTCAAAACGAATCCAAACCTTTTGCTGTTTGATTTGTTTACTCCTGGCAACTTACCTGCTGTTTTATAGAAAAGACTACAAGATTATAAAGAGGCTGAAAAGGCATTTCAGACATCATGGAGTTCTAATAAGGCAACATTCAGATGATTTACCTGTAGCTTCTCTGCAACATATGGATTACATTTGTCTGAAAATGCACAGACCTTAAAATGTAGCCAAACACAGATTTGGGGATGAGTATAAGCCAAAATATTTGGTGGGGGGAAAGTTTTCCTACCAACCCAACACAATCCAAATCGCACATAAGTCACGCTCAGATCCCTTTTTGAATACTGCTCGTATTCAAATCTTTGGCACATAGTTTGGTTTTGGAAAATCTGACCTAAGACATGACTGTTCAACACCATCAAAGCATTGTTTTGCTATGTTAATACTATTGATTTAACAACAGTTCTCTGTCCTTGCTGAATTAAATAAGAGAAATTTTCTTGTGCAAACTGTCCTTCTGGGGGGTAAACTATTTTTTATCTTGGCAAGATTTGTTTCCCTGTGAAGCAGTTTTCCCAGAAAGGAAAACAACATTGATATTTACCACAGTTAAACTTTCCTCTTGCATTACAGTGGACATAGGTAACCTTTAGTAAGAGGGAGTCAATATTGTTGCCATTTTCAAAATCTTAAAGAGCTTCTTCAGCACCGTAAGAAGTCTAGGGATTAATCTCTAAATCTGTCAGTGAACTTGACACAACACAGTTCTAAGTTACTTCTATACTGCAAGTGACTGTCAGATACACTTTTCTAATCCATAGAAGAAAAGCCAGTATTAAGAGGGACAAACAAAAAACAACCATACTTCTGAGAACCAGAAGTAGATGAGAGTATAGATGCAAATCATTATTTATAATCATGTAAATTTGGAAGTAGTCAAATCTACTTGATATTTGCACTAATGGTAGGGAGAAATAGAAGGAATCCCTTTAAATCTGGATTTTTAAATATGAATTTTCTTGTCAGATACAGTCTGCATATGATGCTAGTGGCTAGTTGCAATATATTTATAATGTGCGTGTATGAAGGCCCCAAAGCCGTGTACTATCAGACAGCTAATTGACAATACTGATTTGACAGTTCACTTTATGATTTCTTGGTCTAGTCTTGGCCTTGGTTATCTGTCTGTGATGGCTTAAATAAAATGGCCCAAGAAGCTCATAGGGGGTATCATTATAGGAGGCCTTGTGGGAGTAGGGGTGGTCTTATGGGAGGAAGTGTGTTGCTGGGGGATGGTCTTTGTGGTCTCAGAATCTTAAAGGTCATTCTCAGTGGCTCACAGTCTTTGTCGCTTTTCAAAGATCCATATGGTGAACTGTCAGCAACTGCTCTAACACCATTTCTGCATGAATTCCACCATGCTTCCTGCCATGATGATCATGCATTAAACTTTTCCTCTGAACTTTGAGCCCCAGTTAAATGTTTTCCTTCATAAGAGTTGCCATGGTGTCTCTTTACAGCAATATAAACCCTGACTAAAACTCTGTCCCATCATAAAGCTTTCTTGAGCACTGACAGTGGATTACTGATTTTGTACTCAAATCAAGTCTTGTCTCGAGAGTCCATTTTGCCATTTGTCTTTGAATGACAACCCTCAGACATATGGATTCTCTTTCACTTGGCTGTGTCTATGAGTTTACATTATCCCCTACAACTTCCCTGTCTGTCACCATTCTGTGTGTACTTAGACACATGGATACTGAGTTCTGGGATACAGTTCTCTGAGGTTCCCTCCTGGGATTGTATGGAGTTTTTCTCCTGAGATTATACTTGAATTTCCACTTCCCTTGTCTGTTTATTCCTTTTAGCTCAAGTTTTTCCTGATAATTTTTTTTCTTGGAGTGTTTCCATAATGACATATATTCAACCCTTAAGCTCATGAGTTACCTTTGGTTTCTTTATGTATATTGATACTCTGTTTAACACCAGTGATACTATTCTAATTACAATAGGTATAAAGAGTCCCCAAGGAATATTACAAACTTCTAGTTTCTTTGAAGAGTTTATTGCTTGGAAGAAAGAATTCCATTTACACAGTTGACAAAAAATTTTTGAGAGCCTAGGCTGATTGTTTGATGCATGGTCATTTTATTGTCAAACACATAGACAGACTTTCTTACAGTATCTCCATGAATGGTGGAGTGTCTAGGACGCAAGAAGCCCCCTGTTGAAGTGAATGCTGTAGGTATTTGAGGAAGTACACTTTTTCTCTCCCCAAAAGACTGTTATGATCATAGAATCTCTACATTGAACAGTTCTCAGTCATGGCCTATATAACTGCCTTGTAAGAAATGGTTGGTTATGATACTAGAAAATGCCACAGAAAAATAGGGGGAAGCTATGGCAAAGTTTCACACTGCCCTGAATTACTGTACCCCTGCTGTGTTGTAGCCCCTGCTCCAAGATCAGACCCCTTGGGTATATACAAGGTTTCTTCTGCCTTAGAACCAGGCAGTGAAACCTTCCAGAATGGCATCTTATTACAATGTCTACCTTTTCTATTCCATATCTAAACTTTATATCTTTTGAGATCAGTGTTTCTTCTGAGATCTTCCTAAGTGTATGTATTTAGTTTTCTAAGTGGAATCCCTGAGTCTAGGTTTAGGTAAGTGCTTTTATTTTATACTTTTCCCAGGTCATTCTTTCCCATCACTCTTGCTTTTACTGATAGCTGATACCTACATTATTTTTGTAGTAATTTAGAGGCATCTAGGCTATCATCACTTTAGGACCATTTCTAATTACCTATATTAATAACCACAAAGATTAGATCTTATTTCTTGGCCCTGCGGTCCTTGACCTACCTGCAACAATCTTATACTCTTAGGTCACACATTCTTTGTAGAAATTTCAACTTTGGAATTATATTAGGATAACTTGGAGAATGTTTCTAATATATCAGTCCTAAATTTGACCCCCAAATAAATCTTCCCCAGAAAAGTAAGGTTTCTCAATTTGAAGAAGTCTACCTTGAGTGTTTTAAAATCTCTCCCAGGGGTTGTAAGTTACTGTTAAGTTATTGCCTTTCACAATGAGATCTCTGGATAGAGCTAGCACAACCCCAGAAGCAACATGAAATGCACAGTCTCCTCTTCTACCCACTGATTCAAGCAGGCGCCCGAATAGGAGCTCCAGGCACCTCTGTGTATGAAGATATTTTAGAGGGATTAGTATAACATTTGTCATTACCACTACATGTCACCTGCAAGTCTAATACCCTGGCCTTTTGCCATTTTTTTCCTGTCATCCATGCCTTTTTTTTTTTTTCTTCTCTAGAACCCTTCATCAGAACTCCCCGTCCGTTTTACCTTCCAATTTTAAAATATAAACCTAGTGTCTACTTGGATGTACAAATCTTGTACCACGCTTCAACTTTAGTCTTCACTTTTAGGTATCTATTTGCCCTATATAGCCCTATATTTTGAAAAACAAAAACAAAACCATAAACATCTATTTCCAGAACTGTTCTGAATGGGATCATGACAAATTCATGGAAGCAGAATGTAGACCTTCAGTTTTTTCCAAGTCACACTGTAGTTTCCTCTGCTGCCTTCCACAGACCCTTCTTCCTTTGCCTTTCATCCTTAAACACTGCTTCCCTGACTCTCCCTACATTATCCAACATCACCCAGACAGTTGGCAAGCAGGAGAGATCTTAAGTTCTCCGACTTCCTTTTGAGTCCTATGGTTACTATTTGAGGCTCTCTGAGATCCCATAGGGGTTGGTGCTTTCTATCCTTTTCTTGCTCCCTTATTCATGGGCCAATACCAGAGTTTCTCTTTCTCTAAAACCATTCAATCATTCCTCTCTCTGGAATAATTTCAAAAAACAGACAAACACTGTTATTTTCCACAACTCCAAACAAAACCCTTTTGTACTCATTTCTAGTCAGCTCACCTTCCTTTATAGGTCTTCTGAAAAATTCTAGGAGCCTGCATTGAGCTTCCTATCACTCCATGTCTTCTCCATTTCTACTGAACCCATCCTAGTCCTGCCTCAGCAGAAGCATGTAGCCTTGTTAGCCTCCTCTCTCCTTCTTACTTCTCTTCTCTGGAGACAGTACATTCCAGATCTGTCCAGGCTTATTCATCCTCCTCAGCTTCCTTTATCTAATTTGTACTACCATGGTCTTGTTTCTATTTTCTACTCGGATTCTCTTTTTTTTTGGGGGGGGGGGCGGCTCAGTGCATGTGCTGAATATGATTCCCAAATTTTTTTCCAATCCAGACTCCACCCTGATCTCTGAGTTCATACCCGCTGTCTTGAAATGCACCCGGGTGCCGGAGATTATCCTTCTAAACAGACTTTTCCAACCTGACCTTCCTGTTCTCTTAATTAGCCCAGTCAAGGCCATGTTCAACCTGCAGCTAGTTAAAGATACTCTCTTGGTCACTCTTGCATCCTTTCGTTCTCTGACCATTTACTGTTAAGCAGTACAACAAGACTCTGACTCCTTCTCACCTCTGACTACCCACTCCCTTCCAAGTCCAAGTTACCATTTCTCTTCAAAAGAACCTTGCATCTTCCCTTCTACATTTCCTCTGTCACCTCAATGTTTGGGGAAACACCCCAAAATCCCACAGCATGCTACACGATATCACAAGACCTCCAATGACTTTTTAACTAACTCAATATCAAACCGGAGTCCTTACAATGAACTACTGTGGAGCCTCATGCTTCCAGAAGACCCCACCCTTTCAGAGCTTGACATCACTCTTCCCATGATATTCTCTCAGTATGCAGGCCCTGTTGGAAAGACCAACATGCAAACAGGTTGCTGGGCTGTGGGTATGGGGAAAGAAGGGGGGAGGAAAGAGCCCATGTCCGGCCAGAGTTTCTGTGCTCTGGGCAGGCAGACTCGGGAGGACTGTTGGATGCTTTTCACTTGGCCCCCGGTTGGCATCTGGCTGTATGAAGCCACTGACCACACACGGTTGGGCATAGACAAGAGGCAGCCCCTGATACCAGGTTCTCAGTCTCCAGCATCCCACACTGGATACAGCAGAGGAGATGAGAACACAATAGGGGCCCCCAAGGTGACATTCAGCCCCAGAGGGGAAAGGAAGAGGGCAGAGGGAGAGAGGTTCCCACGCAGGCAAGAGTCCTAAGTCCAGTTTGTGGCTGGAGCACAGGAAGGCCTTCTGATGGGAGATTAGGCACGGCTCTTTAGGAGAAAGCCTATCCCATCATTCAAGCACAGCAGGCCTTGATAAACAGAGACAATCTATGGTTTTGGAGCTTTATTGTAGAAAGGCAGGGGGAAAGAGCAAAGGTAGAAAGAGAGAGAGTTAGAGAGTAAAAAAGGTGAAGGCTTAGAGAGAGAGAGAGGTGTTAAAGCTTAGAGAGTAAGAGGGAGAGTAAGGAAAGTCAAAGCTTAAGAGAGCAAGGAGGGGGCCAAGCAGCCCCTCTTATAGTGGGCTTGTTATCTTGCTGTTGCTAGGTAACGGGGAGGAGTCTAGCATGAAGGTCAGAATCTTGGGACATTGTGTACATAACTACTAGCCACATGCTTCTCCTGTGGGGGGCGGTAGCTTTGACAGGAGCCAGGGGTCCAGGAGACATGAGGGAACGCCTTCTGTCCCATGTAAGTGGGAATTACCACCCATCGGGTTTCACTGGGGTTTACGATCTCAACTCAACTGGAGACCCGCCTGTCTGTGCATAGCCCATTGCCCCACAACAAGTGCTCTCTTGGTGAAGAAGTACTGAATGTGTTAGTAGTACCTCTACATGTGCATGAATTAACCTTACCTGAGCTGCAGTCCTGCTGTGGTGTCCCCCCACCCCCACCCCTGTTGTTGCTCACATCCTTTTAGTATATCTGTTTCTGGTCCACCTTTGTACCTTCAGCCTCCATTTATTCCAATACTCAAACTCTCATGTTTGTTCTTTTATTTTCTCAGTCTCACTTACTAAAAATTTACTAGTTTTTGCCCTCTAGAATGGAAGCTGTATAGGTTTTTTGATCTACTTTTTCGGTGCTTATGTAGCCCAAGCTAGTCTTAAATATATAATCCTCTTGCATGAGTATTTCAAGTGTTATAATTCCAGGAATGGGCCATCACGCCAAACTTTTCTGCTCCTCCCTCCCCTTTATCACTGCTGTCTCTTATGTTCTGGAACTGGCCTATAGTTAATGTTTAGCCAGGATGCCTTTACATATGAATGAAAACAGGACACATAGTGGATCGAAATCTGTTATGCACATTTTTAAGTTCCTATAAGAAGGCTTCTGTTTGAATGTCAGAATGAAAATTAAATATTTCTAATGAGGGCCAGCCCTTAGACATGATTTTAATTAAGTAGATTTATCTATAGATATTTTTCTTCTGGGAATCAAGAACTCAACTCCCCAGTGCCTTTGAGGATAGCTGCCTCACCTCTCTGTGGCTTTAACAGAGAAGCATGAAATAGCAGATGAGCTCCGGTTACCTTGGGAGACTCCCAGTTTCCTGTTGCCATCTGAGTCTATCTGTCCTATAGTCAGTGAGTATTTCTTCAAGATGACATGTATACAGAGTATATATTAAATCTGTATTACCTTCTTGAGAATTAAAAACAATACCACCAACAAAAAATATCCATAGTTGAGTAGCTTCTCCAAACTTAGCTAGAGATTATAGAATCTGTTTGTAAAATAGCTTCCTAAAGCGTTGGCTTAGTGGCTCAGTGGTAGAATGTTTGCCTGGTCTAGCATGAAGGAGAACCAGGGTTCAATCTCTACCAAGATAAAATTAAAAACACCACCACCATCACAAGCAAACCAACCAAAAAGAAGGCTGGGTTATGTGTCTGAGTTGGTTGAATGTGTGACTTGCATTCTCTAAGCCCTGGCTTTGATCTCCAGCCTATATAAACTGAGAGTGGTGGTATATAACTGCAAGAAAAGCCCTCAAGTAATGGAGAAGATGCTCAAAGTCATCCTAAGCTATATAGTAAGTTCTAGGCTCCTCTGGGGTACACAAAACCATGCCTCAAAAAGATAAATAATCTTAACCTTTGGTTTCTACTCGGGCACAATCCCCAAGTATAGACTATGTGTAGGCATTGTGTTAAGTGCTGAAGAATAGACAGCCAAGATCCCGCTGATAGACTTTCTATTGAAGGAGGTGGGACATATGCATAATTGCAATAGGACATATGTTAAGATAAAGAGAACCTGAGACTGAAACCTATATCTGCACTTGCTTTTGGTGATGGAATTCTGATTACTGAGAGGCAAAGGGCATCAGAGTGATGAGGACCCTTAAGGAAGAGCACATGCTTGGGTACAAGGTAGAAAGAAGAATACCAAAAGGACTCTGCAGGTTCTGGCTTGGGGATCTCTGTGCAGGAAAAGGTTACAGAAGGAAGAAACAATCTGCGTGCCAAAACAATGAGTGGTGGTCGGCACAATCTCACGAGGAACCCATGCAGGAAAGCACGATGCTAGCAAATGCTTAACTACTCAAAATTCCCTTGCTTTTCTATCTATAAAAGGTAAGCCTTAAAACACTTAAATCCTGATGTTCTTTCTTTGGGTCAGCTTTATCTTAACATTAAAAATGAAACATTGATTTAAAAGGATAATTATAGTGCAAGTGGGCTGAAATAATATTTAATTATTATTTTTGGCTTAGACAAAGTGTTAGAGCAATCATAAAAACTTAAACATAAAAAATGGGAAAATATATGAGAATGATTCTATTTATCATATAAAAAAACCATCTGAGTCACCAAGAGAAATCAATATGCAAGAGCTGTAACATCTAATTTTAAAAAATGTGTTTCATGTGCTAGCTCTAGGATCAGCAGTGCCAAAGAAAATGATTCCTCCATTTTGAAGTAATTCCTTAAATATAAAATTATATATATATATACATATATATGTATATATACACACATTTATATATAGCATCTCCTCTTGTACTGCATTTATATCATATTGAATAGTAATTAATTTAATTTTTCTAATGAAATTTATTCTCAATGCACTCTTGGTTAGTCAAGTGTCAATACCTGCTCTGGCCTCCAATTCTCTTCATATTTTTGTTATTGAAATATTTTTCTCTTTTATCCCCTGCCTTTCCTACTTTGCAAACTGATTTATACAATGTAGAACTCTCTCTGAGTTAGTCATTATCTTTAACTGTGTATAAACCACTCAAGAAGGCAGAAAAAGTAGGTTGAAGTTCAGATAGCAATAAAAGGTTTCTGCCATAAACCATGACTTTATATGGCTGCCATGATACCCGGTACCTTTTAGTTTCCATTCTTGGGTTTAGGAAATATAGCCTTTTCTGTCTTTTGGGGAGATATTTGATCTTATTATCTGAAGTGTTTAAAAAGTATGGAGTTTTTTTTAAATATATTTTATTACGTATTTTCCTCAATTACCTTTCCAATGCTATCCCAAAAGTCCCCAATACACTCCCCCCTCTCCCCCATTTCCCTACCCACCCATTCCCATTTTTTTTTTTTTTTTGGCCCTGGCGTTCCCCTGTACTGGGGCATATAAAGTTTGTGTGTCCAATGGGCCTCTCTTTCCAGTGATGGCTGACTAGGCCATCTTTTGATACATATGCAGCTAGAGTCAAGAGCTCTGGGTTACTGGTTAGTTCATAATGTTGTACCACCTATAGGGTTGCAGGTCCCTTTAGCTCCTTGGGTACTTTCTCTAGCTCCTCCATTGGGAGCCCTGTGATCCATCCAATAGCTGACTGTGAGCATCCACTTCTGTGTTTGCTAGGCCCCGGCATAGTCTCACAAGAGACAGCTATATCAGGGTCCTTTCAGCAAAATCTTGCTAGTGTATGCAATGGTGTCAGCGTTTGGAAGCTGATGGGATGGATCCCTGGGTATGGCAGTTTTATTAATGGTGAAAATAATAGATAGAAAACACTACTAGAATGCTTTGCATCTTCTGTTGTTAATATTTGGCTTGAGTCATTCCACTGTGCATATCCGAGAGTCTTCCTGAAAGTGGCAGTTTTTAAACTCTCAAAGAAAAAGGCTGAATAGACTGCTGAGTTCAAAGCTGAAGTTGGTCATTTTGTGTTATTTGTGTCTACTTTGGGTTCCTTTCTCATCTCTACAACCTGCTGTGCTTATTTATAAAATGAGAATAATTCTAGACCACAGTTCATAAGGATTTGGAGATTTAATAGCCTATCTCTAACACACAATGAGTAGTTTAAAATTATCATTAACATTTAACTAAGAATATACTAAAGGATGAGAGAGTGAGACAAAATGAGAACTCAAGAAATAAAAGAAATCATGTTAGTCTAAATAGCTTGAAATATGTTAAAGTCTAAGTTCTTTTATCCTTCTACTGAGATGTATCCTCTATTCACTTTTAAATGGTAATTGAGCACTATGTAAGGAATCATTGGATAGACCAATAGCCATTTGACAAGTACTGAAATATAATATTTAAATAACTTGTATAAATGCTTTCTAATCCTGTTAGATGACATCATCACTGCATCACTTTCTAAAAGAATATGTAGAATGTATTTTTAATTGAAGACATTTTAACCATATTAAGTCTGATATTCATTTCTATTTTGGTAGTAAATGTAAGAAATATGATAAATACGCATTTATACATGTACATTATTACATACATATATATATATGGAATATACATATATACATATATATATATTCCTCAATACTTATTCTTTGTAATATCACTCTCCTTACCCCATCTTCAATACATGGCATGCATTTCATGATCTCTATTATTTTAACTAGGCCTTCAGGAATAAGATTTCCTTCTAGTCACTTCAAAATGAAAGATATCTAAAAGTATTTTCAATAGGTACCCCTGTTCTATGAAATCAAGCAGCGTCTCATTATGATCTGTCCTATAGACATGTCCCATGTCTTTGTACACACACAGGAGGTGAAACTCATAATGTTAAATCTGGGCATCCTGTGGTTTGTGATGTTCTTGCTCTGCAGCAAGGATGCTGAGTGAGAACATGATCTAGTTCTGTGAAGAAAAATATCTCACTCTGTGAATCCTGTTTCAACATTCAATCAGAGAACATCAAACAAAATTACTTTCATGTAATTCTAGCAGAAAGCATTAGCAAATAGGCAAGAGTGAACATTTATCCAGAAGACATAACCTGAAAGTTTATGTACCACTCCAGAAGCCATCTGCAACTCCAGGTTGCTAAGCATTTACCTTTAGAAACTGCAGCCACTGGTGATTCATATTATTTTACTGCTTAGACTTCTGAGCCTCTGGGTCATCAACAAAGTACTCAATATTTTTGTAGCTCCCTGCTTACTCTGAACACATGAGATGTGTCCTTCTTTTGCAGTAGTCATATTTCAGCCTTTTTATCTCTTAAAAGTTACAATCCTGTAGCTTCCCATCTATTCACTGTCTCATTCACTGTTCAGAGGACAACTCTCTGCAGTAAAGCCCTGCACACTGCTCAAATGTTACTATCAGAGGCAATCAGTGGTCCTGTCTAATTTTCAAATGCAAAGATATCTTCTGTTACTGACCTTGCTATGATGAGTAGCTACTCTGGGTGTACTTCAGTACCCCATGTCTGATATTAACATGCTCTCATGTAAGTTTCTCACTGTCCCCATTATATCTTCTCTCTATTTACATCAGTGGTTTTTAACTCTGTGCCCTGAATTGTCCAGGAATCATTTATTGCATCTTTAGTGCCTAGCTCCCATTGGAAAATCTCTAATTTTATTAGTTATAGGAGGGGCTCAGGCACCCAAATTTTTAAAGCTCCACAGAGAAGCCCACTGCAACTTTGTCTGAGACATGAAGGCTCTTGTTATTGTATGGACATATTCTTAACTTATGGCTGATATTTCTCAAACCAACAACATTAGTCTCAATTTTTGTTAAGTTCTGTCCATCTTTCCAATTAATTTCTAGATAATTTTATCTAGATGTGCAACAGATATGGAAAGTATAACAAGTTCAGAATTAATCATAATCTCTTCTCACATTGATCTCTCTTTCAACTTTATGTCTTACTGATTATCTTAATTATGTTTAATTTCCCAATAGCAGTCAGGAAAGTAGACACTTGGGAAGAATACATTTGCTTTACCATTACCAGGTATACCAGCTTCTAAATCCTCATGTTAGAGGCCAGTGAGAAGGATCAGTAGGTGAGTGTGCTTCTCTTCCCATTCAATGATCTGAGTTTGATCCCTAGGCTACACATGTTGGAAAAAGAAGATTGGGGATTGAAAGTTGTCCTCAGGTATGGAGAAAGTGGACAGCCTTGTCTAGTCTTGTGAGACGATGCCGGGGCCTAGCAAACACAGGAGTGGATGTTCACAGTCAGCTATTGGATGTATCACAGGGCTCCCAATGGAGAAGCTAGAGAAAGTACCCAAGGAGCTAAAGGGATCTGCAACCCTATTGTTGGAACAACATGATGTACTAACCAGAACCCCGGAGCTCTTGTCTCTAGCTGCATATGTATCGAAAGATGGCCTAGTCGGCCATCAATGGAAAGAGAGGCCCATTGGACTTGCAAACTTTATATGCCCCAATACAGGGGAATGCCAGGGCCAAAAGAATGGGAATGGGTGGGTAGGGAAGTGGGGGGCGCTATGGGGGACTTTTGGGATAGCATTGGAAATGTAATTGAGGAAAATATGTAATAAAAATATTAAAAATCAAAAAAAAAAAAAAAAAGAAAGTTGTCCTCAGATGTCTACCCACCGGCTATATCACATCCATGCTCCAAACAAAATAAATAAGTGGAACTTTAAAACCCTCACTTAGTAAACTCTCCTGGTGAAGGCAATGTCCACAGTTCATAGCTATAACTTTGTCTTGCAGTATTTGTCCAGAGGAGACATTATATTTCTAGCCTTTGTGCACAATGGTAGATACCCAGGTCTTGATGTTGGATGCTTAAGAATTCATCCTGATACTCTCATCACATAGTTCAGTTTATTGCCCATGGAATTCTCCAAACACTAATCTGACTTTAATAATGAAGATTGGTGATTCCCATCCTGATCATGGGATCCTAGATTGAAGCATACTCTCTCTCCCCATTGTGTGTTCCTAGAAAAGGTGTCAAAGCAATCATTTTACTTGTGCAGTTTGATTTTAAAAACGACCTTTGTGGTTCTTAGATGCATGGTTTTATAGTTTCAGTGACTAATATTTTATAAAAGTCAGAACCACTGGCTGAATTTTCAGGGGAAGCAAGGCTCTGCAGTAAACCATTGCTCAATAGCCCAGCCTTGCATAATTCTACTCTGAGACCACTCCAACATTTTACAACCATCACACTTTAAGCAATGCCTACTTTTCTAAATACTTCATAATTTTTTAAAATCTGTGACATGCACAGAGATAGAAAAATCCATGGTTCCCAAAACTGTACCCATTTAGAGCTCCCAGTTATATATGGTATAAGTTATAATCCTCCAATTGAATCCCGAGTTTGAAAATTTATTTGCTCACTTTCATTCACCTCTGATTTTTCTAACCAAATATCACATTAGTTATGCTACCTAGTACTGACCCCAAAATTCTAGCTAATAGTGTTCTTATAGATAAGAAGGTATAAATGGAGTGTTGTTTAAATAAGGTAGTCACCAAAGTATTATTTCTAATAGTGTTTCAAGATGTCATGTTCAGACTTGGGTTAAGAATATAACTGTTATTCCTGTTATACAACTGAAGAATCAAACTCAAATATTTGGGGGCACAGCAAAACGTTCTAAAGCTAATCATCACAGCCTCTTCCTTAGTTCTCCATTCTTCTCAATCCTTTGAACAAAAGGAATATATGCCAGCATGACTCATAAATGAGGAATGCTGAGGGCCAATGTTAGCAACCATAACTGGTTTTCAGAACTGTCATATGCCTTTTCTGAGTTGTGTTTTATGTTTTAAATTAAAGGCATCATTATAAAAGAAAAATTACAAATGGTCAGTGTTGTTTTATTTTCTAACCAATTGTTCCTCAAAAAACAATTGGAATACTATATTTGAAACTCAATAATACAGACTTAAGGATTAAATTGAAAGGAGGGTTTTGCATAGAGGAATATTATTAGATGTTGAATATGTAAGCCATATTCAGTGGTAAATGTAAAATTTGAAGTTTAAAGAAATCCACAAGCTTTATGTTAGGATATCCTGAGACTATGTCAAAGATGACAACGTGTGGATTTTATAAGTCTTTTCTTAATACTTGTAGTGTCAATCCAAGGATAGAGACATTGCTCATAACATCATTAAATTGACTAATTTGGCTACAACTTCATCTCTCCCGACAGTCCTACCAAATATGGAACATTAATGCCAACAAAGTTACAATGGAAATAACATTAATTTTCTACTAACCAGAAGACTTTGAGGATTAGATACATAGAACTATGTAAATAGAAATTACAGCAAACTGGAATGATATGGTGTCTTTATGTATATTAACAATCCTTTCACACTGATCCCACAGGCTTAATTTTGTGATTTCTTTCAACAGAATCTCTTATATCAATGAAGCCAAATTATTCTCAAGAGTTTGAAATACTTCTATAGATGAACTTACTTATCTCTGGAGATTAGAGGGAAATAAACTCACAATATAACTACAGTTTTACCAACAGGGATATTTAATTTTGTTGCTGCAAGGAAGGAAGAAAAGACAACTTAAAATCTTAGCAGAGACTCTTCTCACTTTGTGGAAGGTATTCAGACACTCAATGCCTCCTGGCCCCCTTTAACATAAAAACTTGCTGACCCAGGGATTGATTATGTATTGTCTAGTCATATATGTCAATATAAGAAGCCAGGCACCTTATACTTTTATATTCTCCTCCTCTGTGAAAGGCAGATGTGTTGTGTCTAATTATTCACTGATTGGTATCGGGAGAAACATTAACATAATTGGCACATTTGTCCTAATTAACCAAGGAAACTGCCACATGCCATCCAAGATGAAAAAGTGACTCCAGCAACCATTATGTAGAAAAATTCACATCTATCAGAAAGATTACATTGTTATTAGCAAATTGGGGCCCACTGTGCCAGAACACTGCCCTGGAAAGCAACACAACAGAATGTTAAAGTGTATGCACACCTAGAGAGTGGGGATTTGATAGAGAATTGCATATAGGTACATTCATCAAACAAATGGGAAAAGCAATTATTGAGCAATTATCAAATGCACACTCAGCCAAGTTAAGCTTCTCATAGGTGCATTAGCTAGTCCCTGAGAGTCTGCCAAGTTTCACAGGCTGGTTTACAAGTGAGAAGTCCTAAGTATTATTATTATTATTGCTGTTATTATTATTATTATTATTAATTTATTTGCTCATTTTTTATCTTTTTAAACATGCAAGAATGAGTTTTATGAGCTTTAATACATTGTACATGGTACCTGTTAATCTGTATTTATAGATGAGACATAACTGTTAGGTTTTCTAGATATTTCTCAGAGAATGCTTTTGAGTGAGCTATACTTGTAGATTATAAAATAGATGCTGATGCAGTGGTTGTATGTGCGGTTGGAGTGCCTAAGAGTCTATCTGAGAAGTTCTCAGGTTGTCTGCACATGGATCAGCTATGCACCACATCCCAGGGAGCAAGGTGTTCTCTATTGCAACACAAGAATTGTTTGGTTTCATCTGCCTATAGGTTTGAAGTTCCAGGATTCTGTTTTCTTTTTGCTTGTCCCATTGGCAATAGATATCTTATTGTCCCATTAGAATATCTCAAATAACCAAGAAAACATTCCGAGAATGGATTGCAGCTATTTGCTTCTTAGATCTCCAAACAAACAAACAAACAAACAAACAAACAAACATTTATCTACTTCTTCTTTGATGGCATTATTCAATATTCTTTATAGTTTTCAGTAGGACTATGAAACTAAAGATATTTTACATGCTCTAAAAAGTGTTAGTCTTTAAGCAAATTGAAATTCTATATTTAGGCAATTGTAAAAATAAAATGGGCAAAGAATTTTAAAAATTCAAATGGAAACTACAGTGACATTTTGCTCAGTTGTTGTAACTTCTGCAGAAGGAAGGAATTTGCCAAGAAAGGGAATTTGTTTTCCTTCCTTAATTGCACATATGTCTGGCTCATTGCTTTGGAGAGCTGAATGTACACAGACCATATTGTGGAGGTGAACTTGTCTTCAATTTTGTAAACTTCTAAAACTGAAGTTAGACCATGAAGAAATAAAAGCAAATGGACAAAGAAATGTAATGTAATAAAGTCTAATTGAGAAATAGGATTAAAAAAACAGGAAAAAGTCCCAAAGTTGAATTACTATATATGACACCACCACACAAGGGAACAAACAAATCAGCTCTGCATTGTTTAAAAGCTAAATTTTCTACAATAAAAGGGCTATAAATTGACAAGCCCACTGATGAATTACTAGTCTTTTATTACTTTTTACAAAGAACTTGACTTCCAGATAAGCAATATTTAGCCTTCTCTTTATCAGTATACAATAGTCAAGACTGTGCCAAGTCTGACCATCATCAGGAAATGCAAGTCTATTGTTCTCTAGAGCTGTCTTTTCCCATCCACACTGACTGAGTTAAGTATAGACTACAGGCATAAGGACAGTCTTTGGACTTCTAAAGCAAGAAAGTGATCAAAAATAAAAGATACCTTTTCATTTTCAGAAAAGGGGTCTTGAAAATAAAAGGCCCCTCTGCACTGGGATTATTAGTCTCTTTAGGACCTTGCCTATTGCTGATGCACAGATGAGATGAGATATAGAAGCAGATTCTATTGAACACTGGGTTTAGGTCATCTGTCTTCAGCCTGCTTCTGCTAGTAGGATGTGGACATGGAATGTGGGCATCTAAATATATGGACATGGAAGATTTCACTTTCTCATGACTCAGTAAATAATTTGCACATTTTCTTAATTTTGGAAAATCATATTTTAGTTGCATATTCAGCAAAACTCTATATGTTCTGTATTTTTCAACTTATCTTATTACTTTTTATTTTTCCCTTGAGTTAAGCAACTATTTTCTTTCTTTTCTTTCCTTTCTTTCTTGATGAGAGCCAAGCTCTAAGTAGTCTCCTTGTTCCCCTTCACATGGTCTAAAAATCTGTCTCCATGAAGTAGTGAGACCCTTTACAGCCACATATTGACTTGCGAAAATTCCGTATTTAAAATCTTTGCTGGTATCTAATGCATTTAACTATGGTTCTGAATGGCTTGTCATGTCTACAGTCCCAGAACTAGTCTTTCCCTGACACCAAATGTCTTCCTGTTATTGGATCTCAGATGAGAGGCTCCTAGTCTTTCAAAGCCATCAGCTTCTGAGGGAATTTGTGCACTGCCTCTGCTGCCTGGAGCTTTCTGACCCAGTTCTTTTCAAGACTGGCTCCTTTCTGTCACCCAGAGCTCAGTGCAAATTTATCTCTGCAGAGAGACTTTCCTGAAGTCCGCTGAACCCCCAACAACTGCCCAATATGACCTGTGTTTTGTTTTTTTTTCCAGACAACCTTGCCTTGTTCCCTTTAACTGGTGGTTACCTTAAAATGCCTTTGTCTTGCCTTTTCATTTTGTTTTTCCCTCTCTCAGAGCAATAAGAATATTCTGTGCACAATGAGCCCACAAGACATATTCCCTGAATAAATGGATTGATGATAGAAGATAGAATATGTATTTTGCATCTATAGCCTTGAAGGAACCACTATGCATGTTAGAAAATTGAACCTGGAATCTGTAGCTGGTAAGACAATGATTTTTATAGCTTACATTTGTGACATAAACTGATATATTGAATGTTAATTTAGTCATAAATTTAAACGTACACAGATACACAGCCTTGTGTAGAGGTCAGAGTATTCAATACTAGAGACAGATTAGGAGAGAAATACCATAAAGGTGAGAAAAATTGCAAAACAATGCAAAACTTAAAATAAAAGTCTGGAAACACAAGACTGTTTTTAAAAACTGTTTTCAAGTTCTCCATGTTCTCTCACAAAACAGGAAGAAAATCCAACAGACATTGCAGGCACTGAGAACATGGTTCCCTCCCAAAGAGGACCCAGCTCTGCATTTCTCTCTTAGCCTCTCTTACCTGCAATGACTGTGATGTGCTGCTTGGTAGACAAGGCACCTGGCAGGAAATAACATCTCCTCCAATTCTGAGAGGTGGCATGGCTTGTAAGGCACTGTAATTGGCCGTATTAATAAGCAGTTATCTGAAGAGTCACCTGATGTTGCACATTCAATAGCCCCTATACCTGCCTGTAGGTTTTGCTCTTGTCAGTACCTACTTTAAAAAACCCATTTCCTATTTATCATGACTAAACTCAGCAAAACAATCTTTTCTTCCACACTTCACCCCATATTTTCCCACTCGCTAATTAGAGATGCAAATGTTGATAAATAAGAAGACTGTTCTTAAGTACAACTGGGTCAATACGTTCAACACTGTGCCCTGTTCCTCCAATTAAACTCCTATGAGAAATAGCTCAATTATAATTAGGGAAGCAATTATCCCCTTGTTAAAGGTGAAACAAATCACAGGTTTTAGTGAAATTCTCTGTTTTGTTACGTCTACCATGCCAGAACGACCTTGCAGCCATTGATGGATTGATTCAGTGATCCCCATGAGGAATAACTTGATGATAGAAAGCATCCCAGGCTTGCCATATCATAGTAACATTTTCTAGGCATGAACTCAAATGAGTAGAGCAGGATTGATTTCATAGAGAGCTGCTATTATGCTTTGAGAATAGCCCAGCACCTACTTTACATCAAATTAATTTTCTTGCTTCTTCAGAGAGATAGGAGATAGACTTGTTACTGAAATACAGTCAAATGTCATCAGAAAGGGAAAGAAAGAATCATTTTTTTGATCGACCCCAGGAAAAGTGCTATTAAAAGCATGGAATACCCAAGATGCAATTCACAGGCCATATGAAGCTCAAGAAAAAGGAAGACCGAAGTGTCGGTACTTTGGTCCTTCTTAGAAGGGGGAACAAAATACCCATGGGAGGAGATACAGTGACACAATGTGGAGCAGAGACTGAAGAAAAGGTCATCCAGAGACTGTACCACTTGGGTATCCATCCAATATACTGTTACCAAACCTAGACACTATTGTGGATGCCAACAAGTGCATGCTGACAGGAGCCTGATATAGCTGTCTCCTGAGAGGCTCTATCAGAGCCTGACAAATACAGAACTGGATGCTCAGCAAACTATTGGACTGAGCACAGGGTCCCCAATGGAGGAGCTAGAGAAAGGACCCAAGGAGCTGAAGGAGTTTGCAGCTCCATAGGAGGAACAACAATATGAACCATCCAGTACCCCCAGATCTCCCAGGGACTAAACCACCAACCAACGAGTACACGTGGAGGGACCCATGGCTCCAGCCACATATGTAGCAAAGGATGGCCTTGTCAGACATCAGTGGGAGGAGAGGCCCTTGGTCCTGTGAAGGCTTCATGCTCCATCCAGTGTATGGAAATGCCAGGACAGGGAAGTAGGAGTGGGTGAGTTGGTGAGCAGGGGGAGGAAGGAAGGGATAGGGGATTTTCGGAGGGGAAACGAGGAAAGGAGATAACATTTGAAATGTAAATAAAGAAAATATCTAATAAAAAATTTAAAAAGATACCAAATATATATTATCCAATAGTATTTCTAGGATTGGTGTTTCTTACTTTTAAATTGTCTACTTTGTAATTTTAGTGGTATTATTATTAGTGCTCTCTGGGATCTTTGAGCTGAATTATCTCCCAAGTATTCTTTTATTCCTAGTCCTGGTAAGTTGGAATCCTGCTCTGAGGGTTCAGACTAAAGGATCCCCCTATCTCCCATGAGGTTCTCTAAATGGGCTATCCCACTGTGGTGGTTTGAATAGGTATGGTCCCCATAGATTTATGTGTTTGAATGCTGGGCCCATAGGGAGTAACACTATTAGGAGTTGCGGCCTTGTTGGAGTAAATGTGGCCTTGTTGGAGTAGGTGTGGCTTTGTTGGATAAAGTGTATCACCGTAGAGGGTGGCTTTGAGGTTATATATGCCCAGTTATACAGTCTCCTTCTGTGGCTTTCATATCAAGATGTAGAACTCTCAGTTTTATCTCTAGTACCATGGTGTACCTAGATGCTGCCATAATTCCCATTATCATGATAATATAAGCCAGCCCCAATGATAAGAGTTGTATTGATCGTGGTGTCTCACCATAAAAACGAAACCCAAACTAAGAATTTTTTATAAGTGAAAGATAACATTCTTCTAGAAATTTTTATTTCCTGAAGGGCAGTCTCTCTATTATATCAAACATACCTTCTTTTGTTTGTAAAATATGTTTAACATATTTGGAGAATCTTTTGTGAACTCTAGTTTGCAGTCATTAGAGATAAAATAAGAGCCTAACTTTGTGTTCTTTCTCTTCACAGTACAACCAGAAAGAAGAGTAAATAGATGAACTGCTATACATATAAAATTATGGTAGTCAGAAGCCATTTATCCAGCCACACCTTCACTTGCACCTGATGTTTAATGCTAAATTAGCTCTGAATATGTTGCCAAATAAGAGTTTCCATGTACTCTTTAATCATGACTACTTGCTCCTTTGTATCCTTTGGCTACCCTATGAACTAGTCAGTGATGGCATTATATCAAATACAAAAAATATTTTTGGGACTCTGTGCCTATGATATGGAAGTTGTACAGTTATTAAATATTTATAAAGTTGCTAGTCACACAGAAAGAATATTTAAACAAAGAGTGCAAAGAGGAGATCAGAGTTAGAAACAGCAAGGTCTGGAGTTCTAAAATCCTATTGTTCATATCTGTGTTCAAAACAATTTACTAAACGCAATTTGTCCTAGAAGGCACTAAAAGTCACTGGTACTTGTGGGAGGATGAACTGTAAGCTTTGGCTGGCTCATTCTTTATTTGAGACAATGTTTTTGTCATTTGGAATCCAAAAAGATATTTATGAAGAGTAACCTCAGCTCAAATTTCCTCCTTGGGAGAAGTTACAAGGGCTGCTGGACTCTTGGTATGAGGAGGACTGGATGAATGGCAGTAACTAATGAGTTTGAGAGGACAGTAGAAGTTCATGACATTTGCTATTACTATGGCTTGAATGTGAAGTGTTCCCCATAGGCTCATGTGTTTGAATACCTTGCCCCCAGCTGATAGCTGGATATTTGAATGTTGTGATATATTTTGGAAGTAGAAGCTTGCTGGAGGAAGTGAGTCTCTAGGGATAGACATCGGGGTTCCTTATACTGGGGGTAGGTGGGTGTTAGGATTTGTAATATACACCCCACTTCTTGTCTTTTTTTCTGACTGTAGCTGCAATGGAAGTAGCTGTTCTTGATTCCTTCTTCTCTTGAAATGCTTTCTCCATTGTATTTGACTCTATCCCCACCACAAACAATTAGCCTCAAATAAACTTGTCTTCTCTGAAGTTACTCCTTGTCAGGTATTTGGTCACAACAATGAGAAAAGTAATACGGCATGTGATTTGATTAGCATCAGCAAAAGGTAAAGGCATGTTTTAAGTGTTGCATTCATCTGTAGCACTAATGGTCTCCAGGCTAACTAATGGCTATAGAATATAGGAGGCATCTTGGTGATTCTTCATACAACAGAAGTTCCTCTGCCATGTAGCCTAGAGTGCTTAGGATGAGAAAAGTTCAGTGGCTATGATACTGAGGTCAATCTTCTTGGAATTAATAACAATATAATATCAACAGTATAAATATTAGTCCTGTATGGATCTACATAGGTTTAAGAGGCTTTTATATACCATTTATTAAATATCAAACATAAATATTATCTTAATATAAGACTGAAAAAATTGGATACAAAGGATTTATATAGCTTGCTTAAAGTCAGAGAGTAAAATGTGATCATGCTTAGATTTAAACCTGAAATTTGTAAGGAAATTCAGTTGCTGTTCCATTAAGAGACTATCAGATACCCAAATAGGGAAGGTACCAATTAAGCAACACCTATGACATTATATACATAAATGCAATGTGATCGCGATTGGGGGTAGAATTTTTCAAAGGTGTCTGGTTTAACTAGCTAGAAGAAAAGTACTGCTCCCTGATAATCTGCAATAAATGGATCTTCATTCAGGAAACCAGCCTCATACATATAAAGCAAAGACCACTTGACTTGCCATGTGCTCACTGAACAATCACTGTCTAATTTTTCTCTCAGAAGTAGTTGCTTTGGATAGCAGCAAAGCATATAACTAGCTATCTAGGTTGACCTCCCTAGGCGCTGCTCTAATGGTCATAAAACAGGTGTATTTTTATCTGCTGGTTTTCGGTTAAGATTGACATCTTATGTGATATCGCCTTTATGCTTTCAAATTCCATAAGCAAGCAAATGAAAATAATATACCGAATGCATTTATATTGAAACTAAAAATGATCAAATAGTCTCTTAACTCCCAAGCTATCTTTCATTTCTTTTTACATTTTTCTATTGCTCTTGAGCAAATAGCAGACAGAAAGTGAAACGTGAAGGCATCCATTGGTTTTCTGATCTTGGTAATTTTAATGGTGTCAGAAAAAAATCTACACAGGAATTTATTAGCTTGTTCTTAAGCATGTATGTTTGATCTCTACTCCGACTGAAAAAAAATAGAAAGAAAAAGTAATATGTATAAAATATAGTTCTTTGAATGTCAAATGGGTATATGATTTTTGAGCTTTCCAAATGTTAATTAGACTCTTCTCAAGTGATGATACACATAAAATTCATAGCCAATTAGTTTGAAGTCATGAATCTTCACTCCTTGACAAAGTGAACTACTTTGTTAAGACTGGGGGAAAAAAAAGAGAATGCCATGATCTTCTCTCTGTATGATTTTCCAAGGAGCAGCTGCTTTTAAGTTCCCTTGAGTAAAAGCCAAACTACAGATGTCTGTGCTGCTCATAGAATGCTTAGAACATCACAGTGGATTCTGGAAGAAGTTTGCCTTAGAACCACAAGTAAAGAGACAGATGTACTATTGCATAACTGAAATAAAATGTTGTATAGAAAAGAGCACCCTTCATTTCAGCCACACTAAATCATAGCTTGTGCTTAGAGGCTGCAATATTTGGATCTAGCATTGTGATAGTGAGTCATAATAGTGCAATTTATGAGATGGTGTTGAAGAGTCTTGAGATGCTAATGATGAGGAAAAATGGTTTTATGTTTTTCACAGTAAAACAAGGATACATGTGATTTTGTATTAAGTAACAGAAATATAAATGCTTCGGCAGAAAAATGGAGTCCTTTTGCATACATTTTCAAATAATTTATTGCCAGTATTAACTCAGAAGAATCAGAGACTCAGTTTTGGGCTGACTACCTTAGACCTACCTTGTAGTAATTTTCAAAAGACTGGAAAGCCACTACAAATCAAA
The DNA here is from genome assembly GCF_978045245.1 of Mus caroli. Lineage (NCBI taxonomy): Eukaryota > Metazoa > Chordata > Mammalia > Rodentia > Muridae > Mus > Mus caroli. The sequence continues at coordinate 18,312,339 of NW_028227258.1, forward strand.
CGGTAAAAATGAATTGCTTATAATTAATCACTTAAAGTTTCAGTATTCTGATTTGTTGAAGAGGCAGAATTTTAAGGTTCTAATGCATGAAAAATGAGCTGATCCATGTCCACTGAATCCATATATAGGTATGAATGACAACAACTGGCATCTCTCTCTTTTCACGTATACAAAAAGAGTACATCCTTCAAATACCGTTTTGAAGTTTAGAGCCTAGCAAGAACCATCAACAAGTAAGCAGCTATGTTACTTATCAAATGAAAGTATGTCTAAGTTTGTAGAACTTTGTAACAGCTATGATAATCATGTTGGATAATATTAGGTAGTCTCCTATTAATCATGTAAATGGAAAATAGCTTTAGAGTTTGGAGTCTTTTGGTAACAAATGAAAAACATGGTATCAGTTTTCTTTTCCAGGATGCTGTCGTACTATGGTGTGTGTCCCCAGGAGATCATGCCATCTTCTATGGGTTATGTAGGGCAATGTTTCAAATACAGCCCTTTTCTAAGAGAATATCTAGCTGGTAATGAAAAGTCTTGCCAAAAATCTGATTCATAACATTTCATTGGCAGTTCATAGGCTTCTTTTAAGCAGAACCAAAACATGGAATACACTGATAGAATTATCATTACATGAAAGTGAACGTGTTTATGACAGTAGATATGGCTTTCTGAGCTCAACAATGACATCATAGACTGAGAAACACAGACGTGTAGAGCAAGCTCAAAGGACAGACACATTATCTTTCTTACACTAACATTTTAAGAGTCATCTGAAGCAGTCATACAATTGATGGTACATTAAGTCACAGCATCTCTTTCTATAGATGCCAGATAAAGTAAAATGCTATTTCAGATTGTTTTGAAAGAGAATGATAAAATTACAGCACGCGGCCTGTGGCTTTGTCCAGTGGGGCATTCTAATTGACTTCTAAGTCATTAATCAGTTCCTAATCAATCTGTTTTGCCAGCAGCAGGCAGTTAGGACTCCATTACCAACCATCTATCATGCCATGCCCCTAATTCACTGCACCATTAGCCATGGGTTAGGCCTCTGTGAGAATAACTAAGTGCCAACTGCTAAATGCAATGCATTTTTGTTACCTCAGCCACTGGGATCCCTTCAGGTGGCCGACACTGGAGTAAGACTTCCTGCTCCAAGGACACTTCCTTTCCCAAGGGTTCCTGCTCGAATGTCTTCCGCAGATCTGGAAGGTTCAGGTGATAAAGTACATGTCAAAACTACACCACATCAGTCTTTGTACAGAAAGTGCCAACATTTCCCCTAATTTAGTATTTTAGATCTTTATAGTTTATCCATCTGTTGATAAGATAGAATAATTTGAAAAGTAATATTCTATATGGAAGAAATTATGAAAGTTATAGCCTATTAACTGTGCTGACTAAGCTTCCATAAAACCCTTATATGCATCATTTTAATAATTACTTAACTACATTAATTTTACTTTAGTATTTCTTGTTAATCTATTGTGATGACAACTTTTTTTTAATTAAAAGAGACCCAATCTTGTGAATTTTACAGGCAGAGTTCCTTATGTACATAAATATTTTCCTCTTATAATTGATATTATTAAAGTTGTAGTAATACCAGGATATTTTTATTCATAAACCAAAAGTGGATTTTGTTCAAGTTGGAAAATAGGACTCTTGAAGGAGCCACAGAGAAGGCATATAACTTCTACAACTGTCTTAAGACTTCAAGGGAAAACAGAGGGTAGCTATTGAGAATAGTGTAGAAAGAATTTAATTTCTAATCATGTCGCCATTTCAATGAGAAGATTAAGTATTCATTTCTGCACAAACATGCCAAGTACCTAATTATGTGCTTGTATGGATAGAGGTATTATAGCAAGATGCAGCAGCTTAGGAAACTACCCTGAGATGAAAGTGTCAGAAACCAACCTATCATCATATAAACATCATACAAACATCATACAAACATCATACAAACATCATACAAACATCATACAAACATCACACAGTAGGAGACAGGTTTAGCTAATACATCTTTGAATGAGATATAATTGTTCTGTTTTAATAGCTTGGCTTTAAAGTCTAAGTAAGTTTTACCTATTGTTTTACAAGTAAAATGTAACCAGGGCATTTCTTAAGAAGCTCTAGAATTTTACTTTGTAAGTACAGGTCAATTCTTTACAGCATAGGCTTATCTTAAGTTAACCTGTAGGTTTCAATAAAAATTTAATGCTTGTGTGTTTTCATCTATGTCCATAACAAATGTGAAAGTACCATTTGGGCCTCCTGAATTACTAGGTGGAAACACAAAGACTATAGAGATGTGGATGTGCGCTAGTAGGTTCCTTCTAAAAAGTACCATCTAGAAAGTCACCGAAGGAAAAGATTCACTTACATGTTTGCTATATTGTTGGATTTCTTAGCGGAAGAAGCTTATCTAAGATTCTGGTGGTTGTAACAAAATGGTGGATAGATATGAAACGAGATAAGACAAAAGATTCTCCAAATGATGAGAGAAACAATTTTAGAAGGACAGTTTAAAAACATGATTGTTAAGAAATTGAGTGTATTTTTGAAATAAATATTAAAATCCAGATGATTATCATAACCTGAAAGATATGTCAACTCTATTCCTGTGTTACAAATGAGGAATATGCACATTTAGTCAATTACAACCTCACAGCAAAATAATTAATTAATACTAAATTGGAATGTGCTAGCCGTTGACTTCATAAATTTTGCCATCCCAGATATTCTTCATAACCATTTACCATTCATTTGTGCACCAACAGAAATATAATAATATTATCTTTGTTAGAATAATTGTTATTAGTTTTGATTTGCACAGAGTTAAGGTTTTTGGCAAGTGTGGCTGCCAAAGGAAAAATAAATAGTAGCTAATAACTTTTATAGGATGAATCACTATCTATTTTATATGCCTTATTTTCAGAGAATGACTGAAAAGATCCCACCTAGTATGACCTAAAGCAGAGACAAAATAACTGGACTTTGTTCTTAAGTTGATAACATACTGACTTGTTTTCATTTAAATTTATCAAGATGTAAAAAAGAAGAGCTAGAAACAAGAAAAGTGCATACATTCAAACATTTAAAAGAATTTAATTTGATATTTATAAATCACATGCTTTTGGTAGAGATTTGATGAGATGCTTAGAATGAAGGTGTGTGAGATACAGAAACAAGTTTTAAAAGATGAACTTAAGTGTGTTAATGAAAGACCCCGTTGTCCAATAAGCAATGGCTAGTGCTACAGTGATAGTAAGTCAGAGTGGGACCAAAATGTGTAGACTGGTGGTGATAAGAGGATCATGGCCTCAGGAGATAGTTGCCAACAAGTGAGAAAGGAAAGTCTTCAGTGTATGTAGATCATACTTTCAGGAATATTTGCATATTTGGAGAATGTCAGAAGGCAAAACTATTGTTATATTTGAAGCTACTGCATTAAATCAAAATTCATAGTACAGCAAAGACAGGAAGAAAGATAACTTTTCCTTGTTACATACTGAGTTTAGTGTTTCTATAGGATGCTCAAATGGAACTAACTGTCCAGTAACATCTCTAGATCATATTTGATAATCCTCAGCACCATTGAATTTGGGATTGTGTCATTTCATTTGCGCCACTGTTCTTTCCATAGGAGGGATTTTTATTGCCATCACTGATCTTGGCTCACTATAGTCCAGAAGAACCTTCCTCTGCTGTGACAAAATAAGTGGATGTACAAGATGCCAAGTGTTCACAGGGATGGCCATGTGTTGTGCTGGGAAACACTTAGTGGAGTTGGCTGTCTCAATGGTTGCTGAAGCACTAGAAATAAATGCTATGGGCAGGCAATAAAACATAGATAGAAATATTGAAGCAGGAGAGCATTGTCCAACAACAATGACAAAGAGTGAATGGAGGGTTGGGCAGAAACTTCAAAGAGGAAAGTGGCAGAGGGATCCCAAGGAAACTGAAATTTTAGGGAGAGGGAGGTTAATAGCACAATATGACACAGGTATAAAGAAACAGGCATTCATTTGGGAAAGCCTGGAGAAATGAACATTTTGAGCACCTACTTGTTTTTCCATGATTAAGGGACATGATTTGGGTTTGAGTACAGCAAGCTGTAATTTGTGTTAGGATATGGTACAGCTTTTAACATAGTATTTAGTCTTCTACAAGATGAATGCACATGCCAGTGGTCATTGCTTCTTAACTGAGAAAGCCTAGGAACAGGAAACCTAATTCATAGGTACCTGCTGCAGAGAAAGATGCAGCAAAACCATCAATAAATATATATTACATAATTACTTTGTCATAATGGTTAGGCTTTCAATTTCACATAAATTTTATTAAATTTCCAAAATAATATCAGATTTAACCCCACAAAACAGTTACTTCTTTTTGAAACACATATTTTAAATTTTCTGTCATCAAACCTTGCTTTGGGGTGGTATAAGGAGCATAGGATATCTATTATATTGTGGCAGTGTAGGAGAGGGTGCGTAACATCTTTTATCATTCAGAGAGATATGATAGAAGGTAGAGAAGATGCCTGGCAGGCACAGTGAACACAAGGATGATAGAAAAATTGGTATTGTCAGCTAAGTATTAGCTGTAAAGCATGGTTCAGAATAATATGGGAATTTATGTCAGGAAAAAAAAGATGAATTTTGTCTTGGACTACATTTAGAAATCTCTTTCTGTTTTCTTTCCATTAGTAAAAAGACTCTAACTAAAGTAAGTATAACAGGTTATTTATACAAAGTCAACTTAGTCTAAATATGATATTATTATTGATTCTACCAATTAAAAGAAAATACAGTGTCATTGTAAGCATGGATCCAGAGACAGGTTGACTCCTGAACATGAATATTGGCTTACTAAATCCATTAGCTGAAAGCCAATTAGCAGATGTTGAATCAGATCTGCAATGACAGGGATTTCAATCAACCATTTATGCTCAATCAGGAACAGCTTTTTGAACATTCATATGTGTGAAGAGACTCATTTGTCACTCTAAGATTTTGTGGCTTTCAGTGAAGCTTCTGTATAATACTGTGGTTGCAAATTATGACTAGTAAGAAAAACAGCAGCCCTCAGATATCTGTGAGCGTCAGAGGATCTTCAATGGTGCGACTAATGGATAGCTGAGAAGCTGTAGAGTTTGGGGCCTTTCCTTTTTCCATTAATAAAAATAAAAGTGTAAATTTGTAAAAATCTTTGCATATTTGGACCTATGAGAGGATATTTTAAATATGTATTTAAGAGGGCAGGGATGTTATTCTTTGTGAATTAGATGCCATTTGGTTGCAATTATCAGAGGAAATGTCCAGAGGAAATGAAATAATAAATTACCTTATAAACTGTAAGAGTAGATATTAGAAAAATTAACCCCACTTTCATTGAAATTTTGGCATTTGGTTCTACACAGATAGAAAGAATTAGAAACTGAGAAGGGTAGCTTCTAGAAGGTACAATGTCCAAATTATAAGATGCTACACTGATAATGTCTCACCAATGTGAATGGCTAAACATAAACTAAACAAAGATTTTAAAAGTAGACATGCTAAAGAGGGTAAGTCCAGCAGGCCTCAGGACTACACAGAGAAAACTATGTAATACTAAAGAATTCTGAGAATGAGAGAAATATTCTTCCCCAGGGATGAGTACACAAGCTGGTTATTCAATATCAAATGGTCAGCCTGAAAACATACACATGACATTATTTAGACTGAGCAAATTGTATTAGATATGCAAGGACACACACACACACACACACACAGAGAGAGAGAGAGAGAGAGAGAGAGAGAGAGAGAGAGAGAGAGAGAGAGATACATCATCAATTAATGAAAACAGAGGACATGAATTTGAAAGAGAAAGGAGAGGTATGTGGGAAAATTTAGAAGGAGAAAAAAGGAGAAATGATATAATTATAATCATAAAACCAAAAATTATCATCAAAGTCTTATGTAAAATTTTAAAGTAATATATATCACAAAACAAAAAATGAAAATTTATTTATTATACATACACTCTGAATTACTCTGAGAAAAATGGAGAATAGAGAAATCCGTACTCAAAATAACATATAAGAAAGTTCATCATGTCCACTTGCTCATTAGAAGAGAGAGAGGAACATTTCTTCCGAGGGATAGTGCCAGGCTCCATTACCTGACAGTCTGAACTGTGTACATTGATGAATGTACACACTGATGTGACAGTTGAGGCTGGACAGAGCTCAGCTTAGATTATGATGGACCACACTTGTACTTGGGAGCCCTGCTGATGTGCAAAGTAAGATGTATGAACTTGTCAGCAAAAAGATCTCCTAATCATGGTTAAGCGGGCAGGTGACTAATACTATTGCCCATGCAAAGGACAAATGTCTTTTAATTCCAAGCTTTAAAGAACAGTCTATGCTAACTATGTTAACAGTCTTAGCTCTTGTTAACCATGCCCAGCCTTTCAGGGTTTAATAGAGAAAAACAATTTCAGACAACAAAGTTTAGGAACTATGACAGGCTAATTCTGTAAAGTGACAAATTGTTTAATGATTTAATCTGCAGTAGACTATTTGAGTTGGAATTCACATTCCAATTTACATAGAATAAGATATAAAGAAAGTATTATAATATTTATATTGGCTGGGTTTTGTCTTCCCTATAAGGCTGAATGAATGTTAAAATACATATTGAATGCTAGTAGGGTTTGGAAGATTTTAAAATACAAAATATCTATAGTAAGCAATTATAACCAGTATATACAGAAAATTCTAGACAATAATTACTCATATATGTATTTTTTAAATGTCCTTTTCTTTTAAAGTTTTATCATATGTTGATGATCTATAAACTCTGGTGTGTAATATTCTATACTGTCCCTGTGGAAATTCAGGTTTATTTTTAGTTTATTCCAGTCTTTAAACATCAAAAAAAATTCTTACATGTTTTATTGACTTTGATTATTTGTTCTATAAATCCAGTTTTTTGAGAATGTGATTTATTCCCTTCTCCATTTATAAGTCCTTAGTATGTTTGTTACAGTATATTTGTTGAATGGCTTACTTGTGTAGGAAGAAGAGGGACATCAACAACAGCCAAAAATCACAGTCCCATGTGTTTGGGGTGTGGCTAATGAACAATCAGCACTATACAATCCAAATGTAGAAGTTCTGAATGTACCCGAAGACTCTTAAAGCTAATGTTCACTTAGCTGTCCTGGTAGATAGAAATTTCAATTTGAATCGCTCTAAAACCCTGCCATGGTCCTGTGAAGGTTAACAAATTCTTGTCAGAGGATTAAAAGCAAACACAAAAGAAGTGAAATTGAAGAAAAGGAAAATATGAAAATGTGTCATGAATCATGATAAGTGTTTTGCATATATATATATATATATATATATATATATATATATATATATATATATTGTGCTATATGCAAATATAAGCTCATTGGATGTCATTTAGAACGGGTCTGGAAGCAATTGGGAGGGAGAATAACATACTGGCCAAGAGGAGAGTTTGGTGCAGACAAATGTGGCTTCAAGTGTTGACTCTACCACTTGACTACCTAACACTTCTAATTTTCTTCAGTAGGAAAAATAAGTGAATCTTATGAAAAGGATTTCAGAAGCTGGAGGGGCACCTATCTATAAAAACTGTAGTGTCTCATTATCATATAGCAAGTGCTTATGCAAACATTAACCCCACACCTCTTCTTTCCCCATGTTATTAAAAAATGTATCATGGCATATCAACATTTGGCACTATCACTATTACTCAAATAAAATTGATAAGAAGAATGGCTGTTACAATCTCTAATGATTGATGGGAATTTTACAAGGTGAAATCCAAGGATTTCAAGCTATGACTGATAAAACTTAACTTCTGTTCAGGTTAGACCCTGGGAATCTGGTTCTTAGAAACCCACAGGCTGTGGGAAAACTGCTAAAGTCTGAGACCCCCAGATTGATGGTCAGATGGTTGGTCTGCCGTGATATATGCAGTGCAGGACCAAATACAGGCATCATGGGAAGCTATGGATAATGATGGAGACATAGCGTTGAATTGTGGCTCTCACCAGCTGGTTTGAAAACGAGTTCTTGCTGGCAATTCCACAGCATCAGCAGTATGCCCTTCTTCTCTACTGTCTGATAACTGACATCTAACACAGGACTTGAAACTTCTATATCTGTAAGGACCACGTAAGTAACACAAATAGCAGAAAACTAGGCATCAGTTATTTTCCTTGATGTTCACCACTCACCTGGCCCACATTTTTCCCTCTAAATTTTAACAGATTTGAGTAGGGAAAAAAAAATAACAAAACAAACATGTCCTTTCTCTTGCTGCTCAGCTCTACTCCATACAACCTAAAGGAATGCAGGCTCTTGGGGCCATAACCCTAAATTTAATAGCCAATAAAAGTTTGGAATGTGAATATTTTGTGATAGCATCTGCTTACTATGACCAAATACTTAAAATGTCATCGAAATGTGTTAGTGGGACAATGAATTGAGGGATAAATGCAATAATTGATAAGCCCTATGGGGCCTAGAGCCTGCTACTTTGAGATCACTGCTCTAAGAAACTCAATTTTGAAACTGCTGAATATTAATGTTTCTCAGCCCCTCCCTCCTGTCTTGAAGAAAACCCAAGACTTCTTCCCATAGGTGTCCTGTTTATGAGCTTTAGGTATAGAACCAAGAAAACTGGCCAAGGTATTTTTGAAGGTAGGCTGATTTTTATAAAGATTAGATGCCTAACATTTTATAATTATTTCATAATTATTAATGTATACTCTCTTACCTTCTCTCAGTAAGAATGTTAGGCAATAAATGCACAAAATTAAAAAGATGGTGACATTTTAAACAGATGTAGACTATTAAAACTGGAGTTAGAAAATGAGTTTTAGATGACTGAAAAGATAAGTTCTCATTCCTGTACTTCTTGATGACCACATCCAATATAAATGTCGCCACATTTCTTTGCCAAATGAAAGTCATTAATTGCTCTGATGGCTGTGTCCAGAAGCCCGGAGCTAAGTCCAGAAGCCTGAAGCTCTGTCAGGCACAGCAGGAAGCTGTCATGATCAATTATTATCTGTTTCTTCCTGAGAGTAGGAATGGCAGATAGTTGGTACCACTGCCTTTCTTCACGGTTCAAATGGCCATAACTAATCAACTATTCCTTTCTATGGAGTCTGAATGTGTGCTCAGTAGCCTTTCAACCGAGTGTGCCCACAGGCCAAACCTAAGCAGTAGATTTTAGTCAGAAGGTGATGCTGCTGTCTCCACCCTGCAGTTCACAGCTTAAAGCTTCCTGACATGAGGGGAGGGAGAAGCACACCAGTCATTCCATTTTACAAAGAGATACAACATCACCAACATGTTAGATACCTATATTTTTCTACTGAGCTTAGAACTTCATACATATAAGTTAGCAATAGTCTACCAATATGACCATCTCTGACCCTTTTAAATTTCTTTATAGTTTGAGAAAGGGTCTCATGAACCTGTCTAACCTGTCTCTGAATGCCTTCTGTAGCCCAAACTACCCTACAACTTGACAATTCTTCTGCCTCAGCCTGCCAAGTGACTGGGATAATAGATTTGCACCTCCAGACCCAGCTCTATGCTTATTTAAAATATGAAAATGTTCTGAGGTTGAATACACTTTTATGCATGGTGTATTTTATAGAGTAGCTCTTCAGAAAATATGGAGTTGAATTAAATGCCCCAACATAATCTCACAGCGTTCCTTGATGAAGGACTGGGGGACTATTTCTCTTATGAGGAAAACCTTTCAACTCTCATAGTCTAGTCTAATGACCTTATGTATTATATATCTGAGATTTCAAGAGGTGAATTTACTTATTCAAACTTACATTTACTTAGAGCATACCACTCCACATGTGAAATTGGAATGGCAGGTGCATGGTGGGTATAGCCCTTCCCTGTTGGCACAGGCCCATCATACAGCTCTCAACAGCTGAGACTTGAAAGGGTTTCATTGGGTCACCATGAAGGTATCAGCAGTGTTGCAATTCTTCCAGAAAATTTGAAGTACTAGTTATGGCTTTGTAACAGGTGTTGGTGGCTGCCAGTGTTCCTTGACTTATGGCTCCATGTCTCTTGTCTCTGCTTTGGATTCTAAATTTTCTTTTCTGTCTAAACTCCCTCCAACTCACTCTTCCTACTGGATAACCTCCAGTCTTGAGGCCCATCATCACATCTACCAAGATGTGTCCAACATTTACAACTTTTAGATGAGGGTCCAATTCCTTTTTGGGGGTGAGGAGTGACTCTCGAGGGTCACGTTTAAGTCCACTACAGTGGTTGTTAGCATGAATCCTTGGTCCATATAATCTAGGTTTGACTGTGATCAGAACCAGAATAGGTTTCTATGTTTTTCCTTCTTCATGCAAAAATCAATGATAAACATAATAGTTACTGCCTAGTTTCTGTGAAGATTAAATAAGGCAATAATGATAAAGTTCCTAGGACAGTTCAGCTTTGTTAGAAATTCCTTCCTGGATGGCATTTCTCATAGATGCTCATTTGTTTGGCTCTCTCTGTTCACTATAGCTGGGGAGTGTTCAGAGTCAACAGCATGCCATTAGCTCATTTAACTTTTACCAAGAGGCTAAACTTCAATTAGGATTAAGCTTCCTGCCTTTCAAACTAAGCTTGTTTAGACCAAAGGGCTCTAGATTTATGTAAACTCTGCACTTTGGAGACATTTGTGTTGCAGTGATGTGTTGCAGGCCATCTTCAACACTTTTGATGGATGTCTGTTCCGACATTAAACAAACACAGTGGCTCTATTGTGCTTCATAGTTTTTAACTTTCAAATGATTTCTCAATTCCTTTTACGAGTGTGATGGCCAGAGGCACTGAATGGACTTTTGATTAAAAATAAATTGTTTCACTGTATTTTCAAAGTGCTTCTTCATCAAATAAAAGAATTTCATGGTCACATTAGACATTAATACATTTTTAAAAGGAAAAAAAAATGTACCTGTCCTCCAATGATGATGGAAGGGGCCAATTATCTTGTCACAGTAGAGTAGAATTTATTCTTAAATCATAAAATTTAGCAGTTAACAGGATATAGGTGCTGAGAACCAAGCAATTGGGCATATTTGGAGAGAGTTAGATTAATCTTCAGAGCTTTGGCCACTTATTAACAGTGAAATATTCCTGCTTTAATGTCTCAGTGTCTGGAGTTTTCAAATTCTTTCTCTCACAAAAACAGATAACCAGATCTGTGATTTTTTTTAATTGTAAAATACCACATTAAACAACATATTGCTTATAATTTAAAATGTAAGGAGTATAATAGTTAAAAAAAGAAGTTTTTTTTTTTCTTACTTGCCTTTCCTCTCAAAATATTGTAAATTCCAAGGAAGAGCCAACCTCCAACCAAACCAACTGCTCAAAAATGCTATATGGGTAAGATAGAAAAATCAAAAGTTGCTTCCTGTGCATGTAGCTGTATGGAGTGATGGAGATTACAGTGAGGAAACTTTCCGTACATTTCATATCTATCAAAACAGATGGTCAGGCAATTTTTCTCATGTTTCCACATCTCTATTTTATTATTGATAGAGTGTAAAGGATGACAGGATCTGCCTCAGATGGTTCCTGGGTAATAGCAGTGGCTATAACACAGGCACATATTAAGAATGTTGATTTTCAAAACAGTACTTTAAGAGGAAAGAGGGAAGCTAATAGATTTTGACTATTTTCTTTGTAACCTTAATTCCTTTTTTTTGTTGTTTTTTTTTTGTTTTTGTTTTTGTTTTTGGTTTTTTTGGTTTTTGTTTTTCGAGACAGGGTTCATCTGTATAGCTCTGGCTGTCCTGGAACTCACTTTGTAGACCAGGTTGGCCTCGAACTCAGAAATCTGCCCGCTTCTGCCTCCCGAGTGCTGGGATTAAAGGCGTGCGCCACCACGCCTGGCCTATAACCTTAATTCTTTATAACCTCTTTTCTTTATTTAAGAGCTAAAATTCTTGGACCTTCATAAGAACTGACCAGGAATACTTCTACATCTTCTCAATTCATACCTGAGGACAGAAGTCAAGCCAGCATCCTTAAGCAGGGGGGCATGCTGGCAGTATCTTTAAGGTACCAAGAACTGCTCTCCTTCATTGCACTGAGATCATTTAAACTGATGAATCTCAAGTGAACACAGTCCCTGAAGTAAAGATTGCCATCATGTTCATTTATTTATTTATTTATTTATTTATTTATTGACTGTAGGGCATTTATAGGACAAATATATTTGTATTCTTGTAGTCTTGCCAAAGGGTCTTTTAGAAAAGAAAACTATTTTAGAATTAAACGTCCAAATGACACCTATTACGATGAAGAGGAAGAGAGCAATAGCCACACAAGGCACACTTTTATATTCATACTGCATCTTTAATTTCAGAAAAAAATGATTAGATGCCATCTCAATACTTTGTAAGGTATGTCTTAGGGATGAATAATAAGAAACATGCCAACTTTATGGATGGGGAGCCTGACATTCCAAAACTTTAAGGTTTTCTTTGCGAGTACAAAAACAATGCAACTGCTGATAATACCTTGGCAATTTTCAGTCTTGTGGGTAACACACCCCACATAGGGATGGATGGCTTTCCCCAGAAAGTAGCTGTATGAGATAGCGTTCTATCAGCTACTTGTCTACCTCCAATATTAGATATGACTTATAAATGGCCATGAACTTGTGAGACATCATGAAATTTGAGAGGTTTTGCCCATAGACAAAAGCACATGTATTTGGGTAAATGCATTCAGCCAATGGGCTCTAGCTTTTAATCTTATCATATAAACCATAGTGAATTGTTTATGGCTACATCAACTATTGAGATTTAAATAAAACAGAAAGTACTTTGTTAAAACTCCATCCCAATGTCTAAACTATGTAGTTAATCTTTTTCAAATAAAAATATAGACTCTGTCATTTACAATAGGCACTAGGGGTTTAAAGATTGCCTAAAGGACTAGACGCAAACCTCAGAAACGCACATTAGTGAATAAGCTATTTATTTGGATATTGACAAATCTGCTCTGTTCTACCAAGAAATTCAGTAGTAAGCTATTATGTTCATGGTATGTTCCATGTCATTAAGAATGCCTAGTTGAAGAAATACATTATTTGGTTAAATTGTTTAACGATTTTTTTATGCTAAGTATTACAACAAAGCACAAAATTGAGGAGTGGCATGAAAGATCCTAAGATATGATTTCCATGCACATGTAAACCAACATTTTAACTCCTGAGATTAGATGTACCTTGATCAAAAGATATCTGAACACAGAATTGCTAATATATTCATTCCTTTGTGACAGTGTTGATCCCTACAACATTCCAGGGATATTTTATTATAGATAATTTTATTCATCATTGAGCAATATAACAACATTTTTTTAAAACATGCATCTGAGTTTGTAAGGGGGTTATGAGGATGCAAACTGTGAGCTGTGAGCATATAATACAATAAAAAATGTGTAGTAGATATTACTACATGATGTAGGAAACAGCAAAATATCAAGGGAGGTTATGTCTTGCATATGGAAATTTGTGGGATGCACAGAAGCAATCCTTTTCTGGAGATGCTCCTGAATTCCTTAGAAAATCATCTGTTTTTACTAAATAGACAAAAACTAGGATTGTACCATCAATTTACCACATGTCTTCAATTTCATTTCAAGAATTTTTTAATCTTCAAATGTTTACCACAGCCACATACATGCAATGAATAGTTTTAGGCACTGAGGTTATGATACCAATGTCAAAAAGTGGATGAACTTTAGGGGCTTATATTCTCCTAGAGAAGATAATCAACATGAAAAAGAAAGTGATAAAGGATCAAAATGCTATGAATAAAAATATGTGCTTAGGAGAATGACAGAGCTGGGGGTCCTGACAGACCCACCTAAAGAGGCAATTTCAGTAGACATACTGTCTGTCTGTAGATGAGGCTATTACCTCAAGAACAAAGAAATGGGTGTAGTTATATACACCACACAAAGAGGTGAAATATAGGAAGGCATTGGCCCTTCGTACTTTTATACTGTGAATAGAAGGTAGCCTGCAGGAATTTATCAGATGGAAAAGATAATCTTGAGAACTTCCACCAAACCTAAACCTAAACCTAAACCTAAACCTAAACCTAGCCCTATCCCTAGCCCTAGCCCTAACCCTAACCCTAACCCTAACCCTAACCCTAACCCTAACCCTAAACCTAAAGAAGTGAAAACAAAATATCATCATCTCCCCGTCATTTGATCTCAGTGTGTTGGTTAAAGCATAGACTTGACTCCTGGATTGGCAAGCTTTTCCATACTCCAGCTGAAGGATTTCAGACTGAAATTTTCAGTCTCCTCTTTTAATTTCATTTGCGTATAAAGTATGGATAATAAACTCAATCACCACAGAGTCCTTGAAATGATTAAACAGTCAATACATATACAGTGCTTCAGTCAAACCTCCATTAATATTATTGTGATCATTTTACAAACTATGTGTCTGACTAGCCTTCTGGGCCTCTGGAGCACATGCCTTGAGTGTGATCTTAATTGAGAAGTCTTTTAAGTATGCACAGAACTGATCCCAAAGACTATTATTATTAAAAATTATTAAGTATTTCATTGATATGTGTTTTCCTGTATCCTCTGTTGAAACTCTATACAATACACTATTAGAGTTAATTTTATCTGCCTATGTTTACTTTTGAAAACACACACTAGAAACTAGAAAGGCTTTCGTAAACTAGAGTTTAGGTGACAGATGTAGCAGGCATCACACTTCTATTAGACACAGCTATCCTAGACAGTGTGCTAAATACTATGGACTCACAAATGTGGGCAAGGTTGGTGCAAAATGCCAGTGCCTCAAAAGACAATTCTAATCATATGGATAAGGGCAAGTGAGTGTGGGAGGAGGGCTGGAGGGTCACCTTGGATCTCCTTAATTCTTTCCAAGAACTGTCTGATGCCTGTCTGTTGTCAGTAGTGTCTGGGAGACTACTGTGACTTACAGGTTTGTACATGTAATTCAATAGAAATCCCAAGGAACTGTCTTGACACTTGCAAGAAGATAAATTCCCTATTCACTGACAACCCACTGTTACCCAGGATTTGTAGGAGAGAAGTTACCATGTGGCTATCCTCAAGCATTGGGGGAAATTATGGCCCCATATTGTGTGAACCAGGAGATAGTTTCAGCCTTCTGGATTGACAGCCAAGAGAGACACAAAGGAGTGAAAGAAGGAGTGATAATTCACTCTCAAAGTTTGCTTAGTGTGTTTAAGTCTTAAAACAAATGTATAAAGACACTGAAACCATGGTAGCTGGTAGCATGAACACCTGCTATCACTCAGTGAGCAGGTGAACTGTGCCCCATCTCTTTGCCATATGCTTGGAAAATTTATCTCCTTTAATCTCAAAATAGCCCTATCATTTTCATTTCATGGTTCATGAAATTAAGGCTCAGAGAGGTTAAGTAACCTGACCAATGTCTCATGTGTCAGTGATGGAATGGGGATTTGAATGTAATACAGCCTGATCTGGAGGCAAATGCTTTAACTTTGTTCACATTGTTCCCTTCAGACACGACAACAAAAAGCAAACATCATCACCACCAGTACAGTAGCTTCTATAACAATGAAAATATCCACCTCAAGTCTTCCCTGGACAGCATTGTTCAACAGATTTGTTGGATTGCCCTTTCATGCCTTACACATTGGGATTTTCAAACTGGCTTTACACTAGAAGCACTTGGGAACCTAACCGTTCTCTCCTTAAGAAGGTTGTTGTGGCATGCCCTTGGGTGCTCTCTCAAGACACTTGCCTTTGTAGGAAAGTGACTGTCCACCCAGGGAAAGCTGATAACACTAGTAAAAATTAAGGAGTTTGAACAGGGAAGGTACATTTTTAGCTAATATCTTGCTAAATGTTTAAGTCTCTAAGTTTTCTTCTGCTCGGGTTGTATCACTGAGTAATTTTCTATTGTACAGAGCTTAGATGTGTGAGTTATTGGTCATACACATTACTAGTTTATTAATTCTCTACCTTTCTGAAAACGGAGCTTAAACGAAAGGATGATGGAGGAGCATCAGTATAATCAGGGTGGAGTTGCTATTTATGAGATGGCCGTCCATCAAGTCTCACCATTCAAAGCACACAGCTCATTTGGTGTACAGAAGACTCAGAAATCCACAAACATTGTGCTGTGTGTGGGTGGTCGACTTGGTAGCGGGCACCCTCTACAGAGGAAAAGTGAAGTACTTGCTCTGAGGTTCATCATGATCTGTATCTGTGTGAATAAACAGTTCTGAGTGTGGTGGGATGCCTTGGCTGCATGTGTGTGGGTTCAATTAAGAAGTTCTTGGCACACCTCTTCTGAGAATTACCACCAGAGGGAAAAGGTGCTAGGGAAAAGGTTGTTCTCTGATTATTTGAAAATGTCAAACTCCTTAAAAGCTAGGAGTTAGAGAAAGAAATTTAGAAAACATAGCAAAAGAAAAAAAAACTAGACAGGTTTTATACATACATATCTAATTTTAAAATAGAAAATAAAGATTCATGTCTACACCTTTCTGTATAAAATTGGAAACACAATCTTTTCTTTTAAAAAAAATCTATGGCTCTTCCAAGCTTATTACGTAAGAATACATTGTGTGGAACTCTGCGGCCTTTAAGCATATCTGTAGAATAATTTGGTGTAGGGTGTAGGCTGCACTTTAAATATTTACTGTGCTTGATACTCATGGGTATGTTGAAGTATAGCATAAAAACTAACTGACATCATGCTTCTCGTTCCATTGTAGCTCAAGGAAAATTTTGGAATTAATTTTAAACTTATGTGGAGGGTGTGAGGCCATTCCATCAGGGTCTCAAGCCCAATTCTACCTGTTGGAAATACTGGCAGTGAAATACTCTCTCCCTTTTGGAGACTGCCCTGGGTGAGACGCTGTTTTAGCCTGGGTTATAAGCTGGTGGAAGTAGTAGGTATCCTTTGAACAGAAACCCACTGTTGCCTTTTTCCCAAGAGCCATCCCAGGTCCAGGCATTCCTGTGGTATTGTCAACAGTTCAGTTCCTCCCCATGCCCAGTGGTATTGATTTAGTCCTCCACCTAACATCTGTAATGACCTTGGTGTACTGTTACTAAGAGCAGTCATCAATAGTTACCCTTTAAATGTGTCCCACATTGCATTGACTTAATGGGCAATACACTGAGGACACCACACAACTTTCTAACTGTATTCAGAGAGGGATGTTCATCTTCAGCATGTATACAAGCTTCACAGAGAACCCTTCATCAGGAGCTTCATTTAGACATATCTCTGAAACATATAGTATATCCCAGGCATTGCTCTAAGCCCTGAAGATACCAGGTTATGTAAAATAGAATTCTTCACCAAAAGGATCACACTGTGGTGAAACACGAACACCACAGCAAATGAAAGTAGACAAACAACAGGCAAACTGAGCTAGAAATAGGGGCAGGGCAGGGATAAAGAGCCATTGAAAGATTCATCTGTTTTGAGTGAAAATTCTGTCTCTCTCTTTCACGTCCACATCTAAACATTCAAAAGAGCTCTCATTCCTACCTTTGAATTTATGTAGAATCCTGGTCTCAGCATCTTCTCTGTTTCATCTATGTCAGCCTGCCAAAAGCTCAAGGAGAAGCTATCTACCTGCTATCTTTCTTTGCCTTCAGTATTGCTTGTCACTTACTACCATGAAGTCAGGTGTTCTGTGAAATGGAGGGGAAGTGGTTTTCTCACTAGTGTGGAGTCAGGGATTCTGTTAATGGAGATGAAGTGGGTTTCTCACTAGTGTGGAGTTGGGAGTTCTATGAATGGAAGTGAGTGGGCTTCTCTCTAGTGTGGAGCCAGTGATTCTGTGAATGGAGTGAGTCTGGATTTTCACTAGTGTGCAGCCAGTGATTCGGGGAATGGATGTAAGAGGGGTTTCTGCCAGGATCCCAAATCACAGTAAACTCCCAATGCCCTAACTCTCCACCATCCCATTTTCTCCTGACTCCCAGGCCTTTCCTTTCTCTTGTCATCTGGGACTCTCATGTGTTTGTACTAGTCTGCTGCAGTTCTCCCTGCCCCTCTTGCTTTCAAGGTTAGCAGGGAATCAGAGCTCAGCTTCACAGATGACCTCCCCTGACCTTTCATTCAAGCACAGCATCTTCCCCGTCTATTTAGTTTATCTACAGCACACATCATCTGTCCCTACCTGCTCATTATTTGCTTTATCTAGAGTTTATCTAGTCTCACCAGATCGCTCCCAGAGTATAAAATTGTCCAAGGACAGAAGGAAAAAAAAAAACCGTAATTAGATATTTACTGAGGAAATTAACTTTTTAAAACCACAAAGGTAAATAGGCTGAAACAAGCAAGTATGAATTACAGTTGAAGGGCAAGGAAAGTGAAATAGTTCAAATCTAGTGTCATTTGAGATCCTTAGTGGGCAGAGCTGGAGACTCTGGTGGGGGAGATAGGCAGGTAGCTGTTACATACTAAGCTGTATCTCCCTCCCCAATTCAGATGGTGAATCACAACTTTCAGTAGCTTAAAATGAGATGGCATTTGGAAAATGAGGCCTTTAAGAGAGGTGATTAATTTAATATAAGGCTGTCTGAATGGGTAACAATCCAACCTGACTTGTGTCTTGTAAGAAAAAGAAATGCCGACACACAAAGAGACACCAGGAAGGATCCCATGAGCCCTTCAAGGACTCAGTTAAGAAGGCAGCTGTCTGCAAGATGCAGAGAGGCCTCAGGAGAAATGCAGCCCACTGACAACTTCATATTGAACTTCTAGCCTTCAAAAGTACAACAAAGGAAATTTCTGATTTTGAGGCCACCTACTCCCTGGTGTTTTGATATGGAATTTTGGATTTATGTGTCAAGTCTCTGCTACTATCCAGTGGAATAGAATTGAGAGGAGATGAGGCCTGTGTTATATGTAGACTGTACTGAGTGCATAGAACACAGACTTGAGGACAGGAAGACTCCAGGTCTCTGGGAAGCATGGCAGATCTAGCTCAAGAGGAAGAGG
Source organism: Mus caroli (assembly GCF_978045245.1). Lineage (NCBI taxonomy): Eukaryota > Metazoa > Chordata > Mammalia > Rodentia > Muridae > Mus > Mus caroli. The sequence continues at coordinate 18,331,427 of NW_028227258.1, forward strand.
AGTCAGAGATGAGCATGTATCAGAGGTGACATCAGTCAGTACCGAAGAGATGTTCTGACAAATGAATGGGATATTGACATCTGACACACAATATGATTTAGTAAAAAGCAATGATACAAAGAGTTCATCAAATAAGACATAAATTTCAGTGGTCACATCATCTGTTAGAGAGTGTCAGCGTGGATTGTAATATGACACTACATATTACAGTGTAATCAGCCTTCACACTGCTCCAGAGGAAAGGGCTCTATGTTGAGAAAGGCCCTGTGAAGATGGGATCCATCCCTCCTGATTAGCACATCATTGAACCCAAGAAGTTTCATAAGGAAATCTCTGCAACTATCTAACACAGAAATGTTCTTTTTTTAAACTGATTATCATTGTTTGAGAGGTACATTCCCCCTATTTCTGAGCTGTCATGGTTTAGAAATTAACATTTTGGGACTGTGTTCCAATGCACTAATAAAGATTAGCATATGTAGAGTATTGGCCTAGGAGGCTTCTAATTCCCACAGAAACACCACTCAACATTATTTTAACAAACTAGAAGAATCAATTCAAAACAAAAACACAAAAAACAAACAAGCAAAAAACAGAACAAAAGACAACACTTGATTCTTCCATAGCCTGATTGCTACCAGATCTAAAATACATTAAAATGTTCTAATAGGATTTCCTTTGGTACTTTGAAAAACAAACAAACAAACCAACCAACCATGATTTCTGAGGAACTATGGTTCAAATGCAGAACCCTGGGTTTGGTTTTTGAGTTAGAACTCTGACTAGGGACTAGATCTTGAGTTAGATCTCTGGGCCTTTGTACATTCCCATCAGTTTTGTACCCAAAAGTGTCCACATGCAGTGACTCACACGCAATGCGCACATATGCCTTCCGACTCTTCGTAGTGCCTGCTGAGCTCCAGGCCACACACTGGCACCAGTAATCTTCAGGCCCAAACAGTTCCTCCACCTGCTGGCGTGAAATCTCAATGCTCACTTCTCTCACAATTAGACCTGACAAGAGAAACAAAGGTTCAAGTCAAGAGAAAGCCTGCACTAATGAAACATAATGTGGCTATCCCTCCCTCTGCCCCAGGGATCCCATTGATAATGTGGATCACCATCTAGATGTTGCCTCTCTCCTATCACTTTCTAAGAGCTCCAGTTACTGTACTCCACATATGGATTCCTTTATTTGCTATTTTAAGTCTTCAATATTTATCTGAAGATGAAAGTGGAATGGGTCTATAACCCCACAAAATGGCATTTCCTCCTATTTAATTCTATATTGATTTCTTACCAGGCAAAGGTATCATCTTGGCTTTCCTGTTTCCTAAAGATTCTATTTTATTTACATAAGTTGTGACTAAGATGTTCAGATACTGGAAATAGATTTTCCCAAAAGAGTCTTCATAGTAATTCACACACAAAATAAAATAAAATAAAATAACCTAAACCTATAAAATCAGTGACAATTCAAAACCACTTTAACAAATATGTTTAAAATATAATAGTAAATCATTTTATTGAAATAAATTGTAGCTTCAATTAACGAATAATGTATGAGTTTGAAAAGGTTTTTTTTTTTTTTTCTTTCTGTCTAATCATTTAGAAGCTCATGTTTCTCTGCAATTGTAATCTAACTGAGATCCCAGTGAAGGGTCTTCAGCTACAGTGTTGAAATAATTTCAAGTTTTGTATCTTGACTAACAAAAGTTGAACCAAAGCTCTAGGATTACAATTTCAGTGGAATTTATTTGAGGTATTAAAGGCGATTTCAAAGATTCATTCTACAATGTGTCTCTATGCACTGACCAGGAGAGATTAACTGAGTAATATATGTGGGTCACGGCCAGTGCACATAGAGAGTGAATGCACACATTTCCAGAATGGAGTGCTCACTGACAGCAAGAGCAGAACTCCCATATGGAGCAAGGGAATGTTCTCTTAGCCAAGTATGGACACAGTAAGAATGATGGGACGAATCACTTTTGTTTATTAACTTTATGTCCACCAATCCAAACATTATCCATTGATACTTTATCAAATACCAGTTATGCTAAATATACTATATTTGGCACTTGTGGAAAGTGAATAAGATAGATTATTAATCCAACTTTAATGAATTATACATATCCAATGATATTAATGGTTAGCTAAATATACTATATTTGGCACTTGTGGAAAGTGAATAAGATAGATTATTAATCCAACTTTAATGAATTTTACATATCCAATGATATTAATGGTTAAAAGGTTATATTAACAGTGGGATAATATAACTTATTAATGGGGAATAATTATGTTCACGTCTACAAAGAAGCTGTATGGAGACAAGAGTAAATGGCAAGGGAACTCAGTCTACTAAGAAGGATCTCATAAGAAGGAATAACTTTGTTTATGTTATATGGAGAGAACTATTCAACATATAGGGTGGATTAATAAAGAGTGATGAGTTTGGGATTCAAAAAGGCCACAGAATACTGGCCACAGAGAGCAGTGGTGTGAAATGGAACTAGAGACTAGAAAGGGTCCAGTTTGGCCACTTGGATTCTAATGGTTCTCAAAGTGTGACTCTTAGAAAGGCTTCCTTGGCATTATTTGAAGGCCTTTGGTAAAAGTGTATTCTCAGATCCTCTCCAGACTCAATCAATAGGAACCTTTGGGGATGGGACCAGCCAGTTTTAGGGCTTTAACAATCCTACTGAGTAAATAAAAGTGTTTCCTAAATTGGAGAATTCTTGTACATAGTGCTTAATAACTTTGATTTCTTTCAGAAAACCATTTATAGCATGTGATGGAGAGAGGACTATATAATTGAGATAAGCAATATCTATATATTCGTGTGTGTGTGTGTGTGTGTGTATTTAGAGCTTAATAAGCTACAAAGTGTTATGATTTATAAAAATACTTTTATTACAGGTGACAGGAAAAGGTATGACTTCTGGAGATCTGAAAAGGTTTACCCCAAATATTTTCTAATGCCTCGATGTATTCAAATCATTTCAGAGATATCAGAGAAATTTATAGGCACCCAAAAATATAGGTACCTTCCCATGGAGGAATGGATGGTATTTTCCACCAAGAACTTATGGAGTCTGAGTCATAAACTGTGAGGAGCCGCCCTCACATTCGCCATTATAAGATGGTGCTGACACCCGTATTCTAAGTAGTAAACAAGCAAGTAGCATGGGTAGTTTTCCACTCCATGTGCTCTGCCTTCACCGTGATGACAACTCCGGTCGATGGGCTGCAGCCAATCAGGGAGCAACACGTCCGAGGCAGAGGACAATCCTCCATAAAAGGGATGGGGCTCCGCCATTTTTCTCTCTCTTCTCCACTGGCTCCTGAAGAAGTGAGCAATAAAGCTTTTGCCACAGAAGATTCCGGTTGTCCTGAGCGTGTTCTTGCCCGTGGGGACAAAAGCTCAGGATAATAAACCCTTAGATCTTCTGAAACCTGAATTATATTAAAGCCTAGGAAAGCATGTATCACATATCCAGGACAGGAAAAGATCCCAAACAGAAAACTCTATTGCAGGATGTTTATAAAATCAAAGTTCGAAGATTATTAATTTTTATATTTATGAAATAGCCAGCTTAAAAGATAATTTCAAGTAAATGGCATAGTCCAACACTTCACAGGCCAGTTGTGAAAACGGCAGAGTTATAACCCTCAATGTCTAACTAATACAAAAATCTTCACATCAAAAAAAAAAAATCACTGCTTTTCTTTATATTTCCTGGGTCCCAGTTTTCCAATCTTGCTTCAGTTTTTCTCATTAACATCTAGAAAGCTTTGTCAAATAAGGAAACACATTTTCCTTTCCCAAGATCCACCTTCTTTTTCTCAGCACTTTCCAGCACTTAGTGCTTTTGCCTGCTTTCTTGCTAAAACATGCCCTCTTTATGTAGAGGTCCAGCTACTAGAAATAAAACTCTTCCTTTAAGTTGTTGCAGGAAATTTACAGTCACCAACGGCCTGATAAACCAACAGTGTGTATTTACTTCTAACTATAATGGCTCTTTCTAAAATACAGAACAGCAACAAATGGGCTACGGATATTAAAACCACATACAAATATTTTGTGTCCCGAGATGATAACCTCAGGTTTCATTCCCCTCCCATTTACTTGAAGTGATTACTGGAAACCTAATTAAATGCTGGTGGAACTTTACTGGGTACAGTGCATCCTTGAGACTGAATGGGTCCGTGAATGTTTCTAGTAACCACAAATCTGAAACCTTTTAAGAAGCCACAGACCAACCCTCCTGCTACAGGAGCTACGCATAGTATGAATGTTCTGAATTATGTGAGCCAGGCTTCCTGTGGGCGCTGGAGTCCAGCACACACGAAGGGCTGACTTCAGTTTTACAGACACCCCATTCAGGCGTGCCTGAGCTAATTACAGCTGTGTACAGTTATTTGCCCTACAGCCTTTACATTCCAATATTTGGTCAATGATAGAATAAGAAAGGACTGTAGCATGAAGTATCTAAATCTTAGGGCTCTGGATTACCTAACATCTTCTTTGTTACTCAGGCTCTCAGCTGCACAGTTATGTACAACTTTTTTTTTCTTCATTGCTGCAGATAATTTTATTACCTGGGACATTTTGCTCATCAAACAAGATCCTAGTGATTTCTGTAAAAGTAATATCTTTTCTCTTTGAAAGCAAATTTCAGATCTTCTTGAAGTCCTGAGATACAAGAAACAAACCTTCTTGAAAGGTGAAATGCCATCAGCATTGCTTCTGAGGAACACTGCTTTGAAGAGGCTTTGGTAACTTGAAATAGGTTTCAGGTTATTTAGGAGGTTGGACGAGGGCTACAGGATTTACACAAATACAAATGAGTAGTTTCCATCACATCTGATAACATCAAAGGCTTCCCAACACTTTCTTTAATAGTGGCATCTCAGAGATGCAGGCTGTTTGAAGTCTGCAGTCATTAGTGACTATAATAGGATTCATTGTGATTTGGGAAGCAGAAGGATTAGTTTGTTGTACCAAGAACATTTACAATGAGTGTGAATGTGCACTTGGTAATGGGGAGTTTCAAATGGATATGAGTGAGCTCCTTGTGAGACCCTATAAATAAAACAATGGAACCTGCATATTAGAGTAGTTTGATCACAAATATATATCATTGATTTTAAAAGCTGATGTTCCCATGGAAACCTGATATGTAGTCCAATCAAATGACTATATAATAAAAGTTCACTAAAGTCGGGTATTTTGTTCAGTCATATTAGTGAAAAGATAGGATAAATATCACCCAGCCTAAAGTTGTTAATTAGTTGTATCAAAGGTCTTCTTTATAAGTCAATTCTTAAAAGTTTTACACCAATTTTTCACAATCATCCTGCAGATTTATCAATGTATCAAAATACCACACAAATTAATAAGTATAAACCAATATATAAATAGAATCAAAGACAGAAACCAAACAATGTCATTAAGTACAGAAAAGGTCTTTGACAAAAAATATCCAACATCCCTTCAAGATTATATTTATGGCCAATCTAGAGACACATGTCAACATAATAAAGGTAATATACAAAAAGTTCATAATCAACATTTTGGTAAGTGAAGAAACATTCAAAGCATTTCCACTAAAATCAGGAAGAGTATAAGGGTGCCCACTCTCCACTAATGTTCAGTATGATCACGTGAGGTCTTGACTACAGTAATGAGACCCAAGAAGCAAATAAAGCAATGCAACTAGAAACGGAAGAAACCAAAGTAGCCTTACTTGCAGAGGATGAATTTCTCGCTATATAAAATAACCTAAATCCTCTACCAGCCCCAACAACTAATAAACACATTCAGCAAAGTAGTAAAATACAAAATTAACACAAAAACCAGTAGCCTTTCTACTTACCAACAGTAAACATACTAGGAAAAAAAAATCAGAGAAATAATACCATTCATAGTCCCCACAAAATTAAAGTCCCATTCAGACTCTACTTCCCTTTCTGTAGCAGTATATTCATAGCAAATTGCCTATGAGCACAACCAATGGATACTGAGGACACCTGGGAGCTCAATGTCCTTGCAGTGAGCTTAGTGAGAGAACCTATGGGGGCATCTTAAGTGACACGGCTCATTTTATTCAGGAGAACATATGCTAGTTAAACCTTTGCGAGGTGAGTAGAGCTATTGGGGTAAGCGCACATCATTGGCCTGAGCCAGGGCACTGGGGGTGCCTCATTTGCATAAGGAGAAAATTCCAGGTGATGATGGACATGACCCTATAAGAGGTTAGGAAGTTTAACCTGGCTACTGGGTTGTATGACCTTCTCAAGTGGGAAAAGGTCTTACAGCACAGGGCCATGTGCACTGGGTCATACAGGCTTGGGGCAAGTGGGGAGCAATACTACTGCTGATCTCAGGGAGATAATTTGGGGTATGGGTATGCCTTGACCCCATAGACTCCGGGTTTGTTCCCCAGGGCTCCCCGAGCCCACAAACTTGTATACTGAGAACTTTAAGAGAATGTAGAAATAAATTCGAGTGACTAACCAACCAAGTTCTGATTGGATTTAAAGTCTACTCCATGAGATAGAACCAATCTGTGACACTGCTCCTTTGGCCAAGAACCTGAGACTAGATAGATCAGGGACATAGGGGACTGTTATTATTCTAAAAACATAGCAACAAAATGACCCTTAAAAACATTCTGCTATAACCATAGATCAGTATCTTGCTCAGCCCTCATCAAAGAAGCTTCCTCCTATAGAATATGGAAACAGATATAGCGACTCTTAGCTAGACAACATGCAGAGCATATGAGACCTTAGAGGACTCAGTCCTAAATGAGATGTCTCTATCAGTTCCCTCCCACATAGCTAATGGAATCCTATGGCAGAAGATAGAGAAAATTTAAAAGCCATAGGGGACAGAGAGCTTAAAAGAAACAAGGCTCATATGAAGTTACCCAGACTGAGGCAGCTCGCACAGTGTAAACACAGGTCTGGGATCCCAGGGCTTAGACGGGAAGTACACACAACCCTATATCCCTAACTCAGAAGCTATATTCAATTGGAAATACTTGCAAAGGAAAAATTAGTTTTCTCCAATGGATTCTTACTGGGCATACAAAGCTCCCTTAAAGCCACGTGCTCTGCCCAGAATTAGATGGCCAAAGCAAAACTATTTTTGGAGATTTTCTTGTCTCATAAGGATTTGTCAGGTTTTGTTTGTTTGTTTGTTTGTTTTGTTTTGTTTTGTTTTACTCTACATGTTTTTGTTTATATGTCTTTGAGTTTTGTGTTTTCATGGAACTTTTTTTTGCAAATGTGTATTTCTATTTATATATATACATAGGTATTTTTGGTGCTTTCTCTTTAGCTCTTTGTTTTTCTGTTCATTTGTTTGTTTTGTCTGATTTAGATTCCTGTTTGTTCTGTAATGAGAAAAAAGCCAGAGAGGATATGGACTTGGAAGGATGAGGAGGAGAAGAGGAACTGTAACAAGTAGAGGGAACAGGACCATAATCAGAATATAATGCATGAAAAAAAATCTATTTTCAATAAAAAATGATTAAATGTAAAAAGTTAAAATAACAGTAGATGGAAAGATCACTAGTGTTCATGGGTTGGTCACATTAATATTATAAAAACATTTTTAGCATACCAATATCGTGCTTATGGGTTCAGCAGTTTCAGAATTAATATTCTAAAACAATTATTCACCAAAAAATGAAAAAAAATTAAATTTAAAGCTCACATGAACCACCAAAGACTCGGGATAGCCAAAACAATTGTAAAGGATAATAATCTTATAGGAGCTATTAAAATCCCTGACATCGTGTTATATTACAGAAGTGTCATTGAGAACAGCATGGTAACTGACATAGAAAACAAATATATCAATCAACTGAATAGAATTGTGTACCCAGTTGTAATCTCATTGCCATACTGCTAGATGATTTTGACAAAGAAAATAAAAAATATATGTTGGATAAAAGCCAACTGTCTAACAAATGGTGCCAGTAAATTTGGATAGCTAAATGTAGAAGAACAAAATTAGACATGTCTCTCATGCACTATAAACGTCAGCTCCAATGGATCAAGGGCCTCAGCAGAAGACAAGATGTCCTGAATCTGTTAAAGGAGAAGGATATTTCAATTCATAGGCATAGTAAAAGAATTTTCGTACAGGACACCAGTTTCAGCAGCATTTGGAGCAACAGTTGAGAAACAGAATTTCTTGAGAGAAAAAGGCTTCTTTACAGCAAAAGGCATGATAATTCAATTGAGGAGGAAGTCTTCAAAATGGGAAAAAAATATCTTTGACAGCTATACATCTGGAAGATAGTACCCAGAATATATAAAAAAAAATTCTCTCAAAAACTAAAGAAGAGAAAAAAATGGATGAAACATATATTTTAAATGCTCAGAGAAGAGAAAATTAAGCATAGTTGAGTTTTCATATTTTTCTAGTCAGAATAGCTGAGACAAAAAAAATTACAGTGTGATGGTTTGTATATGCCTTGTCTAGGGAGTGGCACTTTTAAAATGTGTGACCCTGTTTGAGTAGGTGTGTCACTGTGGGCGTGGGCTTTAAGACCCTCATCCTACCTGCCTGAAAGTCAGTTTTCCACTAGCAGTCTTCAGATGAAGATGTAGAACTCTCAGCTCTGCCTGCATCATGCCTGCCTGGATGCTGCCCTGCTCCCACCTTCATAATAATAGACTGAACTTCTGAACCTGGAAGCCAGCCCCAATTAAATGTCCTTTATAAGATTTGCCTTGATCATGGTATCTCTTCACAGCAGTAAAACCCTAACTAAGACAAACAGTAAATGTTGGCATGTTTTCAGGGGAAAGAATACTTATTCAGTGTTGATTCTAGTGCAAGCTCATGTATCCTCGATGGAAATCAGTGTTGAAGTGCCTCAAAAGCTATAAACACACTATAACACAGTATAATCCACCTGGATCATTCCTTGACATATTTCTAGAGGATTCTACATCCCACTACAGAGACACTCATTCATGGTCATTGTTACTTCATTTATAACAGCCAGGAAACAGAAACAGCCTAGATAGCCATCAACTAATGGATGGATAATGAATGTAGTACATTTATACAATGAAGCATTATTCAGCTATAAAGAAAAATGCAGCTACGTAATTCACAGGTAAATGGATGGAGGTAGAAATAATCATTCCAAGTGAGATAAACTGGATCTAGAAAGACAAACACTGCTTATTCTCTTTGACATGTGGATGCTAGATTGAATCTTCAGATATATGTGTTTAAACTGTAGTGCTCCAGAGTTTAGGAAATCAGTGAAGAGACTTCACATGGAATTGGGGATAGAATGCAGCAAATATATAGGTGGACTGAGAATGATGATACAGGAAGAATTAGATGGGGGAAAGGATGAAAGGGCAGTGTAAACAAGAGAGCATATGGAAAGATAGAGCTAAAGATCTTTAAGAAGTGTTTAAGATGGAGCTATGAAATGACAGGGAGACATTATTCTCCCAGGCACCACAGGTTGTTATATGAAAAGTCCAGTACCAGGTACTGATAAGTTATTTTTGAGATGTTGACCAGTGGGGTCCTATAGATCTCTCCTAAGAACATGATAGGCCATAACCTACATTCTTTGTTATCCTCCAGAATGTGATGGTGATACCCTATTGCTGAAGACATCACACACTTGAATCATAAGAAAAGACATGAAGGTTGTACCAACATGGATACTTCTTCCTTACTAGCAGTCTTTCATAACAGAAGGCTCTATGTGGAGTCCTAGGAGGAAAATTAATCAATAGTCTTACCCTTCTGTGACCTCTATGAGCCACAATAGTATCTGGTTGGCACCATAATGTTCATTGTCATCCATCCGTATCTGTGATGCACTCCATATATTTCACTGAGCCCATGAGCAAACAGACTTTGGGGCTATGTGTGCCTGGGCTGCACTTCTTATTCCTTACAATGACTTTATCTTTTCTATTGCAAAAGGAAGTTCTGAGACATCGTATCCTGCAGGCTTGCCAATTTAGCTTCCCCTAGCAACTCCTGTAATGGAAACAGAGCTGCAGGAGCCTGACAAATCTCATTCCAGGACATTCACAGTTAGGCCATGAGCTGGTGGGAAATGCAGATTTGCAGGTAGTAGTGCTCTGCAATGCATTACAATGCTTTATTGAATTAGTGTGGTCTCCTTCTCAGGCCCTAATCCTATTAGTCTTCACTGATATGATCTGAAATATGAAACATGCCAGCTCTAAATGCCTTAATGTAAATTAAATCACAAAACCCTTGTCATTGTTTAAAAGGATATCTATGTTAAAATTTGTTAGTTGTTCCAACAGCCTCTACCTTTCAGTGTAGTCATGAAACTGTGGTAACTTGAAGGGCAGAACTTCACAATCAAGGTACTTTGTCCTTATATTAGACAAAGTTATTTGATAATCATTAAATGATAGCAGGAATGGTAGGCCCTGTAAACACAATTAACTATTTTTTGAGACATTTTCTATAAATTTTAATATAACATTCAGTAGGAGTAGACTAATGTAAATAAAATTACTTATGCACTGTTGAATTGAAACAGTAGTTTGTTAACTTTATTATGACTGTAATTTTTCTAATATTACTTTCCTTGTGATGAAGATGAATTTAAGAAATAGAAACCTAAAAAGGTTGAGTCATGATGAGACAGAAAATCTGAACAGACCAATGATGAGTAATGAAATTGACTCAGTAATAAACAATCTCCCTCCGAAAAAAACTCAGAGAATGGTGGTTTCATTGCTAGATGATGCCAAATATTTAAAGAGCAAAGAAGAGTTCTTTTCAAAATCCCTACAAAATTAAAGATAGAGCTCTCTCATATTCCTTTTACCTGACCAGCATTGTCCTTAAATAAAAACTAGGCAAGGACAGCACAACAAAAAGAGATGTCAATGACTGAGGTGGACGTGATGTGAAATTCCTCCAAATACTAGGGAGCTTTGTTCAATAGCCTACTAACAGGATCACATACTACTATTTAGAAGGTTTTTTTTTTTTTTTCTCACATGGGAGGAAACCTTATCATTCACAGATCAACCATTGTGGTATGTCAGAGTGACAAAATGAAGGGAAGAATTTTCTGATCATCACAGTATGGAAAGGTCCTTTAAAAGCTCACATTCATTCATGGTTCAAAATAGTGGTCACATAAGTGAGACAGAGAATGACCGCAGTGCAATATAATACAGTGATACATTTGATAAACACTCAAATAACATCATTCTTACAGGGAGAGTTGAAAGCATTGGCTCTAAAGCCTGGAGCAAGACAGAGACAATCATCTTCACCACTTTTGTTTAACTTAGTATTGACTGATCATGCTTACCAGAGTAATCAGGCAAGAAAAAGAAACAAAGGGAGTTCTGCTCTTATCTTAGAAAATAACATTCTCTTGCATATAGAAAATTCTAGATTTCACTTAAAAACTGTTTGGCCCTACGTAGGCCGGATTTCTGCCTCCCCAACCAAAGCAGTCTCAGGTCCCGCGTGATTGGACTGGAGCAGAAGCTGTGTTCCACTCACCAGCAGTCTCAAAATCCTGTGGCGGGGGTCGTGGGTAGCTGGCGGGTGTCAGCCGACCCTGTGCTCTAGCTACACTGGTGCTGGTCCGGCCGGATGAGGCCTGTGGCCCTACCACAGGGCCTAGTCGGCCATCAATGGAAAGAGAGGCCCATTGGACTTGCAAACTTTATATGCCCCAATATAGGGGAATGCCAGGGCCAAAAGAATGGGAATGGGTGGGTAGGGAAGTGGGGGGCGCTATGGGGGACTTTTGGGATAGCATTGGAAATGTAATTGAGGAAAATATGTAATAAAAATATTAAAAATTAAAAAAAAATAAAAAAATAAAAACTGTTTGGATTAGTTAACAAATTCATTAAAGTTTTAAAGATAGAAAATTAACACACACACACAGCACACACACATATACGTACAAATCGGTGCTGTTCCTATACATTGACATCAACCTAGAAACATGAAGTGAGCAAGCTCAATTACAATACTTGTAAAACAAACAAAAAAGAAAGTATTTAACATGATCTTAAATAGCTCTACAGAGAAGCTACACAAGATTAATGAAAAAAAAATACAAATGACTAAAAAGATAGCATATACTCATGGATTAGATGGATTAATGTTGGCGAAATACTCATACTCCTAAAATAATCTACACATCCAATGCACTCTTCATCAAAACAGCAATGCTATGTTTTAACAAAGGAAGACTACAATCCTAGAATTCATATAGGACCAAAGAAGATATGAGATCTATGAAGAAATACAATAAACTCCCAAGTATACTGCAAAATCGCAGCAATAAAAACAGCATGGTCCTGGCATGAACAGACAAACCAGCCAAAGGGGGCAGAGAGGCAGAAGCAAACTCATGCCTCCGTAGTCAATTTGGCTTTCAATACAGATGCAAAAAATAGAAAATGATGAATGACTATTCTTTTTTGAATGAGTATTCTTCATGATAATAAAATCAAATTCTTATATAATCAAAGATTGAAAGCAGGCTCTCATACCACCTATTAGGTAGACACCATATATCTATACCATTTCAATATGAATTGAAGTTTAAAACTACGACTCAAACTTACAGCCTGGCAGAAAAAAATCAGGGCAACATTACTGTTACAAAACCAGGCACAGATATTCATGCAACTGGAGCAAAAGTAGGGAACTAGGGTTTCATGAAATAAAAAGCTTTGTAATAAGAGTTTAACATCCCAATCATAGAAGGAACTCAACTATCAAGAAAAAGTAACCTGGTTAAAAAGATGAACAATAAAAAAACAATAACAATAAGAAAAAACTAAGTAAATGACTTAAACAGGCATTTCTTGAAAATAGACATAAGAATACCAATTATATGAAAATTAACTCAGCATCATAAATACTGCTAAATGAAAATCATATTAAAACATGAGCTATCCCTCACCAGGAATAGAATGGCCATTGTTTACAAATGACAAAAGATAAGTGTTGACAAGGGTGTACAATCAAGCTCTTGACACAATTGGTGGGATTCTACATTATGACAGCCTTTATGAGAAAGAGTATGAATGGTTATTTAAAAATCAAAAGCAGAACTAATATGATCCAGAAAGGCCTATATAATTCCTAGGATGGTCCAGATATTACTGCAGAGATTTGTTTCTCAATATGTCTGTGAGTACATTGAAGGCATTTTTCAGAAGCTCTGCCATTTAAAATCTACAAGAGGATATATGGAGAGAGCAACTAAAATTGAGTGCCCTTTGAAGGGTAGTATAAAAACCTAATACAATGCAGCTGCCATATATATACATAGATGGGGTATAACTGATATTGCCAAATAATGGGGAGACTCAACTGGCCATGTCTTGTCACCAAATGAAGCTTCTAGTGTCAAGATTGGATTCCATATATTTTCCTTGTTGGTAAAAGTCAGCTTTTGCCATACTAAAGTTGCTCTCCACAATCTAAGAGCAAGGCTCTGTTGGGGAAGACAACACCTACATAACTCATTAAAAACTCAGAACTTGTACTGGTACTTACATCTAGCCTTCAGTTTTATGTGCTAGTATCTTTGGCACAGGAAGGAACTATGTATGCTAACAAAAGAGAAATGTAAACACCAAGCCAGCCACTAACCCTTTGATCTACAGTGGCATCCTGCCTGCACAGTATATTAGTATAATGGTGGTATAAAATTGTGGGGATGACCGACAATATCTGGTTTGATTTAATGCCCATCTCATGAAATATAACTTATACTCAGCACTACTTGGCTGTCCCAGAACCTGAGACTAACAACCCAGGCATCTGAACAGATGCCACTCTTCTAGAACAAACACCAAAATGCGGCAAATAATTCCTAATGCCCTTCTACTATGCCACTGGTTCTCAACCATCCTATCGTTGTAACCCTTTCTCAGGTTTCTCATGTTGAGGTGACCTACATTCATAAAATTATTTTTATTGCCAGTTCATTCTGTAATTTTGGTAGTTATAAATCTATAAATGACAATGTAAACATCTGATATGCAAGATATGTGACAGGGATCACAATCCACCGGTTGAGAACCAGTGTACCACACTCATGGGTCATTGCTATCATCAGAGAAGTTTCCTCCTGCAGCTCATGGGGAACAAATATAGTGGCCCACAGCTAGACATTATTCAGAGGACGAATAATCTTAGAACACTTAGACCTCAATGGGGTGTCTACATCAAATCCCTCCTCAGGGCTTAGGAAATCCTGTGAAGAGGAGGCAAAAAGAGTGCAAGAGTCAAGGGGAGGAAGGACTCCAGGAAAGCAAAGCCCTCTAAATCAACATGGTTAACATTTGAAGAAACTCACAGAAACTGAGGCAGCATGGATAAGACCTGCATAATTCTGTACCAGGTTAGTGCTTTTATGGGATTCCTGAGTGTGTGAATAAGTGGGTCTCTTCCTGGGCTCTTTTCCATCTATTTGTTTGTTTTGTCCAATTTTGATATGTTAGCTTTTGTTATAGTATATTAATATTCTGTGCTATTCCCTTAGAAATCTAGTTTTCTCTTTTCTAATGAGAAACTGAAATGGAGTATGGAGTCGATCTGCATGAAAGAGTAGGTAGAAGGAATGTTGAGGATTAGAGAGAGGAATTTATAACCAGGATATACTATGTGACAAAAAAACATCTAATTTTAATAGCAGGAAAAAAGTATATTTTGTATGAATTATACTTTTTCTCCAAGATACTTAAACCATAAAACCCAATAGTTAACACAGGCACAGAGCTCATCTAACTATGGCTTACAATGTGGTTCTATGTAGTATTGTCTATATTGATCTACTTAATAAGAATGAATAGAGTTTAGAAAATTTGAAAGCTCTTAGAAGAAAGATAGGGCAAATGACTCAGACAGACCGTGGGGACAATGGAGACTTGGAGCATTTGAGATTGTCATTGAAGCATGATTGGTACAAGGGTATAGGGTGGGATATAAGACAATCCAGGATGAATGGCATGAAGGGGAAGAGCACAGATGATAAAACAAACTGACCCTTACATGTAGAGGAGCTCACATGGGCTGTGGAAAGAAGTGAGTGTTGAATGAGACAGAAGACAGATTCATGGTGAGCTTTGGACAACAGCCTGCAATGTGTGCTGTGTGGAACACGAAGACTGGAAACTATAAATAGATGAAATGACATTTTCAAAAATGGCACATGCTTTAGAAAGATTAATCTGTGCTTACTAGTTATTTGTCATGAAGAGAATTTCAATAATTTTCATTTTAATTATTACAAAGTAGTTTCAGATCTATCCCTCTGCATTAAGTGATTTATCAGAAGGATTGAGAGCTGGTGGTTTGTTTGTTTGTTTGTTTGTTTGGTGACCGTCTGAAATCACTGATAATGGAAAACACGCGTGTGCATCAGAAGTAATAATCATTTGCCCTGCTGGCCTTTCATTCTGCACTTACTCCAAATGGCTTAAAAACAAGGAGTAAGAGCAGCCAACTTGAGTAACACCTACTTCTAACAGTCCAGACTCCACACACTGTCATGGGGGTGGCAGGTTTGTTTCTCTTGAAAGCAGCATGATTTCTATTCTTAATAAAGCTTTAAAGGAAGAAACTGTAGAATTTGAGGATTTTTAAAAAACATATCAGCTTGAAGTTTCTGCAATGGAATGAGTTCCTATCAAACACCCAATGTAGGGATTAATGTGGGTAAGAAAAGAAATTTTGTTCTGTATTTGTATCTAGCTTCTGGTAAATCTTAAAGCTATCAAGGGTTGATTTTTCCAACATAAAATGAAAATTTCTGTTTGTTTATTTTAATCTTGCTGGGTTGTAAGAAAAAGATGTCAATAGAATGAGAAATGCAGTTTGGTACCAGACATGAAGTGATTTTTAAAGATTTCTGCTTTCAGCCAAGCCCTCTGGAATTTTTCCAGTCCTTGGAGGTATAACCACTCAAACGTCCAGGGCTACTCCCTTGCATGGGGAATGGAAATGTGCTCACACCGATCCCTGATTCTTTACGTCCCTATCCAATAATACATGGAAGGCAGGACATTCAGACTCCAGATTGGAATTTCTGAGTAGGCTAGTTCTGAATAATTATGGGCAGGATACACAAACTGTATTTAAAAGAGATTATAAGTAAGTGAGTAGAGTCAAGACTTCTAGAGTTTCCACTTTCCTGCTGTACCACAGTGGTAACAGTCTCAGTTACATGCTGTATCAGGTCTCAGATAATGCCCAGAACATAGTAAAGGCTTGTAAAAAAGATTGATTAATGAGAAAACATTCCCCAAGGATATTGTTAGATATCTATATAAGAGATATGCCATTATACTTTAGAGGTGAGGAGGAATAGTTACTCATCATAGTGGTTACATAACTTCAACCTAGCCAGAAAAATGAAAAATAAATCCTTTAATTTAAACTTTGGATATGGCAGGCATTTCACTCTTTATAGCCTCCATCCTGTTCTGTAACTGCTGAGAAAATCAGATTTAATGTAGTGAAAATATTCTTTTCATCTCCCTTTTTAAAAGAACTATAATAACACAATTATAACTCATTAAATCCAAAAAGGACAATATCAACCTGAACAGGAGCTTAACAACCCCAGTATTTATTTATTTATTTATTTATTTATTTATTTATTTATTTATTTATTTACTGTTGCAGGAAATGAGAGATCACTATGTGTTCTGATATTTCCCAAATATCCCTATATTCTGAAAGCCTTTTTAATCATTCGAGAGGGAAAGCTGGTTTACTGAAAACACCACCACTACATATAATGTGCTTCTTCATATTTTCTTTATTAATAATGTAAACATCCTTTTGTTGTTCTGCTGATCCCATTGCATATATTTTGATCTTCCATATTTAGATTATGGTCAACAAGTTTTAAGACTAGATACATAGAGAAGATAATACTGATGCAGACTTGTTGGTAAAGCTTATTTTTAATTACTGTGTATGAACTGTTACAGAGTATACAGCTTGGAAGAGATATGGCTAAATCTTCTGTTCTTCTATTAACTAAACGTGTGACTTTGGGGGACGTCCTTTGCCTTATTTAGTCTAGCTTTCTTCCAAAGGGCGATGCCATTTGAATTCCCCAGTCAGTGAGTTGCTACAAAGTTGGGTATGTAAAGTTCTCAGCGTAGTAAATACAATGTGAGTTAGCTAACGTGTTTTTAGATGCTAGAATGCTTTCATTATTTCCTAAACCATCCCCCTGATTTGAACATCACTGGAAGCCTAACAGCTTCTATCTGAGAAGCTTTGTCCCCCCACCCCCCACCCTTCACAAAGCCTCTAAGAGCAGAGTGTGTTTACATTTGCTCTCAATGGCTTTAACAGAGCAATAACACTATTCCTTTCACCAATGGTGAGAAATGGCACAGACCAACATGAAGGGGATGGGACTTGGACATGAGAAAGAATGAGAGGTCCTTCTATACTATAATTGATAAGGCTGTTCTTAGAGGACAAGAATGGTTTTAGTTTTAAAGAAATCACAATGTTGATATATCATTATTCATGAAATCACAATGAAAATAGTATTACTGTTTCCTATAGCGTGAAGTCTTTACTGACAGAATTAATATAGGAAGATAGTATTCTACAATAATAGGAAGAAAGCCTGGCTTTGGCTGGTACCACAGATAAACTTGAGCATGGATGGCGCCAGATTTCTGTGTTCTGAAACTTTTTAAACTAAGCTGATGCAATAGATGTTCTTTCCAAGTATGCTTCATAGGAGATTTGAGCAGAACCTGAGAAATCTTGAAAAGAAGCTACTTCTACAGTTATATATGTGTGTGTGTATATGAATGTTGAAATGTGAGACATTCTTCCATTGTGTTTGGTTACCATTATCATTCTTTTACTACAAACACCTTTAGATGTTGTTGTAACAGATAACTTAAACGTGAGAGAACAGAAGAGTAATACCTGTTATTGAATACTGCTTGCAACTTGTAATATCATCATGTTACTTCCACTCTAGCACCAGAAAGAAAATGGAAATAAAGTGATGGCATCCCACCCCGACTCCAATTCCCTGAGATGTTTATATAACTACATAATATTGACTACTGAACAGGCAGCTTCAGTCACTTGTCTGCTTATATTTCCAGGCAAAATTTGTTCTCCACTTTTATATAAATGTGTGTGTGTGTATGGGTGTATGTATGTATGTATGTATGCATGCATGTATGTATATATACATACAAATATATTCTCTTCAAAAGATACATTCATGTAACCGTGGCTAAACAATTTCCAGAGGAAGAACATGAATGCAAACTATTTAATACATGTAGGCACACTTGTAAGATGTGGAATCATGATTAATGATTCTAACATCAATAAAGATTACAGTGCATCATGATTCAATGTTTTTATTAAGGGAAATTACTGCATAGGAGCATTCAGTCTCATTCATATGTACAAATTGCTGGAAACACAGCTGGAATTCAGCATAAAGTGGAAATATCACATCCAGCATGTTTATGCTTAGATCATTCCTGTGTACATTTATATGCATATTATTCATCTATAATTTTCTTTTTATCTGCAAGATGGCATGTGCATATGTCATATCCAATTATATTCCTTTTTAGCTATACTACTGTCAGGTTCCACTTACTTCTGCATGGTTGAATAAATTGGTGGTTAATAAATGTCCTTGGAAATATACTCAGAGATAAATAATAAGCTTCTGTATCTAATCATAAGGGTACATCCAGTGTACATGTTTACTCTCAGAATCCTAAGAAAGATACCTTTACTTAGTCTATGCATCTAGAGAATAAAGGAGTAGTAATTATAGATCAGGCTTGTAACATAGCCTCCTTTATAACTCTGAATATATATATATATATATATATGTGTGTGTGTGTGTGTGTGTGTGTGTGTGTGTGTGTGTGTGTGGCATACAACAAAATGTTTGTAACTGTTTAAAATCCTCTACTGCCAAAGAAATGCCAAATGATGACTGGGATCAACATTTCCATTATGACTGATCTATTTCATAAATCCAAGGTCTTATATTGTGGACTCATCTTTTTTTAAATATATTTTATTGCGTATTTTCCTCAATTACATTTCCAATGCTATCCCAAAAGTCCCCCATATCCTCCCCCCTCTTCCCCATTTCCCTACCCACCCATTCCCATTTTTTTTTTTTTTGGCCCTGGTGTTCCCCTGTATTGGGGCATATAAAGTTTGTGTGTCCAATGGGCCTCTCTTTCCAGTGATGGCCGACTAGGCCATCTTTTGATACATATGCAGCTAGATTCAAGAGCTCCGGGGTACTGGTTAGTTCATAATGTTGTACCACCTATAGGGTTGCAGGTCCCTTTAGCTCCTTGGGTACTTTCTCTAGCTCCTCCATTGGGAGCCCTGTGATCCATCCAATAGCTGACTGTGAGCATCCACTTCTGTGTTTGCTAGGCCCCGGCATAGTCTCACAAGAGACAGCTATATCAGGGTCCTTTCAGCAAAATCTTGCTAGTGTATGCAATGGTGTCAGCGTTTGGAAGCTGATTATGGGATGGATCCCTGGGTATGGCAGTCTCTAGATGGTCCATTCTTTCGTCACAGCTCCAATCTTTGTTTCTGTAACTCCTTCCATGGATGTTTTGTTCCCAATTCTAAGAAGGGGTACAGTGACTCCACTTTGGTCTTCATTCTTCTTGAGTTTCATGTGTTTAGCAGATTGTATTATATATCTTGGGTATCCTAAGTTTTGGGCTAATATCCACTTATCAGTGAGTACATATTGTGTGAGTTCCTTTGTGATTGTGTTACCTCACTCAGGATGATGCCCTCCAGGTGCATCCATTTGCCTAGGAACTCATCTTAATGGTAGGCAAATCTATGGGACTTTCATGATTCTAGCTCTCCACTGCTACCCTCTTTAAAGCACATGCTTGTCTCTAGCAAGGTGATATGATGAGGAGACAGGAAGTAAAGCAGAGTCGAAAGCACATATAATATACAAAGAAACATGTGTGCCCCTTGAAATATACAAGTAAGACTAAGGTTAGAGTATAGCCAAAATGGAGCTATTGAAATGGCAATATAAACACTACTGTCTCCTTGATAATTTTCATGTGCTCATTACATTCTACAACTTTGTAACTAAAATTCATATTCCTAGATCTATCTTATTCGTGCCACTTCATCCTCTCTCGGAGTTTCCTGCTACCCAGAAGGGTTTCAGGTTTGTTGTGAACTCCTAGCAATCCCTTGAAATGCCATCTCTATTAAGACGAAGGGACCTGGGCTCCAATAGTGTTGGAGGATCTCTACTATTTCTGCTGTCCTTGATAGAAAGCTTACTGGTTAAAACATAAACCATAAGACAACATTAAAAAAAAAAAGCTAAAGTAAAGTTGAGAAGGTGAAAGGGGCCACAAGAAGTCTTGCCAAAGGTTCGTGTTTTACATAAAGCTGCAGTTGGGACTTCACAGAGGAAATCTCTGTACTTTTTATTTCTGGTTCAGAGGATTTACATGCTCTTTCTAATGATCTGGGCCTTCAGCTCTTGGTAATGTATCCCAGTTCCCAGCTTAGTGCTCATGCAAAATTGAAGCACTTTGGAGACAGTTTAGTGCCTGCAGATGAATCTCAATGTTCAGGAAAAGGCATAATGGCTATTTAGCACTTGCTAAGAGAAGCTGAGGAAATCAGGGGGAAAAATCTATTGAACTTGAGCCATCTGGGAAGCCAACCGAGAAAGGCTACATTCACAGCGTGTTTGCATTCCCATTGTGTTGCTAGCCAAGCGAAAAGGCAGCGTGTGTGTATACATGTGTGTATGTGTGCTTGTGTGTGAATATATGTATGTGTCTGTATGTGTGTATGCTTGTGTGCACACGTATGTGCAAATCTGTGCATGCTTCACATGTGTATGGACACATGGACGAGGACGTTGGTGAGTGAAGACTGCTCTTTGCACTGGCATTTTGATTTGGCTTTGGCAGCTACATGGGGAAATTGTGATCATGAGAGTTGTTAGGCCTTGGTGAGATCAGGACTGGTACAGGGCAGAGTTGGCACAGATGCTGTGGACATGAGGAAAATGAGGTTTATGTAGGACCAGAATGAGCAGCTCTTTTCCCGTCTCTGGCTCAGAGTACAGCATGGCAGATCATAGGAGCTTAGGGAAGCTGATACCAAACACTAGAAGACGGTTGCTGCCATCTGTTACAGCTGTACTTAGAAATAGGAAGCAAAGCAGGAGAGCAAGGCCTGCAGAGACTTTTGCTTTGATGCCCCTCCACTCTTCCTTACTGTGACCTTTGCTTGACACACACTTGTTAACTTTACCATTGCTCATACAAGACTTTTCCCACCAACAATGTCTCTTATCTGGTTTTCAATCTGGGTTTGCATGCCTGTTTAAATAGGGAATTTGAGACAAAAAGGCAAATACATGAACAGCAGATATAAGGAAATATCTACTCTGTTCCCAATAAAATAATAATTCATGCTAAATGGTGTAACTCCAACCTCCAAAAGAAACATCTATGCTGATATCCCTAGAGTCTGTGAATGCACTATTCTTTGGCATGTGGTCTTTAAAAAAATCATCAATAGAAGAATACTGTAACCATCATGGATTGTCTAGGTGAGCACCAATGCCAACAATTACAAATGTCCTCATAGAAGACCCACAGAGGACATCCATAAGGGAGAAGGAGATGCAAAGATTGAATCAGAGGCTACACTGATGGGTCACAAGCTCAGAGATTCTGAGAAACTACCAAAGTATGCCTATTCCTCCTGAGTCATTGAGGGAAGAAGTGTGGTTTTGCTCAATTTCAGACTTCTAGCTTGTAAGAAAAAGAAACTTCAGTTGTTTGAAGTTGCCACATCTGTGTTAATTTATGACAGTGGGCCTGTTAGACAAGTATGGCAACTGGAAGCATGCCCTGTGTGTCTTCATATACAGAGTGGCCAAGAACGCCTGATGGAACAGAAAGTGAGGACAAGCTGTCTGCCAGGAAGTGGTTTTCCTGGTTTTACAAATGCCCGCCAGAAGTGGGTGTGGAGAGGCAGCTTCTCCTTCTTCTTTAACATAATTCCACACACAGTGGATCATTGTGGAGGACCATCCAGGTTGTAGCTATAACAAGAGGCATGGTGTTCTTTCCCTGCCATCCCTAGTCTTCCCCTGCTCAGCACATTCCCCTGGGTTTTTCCAAACAAATTTTAATTCACTTCAGATTGAGAGCCTCAGCGTTCTTAAGAAAGCAGCCTGTTGTCCCTCTGTCTCCATTGTTTAATAGGTAGAGACAAGGGCTACAAAACTGAAGAAAGCAGAGGCTCTCTACTTCATAACTATGAAGTGTTACACTGGTTTCATGAATTTATTAATTCAGCCTGCAGAGAAGCTCTAGCAACTATTAGAACCTGTCTTTTCCCTCTGGTTACTTTCATCTATTTTGACCTTTTTGTTTCTACTACATGAGATGTTCTTTATAGGATCTTGGTTATTTCTTTACTTTCAGTTCCAAGACAAGTTCCCAGTTCATTCCTGGTTTTTTAACAGACTATATGCATGCGCACTGCTTATGCAAGACTCTTTACAACACAATCTCTCTTGCTAGATGGTTTTCAAGCTGGGTTGCGTGGCTGTGTCAATAGAGAATTTGAGACAAATAAGTAGAGACACAGACAGCAGATACAGAAAGGTAACTACTCTGTCCTCAGTAAAATAATTATCCTTCGTATGAGGGCTTGTGGGTGTTCTTATTGTATTTCCTTCTACCATGTTCAGTTGATATTCTCTGGAGGCCTTCTCTTTTCTTAAGGGGGATGGAGTAAGATTGAACCTGGGGCAGAGGGGAGGTTGGGGGATATGACAGGAGTGGAGGGAGTGGAGGCTGCAGTGGGCATGTATTATATGAGAAAAGAGTACATACATACATACATACATACATACATACATACATACATACACAATCATTATGAAATGGGACAGGACATAGATGTCTAAACACATGCTCCCTGGTGGTTGTCAAGTGTAATGAGTGTTAATAACACTATTTTAATAGTTTCTTTTTGCTCTTTTCTTCACTTTTTGGGAAATTTCTTCCAGAACAGATTTTTATAATCAGGTTAAACCTTTGATGAAATTAGGATTGAATACAAGATATCTCCCTTAATATGAATTGTTGGGTTTTTGTTCCTAGATATTATGCTTCTTATAGGCTGTGCCTGTTTTGTTTTTGGTTTTTGGTTTTTTTTGTGTGCCAAATACACTGATACTTGGCAAATTGTAGCTATTGTGTTATACACGCTGGCTTTGTATTTTCAAACGTGCTTTACAGAGGATCTGGCAAGAGTGGCTATTTGAACCGGCATGAGGAGAGAGAACTGGAACCAGCTGGCTAAGGGATGACTCAAGATTGCTGGAAAGTTGGGACAAAGACCAGGATATGATCTAGTGAAGTTGTTTCTCTTGTTTGCATTAGCTACTGAGGGTAGAATTTTCTCACTACAGCTGTTCTCTATTCCTTGTTTAGAGGGTCCAGAATATCTTAGATGAGGAGAAAGAAAAACTACTATCAGGATCTTGAACAAATTGTTGGGAAACTGTGGGCACTAAGAATTAATAACAGAAACTTGGATGAAGGAAAAAAATTTATCTCTTCAATGAATGAAGAACAGCAGTGTGGGCCATAGTCTTATTATCATGTTTGTTTGTATGTAGTAAATAGGTTCAGACACTTAAAGTACATATGTATACACACACACACACACACACACACACACACACACACACACACACACACATATATATATATATATATATATATACACACACACATATATATATATATATATATATATATACATACATACATATATGTATAGTTATGTGCATGTGTGTATATAGCCAGGTATGTGTGTTAGAGAATAATCTCATGTTTTGTTCCTTAGATACCATCTACCTTATTTTTTAATTCTATCACTGGCTGAGGAGTCACAGTCATTAACCTGTCTCTGCCACCCTAATGCTGGGATTATAGGTACACACTACCTTACCTGGTTTTGTTTTACCTGGGTTTGGGGCTTGAACTACATCTTCAGGCTTGTGCGGTAAACAATTCACAGATTAAATCTTCTCACTACTCTGCCCCACTACTCTAGGAAAGAATATTAAATTTGCAGATAAGCTTCTGTGAGCTTCACTAAGCTGAATTTCTTTTTAAGTAGAATTTATTTCTTCTGTAACTATCTTAAACAGGATGCTTTATCTGTTTCATGTTCTTTCCCATGAAAAGAAAGTACAAGAGACCTTCCTTAAACTCCCATTTCACCCAAAGGTTAGATTGGAGAAAAGAAAAGAAACTACATGTTCTGACAATACTGTTATTCTACTTTGAAGTGGGCATTTTTAAACTGGAAGGCACAGCGGATGCATGGTTACTGGGCAAATGGCACCATTGCCATAGCAACACAGTCACTAATGTTGTTCTCAAAAGCCCTGCTTGGATATCAAGTAACCTAGATGAAGAATGTCCTTGGATACCTGCTTCTTATTGTAGCCTCTGGGTGGGCATGAGGGGTGAAATTTGCTTTTTTCTTCTGGATTTATGAACACACATACACATAGATACAAATATATATATATATGCAATTACATATTGGTGTACCTGCATATTATACATCATGTTAATCAGTGCTTTGTCTTAGGGAAAAGAGGAAAAATGGATGTTTTCCAGGTTGTTCTTAATGCTAATATGAAATGTTTTTCTTTCACTAAAAATGCTCACTATATACAATTTTACAAAATCTTTGGTTTTCTCTAATAAAACACAGCTTGTTAAAATTGCATGGAAACATGTCATGTTTTCTTACCTTAACAAATCATTCTGTCATCATATTTTTCAATAAATGTATGATATTAACTATGCAATATAAAATTTAGACAATAGAAATATTACAGTTCTGCAAATGTGCTATAGTCAGGGTTTGTCAGGATATATGCAGAGTTCATAATATTGAAAATTTCAAAATGGAAAACAAAATGGAGAAAAGTGAACAGAAAGAATCGAAGCATGTAATCTAAAAAGAATGTCAGGCACCGACTTTCGTTTGTAAGTTTTGAGAACAATGGGTGCACCAGCCAGGTTTGGGCACAGTGTAGGCGCTCAAGTCATAGTAGAGCCCATCTTTGTGATAAACTAGAAGTAGAAATTAGCAACCAAAACTCCAGTTCTGGAATTGCACTGAAATCTATTTTTGTTGTTGCAGTTGAGATTTTGTCAGCCATGTTAACTCATGTGTTCCAGACTGATTTCCACGAATGTGAAATAAATATCAATCAACTGGAAACAGTAAGAAGCCAGGAGTAAGTAGAAGTGTCTAATTCAGGATAACTGGTCTTCTGTTATGACAATCTGGAAACGACTCTCTTGCGAAGTTATCAGATTGACTCTGTGGGCAAACCTTGTACTACATGGATCTGTATCAATTTTCTATTTTGATTTACCCAGCCCTGGGGCTAGCTTCATCATGCAAAGAAAAAAAAAACTGTTAGTTTTTGCTACTCAAATGAATACCTCTGAGAAGGAAATCAAGTGAATAATAGACTTATTTTCCAAGGCCATTCATTTTCATTAGCAGGCCGCTATTTTATACATAGATGTCTCTGTGCTTGCAGAAGCAATATAGCTGTGACTCAAATGTAAAAAGTTGTGGCATGGGTTCGAATACATATTTTAAGCATCACGTTACAGAACATTAAATAAAACCCACACAGCTTCTTTTAAAAATGATCACTCTGGAGAAGGGGAGGGCGAGATACAGAGGATTGTGGGAGAGGGTGACTGGGAGAGGGGCAGTGAGTGGCTTGTAAAGCGAATAAGTAAAAGTTACATAAATTTTAAAAAATTTTACTCTATTAATGAGGACTGAGCTTAAGATGATTATAAAACGCATCACATACCGTGATTTACAGAATAAGTCTTCTTACAGAAGACTGAGCTGATTAATATATTCATTGAATCACCCTTTT
This sequence comes from Mus caroli, assembly GCF_978045245.1. NCBI lineage: Eukaryota > Metazoa > Chordata > Mammalia > Rodentia > Muridae > Mus > Mus caroli. The sequence continues at coordinate 18,357,505 of NW_028227258.1, forward strand.
ATGAAACAGTATGGATAAGTCCACAATCAGGACATTCATAGAATTCTAGTTACCTAAACTTAGCAGAGTGATCTCCCCAAGCAAATGCTTATTGACCATTTCTTCTTTTGATGTCCTATGTGTCTATCTTTGAAGATTACCATTTTGCAAATAACGAGCCAATACACGTCATTCTATTGTAGCTTAAAAGACATAGGATAGATAGATGATAGAGAGACAGATAGATAAAAATATACAATTCTTACAGAAATACGATTTATGGTAAACTACATTTTTATATAAAATAGTTGAATATTGATACTTTCTCATATATTAAGGTAGTATTCATACAATTAGCATACAAAAGAGCAAATGAAATTGGAATAAGTATAAGCAAGAGAAATGAAGACATATTAGATTCACTCTTATAGAAAGATTAATTTACAATACTCTCTGAGTAAACCTCTTTAACAATAAGGAGGATTTTGATAGAATCAGGTGGCAGGAAACCTGTTTGAAAAATAATTCCTTCAACTTTTATTTATTAAGCTTAGTATCCAACATCAAGTAACCATGGAGCTAGAACAGTAAAAATCACATATACTACTTTTTAAAAAATTTTTTTAAGACTTATTTTATTTATATGAGTACACTGTAGCTATCTTCAGACATACCAGAAGAGAACATTACAGATGGTTTGTGACCCACCATGTGGTTGCTGGGAATTGAACTCAGGCCCTCTGGAAGAGTAAGTAGTCAGTGCTCTTAACCACTGAGCCATCTCTCTAGCCACAGATTACTACTTTAGACTTCATGGAGCATGCTCCTCAAATGGTGGAGAAAATTGTAAATTGCAGAAGTGTATATAACAAATATCTCTCTCAAGTGTTAAAAATTACTAAAGGAAGAGAATGTCACCAGACTCACTTCATGAAGTTCCATGTGACATAGTAGGTCCATGATGTCAAGATAATAGAAAAACAGTTTACACTTAATTTAATATAAAGCTTGGATCGTTCCAACAACTCCTAAGTTAAAATAAATGACTACCATACATCTATTAATCTGAAAACCCTATGATTCTAAGACATGGAATTGTAACATAAGAGTATATGTGTAATTTAATAAAATTTGTACAACCATCTCTCATTTCCCCTTGACAATCTCACACAGCAGTTCTTGATTGTTTCCCAGTATGGCAGTAAGGTCTCATGATATTTTTATAGAAGTTCACATACATAATAGCAAACAATTTTTCTCTGAGAGTGAATGTACCATCTTTCACATGTAGAGATTCATATGATATAATATATACAGACCACCTTCTACTCATGTTCCTCCAAAAAGTATGCATAGATACCCAACTCCCTAGGAGAATGTATTGAGAAAGCAAAGAGAGATTTTAGGAGGTTGTTAGGTCAGCTATGTGACTCTCAGACTTCTTGGGATATATATCCTTTATGAGAAAGTAGGCACTCAATAGACAACCAATATTCACATACCTTCTTAGTTTTCAGATCTGAGAAATAACTTTCTATTTTTATAATCTACTTGACTATAATATTTTGTTAATGTAGCTCAAGCAGACTGAGACAACTTTATATTTTCTCCTGAAGAGGAATATAATTATTATGGTATTTTAAAAAATGTTCAACTACATTTATTGATTTATTTGTTTATTATTTTACAAAATAGCATCTAGTTAGGTAATTCAATGTATGTATATATATATATATATATATATATGAGTAAAGCAGTAAGCTTGTCTATGTGTGGTAGAAAGAATCTATTAGGATAATACTAGGGAATTTGGTGAGGAACTGATTTGATAGAAAACTAGGAAATATTTCCAGGAGTACATGATCTATGCTATGGATGAAGGAAAAACATTCTAGATGTTAATTTTTGTTTAAATTTGTATTTATTAGTACAAATGTATATGTTTTCATGTAAATGGATTAGCATGTTGTGCATAATATGTGTAGGGGGGCACATATGTCAAAGAGAATACTTGGAGGTCAAAGATGACCTTGTAGGTCACATCTCTCCATATTTTTTAGGAGGTCTACAAAGATAGCATGCACACCATTGGATTTTCATGGCAAACACTTTTTTACAAAGAGCAATAATATGCTTTAGGTTTATAATGACCTGGAGATTAGACTGTTGCAGAGATCAACTGTGTCTAAGAAGTGGTAGAGACACAGTTAAATTATCTAGCAGATATATAATAAAGGCTTATGCTCTGTGGGTAGAGGCAAGAATTTAAAATAGTTGGCTTTGAATCTTAGAGAAACACCTTCTTCAGTTTTTCCCCTCCTTCAAAAAGAAGCCTGCATTGTTGTGAAAGGAACAAAGAATTTAAATCAGTAGGAGGTAGGGGAAGAATTTGGAATTCTAGCACCTAAGAGGCATAAACAGAAGAATCTTAAATTCATGGTCAAACAGGGGTATATACTAAGTTTCAAGCTATCATGGACTACTTAAAACGAGTCTATCTCTTTGGTTGGGAGATGTAAATTAAAAGAGTCTCTCTCAAAAGTACTAAAAGACTAATTTGGAGAAGAATGGTGTATTTGTTGATCTTGTAAGTTGGAAAGGTAAGAAAGAAGCTACAATAACTGCATTTTGAAAATATTATCCTGAGTGAAGTAACCCAGCCACAAAAGAACACACATGGTATGTACTCACTGATTAGTGGATATTAGGCAAAAAGCTTGGAATACCCATGATACAACTTGCAGACCATATGAAGCTCAAGGAGAAGGAAAACCAAAGTGTGGATGCTTTAGTCCTACTTAGAAGGGGGAAGAAAATAATCACATAGTCATGGAAGGTACAGGGAGGGAGGGAACCAGGAGGGAGAGAGGAGGGGGAGGGAAAACAGGGGGGCATTATCAGGTGTGGGAGGAGACTGGGGAGAAGTACAGAGGGCCAGGAATTTGAACAGAGGAGAACTGGGAGTAGCCACTAGAAAGTCCCAGATGCCAGGGAAACAGGAGTTTCCCAGGACCCAGCAGGAATGACATTAGCAAAGGGGAGATAAAACCTGTAGAGAACATATCCAGTGGTTAGGCACAGCCCCCATCTCAGAAATATTAACACAGAATTGCTTCTGTTTAAAGAAAATGCAGGGACAAAGTGTGGAGCTGAGACTGAAGGAAAGGTCCTACCTGGGGTTCCATCCCATCTGCAGACACTAAACCCAGACACTATTGCTGATGCTAATGAGTGCTTGTTGACAGGAGCCTGATACAGCTGTCTCTTGAGCTGCCAGATCCTGACCAATACAGATGCAGATGCTTAAAGCCAACCATTGGACAAAGCAAGAGAACCACAATGGAGAAGTTAGGGGGAAGGACTGAAGGAGCTGAAGGGGATTGAAATCCCAATTAAAGGGATCACCTAGAGCTCCTAGGGATAAACCACCAACCAGAGATGCATATGCAGCAGATAATTGCTTTATCTGGCATCACTAGGTGGCATCATTATCAGGCCCTTGGTCCTGTGGAGGCTCAATGCCCCATTGTAGGGGAATGCTAGGGCCAGGTGATTGGGTGGATGGGTGGAGGACTACCCTCATAGAAGCAAGGGGGAGAGAAGATGGGATAGGTGTTTACAGAGGGGAAATGGGGAAGTGGCAATAACATTTGAAATGTAAATAAATAAAAATAACCAATAAAAATGTATCAAAAATAAGAACACAAGAAGAGGAAGAATATTTCAGGATTGAGGTGGGACCAATGTGTCTGTAATAGGCCCTTGGTGAGATTTGGAATAGAGGCAATCTACTTGAATGTGTGCCCAGCTAGACATTATCTGTGTGACTATTTCTCTCTCTCTCTCTCTCTCTCTCTCTCTCTCTCTCTTTCTCTCTTTCTCTCTCTTTTTCTCTGTTTCTCTCTCTCCCTTTCCCTTTCCCTCTCCCTCTCTCTCTCTTCTCTCTCTCTCTTTCTCTCTCTTTCTCTGTCTTTTTCTGTTTCTCTCTCTCCCTTTCCCTTTCCCTCTCCCTCTCTCTCTCTCTTCTCTCTCTCTCTCCTCTCTCTTTCTTCTTTCTTTCTTTCTTTCTTTCTTTCTTTCTTTCTTTCTTTCTTTCTTTCTTTCTTTCTTTCTTTCTTTTTTTGTTGTTACATGTTAATGTCAAGAAGGCATATGGCAACATGAAGCACACACCACAGCTGCCTTCTTTGATAGGACTAGGGACTGATTTCAAAGCCTCCGGGACACTAGAAGCACTCACTATGTCACACTCACACAGCTGAGAGGAAAAGGCATCCTGTGTTCTGTTTCTGCCTCATTGTGTAATTTGGAGGAATTTACTTTCTGTATCCTGCTGAGCCTCAGTTTCCTTGTTCATAAAAGGAGCACCCAGGATGCATCTCATATGAGATTTATGGGATGCTTAAAGAACATCAGACATACAAAATGGTCACTGCAAGGCTCAGAGCACCTTTTATTGTGGTGTGTTGGTCTTAGTTAATTTGAGAATAATTAAAGATGAAAGGAGAAAAAAATGTAAGGGATTATTAAAATTTCAAAACAACTGTGGCTTTCCTGACTCCCCTGCTTCTTCCTGGGAGAAGCAAACCATTTGCTCTCACATGGTGGATTATAGGTGCCATGGAAACAGGAATTGTAGACTGAGTAAACAGAAACCAAGCCGCTGAGTCTGAGATGTTCTTTAAAATATAACGGTAATTTTTTTTTTATCAGACCCACATTTCTATGTGATTTGGAGGCTAGAAAGACAGCTCAGTGGTCAAGAGCACTTGATTCTCTTGCAGAGGACCTGTGTTTGGCTCACACTGGTTTCTCCAGTTCTAGAGGATCATCTTTCTTCTGAACCACACAGGCACAAAACACAGGTAAGGCCCATCCATACATGCAGATAAAACATGCATACATATAAAGTCAGATAAATAAATATTGGGATGTGATATTACTGTGTCACCAGATGAAGAATTTCTGAATACTGTAAAAGTGTACCATAGTTTGTATTTTCTTCTTTTTCTTGGACATATAAAAGAAATGCAAGTTAGTTTAAATGGTGAAATGGCAAACAGTTAAGTGTAGTGAGGGCTTTAATTAGTAGACTTCATTTTGACCAATGATATAGTTTTGTTAAACAAGTGTCAGTAATTCTTTGTTTCAAACCTCAGAAGACGAGGGACCATAGAATGCTTTCAGAATTTGAGAGGGACACTATTTTTTTTTTCATTTAATTTGGTTGGAAAAAGGGTCTCAAGATATAGCTTAGGGTGACCTTGAACTCACTAGGTAGGCTTGCTTTGAATTGATAAGAATCCTCTTGCCTCACCCTTCTGAGTGATGGAACAGCAGATGTAAGCCACTGGGTTAGGAGTAAGTAAAAGAATTTTTCAGATCTCTCTTCTTCAAAGTGTTTATTAATTTTTCAAATGTGAAATTATCTTGGTAGAGACTTTGATAAATGCAATTAGCTATGCTTAGTTGCTAGGAAATGTGATTGCTACTAAATATGATTTGCATGTGTTGTTCTGAGGAAGACATAACTACAAAATGAATGTTTGCAATGACTTTTGTCTGTCATTTAAGGAAAAATGATTTTTTAAGACACTAAAAATATTTCAGTTTTGCAATGTATTTCAAGACTTAATATATTCTAATATTTCTTACTTTTAAAAAACCCACCATGGTCCCCTCGAAATAATAAAATCAGAATGTTAAAGTATAGAGCTGAGGACCCAAGTTGCAGGTGAATCTAGTTTTATAAAAACAAATAAACAAACAAAAAACCCCGCAAAGAATTCTATTCCCATTCCATCTTTGCAGTGTTTGGTCTCAGAAGATGGCAAGGAACTCTAATATAAGGGACTGAGAAATTTCTACACAGTTTGTCTAGATTGGGGATTTATAGTAGCTGGCAGAGAGCTGCAATAAAGTGGCATAGCTGTTCAGTGGGTTTCATTATTTATGATGAAAATAATATATTCAAAAGACTTAAAAATATCAAATGACAAAAGTCTCAAGTCATCACCCTAGATTCTTAGCTGTCAACATCTTGGTGTGTATTTATGCAGAAAGTTTCAACTGCTATACAAAAACATGTGTATCTCTCTTCTTTGCACAGCAGCAAAATACAGCAGGAATGCTGGGTTCTCTAATTTGGATTTTGTGTTCAGTTTTATCTAACAGAATTTACACAGTCTCATTAGTGGAAAAACTTCACTTAAACAACAACAACAACAACAACACTATAGTAATCAGTTCTAGGAAAGAACATAATCAGTAGGGCAGTGTAGACAACTTGCAATGATAAATCTTTGTGTATATCGAGAATTTTACTTGTAGGAAGCCCCTAGACTCACTTGCTTGGCAGAAGCAAGAGGGGTGGGTATAATGTATTTCAGTACTTGTGCTAATTTCATACTGGCATTGCAATTTGTGCCCCAGTAAAAAAAGGTCTTTAATTCTTGTATTGAAGTAGATAACATCTTCTTAGATGTTTATTTATAATTTGCATTCCTTTGCCTAGAATTACATGTTCTAATGTTGGTTGGTTTTCTTATGGGTGCTAGTGCATTTTCTAAAATGTAATTTAAAAATATTTGCATAGTAACTAAGTTATCTCTTTGACTCATGTTAATCAATGTTGATATAAGTTTTTAAAAATATCCTCCTTGGCTCTGTTTGTGGTATTTTAAAATTCAATTACCTAATGGTTTCCTATAAGGATTCTTTATTTTGTGTTTTAATTTAAAAGGCTTGGCTGTCCCATTACTGAAACTGAGTAACCAACCAACAAATGGCCAGAATGATAATAGTGATGGTGATGGCGATGATGATGACGATGATGACAATGATGATGGTGGTGGTGGTGGTGATGATGGTAATGATGATGGTGACGTCACTCAATGACATCTAGAACTTACTTTAAATAATGAAATAGGATACATATTTGGCGTTATCTATTTCTTTCCCTTCTGACTTCCTGCCTTGCTATCTCAATGCGCGTACTAATCGATTCCTTTTTAACTGGTTATACAATCATCACATTCTGGAACTATTTTCATATTTTATCTAACCAAATCTTAATTGTAGATCTGTGTGTGATCTTCAGAGAAGATCACACCTCTTTTATTTTATGTTTTTAAAGATTATTTGATTGCGCTTCTATTTCAAGTTGCACTGAGCTGTTATTAGAAGTTACTCTACATTAAAGTGTGGTAATCTTTCAGAATCCCTTATAGATGGCATGTATGTCAAAAACATTTATCATGTATATTCAAGAATAATATATACATGTGTGTATGTGTGTGTGTTGTGTTCATACACAATTACACAATTGTATTTATGACTAGGTAGAATTTGAAACTGTTCTTTCTAGAGCTGAGTATGTCCTTAGTCGTGAATCCCATGTCCAGCACGCATGAGGTCTATGATCCATCCCCAGTATCACAAAGGAAAAAAACCCTTCAAATTTCTTAACTTCATAACTACATAATTGCTTTTACATTGATATTCTAAATGACATACCTTGATAATTTGAATTGGCTATCTATACTTAGAAAAAAATAATGAGTTACACTCTTTTGAGCAGCTAACTTACTATATTCTCAACATTTGTAATTTTTTTCTTTGAAACTGCATAAATTTTCCATGTATACAAAATTATGCCATATGTCATAAATGGTAGTTTTCTGCTTTCCTTAAAACTTTTACACATCTTACTGACATATGCTCTCTAAAATGCTTTTTAATAGGTTACAATGATTCTCTCAGTACTAGTGTCTGTAGATACCTTTGTATATGTGTCTAGTTTGGCACCAAAGGATAATTGCTAACTCCCTGGCAAAGTTTCATTTAGAAATAAAAGCCAACAAAAATTGTACAACATTTGATTCTCTCTCTGGCCTCATGTACTGGAACTTTTCCCCTAATGGTCATGTCTTCATCCTGAATTCGTGTGTATGTGTGTGTGTGTGTGCATGTGTTACTAACATATGGAGAAGTTCTCAGAAGTGCTGAATATCAGACATTTCATTTTTATTTATAATCTTCTCACACAGACTTTTTAATTAATTATTAAGACATGTCTAAATACATTGATTCTCGTTTTTACATTTCTGATACCTTGCATGCATTATTAAAAGTATATGTATATGAAATCTTCAGAAATAAATGAGCTGAAATCAAAATATTCAGTTCTTTTGAGATTTTTGTCAACGTCTGGTAGAGTTATTTTCTGAGTAATTAGATGAAGAGGTGAACCATTTCCCTACTGTAAGCTTGCCTGTGATTGGATAATCGCTGTTTTCTGCAGTCAGCAGCTTTCATTCAGTGAACTCACTGACTAGCAGATGAACAGCCATTACCTACAGCTGCCACTTGATTCCCTGTCACCACTTACACTATGTACACACATGTCTTACATGTCCATTTGAGATGCATCTTCTTAATCAATAACTTAGTCTATGCCTTTAATTATCATCTCTTCAATAGATATTGTTGTTGGGGATGTGGAATGTGCTGTTCTGTCCTTGTTTCAGATTAAGCCAATAGATAGGCACACACTGGAATTATTTGCACATTTGAAACCCTGAATCTGCTCTCTGTATGTAGAAAGATACGATGTAAAAATGTTTCTCATTTCTGTCATTTTAATTCCTGTTAGCTTGGAAATGTTGATTAATAATGTCTTAGCATTACTATATAGTTTAAAACCATAACATATTTAGATCTGAATGTTTTAAGTGCTAGTCTCCCTGCAGGAGATGAAAACACTTAAGCCACAGAAGAAATATTCCTGTCTTCTAATTTAAGAGAAATATAAGGTATTGCATAACTATCTTTCATTGGTAATTGTGAACTAAAACATCACAAAGTTTCACTGATAGCTAATTTTCAAAGAATTATTTAATATATTCTATAAAATAATATCAGGTATATATGCAGACCAATGTTGGGCAATGATGTCATCAAGCTCAATGTATTCTCATTCGCACATGACCCCTGGATTGCAAGAGATTTATCTTTGATTTCTGTACAAGTGAAATTCAAAGATACCATTTTCCAGGATGCTCCCATTTATTCATTCTATTGATTCCATATTATGTATCTTATTGAACAGTCACATAGTTCATCAACAATAAAGCATTTATCATTGATGGCTTGCTTTGCATTGCATAAAATAAGATCATTAATTCTTAACCTAACTGATTCAAAGGCTTTTGCCAAAGGATAAGAACTCCATTTTCAGCCTTGCTAACTGAAGTAGTATTGTGACAACAGCACCGTGGAGTAAGTGAGTCCTGAGCCACAATCCCAAACTCACCGGAGGTTTCATCTACTCTCTCGTCTACTACGTGGTCCTTCTGATGAACCCACTCGCTGTTGCACTTGAAGTAGATCTGGGTGGCAGGGCTGGCTTTACAATACAGGTTCACAGGCTTGTTCTTCACAATGTAAGCTTCCTCGGGCTCAATGAGGAAGTGTGGCAATGGCTCAGGTGGGTCAGATGGAAAGGTTTCTGGGAGTTCATGAAAAAAGTCATCATCTGGTAAAGAAACAGAAAGTGAAACATGGTCAAAATATGGCATTCTTGTCTTCTAGGTGCTCTTTGATTTTAGAAAAAGAATTTTACTGAAAAAAATAATGTTTTGAATACTTGTTATGTGCAAAGCAATAGTTAGAAATATTGACTGGGTGATCAGCAAATAGTCTGAATTATTATTCTATTTTCTATATATGACAAAACTCAATCTCAGGAATAATGAGTTCTACTGAAAATATAAGGAATGAGTAGCAATCTGCAAAACGAAGTCCAGGTTCTTGTCACTAACCATTGAATGCCTTACCCAATGGATAGCTGTGATATTCACAATGTATTATGTAATTCCCAGTGTACAAGGTTGCTATGAAAAACTGACAAAAGGGGCCAGAGAGATGTCTCTGTGACTGAAGGACATTTTTCTATTCCAGAGGACCTGGGTTCAGTTTTCAGCACCTACATGATAACTAACAGCCATCTGCAATTCCAGTTCCAAAGAGTCTGATGTCTTCTTTGGCCTGAATGGGCAGTCCACACATTTGGTGCACAGATATACAAGCAAGCACAAAAGCCATAATTCAAAAATACATACTTAAACAAACAAAAGCAGCTTCTATTACAAACATAAGGCTTGCTTTAAATCTTTTGCAAAGATCTGAGTAAAACATTGGAAATGTGAATTAAAGTTCTTTTAGTCCAGTTGCAAATTGATCATTTGTTTCCAATGATACATTTGGTCCTTTCATTCAGCTGAAAATATTCACTGAGACTAAAATTGCCTAGGCACTGGAAATGAGTGAGAACATCAAACTGGTCACTAGCACAGCCACAGTAGAAATCCTCTCTGGTCTAAGCTTGAAATTTTACTTTAAATGTTACATGGTATTATGGGACTGTTAGAAAATTATTTAACCTCACTATAAAATTTTTTCATTTCTATAGCTTTGAAAATTGTCAAAAGTGCTCCTCTATCTGATATTTCAACAACACTGAATAAATCTAATCTAAAATCACTGGAGAGATTTGTACACTTTGAAGTTCCTTTGTTTTTCTAATCTTGAATTCCACATGATTTCAAGTTTTAAAAATCATACGTGTTTGCTTTAATAAAGTCTAGTAATGGTTTATAAAACCATAGGAGTCCTTCTATTATGATATATAGTACACCTGATAATTATCTTTTTATGAGGGACAGAAAATAATAAACTATCATTAGTCCATAAATATGCTAATATAGTGTGTTAAAACTTACAGCTCAAAAAAAAGTACTTTATAAACTCTCTGAAAATGCTGTTCGGTAGCAATAGACATGGCATGATATTGGTATTTAGAGGTTGACTGTGCAGATATCACCATGAAAATCATTATATTATGCATTCAGTTGTTATCCCATTTTTGGGAGGTAGCCATTGGTGAAGTAGACATCTGTCCACTAAGCAATCTGGCCTGTGACTTTTTTCATCTAGGTCACGGGATAGCTTTCAAATAGTAATGACATCCAGTCATTGCCAATCTGTTTTGGAGTGAAAATTGGGTCTTCTTGAATCACAGATAAAAGCAGTTTTCGAAGCTGCTTCACAATACTTTAATTCCTGATATTGTAGAGATGGTGTTGGCTCTAGCTAAGCTTTCTTTCTTACTCTGCCTCCTTGATATACTTCTTTATGGCTAAGGCTTCATTTCTAGTTTTCCAGCATTGATAAATAAGGACACAAACTGTCAGCTTACAAAAGAATAACCTTGTTTACATCAGTTTCAGCTCCACCAGTCAATATGCAAGACCACTCAAGACTGCTCAAATGAACGGAGCTAGGAAGGCTAAGGGACAAGGAACTGTACTATTGACGGATCCGTCTGCACAAATTTGATGTCTTGAATGCCTTACCCAATCTTTCTGTCATATTCAGGAGCACTTCCTTTTATATGTGAGGATGTACTAGGCTGATAATCAATAGAGCTATACAAAATGCCACACTCAAATTCTACTGAAGCATAACTCTTGTTCCATTATTATTCACGAAAGCAAACAAGACAGTAACTTTAATATAATTCACTTTCCTTTTGGATTGTGTTTGCATACATATAAACAAGGAAATGTAGTTAAAGCTAACATTTATGCAAGCATGCAAAAGATAAAATATGTTCCAGCTACTGTTTTAAGTGTAGCTTGTTCCTTTAAAAGAAATTATTACAAAGTGCTTGGTAATTATACACATCTATTTTATTCAGTAATGTAGCATATCCATTTGTATGTTCATATCCCATAGTATGTATTTATGAACACTAAAATTCAGTTATCTCACCTGGCCGAAAACATGCATCTCTCTGGTCTCATTATTTTATTATAACTATTGAAAGGACAAATAATAATGGAAGATGAGAAAAATGACATGCGTATTTTCAAGCTAAAAAGAAGCTCAGTGAAATGCTGGGAGGAAACTTTATAATTTAATAAATATCTAAAACACCTATGAGCAAACTAAGTGGGCATTTCTTTAATTTTGAGTTTCACCATAATATCTTGAAAGAAATTAGCCTGTGCCTTGGTTTGAAGTTTCATATCATAGATTTTTCCTATTGCTTGCAAACACTTAGAAGGAAGTATAATAAAGAATCCTGTCTATCATAAGAGAAAACATTTCCTTCCTGTGACAGAACTTGTATTTCTATTATATATAATTCTCATCTCCACAGAACTCATCTCTTTGTGTTCCTCTAGAGAGGTGCCTTAACAGACAATAGTCCATTATCATAATATTTCTTATGGTATCCATATTGTAAACTCCAATTTACAGCCTAGGTAAAATCACATTATATATTATGCCTTATTTCTAGTACTCAGTTCAACTGTAGGAATGACAATTGGCCAAGATAATTCAAGATCCTGAGTTATTGGTTATGTGTAGTGGAATAAATACAACAAAAGAAACATGCTGATTGTTAGCAGGCTTATAAATTTCTACTTCTTCCCTTTCACGAGACACCATCTATACCACAGAAACCTCATAAGGTAGTATAAATAACACCACCTTGATCATCATAAGCATGGTAAGAAAATGTTTTCTTATTGTTGCTCCAGATAAAAAATCTAAGAGGCAGTATTCATTTTCTAGGTATCACTTTTTTTTTAAATAAATTTCATTTTAAAACGTTTTCTAATGTGATTTTTAAATAAACAAATCAATACCCCTTGACCAAAATGATACAAATGAATTTGCAGAGTATATAAATATCTAGCATGCCTATGTGTGTTTAATAAGGAGAACATGGTCAGCCTGTAATGCCTCTGACTTTACATGAACACACTGTGGCTTTGCCCTCTGTGTTTGCTGCTCACAGAATTGCCTCTTACTTTGCAAACCTGTTTTTTGTAATCTTTTTTAATCTTGAAAAGATTTTTAAAAAGTTAGCAAATATTTAACACTAGAGTGGATATAACTTGAGGATCATGATTATATTGTCTTCATGTTCATTTTCATATTTCAAAAGATTTAAAAAACTATTTGTATATGTATGTGTATCATGTTTGTGCATGCATATATTGTAGCCAGAGGGTAACATCCCCTGAAACTGGAGTTAAGGGTGATTACAAGATGCCTAATGTGGGTGCTCGAAATACACACAGGGCTAGCTGTGTAGTTTGTATGGCCCAATACAGAATGAAAATTCCAAGATCCTAGTGTAAAACGTGTGAATATTTCTGAGAATGAAATAAAAATATTAAATGAGTACCTAGCCCTTTGAGACAGAACAGGTCACACACATTAGCTAAGCATCCATCCTACCTATGGATGAAGTAAATGGGGAGTCTGTTCCATATATGATCCTAGAAACCATTCTAGGGAATATTTATGGAGATTTCACTTATTTTTTAAGGTATACTGGGTAGTTTCTAAAAGATGGAATTTCCTTGCTGTAGAAGATGTGTGGCAAGGCTGGGAACACTCAGCCTTGCCTTATTAGCTATAGTTGTTCCCATCCACTGGGCAGCACTCAGTAAAAGCACCCAATACAACCAAGGCTACTTCCAATAGGCTAGCTCTGCACTAACTACATAGACTACATACTGAGATCACATCTTATAAGCTTGTTGATCTTTCTGTTCAAGCAAATCAGCTTTCAATACTAATAAGGTCATATCACAAAACTTGAAGCTATAAAAGTCCAACCCTGTGTTTTCACCTGACAGAGAGGTCAGTAATAAACCATCTTGCCACTTCATACTTTCATATCAGTAGAGGTGATGTCAGGGAGATGATAGGAACCCAGTTTATAAACACAGCTTCATTCTGTGAACTAATTTTGAGCAATGTGTTTCAACTATTTTAAATTATTACTTCTTATAAAGGCATATACGTCAACTTGAAATTAATTTGGGCAAAATTAGTTGAATAATGAAATTGATAAGTCTTTATGTGCAGTTTATTTGTATTAACAAAGTAAAATTCTCATGGTGATTTCTTTTCTATATGGTAAAGTTGGTTTCAACATAAAGCTAGATATGGCTTTTTTTTGTGTGTGTGGATACAGCATTACTATTCATTTTATTCTCTTCTAACATTGGACTTAAATTTCCACTTTCTACCATTACTCAATAATAGTGTTTCAACAGTAGTGCTGTCTTTATCTGGATTTCAGTACATCTTAACATTTCTGTTTCTATTATCATATACAGCATTGGCTTTTTCATTTATATACAAGTGAGGGAAGCTTTGTACCATCTATTATCTTTATAGATTTTCATTCCACCTAATTCTTGACAGGAAAATATTATGCTATGAACATCAATCTAGGAAGCTTTAGGTTGCTGGTTTTATTGCTATATCAAGCCTTAACTTTCATCAACTTAATACATACATTTCTACATTTCTGAATCACACGACTTAAACTGTTATTGCTCATAGAATGAAATATAGGACCATTATCTCTTTGTGTGAGACATGAAGCATATTCTTCTAAAATGAATTTTGCTTCCAAAGAACTTGAGAGCAATTTAAAATGAATGACTAAAAGCTAATTTTATCTGCATTTGGCCACTCATCCATCAGAGATATAATGTATGATATATTACCAAAAAAGCAGCTAGGATTAACTATTTAAATAATACTCTAGGCTATTTTTAAGATTTTCATTAAAATATACTTTGGAAGACAACGTCTATGTTCTACGTATCAAGAAACATATCACTGGATTCACCCTTTAAATCCAAATAGTTGGATCAATAATGCCTTAAATATATTCCACAGTTTTGATCTACTGAATATTTCTAAGAAATATTTTCTAAGAAAATATTTCAAAAGAAAATCTTTTTACTTTCAAAGAAATATTTTCTAAGTACATCCTTCTACTCCTAGAAGAAATATAAAGTTAAAATGCTATTTGACATTTAGCTGTTTCTGAAATAGAAAGGCTTCTTTATGCTCCAGATAAGCTCTCCTCTCCTCTGGCTTTCATGCTTTGAAACCCTCTCATTCTCTTGCTTATTTCCTCTTCTATGCAAGTTCTACTGCACACCTGAAAGAAAAATTTTACAAAAACAATTTTTTCTTCTTCATATAACTTGCCAAGTATAAGGAAAATAAAGTGGCCAGTTTCATTTGCTGAACAGTTCAGCTAAAAATTATAAATATTGAGGAGCTGATGAAAGTGTATTAACATAGAATATCAAGAGCACAAATGGGCATCAGAATGAAGAGGATTTATAATATAATATATCTTTATAATCTAGCTCTCTTTATATATAGTATGTATTTCTCTAAAAAGGCTGCCTCACTCTTTTGAATTCACACTGTATACAAAGTGACATAAAATTTGCATAAATGTGTATTAATATATTTACTGAACCACTGTATATTTAAACCCACACAGCATATTACAATAAAAGCCATTAAAATTTATTGAGATGTGATTGAGCATACCTAGCCTTCAACTGAAGTATTGTTCAATAGTTTTCTGAAATATCCAACTGTAGATATACTGCTTATCAGCAAAAATAAGGACAGAAATTTGTATAAAGCAAATTTTTGTATCAACAGAAAGGGAGATTTTGTGTGAATTTAAGTATGTATAGTGTGACTGTCATGCTAGGTCAGAGGATGTACAAAGAAAAGCTTTATAGCTGGCACATGTAGACATGAGAGGTCATTACTTCTGGGGAGACGTGCAAGAGTTGATAAGGAATGTTTATTGCTTACCTTTTATTTAAAGGTTTGTCATATATATATATGTGTGTGTGTGTGAGAGAGAGACTTTTGAACTTTTGTTCAACTTAACAGGTAAATTAGATCATTCTCATGTGCAAAGTAGTTTCAGCCTAGTATAATACCTTGCAATGTTTCATTAATACACTTCCAAAACCAACAGCATGAACTCCATTAAAAATTACTCCACATCTCCATTAAATGTGCTGTTTTCAGGATACAGTATTTGTAAGTAGTTCACTCTCATTTACTTACTCCTAGCTTCATTTTATTTTTCCTCTTAATTTTGCCCCCAAACCCCTCCATTTCATGACCTCTGATTCAAATTAACATGGCTCATTGCTCTTTTTGTATATTTTTCAAGACTGCATTTAATGACCACTTTCCATATGTCAGTGTGGTCCTCACTGTTGTGGCTGAAGTTATATTTTATCTGCTTTATCTTTAAATGACATCTTAGGTACAGAAATAGAAATCATACACAAGAAGGTACTGCTTACGGTGTCTATATTTCTCTCCAATGAATTAAGGGAAATGTCTGACTTTTTAATCCCTTCTAGTGGTTACAACTCCTATAGTTTCATTGAGAACCTTAGGCAGATGAAAATATATAAAATCATAAATATAGTTTTGGGGTGTCTGGAGAGATGGCTCAGTAATTAAGATCAGTCTCTGCTCTTTCAGAGGAGTTCAAGCAACCACATGGTAGCTCAGAACCAGCTCTCACTTCAGTTCTGTGAACTCCAATGCCCACTCTTGTCTCTGAAGTTTCCAGGCAAATGCATAGATCATAGACATATATGAAGGCAAGATCCCCATAAACATAAAATAAACTAAAAAAAAAATATTGAATAGACAAATAAAATGCTTAAAATAAACTTAAGAGAATTTCATAAAACTCTTAAGGATTGACAGACAACTAAGACAACATGACCTTGAGGCTAACTTCATTATAAGTAACTAATGAGAATGATTTAGAAAAATGTCTCCCAAAGGTATGAATATTCAGTGTTTGAATGTATTCACATCACATATGCTGGTGACCTCCCTGGAAAATTGTCTGAAACGGTCAGCTTTTGTGTTAACTCTGCCTGGCTCAGGTTCCCAGGTTTCACATGTTAAGTGTGTGTTCCTGTGAAGGTGTTTGTGATGTGATTAAACTGGTATGTTACTGGGAGTAAAAAGAGTCAATTATTCTAGATAGTCTGAATATGTCTTATGTCCTAGGAGCAGAACTGATGGCCCCAAGAAACTCTACACCAGTGTTTTACTGAACAAATGAAAAATATAGACAGATAATTCATGTCATCAAAATCTCCCTAACATCCTGCTGACACTCTTCAGCACCCTTCCTAGTTTCTCTACAGCAGGTCAAACATCCCTTCCTCTGAATGTGGCTCCCAGATTAAGCCCACATTGCTGCTGTAGTCCCCATTGTCCCCATTGCTCCTTCCCTTTATACATCCAGTCCCTCCCAGATGACAAGTTCATGCCCAATGGTGGTGCTTATTCACTTTCCAACATCCTATGCCTGGAGTGCCTGTCAGAGAATTTAAGTTTTTCTTTTCCTTTCAGTTTGTATTGCTATCCCTAAGGATATTTCACAGGAAAACACAGGAATATACAGGAATTACTTCATTTACTGAAATCATGGGAGTGACAAGAAATCATTGTAAAAACTATAACAGAAATATATATATATATATATATATATATATATATATATATATATCAAAAGGTCTGTGTGTGTGTGTGTACTGAGTGTATTTATGAAGTATGTACTTATTGATATGTATGTTCATGCTCACATGTGAGTATGGAGGGCAGAAGATGTTGGGGATGTTTCTGTGATTATTTTCCACTTTTATTTGTTGAGTCAGGATTTTATAGTGTCCCTGAAGCTCATAGATTTAGCTGAGTTGGCTAATCAAAGACTTCAAGGATCTGTCTATTTGTGTCTGCTGCCTCTGTCCCTGGGGTTGTAGGCACATGCCTCTCTCTCTCTCTCTCTCTCTCTCTCTCTCTCTCTGTGTGTGTGTGTGTGTGTGTGTGTGTGTATGGTGTGGTGTGGTGTGTGTGTGTGTGTGTGTGGTGTGGTGTGTGTGTGTGTGTGTGTGTGTGTATGGTGGTGTGTGTGTGTGTGTGTGTGTGTGTGTTCAGGGGATCTGGACTAAAGTTTTCATGTTTGAGCTGTAGGCACTGTACTGACTAAGCCATTGTCTTAGCCTCCAAAGGCATAACACACGTTTGTAAGTATAAATCTACTTCCTATATAAAATAAATCAACTCTCTTTTCTGCAAATTTTATTATCAACAATCCAGAGCTACGCCTAGTTTCAGACTAAATGAATTCTTTCACAATATATTGGAGGTTAAGTGTAACTTGATGTGAATGTGAAGTCTTACAGAACATCTGATTTTATTGCCTTCATCTATTGTGCTCATCCGACACTCGATGTATTACATCACTCTTCCTATTTATAAACTTTCTCTTCCTTGGAGACTCTGCATTAGCACTTTATTGCTTCCTATCCTATGTCGTTGACCTTCTACTTTCTCCTTTACTGCTCAAATACAGCCAAATACTTCTCAAAGCTTCTCCTTTAGTCTTTCCCTTGGGTATCTCATCAAACCAGTGGCTTCAATTATCAGATCCTGTCACATACCAACCTTCCTCTCCATTCCCTTGCTCCTTAAAACCCTGCTATGCCTTTGTATTGACTGATAATGAAATCAGACTCTATTCAGGCCAGCCAGGACACACTTGATCTTATTGCTCCGCCCTCTACCCTCCTGCCATCTTGCTAACACAGGAGACAGACAGCCTGGCACTGTATCTTTATCACACTGCCTTCCTTCACACTCACCCACACTCACCCACACTAACCTGCAATCATCCACATTCACCCACACTGACCCACACTCACCCACACTCACCTACACTCACCAACTTCACCCACACTCACCCACAACCACCCACACTCACCCACACTCACCCACAACCACCCACACTCACCCACACTCACCCACAACCACCCACACTCACCTACACTCACCCACACTCACCCACACTCACCCACACTCAAGAACTTGTGCTTTACCTTGTCACAGGATTTTCCCTGTCCAATTACATTAGGGCAGTGGGAGGCCTGTGATTTGACAAGGAAAAGGGAGGCAGAGCTAAGATTTGTGGAGACAGGGAATATCTTGGGGTAGCAGAGAGAAAGGAAGATGGCAGGGGATTTGAATCTGTGGGGCTAGGACAAGTCACAGGATGTTATGATATCATAGAGGTTAGAATATTGGAATAGTTTGACTAATCTAGGTGGGCAGCTTTTATTATTGTCAATTGGTTCTGAAATTATTGTACTGGGATCTTGTATATTGAGAATTTATTGATATATAAATCTGATTGGTTAACTATGAGCATTGAGTCTTGTTTTTACTGGTTTAGTGAGTATTGTGCTATCAAACCTCAAGAATGGCTGATCTATTTGGTTATTGGAATATGGGACAGAGCCAGCAGGATCCCACCAGGACATAGTGTTGTGCCCTGCTGGTACCGGTACTAGAACAGGAACATGGCCCAGCAGGCCAGGGAATTGGTGGGTTGAGAGAAGCAGGAGTGCAGAGAGTTGGCAGGTTTATTTTTAAAATATTTCCTGCAACATCACCTGAAGGACATTTCTTTTCTGTCTTGATTTGAAGGTTATAGCTCAATTTTTTTCCTCAGGCAAGATCACAAAATCCACATAAATGTGGCTCCTTCTAAGAACACATTTCTATATTACTTCTTCTTTCTGTTATCATCATCATCATTTTATGTTATTGCCTCAAATTAACTTGTTCACTAAATTGATTGTTTTTCCCCTTGCACATGACTCCAAGCTCCATGAATTCTGTTACTGCCCACTTTTGCTCAACACTGTATCCTCAGCATCAATATCAGATGGACTTATCTCCCTCCCTTAAAATTTGCCTGACTTTTAAAATCAATTCCTCATTTCTGATTATAACATTACTTTATCACAGTCAAAATAGCATCCCTCGTGAGGGCTGAATAAATAAGGAATAGATTCCCATGTTCTTTATCTGAGTTATTAAAAGGACCCTGATATTGATTTCAATTGTCTAAATTTTCTTCCTTCATGTCAATGTGTACCTGTATTAGTCAGCTTTTCATTGCGGTGACCAAATCCTAGAAAGAAACAAGTTAAAAGGAAACAGAAGGTTTATTTTAGCTCATGGCTTAAGATCTCATAAACATAGCCCCGTCCATGGTCATTTGAATCTGTTCCAGTTGATGATGTTCATCTCATGGCAACCAGGGAGCAAACAGCTTGAGAGGAAGGGGCTGCTAACAGGACAGGGTGCCAAGTACCGAGTCCCTCCAACTGTCACACTGAAATTTCTAACATTTCCACATAGCCCATCAATCAGGAGCCCATCAGTGGATATTTGGCTCTCCCACATCTCACCTCTGAACACTGCTGCATTGGAGACCAAGCTGAAGCTGACACAATTCAGATTCACTCTACAGCAAGAGTCCATGACTACAGCAACTATGAATAGTTCAGCATGAAAGTGGAATCAAATTAGTTTCTGCCAGAAATTCTAAGTATTCCACAAAACTTGGCCCCACATTCCCTTAATAACCATTTCTTTATCACCTCTCCACCAGACTACAATATGCAGATGCTGTATGTCACAAATACAGTTTTTAAGTTATCGTCTTCCATATACTATATGGCTTGGAATCTAGCATTCAGAATTGACTCCTCAATGTCTGTTTCAATTCCATTAAAAAATTCATTCTTAATCTTCTCAAATATAGTCATCCCTTGCTGTTCAGCTGTAAAAGTCCCATAATGCAATTTGAGGGGTCAATGATTTTACATCAGGTCAGAGCTGCCTTACCCTAGAGGGTTCTAAAGCTCTGTCTCAGCTGGAGGGAACATATATATAACTGATAACTTCCAGGACTACAAAAACAATTGTTACATGTATAGATTATGTTTTTTAAGACAAAATTTGGTGACATCTATAGTGATCTCATTATTTAAAAATGTATACATGTTTAACTGTTAAAGAAAATTTCATGTTTACACAATAGCAAAGACTTCAAATACTTGTAAACTATATTCAAAGAATTTCAATTATATTCTCAGAAGTTTGTGTTTGTGTCTGTGTGTTTGTGTGTATATGCTGGTCCTATGTTTAGAAACCTAAACTAAAACAGTAGAGACAAAAGTATTGTAAGATATGAAAAAGAGGAATATGTTACAAATGAGTACTCAGCTTATGTGATATAATGGTCATCCTAAAAATTAAGACACTGGAAATATGATTATTACTATCATATGACTGCATGTTTTATCATATAATTTTAAAGATATGACAACAAGCATGCAAAATTTCCCATACAAATTAAAACTCTACTTAGGGACTTTTTCATAGGTAAGCTACTCCTTCAATTTAGTAAAATAACTTAATATACATAAAAAACACAGTACTCTTTACTTTGACATGACATTTCATGAGCAAAGAAAATAACAGTATTTAAAAGTAGCCTATGACTAGATTGACACATCAGAAATTATATCTCCCCTCTTCTTCACTTCCTACATAGAAAGTATCAACACGATCTTCTCTATGTCTGGCCTAAGTGATTGATAGATCAGATAGCTTTGATGTTTCTGATTCTATAGCAATTATTTTTCCCAGAGCATTTCACAGTCTCATAAGCATATCTTTTGCCTCCTACAGAAATGCAATACCTGGCTATTGCTTCTTGGCTTAAAATACTATAGTTCCTCCTTTCCTGTTATCACAGTACACAAAACCCATAATAATAAAATATTTGTTTATTGTTCTACACACAACTTTTGCTAAGAGTTCACCTGGTAGTTTATTTATGGTGTTTTAATTTTTAAATGTATTTCTCTTTTTGAGATTATAATATAATCATATCATTTTCCCTTCTGTTTCCTCCCTCCAAGTGTCCCACATACTCAACCCTTGTTCTTTTCCAAAATCATCTTTTATTCATTAATTATATTATTTTATTTGAAATTATATTAATTGCATGTATATATATGCATATGTGTTGATTTTTTTTTACCTCCTTAGTAACTATTTTTAAAGCTACTACTTTTTAAAATTAAAATTATACTAAGGAATTTGAATAGGTAGAATTCTACAAAGGCTGTCATGGTATGTGTGTACTTGTGGATAATCAGATAGCATTTAAAAACACAAATATGACCATGTTGAACATATTGTTCATGCTTCAGAACTGATTTGTACAGTACATCCTCTGGGTCCTTGGAATCATTGTTTATGAGGTTTCCCTCACAATCCTACTCTGTCTCATTACGACTCTGCCTTGTTTAACATTAGTTATCATTCCTTCTGTGGAAGACAAAATGATGCTACATATTTCTAGGCATGGTATTGTTTCTATAACACTCAAATTTCTCCAGACACTTTATAATAAAAGCAAATGTGCATCACAAATCTCACTCACAGTACTGCTATCCTGAGCTCCAGGTAGTTAAACTCTGAATTTGTATATTTTGACATTTTAGATCATCATGTTTATGCAGCTGGTCCTGTGATTTGACGAAAGAGTTAACGCTGCTGATGAGCAAGAACATAGATTGTGAACCTCTGACTTTGCATCACACCTGTGTGGATGGAAACAATGGCCAGCCTGCACTCAATGTACTGGATAAAGTGTACTGACACGAAGGACAAGATGCCCAACCGATCGAAGAAGATGGAAAGGGTACGGATCACCTACAGCAAAGTGCACAGTTGCTTAATGTTTCCCAATGTCACCTCCCCTACCGCTGGAAATCAGGATGCTTGACACCCGGACACCAAATTATTAAAGTTTCAAGCAGTGACACTTTCTTCTCCACGTGGGGCCTGGCTTCTCCTTGACACTTTGTCCCTACAGTCCCTTCAGGCCCCTTGGCCTTTCCTCCCTGCCTTTAACCTCCATAACTAATTAGATCTGGCCAACTCTTCAGTGAAAATAGTTTGCTTCAAAGTTTTCATTCAGTGTTCCCTTCTGGGCATACTTTGTCACGTCAGTCCAGCCTGCCCTTTCTACATGAAGTTTAAAAGGCTGAGCTATTTTTATAACATTAAACAACAACAACAAAAAAAACCAACAAAAAACCCATCTTTGAAGATCTCCACCTACCTCAATGCTTTACATAAGGACTAGAGTGTCAAGTCTGACAAAAGCTTCACAAGCCATGAAATTATTAGTTTCAGAAGTTTATGGATAAACAAACAGTTCTAAGGATTCTGGTCTTATTTGCGGGAGGGAGTTAAAATTTAATGATTTGTTGTCTGCTAGCAGTTTTATTTGGGATCCATTTACCTTCCGCACTAAAAAAGTAGACAATGAAACTAACCAACCCACCCACCAACCAATCAATCAGCCAACAACCAACCAACGAACCAAAGACTGAGGAATATAGTTGGACTCATCTTCAGTAAGTTTCTTTGGAAATCTTGTTAGACGTCACAATTAAGCAGCATCATTAATGTCATCTCTATTTCGGAAAAGACAAAGGTGAAGCTGAAGACAATAGAGAGTTAATTTTCAGAATATGGTCTCTTGCTTTTTTTTTTTTCCTATAAATAACATTTAAAAAGCCTTAAGTAGTCAACTACTTTAGACCTACTCCTACATCTCACAAATAATTATACAAAGATATTTATTTAAACACATAACTATCAGGTAGGTGTAGAGGGTCTTGGGCTAGTCCCAGGTAGTCAGTCTGGGGGTGGGAGGCTCCTCTATCACTTGGAAATGCGCAGAGACTTGTTTTTCAGTTGAGTAATTTCCATCTATCCCGTTCTCAGAAGAAGCCAGGGTAGTACTCTTATGCTTTGCTTTGCAGATAGAGTCTCAAAGAGGTACCTCCTTCTACCCTGGATTTCACTCTGTAACACGGATTGGTCTCTAATTCGTGATTCGCCTGCCTCAGCCACCTGAGTGATGATGGGTTTACAAAGCATGTACCATCATACTTGATTATGAGACATGTTTCATTTTCATCTATCTTGTGAGGTACAACCTTTAAAATCTCATAGATGAATACTTAGGTATTAAACATTTGTGCATGCCTCCAATACCATTCCTATCTGTAATAGAGGCACTAAGAAAGAAATCTACATGCTTATGGCTTGGTAAAAAAATGTGTTACACTGGATCTTGCCTTCCACATCCTGAAAATGTACTAGAGAAAATTTTTCTTGTATTACTATATTTAGCAATTATAATAAGACTACCAAACAAACATCAATAAAGCACTTACAAAATGCCAGGTAGCCCATTAAGGAAGCTAGATAGACTCCCAGTTACTTCCTACAATATATCCATGGAAAATACCATTATCTCCATTCTAAAGATAAAAATAGCAGCAGAGAAATTAATTAAATGGCTAAAATATACATAGCTAATAAATACCGGGAAAAGTTTATGACTATCAGTCATTATCTAGGCTTAAAGAAGCACTGATATGTTATCCACTCTGTGAAACTGCTTATGAAGAAACCAACATATATTTATTAATTATAGGAAAAAATGAGAGCTATGCCCCCAGTTATCACACAACTATGTTTCCTAGCCTCCTCAGAGATATCAGTAATATGTTTTTATTCATTTTTGTAGTTATATAACTGTCTAATTCCACAAAGATACTTTTATAAATTGCTTTTAGTTGCTTGTCAAAGTTCATTTAGGGGGCTGGTGAGATAGCTCAGAAGTTAAGAATGTTGGTATTTCTTTTAGAGGATCACTGTTCAATTCCTAGCACCCATATTATATGACCTATAATTGCCTTTAATGCCAGCTCTCTGGGATCCAGTTCTCTCTTCTGCCTTTCAAGTGTACCTACACACAAACATACATACAGATGCCCCCACACACACACACACACACACACACTCAAACATACACACTCACAAGCATGCACTCATGCATACAAAGACACACAGGCATAAATAATAATGTAATCATGATAAGTTATTTTTAAATCAATAAGGTAATGTGTAGCCAGGCGGTGGTAGCGCATGCCTTTAATCCCAGCGCTTGGGAGGCAGAGGCAGAGGCAGAGGCAGGTGGATTTCTCAGTTCGAGGACAGCCTGGTCTACAAAGTGAGTTCCAGGACAGTCAGGGCTATACAGAGAAACCTTGTCTCAAAGAACAAAAACAAAACAAACAAACAAAAAACCAAAACAAAACAAAAAAAGGTAATGTGTTTGCTAAGTTGAAGAAACAGCTTATCAAATTATGTTCATATAGAAAAAAAATAAAACATTACAGTGTAGAGTATGTCTAGTCACTCATAAGACATTTGCTGCTCCACAGTTAGGTATTGACACTGGTGAAATTCCCAACAAGTAAACAACAATCAACTAAGGCAACATGAAAAAAAAAGTATGGAACCTAAGGTAGGGAGGATGATTTGTGGTGTGACAGGCACTGAAGATCCAGCCCTGGCCTTTTGTACTGTGGGAGGAAGACATGCTTGAACCTTTATCACATCTCCAAAAGGAAACAGGAGTTGACTGCATTGGCTAATACAGAGGGGGTGGTGATTTGTGGGAAGGGAGAGGGCACAGCTTCTCATGTTAGGGAGGCAAAAGGCACTCATGCCTGCAAAATAGAGGTCTCTGAGCCTATGTGGCTTTTTTGAGAAAAGCATGCCCTTCCTGTCTTCCACTTCAGTAAACTGGAGGAGTGAAAACACATTTGTGAGTGCAGAGAGTTCGCCGACATTAACAGCCTGTCATTTTCCCAAAGTTTGAAAGAGCAATGGATGGATTTCAAGGCTCACAGTGGGACAGGGTAAGACAGCAGGGCTCACATGTCTTTCGGAAACAATATAAATTCATAGAGCTATTTCAAAGTCTCGTGAAGAGGTGATAAACTGGTGGGTCTGGTTACACACTTCCTCCTCTGGGGATGATTTTATCCCTTTTAGATAAGGCAGATTGATTCGCTGTTTTCTCAGGCTGCTTTTCTGCAAATCTACTTTAAATGAGCAGGTTGATTTCAGGGGCAAATCTCTTAACTCCCTCTTCTTCCGCTTGGGTTCAACTCAAGTTCTTGTGAAATCATTATCCTTTCTGTACCTTCAAGATGGACTGCTGCAAAACCAAATTACAAAGTAAACAGAACGAAGGTAAGAATGTGTTCAAGGATAGGGTCCTTGTGCAGCTGTGGGCAAAGAATCAAACAGCCACTGTGGAAATGTCCCCCTTTTAGCTTGGGCTTTCTCTGTATCCTATGCCTATGACTTTCTGAAACACACAGCCACTCAGGCCAAAGAGGTAGTTTGCTCTCCCTAAACTAGAGCTACATCCAAATCAAAGCACAGTATCCCCTTTCAACAGTTGGAAGTGCAAAGAATCAAGGCAATTAGCTTGTTTCTCAGAAATCACGCCAGTTCTCCAGGGAGGGCTCTAGCTGTAAGATCTATCAAGAAAGCCAAGCTGCATATTCTTCACAAGCTGGAAAATCAACTGAATGTTACCAAGTCAAAGACTCTAAACATATCCTTATTATGCTCAATATCAGCTTATCTGTTCACTGCTGGTTCTTTCATATACTGAGTGAATAAACAAACAGATTCCATATAGCTTATTACCTACAGTTCTCACCCTTCCCAGGAAAAAATAGGCCAGGAAAAATAGCACCCTACATTTATTGCTGCAAACCTACATAGTCCACACACATCCCTGAAATCTCTCAGACTTTTATTAACTGTTAAGTGGGAGCTAGGGGAGATGTGTTGGTTTTACTTTCCTCTCATCTACTTCTTGCTTGCATTATAACCAGATCCCCATTTTCTCAGCCCCTGTGGTTGAGGCTCCCATCACTTCCTCTTCAGTCTCTCCGAATACCCACATTTTGATCATAGTTACTGGTTAAGATGAGCACATGATGGAAGTCTGGGCAACTTAGAAGAAACCTGAGATTTTGATATGCTGGGAAGAAGATTAACACTGAGGAATGAGCTGTTCTTTGGAAGGATAAAGGTCACATTCATGAAAGTAGCTCTTCCTGTCCTACATCAGTGTGGTATAATATACTAGACAACTCTAGAGGGCACCATCCACACCGAAGTTTGTGTTAGCATCAACCCTGGAGTTAAGCATGTACAGAAAGGCTAACCCAACTAACTTTGCCAGCTGGTTGACGGGGCCAGGAAAACACTTGCCCTAGCAAGTGTTTTCAATCACCATAATGGTTCTTCTTGGCTGTTTCACTGTATAATGAACTGATCATTGTCTGCAGTATTACATTTATCATTACATTTGCATTTGGGGAGGGGAGTTTCTGGCAAACAGCTGGCTCCACAGGTTTGCCATGGCACAAAACAGACACAAATTGCCTGCCTTTGCTGGCCTGTGCTGTGTTTATTGTTGATTCACTGGCCAAAGCACTGCAAAAATCAGGCTTCTGAAAACAACGAAATGTTGTATCTCAGGATGACCCAGGTCTTGGGGTGGTTCGAGATTCATTGAACATAAGATGATTTAGCAAGTGGATTTTGTAAACTCAAATGTCTTTTTTAACATCATCCTTTTAATTTGTAGCAGCAATATTCCATGATAAGTTATAGAAATCAAACTTTAAGTGCTCATATTAAGCTGAGAGCTATGCATTTTTGATAATGATTATATGAATCACATAAAAGGATTTGAGAGAGTATCTTTTTTGATATTGTGCTCCTTCTAAAACAATGCAAGATTATTTATTGGTTGTTTTGTTTGCTTGTTTCTTCTAGATCTTTCCCTCTAAGGCTCAGGAAACATTCTGGAAGAAGGGACAGAAAGAGGAGACTGATTGTGTTGAATGATTCATGTTGTCTTCTGGACACCATTCTCTCACTGCATTTATGAACTCACTACACAGGTGGCTATCCACATGAGACATGCACAAGATGGAAGCATTAACATTCATTTCATTATGGATGTGGAGGGACCCTGAGACCCTACCACCCACTGAAGGACTACTGGTACTTTAAAAACATTGGGAGATATCTTTTTCGTCAATGGTATCAACACTTATAAACTGCCCTAAAGACAGTCTCTCTCTCTCTCTCTCTCTCTCTCTCTCTCTCTCTCCCTCTCTCTTCCCTTTCTCCATCTCTTTCTTTCTCTCACACACATGCACACACACACACACACACACACACACACACACACATCCACAAACTCATGCACACACAAAGATATGAAAGTAGGAGGGTGAGATCAAGTGGGAAGGGAGCATTAAAATTACTAAATTTCTTTATTAAAGCATATAAAACCACCAAACAAACAAATAGAATTAAAGTGTTATAAGATATTCAGGGGAGCATAGCTTTTCTTCTCTGGTGGAGTAATACCTCCAGCTTCCTTGGATACCCCAAGTAAGCTTGCCTGGGGCCTCAGGTGAGGAATCACACCCAATCAGGGCACATCTCCTTCAGAGGACAACACAGCTGCAGTTCTGAGACATGGTTCACAGGCAGAGAACAGGTGGAGCAGAAGCTCAAACCTTCAGGGAAGGAGTTGTAATCTAGCATTAGCACCAAGCTGAGTACATTAGTTAGAGAGAAACTGATAAACTTCCACACAGCACCCTCATGAATATAATTGATGGCACGCTTGAGACTACCGTCTTAATTCCTGTTCTAGACTTCTGCTGCTACTCTAGTCCCAAATACCCCAGTTCTAGAGACTGTCAAATGTTGGCTTTAATTGATATGGCAAATCACAAACCTACTTGCCTGTGCAAGCTCATGACCCCACTGTGAATTCCCCATGCTATATGCAGTAACTGGAGGCAGTGAAGAGAAGACTTCATTTTGAAACAGCAAATTAATACTGAATTTCCTGTATTCAGATATATACTTTGGAGAGCTATGTCGTATTGATATAGGGACATAATTTGACTCAGGATCATTCCATATAGAACAGCCTTTTATTTGTACTTTTGATTTCTATAGTTTTGTTACTCATGGTCAATTGAAATCTGAAAATGTTAATGGAAAATATCAGAAGTCAGTGAGTATGAACTTTAATTTGCAGACCATTCTGTGTAGCATGATGAAATCGCCACACACTGTCTCATTGTGTCCATCCCGGGATGTGAGTGCTGTTTTTATCCACCTCATACATAATTATATCCTACATGTTTCTTGTAGGGCACTTTAAGTCCTCTTGGTTATCAGGTTGACTCTACAATGGCATTGCTTGCTTTCAATAGGAAGTACCAACAGCGAAACCATGCCTATAATGTCCTTCGCTTCATCTCCTCAGACTGGTGCTTCATTGTCTATTACACTAAAGAGAAGCAACAGTCTATGGAGTGAAACATTTGAGAGAGAACCTATAGTCCTATAAGTACATGTTAAAATTTATTTATTTATTTATTTATTATCTTTGTCATCATATTACAAAAAGCATGCAACCCCACAACTAGAGAGCATTCGGGAAATCTCAGGTACCCTGAGGTCAATTTCAAAGGCCAACTGATAGATTTTAAACACGTTCCTTTTCCTTAACTCTGAGTTTGTACATGAATCTTAATTTCTTCTTCTTCTTCTTCTTCTTCTTCCTCTTCCTCTTCCTCTTCCTCTTCCTCCCATATGATTATTCCACTATCTGTGTTTATCATGAGGATTCAGTGTATCTCTGCATAGTGTACGTTCACAGCAGTGCCTAGCATGAAGTACACACTGCATAAACATCATTCTTAACTTCTCCTTATCAATGCCTTTGTCATTTTCCTGTCCAACAAAATACTT
Organism: Mus caroli; assembly: GCF_978045245.1. NCBI lineage: Eukaryota > Metazoa > Chordata > Mammalia > Rodentia > Muridae > Mus > Mus caroli. The sequence continues at coordinate 18,387,037 of NW_028227258.1, forward strand.
CCATGATTTTTATTGATCATTAAGATCTTTGAACTTTAAATCATTTTAAAATCCCTTATCATCCCAACATGACATCATCACCAACAGCAAAACAGTTTGAAGTGATATAGTTTTCAATTTTTTCTAACAATTAGCATCTCACTAAATATTTTAAAGATCACTTGAAGATTTAACTCCTTTGTCAACGATCAACTGACCACAGGTGTGTGGGTTAATTTCTTGATCTTCAATTCTATTCCATTGATGTTCCTGCCTGTCTCTGTACCAATACTATACAGTTTTTATCACTATTGCTCTGTAATACAACTTGAAGTCAGGGATGGTGATTCCCCTGGTTCTTTTACTATTGAGTATAGTTTTTGAGATCCTGGGTTTGTTGTTATTCAAAATGAATTTGCAAACTGCTCTCACTCTGTGAGGAATTGAGTTGGAATTTTGATGAGATTGCATTGAATCTGTTGATTGTTTTTGGCAAGATGGCCATTTTTACTCTATTAATCCTGCCAATCCATGAGCACGGGAAATCTTTCCATCTTCTGAGATCTTCTTCGATTTCTTTCTTTAGAGACTTGAAGTTCTTGTTATACAGGTTTTCCACTTGCTTGGTTAGAGTCACATCAAGGCATGTAATATTATTTGTGACTATTGTGAACGGTATTGCTTCCTTTTCCCTAATTTCTTTCTCAGCCTTTTTATCCTTTGAATAGAGGAAGGCCACTTATTTGTTTGAGTTAATTTTATATCCAGCCACTTTGCTGAAGTTGTTTATCAGGTTTAGGAGGTCCCTGGTGGAACTTTTCATTGGTCCTATCAAGGCTAGATAGATGCCCCAGTATAGGGGAATTCAAGGGTGGGGAGGCAGGAGTGGGTAGGTGCCTGGAGGAACACCCACATAGAAGCAGGGGGAGGGAGGATGGTATAGGGGGTCTACAGGAGTGGGGGAAACCAGGAAAGGAGATAAGATTTGAAATATTAATAAATAAAATATCCAATTAAAAAAAAGGTTTAACTCTATAGGGTTACTTCTAATGGCTCTCCTTTATTTTAAATGTATGCTGAAATGTAAGTGAACATCTTTTTTGAAAGACAGAATAATTTCTCAGATATGTAGATTTAAAATAGATGTGCTCTAAGTAATCAACATATGGAAAAATTATTGCAAGCCAACAACAAACAGGTAAACCACATCCAGGCACAGGCTGTTTGGATGACTGATCATCTCTCAAGAGCTAAGCACAGGTGTTCATCCACAAGGCAACATTTTCCTTGTTATCTAGGGTTTAGCTGCCCTATGCCAAGTGATGTTTACCCCAAGGATTTCTTAACTTTAAAGCATTTCCTGACAAACAACTTTTGCCCATCTAAATTATATGATATAATAGAATGCAGAGGGTTTTTTTCCTCCCGTTTGAAGAGAAATCAAATTTTGTTTTTAGGGTATCCTGAAGTAAAGGTACTGAAAATTCCTTCTCTGGGTTATTAGAGGCCTGGAACTACTTCTCCAGGAGAAGGAACAAGCATTATTTATGATATGAAAGAATGGTAAGTGTTATCTTCTATTCATAAGGTCTATGTGAAGCTAAAAAAACACTAATCAACTTGCAATTTCTGTTTGATCTAAAATTAATTGAGTGATGAGTAGCCAGATCCTTTATTCTAAACTTTTGGATAAACGTTGACTTCCTAGAGCTCTCAGCAGTAACAAAACAACACAACCAATCCCCTTTTCTTTCCTGAGTTCCGTTTGTTTGTTTGTTTGTTTGTTTGTTTGTTTATGTTTTGAGACAGGGTCTCTTTGCATATCTCTGGCTGTCCTGAAACTCACAGGCTTCCCTCAGTTCACAGAGTTCCAGTCATTTCTGCCTTGTCCATGCTGAGATTAAAGGTGTGCCCCACAACCCTCAGCCAGTTTCCCTCTAATTCTTGAAGTTGGCCCCTATTCCAAAATCATCCTATTTGAACAAAACATCAAACAGTAGCCAAGAAACAAAGCCAATTGCAACACATAATCTAAAGACAAAGCCCATGACTGAGAATGTCACTCAGTGATAGAGCTTGGCTAAGCATGTGCACAAACCCAGTCCTTGCACTCTGGGTTACAGTGATCTGTTGACCAAAAGAGGGGCTTACACTTATAAATATGTCTTGCAGCTCAGAAGCACCTCCCATGGACCCAAAAGCAATTCTGAATACTGAAACTATCAAAAGAATAGGACCTCAGTCTCTGATTCTCTACCTGAAGACAGAACCTAACATTGCAAGTTGTCAGCCAAAATGATCAGATGGCCTAGACTCATGCATCCCAGCCAAGAATTTGGATTATTACACCTCTGACTCAGCCTCTGTGTCTTCCTTCAGTATTTTTGCTTTTGGTTTGCTTTCAAATGTACTAATTCTGGAAGTTGATAGCTAAGACGTACAGCATTGGTAGCTTAGCTGTTAAATAACTTCTCTCTCGTAAGTACTACTAGTTCTTTCATAGCTAATTTTTCAGAAACATCAAAATGCTTGCACTAAGCCCATTGTCTTGTCTCTGGGTCAGTACAGGTGTCTGATGGGTGAATTTTTCCATGCCAGGTGACCAGACAGTCTACATTCTTATCATAGTAATTGTATATTCTGTACATACATCTGGTGGACACAGCATTTTTCTTATTTCCTATAGGCAAATCACTGGTCACTTTTAAAATGTTACCTTTTGTCTATCTTAAATCACCTGACTTCCCTACCTGTCCCAAATCCTGGTCCAAGAAAGATGGATTTGAGACTGGACTCTCTCCTCTTCTCTTCATCAGCTCACAAAACGACTCAACTCTCTTTTACAATACTCACTGCTTCAATGTCTGTCAGCTTAGTAGTGGGCAAAGTTGTGTGGGCTCTGTGATGCACAGGGATATTAGAAGGTCTTTCCTAATGTTAAAAAAAAATTGCAAACTCCCATTCAAAAGCATTCCAAAGTATGGTGTGTTTCATGATTGCATAAGAAGAAGCTGGAAAGAACCCAGATGTCCCTCAACAGAGGAATGGATACAGAAATTATGGAACATTTACACAATGGAGTACTACTCAGCTATTAAAAAGAATGAATTTATGAAATTCCTAGCCAAATGGATGGACCTGGAGGGCATCATCTTGAGTGAGGTAACACAATCACAAAAGAACTCACACAATATGTATTCACTGATAAGTGGATATTAGCCCAAAACTTAGGATACCCAAGATATAAGATACAATTTGCTAAACGCATGAAACTCAAGAAGAATGAAGACCAAAGTGTGGACACTGTGCCCCTTCTTAGAATTGGGAACAAAACACCCAGGGAAGGAGTTACAGAGACAAAGTTCGGAGCTGTGATGAAAGGATGGATCATTTAGAGACTGCCGTATCCAGGGATCCATCCCATAATCAGCTTCTAAACGCTGACACCATTGCATACAATAGCAAGATTTTGCTGAAAGGACCCAAATATAGCTGTCTCTTGTGAGACTATGCAGGGGCCTAGCAAACACAGGAGTGGATGCTCACAGTCAGCTATTGGATGTATCACAGGGCTCCCAATGGAGAAGCTAGAGAAAGTACCCAAGGAGCTAAAGGGATCTGCAACCCATTTGTTGGAACAACATGATGTACTAAACAGTACCCCGGAGCTCTTGTCTCTAGCTGCATATGTATCGAAAGATGGCCTAGTCGGCCATCACTGGAAAGAGAGGCCCATTGGACTTGCAAACTTTATATGCCCCAATATAGGGGAATGCCAGGGCCAAAAGAATGGGAATGGGTGGGTAGGGAAGTGGGGGGCGCTATGGGGGACTTTTGGGATAGCATTGGAAATGTAATTGAGGAAAATATGTAATAAAAAATATTAAAAATTTTAAAAAAAGAAGACATAAGAGTAAGTCCAATCAAAATTTGTATTTTATCCTTGTTTAATTAAGCTAAGTTATGTCCCTGTTGAGAAAGCTAGATTCATTACAAGGCTATGCATTCAACTCATCATTTGACATTTTAGGTAATCTCTTCCCTAACCTATATCATTGCATCTTTACTAGTAGGCTAGATCAAGCAAGGCTTCAACCCCCAGTTTTCATGTAAGGTCACCAAGGCTCTGAAAAGAATGTCACATCCTAGAGTTACACACTGTTGAAAGAGGTCAGATCTGGTAAAGGCATGTTAGTACTTCATCTCCAGTCTTTTTTTTTTTTTTTGTATTTTATTTATTTACATTTCAAATGTTATCCCCTTTCCTGGTCCCCACCTCTAGAAATCCCCTATCCCCTGCTTCTATGAGGGTGTTCTCCTACTCACCCACCCACTCCCACCTCTCTGCCATGGCATTCCATTCCACTTGGGCATTGAGCCTTCACAAGACCAAGGGCCTCCCCTCCCATTGGTGCCACATAAGGCCATCCTCTGCTACATATGTGGCTGGAGCCATGGGTCATTCCATGTGTACTCTTTGGTGGTTTAGTCCCTGAGAGCTCTGGGGTTCTGGTTGGTTGATATTGCTGTTCTTCCTATGGGGATACATGTGGATATTTGACACATCAAATGTCTTATATATTTATTCTATAAAGTATACTTATTTCTTCCTTTAAACATTAATGCTAATTCCCAAGAAGCAGAAATATATAATTAAGAGTGTGTCCCTGATGCTGCTCAGACACTTGAATATTATTACTTACACAAAGATTAGCATCCTTTTGTCTTTCCTGTTCTGATATTTATACTTTTCATATAGATTAATTTAGATAATTATGGTAAAAATAATTAAGCAGAGGGAAAAACGCCTATACTCTTCAGCTATAGTAAGTACCTAGAAGGTTTTTATTTTGTTGTTGTTGTTGTTGTTGTTGTTCCTAAGAAAAAGCTTACAGATTGTGTTAGAAATGGAATATAGATTGTACCTCTGGAAAATAATTGAGTATTATTTTCCCTAGGAATGGCTGAAAAATTCCACTGATGACAGGCAAACATGTAGAGTGAATAGATTCTTTCACAGACGCACTGTAGGCTGTGAAAGGAACCTAGACATTTTCTGAATGAGCCTTCGGTTTGCTGACAGCCTGCTAACATCAGCATGAATACCCCTTTCATGATTTAAAAACATTTGGGTGTCTAAAATAACAGTCAATGTAGTTATCTTATGTATGAAATTATAATATACCCTAAATGAGCACTTCAGTTGAACACTGGGGTATTTAGAAGCAAATTTAATAAGCTAAAACTGTCTTCTATCCCCGTGGTCCTAGAATCTGAGTAAAATGATGGATATTTTTTAGTGACATTTAAAAACCCATTAATTTAAAAAGCAGCTTACATACCAGAGACATTTCAGTTTCCATTGTGATATTAGTAAGAATTATGAATTAATTTAAAATCTAATAAGTGTTTTAAAAAACACACCAAACTCTAGATAGAAAGGCGCAGGGGGGAGGGGCAGAAGAACTTCACAGTGCCAGCTATGGATGTGACTCAGCTCTTGCCTAGCATGCATGAAACCCTAGATTCAACCCCAGCAGCACATAAACTGGACTTGGTGGTTCATGTCTATACTGCTAGAACTTCAGAGATGGAGGCAAGAGGAGTAAGGGTTTAACATCAATTTCATCTAAATAGCAAATTTAAGGCTAGCCTCTCCTCCACATGACCCTGTGTCTAAAAGGAAAAGAAAAGAGAAGAGAGTGGAGGAGATAAGTGCAGATAACTAGCCACTGGCCACACTTCACTGCTGAGCACTGGCAAGGAAGAAAGTCTAAATTGAAAAGAGTTAAAAGACACTCATGCTCCAAAGACTTAGAACATATTTCAATATTAAATGCATATTAAAACTACACTATAGGCAGTCAGTAGTGGCACATGCCTTTAACCACAGCTCTTGGGAGGCAGAGCCAGGCAGATCTCTGAGTTTGAGGCCAGCCTGGCCTACAGAATGAGTTCCAGGACAGTGAGGGCTACACAGAGAAACCCTGTCTTGAAAAACCAAACCAACCAACCAACCAACTAAGCAAACAAACAAACAAACAAAACAAAAAACTCACAATATTATTTAGATATATTAGTCTATATTATTGCATTCCTAACTTTAATCCTTTGTTTTTAATGTGTGTATAAAAAAGTCTAAGCCTTTATTCATGGTCATATTTTATCTTTATTAGCACTGTGTGAAGAGACTATCTGTCACAGAGTAATATTAGCACTCTCTATGAAGAGATTCTATCACAGAGGTGATATTGTGGGAGGAAGGGGGGGTATATTGCCTGGATATATGTACCCAACTACTCACGTATAGAACTCTTTTTCACTAATGAACTATAAGAAAAGTCTTGGCCACAGTAGGGACTTCTGCCCTGGTTTCCTGTTGCTGGCTATTGCAGGCAGAGAGAGTGAGGGTGTGCCCCAGGGCCTCTGTGATGAAGGAAGGCTTATTTGTGTTCGTTTTCTGCTAATTGCTGTTTTGCTCTGTTAACCTTCTTTTGCTCACTTATGGTTGGCAGCTTGATTTGTGCCTTTCATTCTTTAGCAACAGCAAAAGCAGCAAACTGCACCACCCATTGTGGGTGACTCCGTGCAATTACTGCACAAAATTTTATATTTTATCACAGCAAGACAAAGGCGCCTTAAGAAAAGCACATGAATAATTATATGAATAAAATAACCACCAGGTTGTACAAAGACTATGTAATTCAAATGAGTGTGCAGTGCAAAATGGCCATTCATTTTCTTAATAGGCCAACAGTTTGGGAAGAAAACTTGAGTCTTTATTTAAGCCTGTCAATTAATTGTCTGCCAGGATATCCCAGTTACCATGTTCTGAAGGTCCTGTGAGTGTGAGGTAAGGTGAAAGGAACAAAGGTCACTCCTGTTTTGTGGTCTAATCCATCATTGTTGGGCAGAGATTATGAAAAATAGTGCATAAGGCATTCTACCGAGATACACTAAATGATTTTAAGTGTGGTGGTACATGCCGGCACTTGTGAATTTTATGTCACACTGGGCTATACAAAGTTTCAGGTTACATTGAGCTGTATAGTAAGGCCTTGCTTCAAAATACAGATACATTAATAAAAGTAAAACATATATAAATAAAGGTCATTTGACTTGGATGGCATACGCTGTTTGTACACACATACTGTAGTGGTATCTAGGAACAGCAGAGGAAAGGATTCCCAAGGCTGTGCCATTTCAATAAGGTCTTTAGGTTCTCTGCATAAATTAATCAGCCACGAGTCATGTTTTGGTCTCAGTCCTCTATATTTGGTGCTCTTAACAATTCCTCAAAGGAGAGCGGTGTGAGGACACTTGTTCATTTTCCCAAGGTGCCTACCAGATGGCACGTCCATGGTCCTCATGTTGTGGCATCTACCGAGCACACTGGAAGTTTGTTTCAAAACCATCAACTCTGTCTGTCCTTAGGCTCCCGACATAATCCTGTCTGTGGCTCTGGGACTCTGATACACCACATTATTGCTTGGCTCCAGTGACAAGGAGCTGATTTCTCTGGTACATTGAAACCCTAAGGTTTATTCATATCTAAAGATCTATGAAAGCCGTGCTTTACAATATGAGTCAAGTCTCATTAAAAATACACTATTCAATGACAACATTTACAACATTTACAATGACAACATTTACATTGACAACATTTACAATGACAACATTACATCGACTTTCAATAGGAAACATAAAAGGACAATGTTTCACAGAACAAGTTTGTACCAGAGGGCCCTCCACTTCACTCTCACTGAAAGGGCTAATAAGGTTACCTGGATGACTGAAATGGAAAGACTCTGCTAGAAACTCACCTTTTCAAAGGTTAATCTTGCTGAAGACAGGAAATTGATGGGCAGCTTATGTAAACTATGACTTCAGCACTCCATGTGGTATTTCAGATGCTCATAACACATCCCCTCGTTTTAAGAAAAATTGTTTGCCCATTTTCTAATGCGGGTGTATTACTAAAGGAGTTCAACAGCAGAGTATCACAAAAATATCTGCCCTGTTCTCTCAGAACCGTTTCCTCAAGTTCTTTAGGCTGTAAGTTACAGAAGAGGTGCATTCTAGGGAAAAGAGTGTCCAAATGGGTGGACTTTGATGTGTTTGTTGTTGGAATGGTACATTAATATTCAGTGATCGGACTTTCCACCTTGTGTAGGCACTAATGCCTTTCTTGACTTTATTTCCATAGATTTGACAGGTCAAGTGCAAACTGTCATCTTGTTGAGCCCTGCTCTAAAACCACAACAGTAGCACATATAACTTCAACTGTCCACAATAGAAAGAAGAAAACCATGCAAAAGAAAGTTAACGTTTTTATGCACCTACCATGTGCAAAGAAGCTTTTATTTGCATAAATTATTACTGGATGAATTCAGAGATCTTTTTATTATTGCTTAGCTTAAATAAGCCAATTAAGTCTAACATTTTTCTCCTTAGTCAGCAGAGCTAGAAATCTACGGATAAAACTTAATTATTTCCTCTCCCTCCCCCATCATAACCATTGCATTTCAAGCCCTGTCATTTATGTCTTTGAAGCTACGTCCTCCTCCCATTCCTCCCAAGTTTCAGTCAACTGCTCACAGCTGCCTTCCAATTCTCTAGAATGGGATACCACCCTATAGACTCATGTGCGTTGTTTTAATTACAGCTCATTGGGTTACCAACTTTCTCTAAAGTCCTTTTCAGCTTACTCTTTATCTCTATCATCAAACTTATATTTTTATTATATGCAAAGTCCTTTATTACATGGCTGAAGTTCACTCTCTACACTCTTTGTAGTATTTTCTTAACCCACTTTGATCAAATATGACTTTATTTCTTGGTAAAAGCCTAATTGTTGACCCTAATTCATCCATTAAAATTCTGACCTTTGCTCTCCTTGGCAATTATTTTTCTTTTTCTGAAGGAAGTATGCTTCATTCTCTGCCCCTATTTACCCTCCACAGCCTTTACTCCACTAGAAGCCACTTAGGCATTATCAGTTTATCTTAGAACTCCACCTCCACTAGAACAGACTGTTTTGCTGCTCAAACTATTGGCCATTGAAAATGATCAGTATTTTTCAAAGCATAGTAACTGTTCAATAAATACCCATTGAATTAATTCATAAACTGGAATGAAGCTTTTTCTTGTATTTTCTGTGTCAAAGGCACCTTGTCTGCTTACCCATCCTCTAGATGGGAAAAAAAAATGCTAAATATCCTTCAACTCATAAAGCTTGAAACTGAGAGGCCACATTTTTTAAGTTCAGACTCCATTTTAGAGAACCTGATCTAAGTTTGAACTCAGCTAAACTATCAGGCCTGTACCTAGCATTAGTTTCCATGTTTTCCCCCAACAAAACCAGAGCTTAGCTCTGGTCTCTAGGCTAATCTCCAACCCAACCAGCTTCTCTCGGTTACAACCTCAACAAGACCAGCACCTCCAGGTTTCTCCCTCAACAAACCTGCACCCCCAGGTTACAAGCCCACCCCTTGCCTAACAACCACCAATGCAGAGGGGAGCAGAAAGTTGAGTTTATGATATGACTTCCAGCACCACCCAATTATGTTAGAAGCCACAATAGCTTTCTAATTAGATGCTTGCATACTCACCCCCTCCCACTTGCTGCTTACTATATGGCCTTGATCTGATAGATATTTGGGGCTCCCCTTCCACCAAAATAGTCCTGCATGAAGAAGGTACATTGGGATGGGGGGTGGAGGGGGGTAGCTAGCTCAAATAAAGACCCTGCTGTGAATTGCATCAGACCAGAACCTGTCTGGTTTTTTGGGGGGGACCACTAACAATTCCCTGACACAGTAAACCTACCTCCCTTTTGAGGCTTTGATTTTTTTGAGTGCAATTAATCAGCACCCATTCTATATCACCACCCTGTTCTACCCATTGTAAGAGGAGTGAGGTTCTAAGCTCAGTATATCTACTCGTCGCTCCAGCCCTTCACAGGACAGAACTGAAGACATCCTCAGTGAATTGACTGTCTTAGTATTGCAGAATACTAAGACGGGACAGAAACTAAGGAAAATAAGAAATGAGCTTATTCGATGCGTTTGTAAGTAAATTACCGTTGTGTTTGAAAAGAACTGCAAATTTCTATTAACTCTTCATGCAACAGAGGAAAGAATGACACACTTAAGTTAGGCCAATAAGAGGACATTTTCATTTTGCTTAAGCCTAAGTATCCAAATACTTAGTTAATACTTTTAGAATGGCTAGCGTTATTCTTGGTTATATTTAAATGGGCAAGTGCTCTTTCTGAAAATCAGCACTTCTAGAATGTTCAAACAGTCCTTGATGTCTTTGCAACTGCTGAGCTTGAAAAACCTAACAAAAACCACAGGAGTGGATTGTTTCAGGCCAGCAGTGAGTTCTTGTTCTCCAAGTCAAATGTTAAGTAGACAATGATATAAACCAGACTTGGCTTTCAAAAAATAGAGAAGCATTGATTTTCTTTTCACTTTTTAATTTATAAAAATATGCTGCAGACAAAACAGATAAACTTTCTTGACTTAACTATTTATGACCAATTTCCTTCGTTTATTGAGAATACTGAGTAACTTTCAGTAACCTCCCACTTATGCAACTTCTTTTCCCAGCTACAATAGGTCCCTCCCTATAATGCTGTTTGGTAATATTTTTCACTGATTAAATCACAGTAGTGACATAAAATAATAACAACCAACCCACCAACCAAACAACCAAACAACAACAACAACAAAGGCAAAAGATGTGTGCGTAACCAACCAATCAACCAAACATTAACAAAGGCAAAAGATCTCAAAAACCCACTGTGTATAAAGTAGATCTGTCAGTGATCAGCAACATCTGTGCTAACAATAGTTATGATAAAATAATATTAAGGCATTTAAGATCATTTATGGAGGGGTAGAGAGGGCAGACATAGAACAGAATGGAGGTTAGTTAGATCAGACCTTGGCTTTTGGTTAATTGAAAGACTAAAGAAGCTGAGCCTTGGTGGCACATACTTAGTATTAAGCAAAAAGGCTTAAGCACTTTGGATACTTAGGCTTAAGCAAAAAGAATCCTGAGTTCAAGACTTGCTTGCCCTATGTAGGCTGACCTTGATTCTCCCAAACAATAAACAAAACAAAACTCATAAAAAGACGTGGCAGATAAAACTACTAAGAACCAATTTCCCTTCTCACAGACATTCCTTGTGAACCCTGTAATCCCTCTTTGAATTTGGAATAACTAAGCTCTCTGTGCTCCAGCATTCTTGTAAGAAATTGGCAAAAGTTTGTGACCAATTTAAAAATATTGCTCTGTAGATTAAATGAGTTAATATGCACAAAACTTTAGGAATCTAATATGTGTGTGAGTGTGGGCTCAACAGTAGTTTTTCACAGGAGTAAGCTAAAAAACCTCACAGCTCACAGCATAAAGAACACTTGAGAAGCTATAAATCAAATGAGTATTTAATTCAAATTTCTACCCAGTAAAACATCTGTTCCCTTCCAAATCAACATTAAAATGCAATAACCCTTACTAGCCATCAGCAATTTATTTATGAAGACCATGTTCTGCATTTCTTAGTACATGACTGCTAGCTACATGTCTTCCAAGTTTCTGGATTGTAATTGCAACAAGCACAAGAGCCAGGGCAATTACGTTGTTTTCTATGAATTGCCTCTCCAGTGCGATGCCTCCTGAAACCATTTGCTAAAACAGGTAACAATCCCATCACATAATTGTGTAAAGCCCAAGACACCCATGTCTGTTGTTTAATGCTAATTTCTCTGAGTTTCCTGAGAGGAATTGCTATTGACTACTTTGATTAGAAAAGTATTGACCCTTCTCCAGCAGAGCATCCTGAGAAGAAATTTCCTAAATATGCCCATATTTCATTTTTTGAATATCAAGGTGCAATATGCTTGCTAAAGGATACGGCTTATTTAATACAAAATTAAAATTTTATAGGCTACATTACCTAAAGTAAATTGCTTAATACATTGAGAAGAACAGCTGCTTTCTAAGTGTTTGGCATCCGTGTATTTGAAACCTAAATTAGGTGAGCCCACCGACACAGTGCGGAAGGAATGGTTGCAGTGATTTTTCCTTTGCATTTTGTCCTCCAGACCTCCCATAATCAGGCCAAACGTTTCTAAGCAGGCAGGAATTGTTGCACTGGGTGTTGCTTCCTGCATAGAGATTTCTTTCTTCTTCCTCCTACTTCTCCTCATTCTCCCCCATCCCTCAACACTCCTCTTCCCTCCACCTCTCCCTTTCTAATTAGCTCACTGCATCCATGATCCTCCTGCCTCAGCTGCCCAAATGTTGAGATTACAAGTCTGCATCACCATACCCAGCTTAATTCTTTCACATCCTATTCCCCTTTTATTTTTTGCTTATTCTGCAACACGGAGCAACAGCAAACAAACAAGCAATCAAAAAAAAACAAAAAACACCAAAAACCACAAACAAAAGCTGAGACAAAATGAAAAACACTTCATGGGATTCAGTGCTGATGTTCAGCTTCGACCTTATTTGGGTAATACTATACACTGTTTCTTTTTAATCAATATCTGTCTCACATTCTAAATCATATCTGATGCATTCATAATAGAGATAAATTTAAGACACAGAGCTCAAGATAAAGCTTGCGTGGTGGTTTGTGAGCACAGAGGAGATTTCTGTGCTGGACTTTGAATAAAATGGTTTAGAATCGTTTAGATCAGGGGATGCATATGCAACTGCAGACTACTATCTTGACTTTAGAAAAGCTGGCGTAAGAAGTGGCTCCAGATGCCAGACTCTGGTAAGATGTTTACTCTGCACAGGGGTGAGCAAGGCAGGGGATTCTTCCGGGGACTTGGACATAGGATTAGGTCAGAGTTGTGTTTTGAACTAGCACTTATACCACCAAGTCAACTGTTTGCTCTGGAGTCCCTCACTGCCTGGTGAAAACCACAGTGATCTCTCCTTGCTCCTCAGATGCCTTTCACTACCGTTTCTAATAGCCAGAGGGATTGTTTGCAAACCTATGTGAAATATGCCATCAGATTCCTCGACATGCTTTGGGCTCCTTCCCAGCCCATTCCCTATCCTGAACACTTAGGATAGTTGACTATAGTGAGGATCCCTCTTAAAGTCTCCAAGTAGCTCTGTCTGAGTTGGGATGCATCCATGTCCCTACCGTCCTTAGAGAATCTGTTCCTGACACTTGTTGATATTTATTTTTCTACTTCCTTTTGTGACTTTTATCTTTTTCATTTAACCTTATTTGTTAATGTCTTCTAAAAATCTGGTTTTGATAAGATTAGAGCATAAAAAATTTACAAGACAGTTTGGAGTAAAAGAGCCAAAAGTGAATAGTTTTTATTTTTGTTCTGATTTGGCCAAAATGCTATAAATGTCCTTAGTACTGTTGGCAGTCTACTCCTTGACAGAGACCTGAGATGCCAGAAATGTTTAAACCAAATATCTTTGGTTCTGTCTTGCCAAGGGCATGAAAAAAGGAAGGCCTGGAAGCCATATCTCTTTTCACCCCGAAAGGAAAGGAGTACTGCTGTCCTGGAAACCCTAAGCAGGAAGTGACTACAATTGTGAGGCAGCTGGATATCTACCTGGGATGGGAAAATGTGGTGTCCCCTAAAGGAATCCCACATCTGGGAGGTCTCCTGCATTACACAAGCTCTGCTTTATTTCTTGAGCTGAAGTTGCCTATGATAAAATAATTCTTTCTAAAGCTTATCTTCTGTGGTCTGTGACTTTTGTTTTTCAGATTCTTCAGACAAGAATCAGAAAGCCACTTGCTTAGGGAAACTTGGTTGGTTGCTGAGTTTATGGGACTCTGGATTCCAGAGCTAACCTCACCTAGAGCTTCATGGTTCATAAAGACATTCCAATATCCCTGAATCATTTCTTCCTCTCCTGTCTTTAATGTTTGTCTTCATCATTATAAAGCTTCACTACACAGTGACTGGTACAAGATTGCAATCAACAAGTAGATACTAAAGATATCAATGGCCTTCTGTTTTGCTAACCAGTTGTTAGACTATTGAGTAGAGAATGAGAAATTTGTTAGGCTGTTGAGTTAAAAAAATTAATTCACAGGTGAATTAGTGAAAGTGTGTGGCAGAGAAAAAAAAACTGTGTCATATTAGTTTAAGCAATTATAAGAGGTGATACAGTTGTTTGGATGGCATAATCTAATCCAGCCAGGGGAGACGAGACATGCACAATCTGTATCGGGACTCTAGTTCTCATTTGAATAATTTGGACTGAGCATCTTAATTACATTATATAAGCAAATCAACATCTCAAGATCAGACTTGAGAAATACCTGAATCTCGGAGCTGTAGCCCTCCAAGACCAATGGATTTGTAAAATAATTCAAAAAGCAAAATAAGTTCTATTTAAATTAAACATATCATAAACATCCTGCAGGTCTTGGGATAAAAGCATAAATGGATGCCTGCATACCATATGACTGAATATTTCAAGGTCACAAATGAAGCTGATAAACTGTTAGATATAGTGTTTGTAAGCCTGTAACTCCCAAACTTATCATTTTTCAGGTGGCTGGCAGTGAATAGAGATGATCCATTCTCTTTATATTCCCAACTTAACGAGGATTTCCACCCACTTCACCATGACTCTCCTAGTCCACAGCTACACTCATACTCTTACAAGCATGGTTCCTTGTCCAGTCTACACACCTGCGGATTTCCTTACATTGGGAATAGCAAGATTTATCATTGAGGTTACACACAACAGGGAATCGTCCAATGAGGCACACTTAAACAGAAATCTAAGAGTCCTGGCAACCAACAACATAATTCAAAACAGAAAATTGGTCGGGGGAGCAGACCTGGGGGGAGGGGGAAATGGGAACGTTGTAGAATAGGATGCTCAGAGGAGCAAGTCCTCTGCCGAAGCTCTCAGTGTGGCACAGTGTGGCAATCAAATTCCTTTACAGGAAGAGACAAAACAGGAAAGAATGGGGATAAAATGTAATGGATTATGTAAAACATAAACAAAGAATCGTCAAAATACTATATCACTGCTTTGCAATCAGTTAAAATACTCATGGTTGTTTAGTTGTAATAATAACTAAATAACTATAATCAATAACTAATACTTATATTAACAACTAATAATTATTAATAATAATAACTAAATGATAACAAATAACTGGACTAAATACTCAAGCTTTAAACCCAGAACTTCAGTCAATATGGAATAATGTGAAAGACAACATTGTAACATGTCCTTAAAGTACAGAGAGAGCCTAACAAGTAGGCATTTTAATAAACATATTTTCTTAATCCACTTACAGCTTTTCCTATAGTAGACACTCAATAAATGTTTGAGTAACTTAGACAAATAACAAGATGAGCTAAATATTATTAGAGAAAAAGACATACAGAATATGGAAAAGGTGTTCTGATTCACCATAGAAATGCATCAAACTGGTAATGAAGGATATAATTAAGAAAACATTAAAACTCATGTAAAATAAAAACAAAGAACCAATATTAAAATACCCTCTCTAAGATTCATTAATATCATATCAGTTTGTTGACAATAAGGCAATGTACAGTTTTTAGTCCAAGAAACAAGTGTTCTCATATCAAAAATCAAAGTTGACTCCCTTTACATGTTAAAGTTACTTTTATATTTTGTGTGAAGAAGGAACCGTGTAAGTGGCATGCTGATAAATCAATATTTATGCTAGTTTCCAAGAGGATCACCTAAGAATCAGCAATCAACCCAGACCTTAAGGAGTTTCTTTAATTTCAATAAACTAGGTTTGTTTCTTTCCCTAATTTACCAGGGAACCTCTTAAAATGTTGAAGTGATCCTGTAAAGTATGACCGTCATTGGCTTATGAGTAGATCAGTTAGGTTGGAAATACAGCTTTTAACAGAGGTTGAGCTTCTTCTTCTCTGTACATCTTTGTCTTGATTAGTTCTTAAATGACAGCACCATTTTTACCACTATCATTCATAGTGCTGTCTCCATTCACTCTACATTAGAAGAAATCCAAACTTCTTGAGCCAAATCCAATCTTCTTGAGCCAAAGAAGACAAAGGCAAGAAAAAAATGAGCATCAAAACAAACAATCAAAAAAGAAAAGAAAACCACACCACCACCACCAATAACAACAAAACACGTTCTTCTTACTGTTGATGATTCCCATGAGTCCTGTAGAGCCCCTGACAACTGTCCTTGCCTTGCCCATGAAAAGCTAATATCATTCTAGACTTGTAGGTCTCAATTCTGCAGACTTACTTAACACTTGGCACCACAGGTATAAGCAAATCACTACTCAGTAATATTCAGGGAGTGTAATCAGAGCCTTGATTATATGCGGATTGTAATGGCACTGAGGGAAAAGAATACTAAACAATGACAAAGAGAGCAGGCAATCAGGCTTATTTGGTGGGGAGATTGTATTTAATATTATTTTTTAAAAGCACATTTTTCAATTTTCTGCCTTATAATGAACTACAGCCAATTACTTTCTCTCTGCTCTGATAAAAAGGGCTGCCCAACTGTTCAACATTTGCTTTACTAATTGAATGATCAATTATTCAAATAAATAATTCCACTACCAAGCTCCTGGAAAACCTTGATGTGTTTTCTAGCCACAGCTACAGCAGAGAATATAGCAATATGAGACCAAATCCAGACAGAATTCTAAAACATTCTCAGAAAATACTTCTAATTGGGAGATAATTTACAGCAACTGGAACTGCTGCTCTGGCGTAAACTTTCTCAGAGATGGCTCATCTTACTTTCTCGTCGTCTATGTTGTTGCTGATTAATACACTGGCAAGTATCACTGTAATCCTTAAGAACATGTACTTTGTTAGGTAATGGGTTTTAATGGTTAGTCTAAATGTACTCATTCCTTGCCAACAAAGGAAAACCTCTCCTAAGTTATCTTAGCCCCAAGAGGACTTGCTGTGGAGTGGGGGCCTGTGGTGACAGGGG
Organism: Mus caroli; assembly: GCF_978045245.1. NCBI lineage: Eukaryota > Metazoa > Chordata > Mammalia > Rodentia > Muridae > Mus > Mus caroli. Next base: position 18,403,993 of record NW_028227258.1, read on the forward strand.
AATTCTCAGCTGACAGGCGGCAGATGTGCTCTGTATTCACATCCTACATTTAGTTGGATTAATAGGAACTGAAGGTCACTCTATGGATTTGCTCTTTTCAAGACAAAATAAGTTTTCAAAGTCTGACTGTGTACATAAGCAGCAACTGTCCATACAGTGTTTGTAGGTAGCATTCAGAAGGACTTTCAGCAGTATGGAACCTGCTTTGATTACAGACAAATTCATATGCTTCTAAGTAAGTAGCGCTTACACGGCCCCCTTCTCAATCTCCCCCTAGAGATTATTTTCCCACACAGGGTCAGGATGGAAGTGTTCTAAATGACTGTCATTCATGCCTTACTCCTGTATTCTTTGCACCCACTTCTTTTATCAATAAGTAAAAGTGTCTTGGTGAATAGGCATTCAAGATTTGGGAATTTATATAGAGACCATAGTTTCATTTGGCAGATCATATTTTCCCTGCCAGCAAATGTGCCAGTGGTACTAAGGAGTTTAGTTTCAACAATTCAGGTTACTTTGCATAGACTCATAACTAAATTAAAGTATAAGTGACTTTCAAAATAGGGACAAAAAATTAGATTCTCAGATATGTTATGCTCTATTAATGGGAATATATTTACTAAACTGGGCAGAATTTTATTTTATATCTGATTAAAGTAGTGATGAAAGCCAGTGCATCAGGCTTTCTCAAATGTTCTAAGGCTATTATGGTGTATGGTCATTTCAGAAGCTGAAATGGGTCACACATTTTGCATTTTCAAACTGGCTTATGGAAGACATATTTAGTAAGAGTGTATAATGAAAAGTATAAAGAATGATTGCTATAGAAGACATATTAGAAGGACTGGAGGTTAAATTACAATAACTCCCAGTATTTTGCATATCAAAAATTAGAAATTGATTATTAGCGAGTGAATAACTGTAGGCAGTTTTAACCTGTTCAAACTGCATTTAGTTATTTTTTTTCACAGTCAATGTGAGAGTAGAACAATCATGTCATTGAAAAATTTTGTTAAGATAAGAATAAAAATGTCAGTTTTTAAAAATTGGCATTGCAGTTTATTGATGATTCAAACTGTAATGGTTTAAGGCTAGTTAAAGTTGCTTGGATTCTGACATATGTGTCCTGAATTAGATTAGTTATTGGGTTTCCTGTAGAAAGCTTAAAACTTCAGGCAGTGGCTACTGGCATCAAGATTTCGTTTGACTTAGGCAATTGTTTGGCTCTTGCTTTAAATAATGTAAACATAAGGTTTTGTAATGAGGGACTAAATATTCAACCTGAGATTAAATTTATTGGTTCTGATATATGTAATATAAAGATTATTGCTGTAAGAGAGAAAGATAATAGGGTGAAAGAATAGACAATAAAGCAATAGTCTGATCAATAATAAATAGGATACTAAGGAACACCCTAGAGACTCTGTGCCTCCAAGTTCACTTAAGTCTAAACGTACTTTACATTTCAAATCATATCTCACAAAACAAGTGATAGGATTACACTCCTAAATCCATAAGCATTGATTTTTGTCTCTGTCACAGATGCATCCTGTGCACTAGTGGGGGAATTTGCTAAAATGGGTTTAGAGCATTCACTGACTACAGTGGAGCAGGCACTATTTTTATAAATTTTATAAAGTCTTTAGTAAGCGATTATCTACGTTTTAGAAAACACAACATTAAGTTCTGCACAAGCCTCTCTGAGCATGCCCATGAATCCTTCTCATATCTACCTTATTTCTACTCCCCCCGCCCCATTCACTGTTGCAGAGGCCCTCCTACTCCCCATGGGGACGATCCTGCTCTCTAAAAATCACGGCACACTGTGTGAGCTTTCAAAATGGTTTTAGCAAATATCCCCAGTGGACTCTGGGAAGCTTGCCTTCCAGTTAGAGAAAGAAGCTGTGCTCAAACAGGCTATTATTTTCACTGATAGGTTGACCCCACTCCTCCTGGAATTTTGGTTTATTTTCACATGATTTAGTTTCACAGGGCTATAGATACAATAAAACAACAGCTATCAGAATGATAAGAAATTGGCTTCTAAGGCAGGATAAGGCGTCTCCTAGAGCACAGGATCCCAGATAGGAAGGTGACATGCCTGCCACAGGCTTTTGTTAACCACTACTCTGAGTAGTCAGTGGGATGGCAGATGTGATAAGAGGTATCAGTAGTCACCGCGAGCCCAGTGGCCCACGATGTAAGATCATTGCTATTATCATAGCATTAGCTTCACATATCAGCTTCTCCTTCAAGAGGAGCTCTTGTCCTCTTCAAAGTTCATGCTTTAAATTTTACTTTGTTTTTTTTTTTTTCCTTTCCTTTCATATGTTCTAGGCTAATTTATCTCTGTTTTGCCAACTTTGGTGAAAATAGTTGATTTTGCAACATCTTCTCATGGTTTAGTTTTGGTTGTAGTTGTTCCATTATGCATATTTGTTTTAAACATTTATATGTTAGTGTGTGTATGTTTGTGTGCACCTATGTGAATATTTAGAATTGTACCGTTACACACACAGGGAAAAAAGAGGGCAATTGTGTGAGTAATTTCTTTTCATCCTGTGATTTATAGGATCAAACTCACTTTGACAGATTTGATGGCCAGCACCTTTACCAACTGAGCTCTTTCATCGATCCTCTCACTTAGTTTTTAAATTCATTTAAGATATGTCTTGAAATAATCTTTCTCTGGGTGTCAAAAATACTATAGAACAGTTTCATTTATTTTGAAGAGGAAATCAAGTCAATTTATAGTTTATGTCTCATTAACATGGACCAACTTCAAGAGATTAAGAATTACATTGTATAAAACCTTTTAGGATCACTTGTATAATTATTATGTTATTTTGTCATGAACTAATGAACTCTATACTAAGTGACAATTTTAGAATATCCTGATAACTAATCTCAAATTTTCTGAAAAGCTAATATTCTTATCTTTTTATGTGACAACACTTTTGTGACTTTTAGAGTGAAAAAAAAAAAAGGACCTCCTAAAAGACTTAGTTATCTCTGATTTCTAACAGTAAACCATTACACACAGGTTTGCATGTAGCTAAAAATATTAAGCCTACTTAATTAACTTGACTTCATTAAAGAGAGACTCCTAACTAAAGACTATTAGATAAGTGCAAAGTCAAAATTTGTATTTTCTTCCATTTTTTAAATAACAGTTAAAACATCAATTACAATAAGAATTAATTAGGTACATAATTTTCACATAGGAAAAGGAAAATGCAGTGTTAGGAGTTTGGTTTTTTTTTAGTTCAGGTATCAAATAACACCATTGGATATTAATATATTATTGTCAATAATATTTTACTTTGAGCCTTATGTATGTAGTTAGATTTTTTTCAGAACTATGATTGAAGGACAAGAAGCAACTTGAATCGCTATGGGGTAGCATGGGCTGTAGATTTGCTTCTAAGGATAAATACTCTCCATTAACAAACATCCATAGAATCATCTGAGGTCACACAGGAAAGAGTTTCATCATCAAAGAGAGGCAAGTTGACCTTATTCTACGAAATTATTCATGCGGGTGTGAAATGGCTTTAAGTCCATGGCAGAACTGTTGTGGAAGAAAAATGGGTGCATGTGTGTATATATAGGGAATGGCCACATTGCTGGAAGAAACAGCACTGAAATGAGCAGCCAATACTATCCTCAAGTTTTCCTGCTTTATCTTTTCAAGTCAACATCATTGTTGTAGCTTCGCTGAGAAGGAAAATCATTGTGCCGACAGTACCACTACATTACAACCATAAGCCCTGCCTACAAGATTCTAATCTGAATAGCTTTGACATTAACAACAGTTGTTTTAAAATTTGAAGACTATATCCTATATCCCATGCCAGGATACAATAGCTATTTATATATCTTATTTATATTATAGCTTACTTTGATGTTTTCAGTTCTTTATTCTCAGTAATAGCCTTGTGAAAATTTATATCAAGTAATTTGACGTTTTGAGTGAGTTCTTTATTGTCAGTAATAGAGTTGTGAAAATATGTTTACCAACTATATGTGGCATAACTGCTTACATTTAGTGATACATACATGCAAGTATATACATCAACAAAGCAAAACAATGAACCCCTTAGAATATTGCACTGGGATTAGAGAGTGGCCTGACTATTGAGGCACTGAGAGAAGGGGCTCTTGTGTTTGTGTGGCATCATTTCCATGGCACATGGTTTTATATGTAACCCTGGAATGTATGAGAAAGCACACATGCAGAAAGGACATTTGGGCAGTGACAGGATCTTAGTTTATGAGAAAGTTGCCAAGCATCTACCCTCAAGGCCAGGACCCTGGATGAAGCTAAATATGAACTGCTTGTTTATCTTAGGTGGGATGCATTTGTCTAAGACAAGAGGAACATTGTTCAACTATAGAGTGAGCATTTGGCAAGCATAAAGTTCTTTTACAAGGATCATTTTTTTTGACTTTCAGAACACAATCATATTTTATGCGACTTGAAGCTTAATAACTTTAGAAGTCTTCATTAAGAAGAATTAAAAATTACATACAAATAAAAATATAAATTTAGATGTATTGAATGCTTTATGAAGAATGAGCAAAGATTTGATAAATTAAAAATCTGTATATTGAAAGATAACAGAAAGATAAAAAGAAAAACTCATTTTTTTCTTACCCTCTTGGTTTGATTCCATAATACATTTTTTTTCCTGAATTTGTCGTTATCCATGCTTCACTGGTCTCTTTATATTACAAAGATTTCACATTTAGTGTGGTGTGTGTGTGTGTGTGTGTGTGTGTGTGTGTGTGTGTAAAAGAAAAATCAGGCAAATAATTTTCAGAGCAGCTAGGCACTATAGATTAAAATTCCTTTAATGATGTTCCTGCCACACATTCTCATTGGAATAAACATATAGCAAGTGAAATCACTGAGGAAAAAAACCCTGAAAATTCATATTCCAAAGGCTCTCTCCCAACTTAGGAAATGGAAAGATATTTATTGACTTTCAGGTCTTTTCATTCCTCATGGAAATATCATGTATATTTCAGGTTAAGGTCCTTCTATTTCTCACTGAAGTCATGGACATCATTGTGAATTTTGTTTGTTGTACTACCTTGCAAGAGAGGAAACTCAGTGCTATCTGGTGTAACTTTGTATACATCAATCTTTTGTGAACATCTCTAATCATGCTTATGTATCTATTAGTACATTCACACTTACTTTGAAGTCACAGAGTTTGTCTAGGACCCTCACACAGAGTAATGTAATATCTACCTATGCACCCATTTGGCAATAGGATAAATAGCCTTGCAAAGCTTTTAGCCTTGCAAGTCTAAATTGATTTCCTTTTTAGCCACTGCTTTATCAATGCCTGGCTGAATGTGAAGGTAGACTGAGCAACTTCCTCAGGGTGCCCTGATTCTGATGGGTTAGCTGTCAAATGCACCATTGTCCAAATTACACTGCTACTGTAGAATTCCTGCTAAGAAACAATTTACTGCAGCATTGGGCTATCAATCTTGTGGGCTGTGTTAGTTTTGGGGTATCACAATCTGATTAACTTACTGCAGATACCCAGCAGTTCCTACTGTTGCTTTCCCCAGACTGCCATTCACTACACTGTTAGCAGGACCCAATAATAGGAGCCCTCTACAAAGGCATCTCTAGGAATAATGGTGTACGGTGCTGCCTAAATGAATGCATTATCACAGCCAAAAAGGTGTGGAAATAAAGAATAAAGAGAGAAGAAACTAAATTGTCAATATTCTATCATATTTTACTTCTTACACTAAAGGACATGGGTAGATAAAGTGAGTGGTATGTGTGTGTGTGTGTGTGTGTGTGTGTGTGTGTGTGTGTACTTTGTATATACCATAACGTGCTGGTCAATGCTTATATCAACTTGATACAAGGCAGGATCACCAGGGAAGAAGGAATCTTAATCAAGAAAATACCTTCATAAGATTGGCCTATAGGCAAATCTGGAGGGTCTTTTCTTGACTTATGATTAATGTGTGAGGGCTCAGCCTATTTTGAGCAGTTTCCAGCACTGGTCAGGTTGTCCTAGATATGTTAGAAAACCAACTTATCAAGCTAAAAGGAGCAAGTATTTTAGTAGCATTTCTACCCAGCTTCTATATCAGTTCCAGCCTCAAGTTCCTGTCCTTCCCTTAAGGATGGACTGTGACTGCAATCTGTAAGCTGAAACATGGTGTCTTGTCACACCAACAGAAACTCCAGAACTCTAAGACAAAAAGATTTCTAATGAGTGTCTATCTATCTATCTATCTATCTATCTATCTATCTGTCTGTCTGTCTGTCTGTCTATCTATCTATCTATCTATCTATCTATCTATCTATCTATCTATCTATCTATCTATCAATCTATCATCTATCTAATTTTAGTCAGCTCTCATTTCAAAAATGGTCAGTCAGCTGTTACAAAAGAATAAGAATACACTCTTAAGTATATGTACATGGGCTCTATTTATTGCTGTTATTCAATGCTTAAAAATAGTGTGGTGCTCTTCTGTAGTGCCAGGGTTCACATTCCAACGCCTGCATAGGGCATCTCACAACAACTTGTAACTCCAGCTCTAGGGAATATGACTCCTCTGACCTATGAGAACACGCACACTTCCATGTAGTTTTTCATGAACATTCTCTCCCCCTCCTTCATGGCTCACATAATTGAAAATACTATAAGTGAATAGTATAAAATAAGACCATGGGATGAAAAAGAAATCTCTTGAAATTGTTTGTCTTATTCTTCAGTTATCACTTTAATGATTCTATACAACCACTGAATGATGAATCTGCTTACTTTCACCTTCCTGCATATCAATATAAAAACACAGGATAGCAAATCAAGATTTCTTTGATAAGAAAATGTCAGGCTGTTTACTCCTCATTGAATATGAGGCAGTTGAATGGTAGGCTTAATTTAATCACCACACTCAAGACAAGGCCTGACATCACTTCATTATTGCATTCATGATAATATTAGTGCCTATGTTTGCCAGCTTAATTGGAGCACAATAGTGTTTTATTATAAATGTCCCTATTTTTAATAAGTGGAGAAATGGACTTTCTCATTAGACTAGCTAATAGCCTTGCATGTCCTCTTTCCCTGTGAATTCTCAATAAGATCCACTCGCTTTTGAACCACACCAGGATACTCAATATCTTTCATTTAAAAAGTGGAGAAGATGCACTCAAGGCTTTATTACTTCATTTTATTAAAACCTACTGTAAATAGCATGTTTCATCTACTTCATAAATGGACATTTATTAAATTAGTATGAATATGATCTAATTCCACATGTCTTATTATACAAAAATACATAAACATGCATATTTTATGTGCACAGGCATATTTAAGTAAGATTCCTACAAAAGCTTGCAAAAAGGGTATCATTAAGCAGACAATTAAGAATATTAAACATTTTCCCAACACTCAGCCCATCTGTACCTACTTTTTAAATTCAAATTCATTTGAGGGATAGTTTCATAATAATAATTACTGGTAAATTCTACATTTTGTGTTGATAGGATAAAATGCTTACAGTATCATAGAAAGAATTAAAAATGATTACAAGTACAGAAACACCATACGAAGAATTAGGCAAAGGGGACAGAGACTGCTGAGGGGAGGGGGAGGGGAGGGGAGACAGAGGGGAGAGGGAGGAGAGGGTGTGTGGAGATAAAAATGTTTCAACAGATTCTTCAAGGAGTTCCTGCTTAGGTGGTTGTTCATTAACAGGAATGCTGATCATATTCATGTTGCAGAGCACCAATGAGTATGAAGAAACAGAGAGTCATTGGTGTAGCTGGACTATAAATGTCACGTGCATGAGTATAGGTAATGGCTAGAGAGTAAGTTAGTGTGAAGGCTTCAAAGGCCACAGAGTGTTACATTCTTAAATTCAGTACCAGGACTGAGCTTCGGTCATATAAGCTGTTGGTCAAGAAGGGCCCTGAAAACCCCCTCCAAAGATTCAAGTTATTTCTCTTGCACTTGGTTGCCTACTCGAACTAGATGATAAGACTCTAGTACAAAACACATCACAATCTTTGTTTCCATGACACAGAAATCAAGCTCAAACAAAAACAAAAGCTTCTTACCTGCTGCCTAGATTCATGGTGTCAAAAGACGCTATGCAAGTTTCTAGGGAGAAAAAAGGTACCAACTCCTTTACTTAGTAATGGATTCTGTAAACTACACTAACATCCAGCCAAGAAAAAAAATAGGCTCACTGGTGAAATGCGGTGGGTACCAGGTCACAAACCTGTGGTTAGAGAAATCGCAGACCCTTGTCAGGAACTTCTACAGCTATTTTGATAAATGGGCATGGTTTTCTTATCAGATTGCCTTCTACATATCTATGTTTACGTTCTCAGAATAGTGTTGCTTTTATCTACAGTCAGAGAAGTCACTTTTTATAGCAAGCAGCAAAATGCAAAAGAATAAGTGACTGTTGAATGTTCAGGTCAAAATGGAACATCCAAAGTTCAAGGAATATTGCAGAGGAGGAGGCAGAAAAAATGAAATAGTGAGAGAAAGGTTAGAATGTGGTGGAATGTTGTCTGCCTGGCCTGACATGGCCATTTATCTTTGGAACTCTCAACATCTGTGATTACCTACACAAGACCATGTCCAAAAGTGGGCCCACGAAGAGTCTGTCCCTAACTGTGGGACAGCTTACCAGGCCCCACCACTTTCCGAGAATCTGCAGGGACTTAATGGCTGCTGAGCTAGTGAGATACATCTTCTTCAGTGATATAGTGACTCTTCAGTTGCCACACTCCTATAAGCTATTCCAATTAAATGTAGTAGAACACCAAAAAGACAAACATAAAATTAGAAGTGTAATTACTTGGGAAGAGACAGGGGCAAGTGGGGCGGGGCTAAGAAAGGATAAAAGAGGTCAAAGATGATCAAAACATATTCCCTACACATATGAGAATATCATAATAATTGTGGCAGTTTATTTTGCATACTTGTTATGTGTAATTAGTATATGCTAAAAATTTTTTGAATGATCTCATGGCAGGAGGTCATTAGTTCTTTAAAGGTTGAATGGAAGTGGAAGCCAGTGCAAGATAGTAGCTTCAGAGCAGATGGAGAACAAAGTTGCATCATCTTTAAAGGCCGAGTTGAAAGGCTCAGAGCTCTGGTTGGATCAGGGTGGTGTCGGGTAGAGACTAGCTAAGAATAAAATCTGTACCTTGACAGCCTAGTGCTACCAATGAATACAGGAGGATGTTAAGAACTGAAGAGAATTTAAAAGGGACCGAAGAGACATGAGCTACTTCATGCTGCACTCATGTCTAGAGTAGACTGGAACTGACTTAGCAGTGGCAATGGCAGATCTTCCAGAGGGAGGTAAAATGTCCTCAAAAGTCAAAACAGCTCTCAGGAGGAGAAGAAAGGAGGATCATCATAAAATTGAGACCAGCTTAGTGTACAAAGTAAGTTCTAAGCTAGTATGAGCTGCAGAGTAAGATCCTGTCCAGTGGGTGGGATGTTACAATAACGGACTCAGCATATATATATATATATATATATATATATATATATATATATATATATATATATATGTACTGTCTACCTCCAGTGCTTGGCAAACATGCAAACAATCAGAAGCAAGCAAATGCATGACTACGCTGTTTAGGATTTCCCCATGCATATATGTATATTATATATACATGTGTATGGATAATACATTTCTCATTAGCTATAGTAATAGTAGTGAATTGTACTTGTAGAATCAGAAAAATAAGCAGTATTTTATTGCTCAATTTCATTTTGTTATTGCAAAACAAAATTTTTATTTCTATTTATTTTTGTTATTACTGACCAACTCAAAGGTTTATAGTGATGGTTCCTGAATTTAGAGAAAGAGGGCTTTGGTAGCTCAGGTGGTCATTCTGAGGGTCCACATATTCAAGCAACAGACATGTCTATTGCTACTAAGGAAGCGGTTTTCTGATTTTAGACAGAAAAAGCAAACTGCTTTAAAATGCCATGAAAGGGCTCTAACAAATCCTTCCAACTGAAAACCAAATTACTGTTTTTACTTCCTAAAGTTCCCCTTCAGAGTTTGTTAGTTGCTGAAGCTGTAGTCCTCAGCAGATGCTCATAGTAGACAGCTTATTTAGATATTTCCTCAATACCAAGTTACACTTCTCTGAAATATGCAACTCCTTATCTTGTGTTTTTTTTAATTCAATATCTTTGAGTTCTAATATGTCCAGAATTGTCCTCTTTGTATATATTTTATAGCTGTCATTGCTTAGCAATAACTAATAAGTAACATGCTTAGCAGATATTTTTTGTATTTTTCTGAGAGAGATCAGGCTCTGATAGCTTAAAAGCTGTCACAAAGTATGCAACGTAAAGAGTCCTCAAGGATGAGAGAGTCTTACAGTGTTGAGCCATTAAAAATCTCTAGCCTTCTTCAAGCAACCTCTCCGTCCTCTCTACATAGTGTGTCTGTTAATGGAGCCACTAGAACAGCTGATACTAATTAGGAACTCGGACTGACCCATTTCTGGCCTGCCATGATAACCCACAGTTCACTTCACTCTCATCTCTCACCATTTTCTCCAATACAGACACACTGTTTGCAGTTACCTTGGTTACAGCTTCCTGTCTCCCCATTGTTTTCTGTCATACATGCCTTTCACTGTAGCACTGGTCCTTTGATCTGGCCTTTCTGAGCACACTCAACTCACCTGCAAACTTTGGGCATGAATGACTTTGGACATTTCCAGCTTTATTCCCTGTTCTTTTTAAATTCTTCATGTTTCTGAGAGTTTATTTCCTGCGTTCTCTTTAAGAGGTTTCAGACAAACTTCTTCAGGAACAGTGGTTAGCATCTTGGGTTGGAATATCAAGAGCAGTGGCTTGTGGCATTATGGCTTCACTGTGAGGGGAGCTATTCTTACCTCCAATTCTAAAGGCCTTCACTTTTGCCTAATTTACTCTTATGACAGTAAAGCCTTTTTGACATTTTCTCAATGAAGATATGTGTGTGTGTGTGTGTGTGTGTGTGTGTGTGTGTGTGTGTAAGAATGAAGAAAATATAAACCTATGTACGATGCCAACAGACCCAAGGATTCATGCATAGGCTTAGGTATTTATCTCAATGCTAGCTAATCTAAACTCTGCTCATCTAGGGGTTATCCTCTCTTACTATTTATGTAAACAAAATGTGAGGGTTAAAAACTAGTAACTTAAATTCTAGAAGAAAAATATACTCTTATCCATCCAAAAATAATATTTTATAAGCACATTTACTCTTCATTAGCTGGTTTCCTATTTGCCTGGATTTAATACATAAGAATAAATAGATACCTGAAAATTATTGACATATTTTAATTCCAACCACGATTTGCCCCCACTACACACTCAAACTATAAAGGCAAGTGCTAACATCTCAACATTAAAGGATTTGAAAATAATGCCTTATCAAAAAAAAAATAGAAAAGAATAGAAAAAAAGGAAAACTTCATTGCTGTTTCTCTATGAACTTCTATTTCCAACCCTGTCAAAGACCAAGGTGAGATTCCCTCCTACCCCACCCCATGACAATGTGTCTTAAACATCAATTCAGTATAGTTTTCTATGTTAGCTGGCAGAGATCCCTGTCTTAAAATATTTTCACTGTAATAACCTGATTACTTCAAGGAGCTCGCTTTTCAGTGGGAAATGTCTAAATGACTGACTGTTCCCTAAAAGCATGGGGATGATATTCAAGCTATGTTTTCAAGACAGTTAGGCAGATAAGTAAAACCCATAATAATTCTGTTGAAGAGATGCATAGCCCAATATTTGTTCCACAGGGATATTTTTCATATTCAGTGAGTAAGCACATTTGCTTTAACATTGAAAACTACCTACCAGAAAGATCTATTTTTATGCAAATACTATAAACATTAAACCTGCCACATTAATAACAATAATACAGAAAAGGATGCTGAGAAATAGGAATCCAGGAACATGAAGGATGATATAAATTAAAAAAACAACTCCAAACACCAATAATCAGACAGCAAAAAAGGATAGTAATTTACCCAGCTGACACAACATAAAACTAGCCAATGTAGTTCATGATGTTTATCTTTGCTATAATTTTTGGAACATAAAACCATACCTTGATTAAAAGTCTGATCTATTATTCATGGAATGGTTTTAGAGAATTTGTTTATAAATTTGTATATCAAAACAGATGCAAACTAGTCATCTTGGAACAGGTGGGAAAATCAAAATCCCCCAGTAAAACTGACAAACAATCCAATTTGCTTCTTGAAAGATAACGTGTACTAACTGAAAACAGCCAACAAAGAAATTAGACCTAGGGCTTTGGGCTGCTAACTTTTGCGGGTTTAAGCCTTTGAATTTATTTCACCATGGTTCCTGCAACTGCTTCCTTTTTTTGTAACTGTTGGAGATGGGTCCAAGATGTAATGATGTTTATGATGCTAGTCGACTGGGAAGTCACATTCATATTTAGAATACTTGTGCCATAGACATACATATTCTCATGTAATTTATTCCCTAAGAATCCTCATGCTGTCTCCATTCTAGAATTAGGAAATGGAAGGCTGAAGTGGGAAGTAACAGTACAAACTCACACAATTTGAACATGGGGCTAGCAGGATACAAACACAGCCAATCTGACTCCACAGTTAAGCTTTCAACTTCCTTTCCATCCACTCCCTTGATAGTCATAGAACACTCATTTCTTTAATAATAACAGTAATTAATAAGTGTATACATTACACAGTGAAGTGTTTCTACAGTCTACCAGTTAAGGGTCCTTTGTTTTTTTCTGTAAAATTCTTTGAAAGGTAGAAAAAAATGCTGAAAAAGTTCTGCCTTAAGCACTCTCTCATTTCCCAGTTGGGAATTCAGTGTGCCTTCTATTCATCAAAAACACTTGTCTTTAACTGTGCTAGAACAATCAAATGAACTAAAGAGGGTTACACTGCAAATGTATGTATAAACGAGGGCACATGGTTATATAGGCCACAACCCACACAAAGATTTTAGGAAGGAAATCTGGTCAAGTCTAGCACTAACAACCACAGTTAATGTGGTTTCCAAAGGTTTATCTTCCCTACAATCCAATGGTTACAGGTTTACTATTCAGTATGAAAAGGAAAAATATCTAAGTGTCAGGACATGTATGTGGGAAATATTTAAATATTAAATATTTAAGCATTAGTCAAGGAAATAATTTTTAAAAAATAGGTCCTCAGATGGATTTTATCTCTTGCATAGAGAGGGCTATGCTAAATTGAGACCATGACAAATCCTTTGGAAGTCTGTTGTTTTTTATTGTAGGCAATAGTAACATGTGTCTCTGGGGATATTGTCATCTCATTAATATCATGGGTGAATTTAATTTTTAATTTTAAATTATACATTTTGATTAAAGTTTTAAATTAATAAGTGATAATTCTCTTGATAGAATAATTTTAAGTACATTTGGAACAACTTGAGTATGTAAATTTACTTTTCAAATGCAAATTTTATAAAATCTAATACAGATCATGTGCTGGTGATGAAAATTTAGCATATGAATTGGTGGTTATAAAAATAACAAACTCAATTTCAAAGACACTGTTATAAAGGGGAATGTAAAATATTTCACTAATAGTTTTAAAATATTGGTTACATATTGAAATGACATTTCAGATACACTGAATTAAAATATTAATGAGAATATTCTTAGCTGATTCTTTTTATTTATTTTTTTTTCGTGTGTAGCCATATGAATGTTATAAGGTACATACATAATATAGTGCATGCTGTAGTTTATTGGGTAGGACACTTCTGGAATGTAAGATTGTAAATTCAGTCTTTGTCCTAAAAATTCTCAATAGTATTTCTCAAAAGTACTAAAATGTTATTGGCTTCTCAATCATGATCTTTATTCTAGCTGTAACTATCCAATACTTCATTCTGATACAGTTTTGAGGGGACTCACAGAGAGAAACCACCTTAAACTCAAAGAGAAATCTAGGAATCTATGTGGTAGCAGGACAAGAACCCAAGGTACGGCACATTTATAACATGTTCAGAACTGCTAAGCAGAAGCATCCAAGTGAAGAAATACGACACCATTTTCACTCCGAGCATAAAACGCACCAACTCTGTTGGACTCTAATATTGTTACAACCTTTAGACTCAAAAGATAAAGTAGAAGCAAGCATACACACAGGAACATAGCGACAAGTGACTGAACATCTCAGTATAACTAACGTCCAGAGTCGTAGTACATTGTCGGATAATCTTCATTGCCCTTCCTGACCCTTTGACTATTGGTCTCTAGTATGAGTAGACTCCATCACCAATAAAACTTCTTCTAGTGTCAAAGGTTAAGACTTCTAAATGAGTTCTAAGAAGTTAATATTTACATAGTACTTTACATTTTCCATAGTACTTTCATGTAATTAATTCACAATAATATCTTGAGAGGCTTGGTAATCTTTTACAGAGCAAAAATCTAAGATTCAACGAGGTTAGATATCCTCTAATATGACACTTTTTTAGAAAGTCATGATTCTGGGTCTGCAAATAATCTAAATCATTTCCCAGTCAATTATGCTGATTGTCATTTTATGGCAATCATAAAAATTATGCTGAGCTATTTTCATATTAAATCATTTCTATGAGATGTGCCAGACAATCAGATATTTATCATATCTTCACAATATATCTCTCTTTTCTTCCCTTGTCAATATCACTTTTATGTACTCTTAGAAATTCATATATATCATTAAATCTATATACAGATAGTCCAATAGTCATTGTTGTAACTACTTTAATAGTGACTAATCATTTCAGTGTTGTAACTGTCTTTTATGTGCAAACCATGAGGTGAGTTCCACTAGCTTTATGAAATGAAAATATTCTTAAAGAGGTCATCATAGTGATTTTGAAATGACAGTTGAAAAATAGTTGAATAGTTCTTTTCCTGTTTGGATAGGGATGCACACACATCCTAAATATTATCCCAATCCCAAGGGTTAGTTTCTTTAACCCTAGCATATTTGATTATTTATAGATTATAAAGTTAGTTCTAGTATCCTCAATGAGCCAATGGGAAATAGTTAATCAATAATGTTTTAGGCCTAGAGAAATTCTTATAATTAAGCTAATTAGTCATTAGTTAGATTTTAGATTTGAGAAACTTGGGGCACAGTCTAAACACCTGGCTGAATATTTCTGAAAAGTATTTTAATTTTCCAGACATCTTTTCAGTCATTCATCTATCTTACAAATACACTCACTGAAAACTGCCTCAAAAGTGTTAGAAAGAAAATAAGGAATTTTTCAATTACCATATGTTTTATTACCCTGTAAATATATATTACCTGCTTGAAAGTTTTAAGGCTGTATTGACCTGTGACTATGAAAAGCAAAATTCTCCCAGAAAAAGATATATACATCTCCTGTTCCCCCAAGGGAAATTCCTTCACAGCAGCATGGGTGGTATTAGATGTCTGCAAATGCTTCCTTTAACCTGGAAATAAAAGAAAAGAAACACAAGGGATTTCTACCCTCAAGGAAGCATAGTAAGTCATTGGCCAAGATTTATTATATGTCCCATGTCTCATGTGTCACTTCGTGATAAAATGCAAGGTAGGCTTAGGACAGACAGAAGAGTTAGTTGGTGCAGGAAGGCTAAGAGTCATGCCTGTTGACTGCAATTGTGCTCCCTTTCCAATACATTCGGAGGTATTATCTTAAAGATGCCAAAGGTCAAAACATCAAATGTTGAGGGAACAGAAGTAAATTGACTTTTCGAAGATGGAATTGTCACAGTTTAGCCATAGTAGCTGATGGAAGAGTACTGTTGGAACAATCAGGGGAAAATAGCAGGGAACCTTTGAAACACAAATTTGACAAAGCTTATGATACACACCATGTCAGTTGGTATAATGATCACACAGAATGCTGTATTTCCACTTTTTTTTCTGGGGAAATTTCTAAGTATTCCAGTTATCACTCTGATCTTGATTAGGAATCTCCACTGAGTACCATTAACATTTACAAATACTTAATTTCATGTTGCTTCTAAATATTGCATGAGGGCATTATTCCTGTGGTCTAATTACCCATCCTATCTCTGAATTATGAACATGATGATTTTATCAGTCTTATGTGGTGAATACTTAGTATGCTTTAATTTTCTTCCTGTGACCATTTATTCATTTCAAATTTAAAATCTAAAATTGGTCTATTTTCAAATGTTTTATGATAGCCTTCTACTGCATAGAATTGCTTTAAAAATAGAATACAACTATTAATTTCTATATAATTAGTTCTAGTTTTTTAACTTATTGTAAATCTCACCTTTAGACATCAAAACCCAGAGGATAGCTTTCAACTTAACTGAAGTTGAAGTTATGGTGGTGGCATTCAGAAATGAAAGTAGCTCCTTGAAAGTTTTATTAAGACATAGAAAAGGAAGTGAAGTTGTAAACCTTGGTAGCTAAGAACACTTAATTTTTAAAAAGACTGTATTGAGTTACATTTTTGGTTAGCATATGAAGAAATGAGTTTTCTATGACATACACACTATCTTTCCTTCAATACTTCTGCCAACAACCACTACCCTATCCATTCCTTTTCTCCATTACTTTGTCTCTGTTTTCTTGTTACATTTATTTCATTTCCTTCTCTTCTCTTTCTACACTTCTTATCATCACTCCCTATTTCTAAGGATCCCTTTTCTAATTTCACATATAAGTACAGACTAACACGGAGTATAGTTAATGCCTAGCCTTTCAGTTACACTTTGAATATATGGGAGATCACCTCAACACTGTGAAACGCATCTTCTCTGTAGATTTCCACTCTATTTGATATAAGAGTTAAATCTTGTGTCTGCTTTCTAACTGAGCCTTCTGCCTACCTCTGAAGCTGTGGGTACAATTCTCAAAAGCACTCCCATCCTCTCTGAGACAATGTTTGAAGGGAATGATAGAGAAATTGGGGAGATACCTGTGTCATTGAGATGCCAAATATTTTAAGTTCAGGCACCACTTTAGAGACCCTGTTCTAAGTTTGAACTCAGGTAAACTAACAGGCTGGTACCTAGTATTAGCTTCCAGTTGCCCCCCAACAAAACCCCAACCATAGCTCCAGTCCCTAGGCTAATCCCCCACAAGAGCAGAGTTTCCAGGTTACACCCTCAACAAGACCAGTATTTCCAGGTTATTCTCCCCTCAAACCTGCACCCCCAGGTTACAAGCCCACCCCCCGAGTAATGACCACAAATGCAGAGGAGAGCAGAAGTTAAGTTTATGATATGACTCCCAGCACCAGCCAATTATGTTAAAGGCCACAATAGCTTTCCAATTAGATGCTTGCACATGTACTCCCTGCTTGCTCTTTACTATAAAGCCTTGCCCCTTAGACATTTGGGGTTCCCCCACCATCAAAACTGTCCTGTGTGACATTGGTGAGTTGGGGATGGGGGGCAAGCTAGCTTGAATAGAATAAGACCCTGCTGTAGGTTGCAGCAGATTGGTTCCTGTCTGTCTTTTTGGAGATCACTAGCATTTCCCTGACACAACATCATCAGATCTCCTCTCTACTATGAAGAAAACGTTGTTGATTGAAACACTGCGTGGTGGAACAACGATGCATCTCTTCCCAGTTTCTCAGCCAAAGGATGGAAACCACCAGTAGGTTCAGGGTTTCCTTTCACAGCCAAGTGTACCAATGTTCCTTCTGTGATTTCAAGAGACACAGTAGGACCTGGGTTAGAAAAGGTCTTTGATGAACCAGGTATGTCATAGCACCTTTCCTTAGATTAATCAGAAAGTGTGGCAATAATGCACAATGACCACTGGCATTTGCTATGTTTTTTTTCTTATTTGTTATTATCTAGGCTTACTCTTATCGTTGGATGGCTATCAGCTAGAATGAACACTCTGCTATAAGAAGCTAGTTAGAAGCAACTCAGAGACTTAAGGAAATTGATTATAAAACAGAAAAAGACTTAATACCAGTATATAAATAAATAAATTAATTAATAACCTTTCTTTCCTCAAGGACTTACTCTGAAAACAACAGGCTGCAAAGATGGTTTCATTAAAAAATAACAAGCCCCTGCTCACCAGGGGATATGTTGGGGGACACAGAAACAACAACAACAAAAAAATTCCTCAATCATTGCTCAAATAGGTCAGCTAGAATTAATTCAAAGGGTGAAGTTTCAGTGTGAAGTCCTCATTTCTCCTCAGCCTGCTTCAATAGCCCCCTCATCTGTCCAGTATGTAAACAGTGTAGAGAAGCCCTCTGTGCTGAGCTGGCCATTTGGCTGTTTTGGATATATTAGGATGAAAGTGGGCCATGTCCTGTAGAGTCAAATTGGAGCTTGGACCATTGCCTAGACTGCAGTACACAAAGACTGCTATTTGAATCCAAAGTTATCCATGTACTACTGTGGTCTTGTGTGGTCACCTGGCTTGCCCCACAGAGCCATTAGTACAGCCGGGTGGTCAAAATGCTGGTCACCATCACAATGAGGCTATTTGTCTTTTGCACTGGTTCTACCACAGCGTGATGAACTTTATGTTCATACATAAACCTTTGTTTCTTTTTAAGGGACAAAGTACCTTTATTCCAACAGTGAGAGGCATTAATTCATGTTAGAGCATAGTTCTTCTTGTTTACCCTAGGACCTGTCTGTTGGTATCCTGTTCCCCAGCAGGACATCCCTCATTCTCTTTGATATCAAAGCTGAGGAACATACTGCTCCAATAAAAGGACTGCTTTCATTTATGACTAACTGGTGGTAGCTGCGGTGATAGTCCCATCCTTCCCTGTTTAGAGCAGAGTCGTTTCTATTGAACTAGAAATTTCCTGAGTGTTCAGCTGTTTATTATCCTTCTATATGAAAATGGCCAAATCAGTTCTGGGACTAAGAGACAAACAGAAATGCTTATTTCCTGGCCCAAACCACCAAGAACCAACACTGAGTGAATAACGCAAAGGGCTTTTCTAAGCTTCAGGAGCCTTCTGGCTGGGCAGCAGGGTCTGCGTTCTTGTCTTTGAGTCTCACTAAGCTGTCCTGTGTGAGTGGAGCTCTTAGAGTCCACCAACTTCTCCTGCTCTTAGTCACTGTGACTGGAGCCCCCAGAAGTGCTCGGAAAGGTCTCCAGAATGATCTTCTGGGTTTCTGTGTCTACAGTGATTTCAGTCGTCATAGGAGAATAAGAAATGATGAACCCTTAAGTATCATAAAGTGTGATTCACCATTGATACTTGCTAATCAGCTATAAGCTCTATAGTAATATATCCCAGAGCCCTGGGATAAGGAGGCGGTGTGAATATACTATTGGAAAGTCTCTAGAATGTATATTAACTCTACTGAATATATAAAATGAAATGACTTGTGTTTTCTTATCATAAAGAGAATATCTCCATATCTCTACTTTTACTTGGTGTAATTTTTTTTTAAAGTGTAGCAACAGTGATGATGTGGGGGTGCTATGTGCCAGGCAGTGCTTAAATGGTTCACACTCCCACTGGGGTAATTTAGTTTATATTTAGCTCATCCAATATTTATAACTACTTTCTGAGGTAGGTGCTATCATAATACCTTTTAGGCATGAAGGAATTAGAGCTCTCAAAACTTAGAAAAACTGTCATATTCTAAGATGCCACCAAAAGCTCAACTCTGATAAAGATTCCCAGATTCTAGATATCCAGAATTTAAGTGTCAGGGCAAAGGCATCAGGAGGAAGAAGGTAGAGAGTTTTCTGTGTGTTGCTATGTGTCTTGTCTGGTTTCTTAAAGAGTATAAAATAGATTCTATGGTTCTAAGACATGCAAGTACTTTATACACAAAGTGAGATCGTGAACAAATCCCCAGGTTAATGGGCTGCGGCACTCACACTTGAACCAATCTGTTAGGCTTTCCACTAAACAATTAGAGACACAAGAACTTACTTGTGATCTTCAGCTAAACCCTTCCCCATCAATGAGTTTTAAATAGCTTCATTAGAGAAAAGTCAGTAAGAAATCACAGAGGCACCTAAAGGATTCTTTTAAATTAAGCCCTCAGGCAAAAAGCCAGCTTACTTTACATCCTTCCTAATTTCTCACTGTGTATTATAGACTAATAATTAGTTTTCAAATGTATACAAATTACAGCCTCCCAAATTAGAGAAAGTATTCTGATCAGAATAAGCTGCACGCAAAACAAACATGTACAACTTGCATGGATTTTTGAATGATCACCAATTCCCATGCTATGGCTAGTAATGTCCTTAAAATCTGATCCCTTTTACTTCTCTTCTGATTTTCACCTGGAGTACAGTAAGCGAAGTGCATTCAAATTAGTGTGTAAAGCAGAGTATGGGGATTGGTGAGCATCACCGAGACAGCTACCGAAAGCATGTCCTCAGAGTCCTGCAGGACTTATCACCATGGCAGTACTAACACAGTCCCATTCTGTTCCATCTTCATAACTCAGTGTGCCCAATTCTACATTCCATTCTGCAAAACTGCCATCTTTATTGTACCCCTGGGATAAAACTTCACAGTAAGAACTAGCTAAGTGTAGCTCTCCATTTCGTTCTGCTAGCCATGCATCTGTTACATTGGATCACATGCCCCTTGATCCCCCAAAGGGAAGGTATTTGTATCACTCAGCATATGCAAATTGAAACAAAGATCAAGACCATTTACCTGTGCCATCCAACCACTGGTGCTTCAGAATACCAGAGAAGGTCCTCTCTACTGGTGCCAACTGGAATTGGCTTTTTCCATGAACCAAAGTTACAACCAAGAGAATACGCCCCTCTCCCAACCTCTGATTGTGAGCCTACTCTTGCCCCAGTCTAGTGAGCAGACACTGCAAATCATCTACCAGTTTAGCGATACTTACCTCCATCCAACTGCTCATCCCAGATTAATTCACATTGACTCATTTAGCAATTGAGATTCTACTACATGCAAGTCCTGATCTATGTGTGGGTAAATCCCACTATAGCAGAGAATTCTCCATATTGACTAGCTGTAGCATTCTTAACCACTCCTGATTTCCTAACAAATTCCATTTGTCAAAGAAAAACCTTGCATTTTAATTATTTGTTTTGACACAGTGATGAAGACATACCTCCTGTTTCTTGTTTCTGCTTCGAATTACATATTTCCAGGAGACAATGGGGCATTGATTTTTAACCACAAGTAAACAAGGCATCTGGACTTAGTCTTAATGAGATAAGGTTTAGTCTGTGCTTTCTCAGTGGGATGGTTTTTGCTATTTAATTGGTAGCAAAAAAAGCTTCAGTAGTATGTCCTTTGTCTGCCAGCAGTGAGTTCTGTGTGGGAACAAAGTTCCTGTAGGAAGCCTTCAGATAGAAATGCTGTCTTAGAACTAATTAGATAAAAATCACAGGAAAAAAATGTTATTCATGACTTGAGAGAAAATTTGAAAATATTATTGTACTCTATGATTTCCTTGAATAACAGAGGAAAAAAGTACAGACTTTGGGTTCCACATCTCTACTCTGAGGTCTTTCCAAATAGGGCCAGTTTACTTTAAGTGGGCTATTTATATCACAGAGATTTCATGATATTTTAGATGAAACTGGGATAACAAAGATAAACAGAAGTATGTTGCCTACAATGTTTATGCTCCTAAATTAAAAATGCAGTCATTATAAAACAAGAAAAAATACCACCCTAGAAATATCATTCCTGAAGCAGCGTTTTAAAAATGCTATCACAGACCTGATTAAGTACCAATAACTTTAATTTGAACAGGGCCTTCCCTAGGGACCACACGGGAAATCTTGTCAACAACACCACCAAAAATCTTGGTGGTGCATTTTCAGGGAGCCAGGCAGGAGTCTTTTCTAGTTAGTGAGGAAAATAAAACACCAAAGACATCTTTCTTTTTAAAATTGAGCCATTTTCCTTCCTGGTTGAAACCCTTCAAGAACTTCCCACTGCACTTCCAGTTGATTCATGTCACCTCCTTCCTGTGGTCCAAAGCTCTTGCTTGCTTTCCTAGGTTCTAATCTTCATCTCCATATGGATGTCCTTTAGTTATTCTGGCTGCCTCCTAATGCCTGCAATGGATTTGGCCTTTCCTGTCTTAAGGCCTCTGAATATCACCACCTGCAGCTTTCTCTCCTTCTTCTTGGATAAGTAGTAGGCATGGCTTGGGTGATCAAAAGGTGGTTCATTAAGTAAGAATGCCCAGAAAACTAAATTTGGTGAATTATTTTCTAGTTGGTCTCATATGCAAGTAGATGTTTCTTATTATCCTTTTCTTAAAACTGTTCTTCTCAGTACTTATTAGAAGTAATTGCATATAGGAATAGGAATTTCTTTTATCAGTTAATCAATGTAGTCTTGGTCATGAGATTGTTTATTACACATTATAGGGACCATGCTATGGGCACAGCTCTCCATATATTGACATGTGTATTTGCCCCTTTAGCACCAGTTAATATTTCAGTCACACTTGATTTCTAATATGGCTGTATGTAAAGGTAGTTAGCCTTTTATATATCTGCGCATATATGTAAAATACAGTGGACAAAGTTCTTGTATATATGTCTCAGGTTGATCACAATAAGTGATCAAATCCTCCCCCTGGAATGCACGAGGACCTGACATACTCAAACCTAACCAAAGATCAAAGAGGTGATACCATGCCTTTCCTGTGAATAGGTAACATCCTATTGGAGTCTGACTGCACAGCCTTCTTTTGTTGGCTATGAAGGAGTAAAACAGGGCCATGTTAGTTGAGTAGGAGATGACAAGGTGGTTTCAGTAGCAAGTGGAACTAAGGACAGACATTGCCACTAGTTCTCAGTGGGACACACACCTGTAATACTGGCACTTGGGAGATGGGACCAGAAAAATCATGAGCCTGTGACCAGTCTGACTGAAACAGAATACAACATAACACAGCACAACACAATGCAAGACAACACAGAACAACACAACACAGAACAAAACAATAAAGGTGATTCTAAGACCAACATCCAGAAGGAGGAATTCTGCCAAGAATCTGAGGCTTCCTAAAAGTGGATCATCAGGCAGAGCCTCTGGTCAAAAAGCACCTCAAGCCAACACCTGGTATATCTATCTCGCTGAGACCTGAGCCTGGAGGCAAGACAGCCCTTCCTGCACTGCTTCTCCACACACCCAGAGAGAGCACAAATGGCTGCTGCTTTCAGCTGCTAATTCCGTGGTAACTGTCACACAGCAGTGGGAAACTAACACAACTGCCAAACTGAATCTCATCCAAAGCCAAGTTGTCAGGAAATGCCTTTTTCTTCACAGTCTAATTTTATTTTCTGTTATTTTAAAAGCCAAGTTTCTGGATGGCAAGGCATTTTCTTTTTCTTTCTTTTTTTTTTTTAATTTAATTTTATTTTTCCAAAGGTATCTTCTCACTGAAAGAAATACATTTTATTGTGTGCAAGGGTATGGTAGCTCACGCCTTTAATCCCAGCATTCAAGGAGCCAGAGGAAGTCAGGGAAAAAGAATAAATACATTCTAATTTGAGATATAATTAATATAGGATTACAATAAGAATCAATATAATTCTAATTTTATGAATTCCGGTTGGTGACAAAGTGACTACTGTGTGCATTATAGGACACCACAGGGAAGGTGAATTTCTGTGGAAGTTGGACTTGGTAAGCAAAATGGGTAGCTTAAAATTATAATACAGTATTGATGACATGTAGAAAGGTGTGTGTGTTGGTGGGGGGGGGGTAAGAATGTGCATTTGTATAGAAGCTGAGACAGAGCCCTTGAAGGTGTTTGGAGCAGAACAAATGGACCAAGGGTCTGAGGATAGATAATTGGATATAGTGAAGAAGAAAAAAAAAGAGTCATATTTACTCTCCTAAGAAGACATGGAAGCTTGTGATTGCTCTACATGTGCATTATTTACATGCTTGGCAATCAAGGTCCTGATCCTTAGTGGAGCCAGCAGATGTGTTGGGTGCAGTGAGTGTGTTAAGGGTTTTCTGAAACAGGTGTCATATTTAAAGGCGTGGCCCGTGCTTATGGGTGAGGAGAATGCAGACATGGCTTTTTCCCTGTGTCTGTGAAAGTACATGACCCAGTGGTACAGCTTTACCCTAGCTGTCATTTCTAAAGATGTAGTTTTGACAATTTTACTCATTTTTATTTGAACGATCCACTAATCCTATCTTAATCTATTTCTACCAATATCCTCTTCATTTTGAAAAGAGTGATTTCTAATTGACTCTATTAAGCCACCTAAAGGTATCATCTCGATTCCTTCCAACTAGCTTGAATGTTTAAATGGCCATTTCCCTATGCATAACATCCATCAGATATACATTTTAAGGTTTCTCTTTTCTCTCTGGGCCTGATGTTGGCATGCTAGAAGCACTAACTTAACAGGGAGTACTAATATGCAGAGACAACTATCTAGCTTGTATGTCTTTATTGAACTCTGCACTTCCCTCCTCTATACATTACTCCCTGCCACTCTTTGTAATTAATATCCACACTTAGTGAATCTTCTCTACCCATTGGAAATTCTAGTTCCTTGACAGCATTTTTTCCCTTAGAATTCTCTTAGAGTTTTGCTCGGTTTCTCTCTAAATTGTTGAGCTACCGAAAATAACTTTAAAACTTTTGTTCTGAGACACTAAAGGCAGTCTGAGCTTTTAGTTATTTGTCTGTCATACATCAAAAAAGTTTTAAAAATATACACTGTAAGGTATTTAGATTATGTTTTAGACTCGCTGAGCGTGAAATGCTTTTGTGTCCTAGAGGACCTCAATACTGCGTCAATCATGGGGGAAACAGAGCATCAACCATGCTCAGTTATTTCTAAGTGGAAATTTCTAAGACACTAAGTATGGCAGTCATTAAAAAAAAACAGAAAAAAGGAGAAAAAGATCTGGGTTCCACTGAGGTGGTTTAGCTGGCATTTCTTTCCAAGCAGGTTGAGTCTGTAGAAGCCACATCAAGGTGGGATGAGAAAAACAACTCTAAAAAGTGTCTTATAATATTTACATGTATGCACATGCATGATAATGTTTTCAGAAAGACTGTACATGGGTTCGAGAATATGGAAAGGAATAGCTGAACACAGCCTTGAAATAAGATTATGGAGCCGATGGTGTTTCCAACACTAGAGACTTTGGGGGAGCCATGCTGTGTTGTGAGAATTCTGGTTTCTTTAAATAACACAGAACTATTAAAAGAATGTTTTTTGTTCTAATCCCAGGTAAGTGATCCAGGGCTACTTCAAATTGTCCATAGCAGCTGACTATGATTTGCCTGAGGGAGGGTGGGAAGGGGATGAAGATGGGAAATAGAAAAAAGAACCCATAGGATGCAAGATACTGGCTGCAGTATATCAAGGAGAACTTTTGAGGAAGCAGGCTAGATAAAAAAAAATGTGTGGATGTAGAGACGAACAGCAGTCACATAGTTTGACACATAGCAGGGTACTGCTGAAAGTTTCTAGGCAGCCAAGTCAATAGTACTCAATAAATATTCACTAATTTTTATTTTACTTCTACTGACTTTTAAAATATTGCTCCCCTTCAGGAGACAGTATATATATATATATATATATATATATATATATATATATATATATATATATATATTTTAACGATAATTCTTAATTAACGGAAGGAAAATAATTCAGCCCAGCCCATGTGTTCACGGATCATCTCTTCTTGGTTGATAGTCTCTCTTCCTAAGTTGACCAGTCTTCTGCTTTCTTACGTGTTTTTAATCTCTTGTTTCAAGGTCTTTGCTTTATTTTTATTTTTCAAACCTCACAGGAAATCCATGTTCCTTTACGTTAGTGTATAAAGAGACCATTAAGAGATTGATTCAATTCTTTCTAAATTGGCAAGCTAATCTAATATAACTTTAAAGTATTTGTTGGTAATCCTAAAGATAATGTGAGGTTTTAGTGATTTTTTTCTCTCTCTCTCTCTCTTAATTTTTTTTTTTTATTTTTTATTTTTTTGTGGTTGTTACCAGCTCTTTAAAATATATTGTGAGGTACTTAAAATATATTTTAGCCTTGGTGCATTCCAGAAGATGTGAAGAATATCACAATCTAAATTTAAGGAGACGAACGTAGGTCTGTTATGTTTTCTTGAATCATCCTTTAAAGATCTTTCTAGTAGGGAAATCAATGGGAGGATATTTCCAAAGAGGCCAGCGTGACTCACAGATGGATGGCTTTCCAGCAATAGAAAACTACCTTGGGGAAGGAGACTACTTAGCCTCCTGTGTGGCAAGTACATTAGACAGCTATAACACAATAATTAAATTGATGAAGAGTCGATAGACTCTGAAGGACTGGAGTGGGGGAGGGAGAAGCAAAGGGCACATAAACATTCTCTTCCATTTTTCTTTAAGAATCACTTTTATACCGTCAGTGAGAAAACAGACATGAATAATGCAACCGTGTACAGTTCTTAAGTAATTTACAATGTCTGCCTGCTAATCTTCCGAGTATTTTCTGGAAGGGGTCTGGTCATACCCCACATATTAGAGATAACTTTCAAAAGTATATTCTATTTTTAACGATAGCATTTGGGTTGTTTTCCTCTCTCATTGATGAAAAAAAAAAGATGCACTTGAACTTGATTTCTGAAGTGTCCACCTGGCTGAACTTTGCCTCATTTTCTAAATGTGCACAAAGAATATTGGAATCTATGACCACCCCACCTATTCCTCAAAACTATATGATAAAGTGAGGAAAATGATACTGAAAAAACATAACACAGTCCTCCAGGTTCTAAGTGAAGATCAAGATGACAGCAGTTCTTAGCCTATAGGATTTCACCATGTGGTAGATTTACATGTTTTCTGGGATGCTGTCTTCCTCAATTACTAAAGGAGTGTGGGCAGACATCATTAGCCATGATGATGTCATAGGGTACCGTCAGCTCTGGCAGAGTTGCTCTCTTCTTCCATCGACCCAGTGTCCCTCAGTGGATACGGTGACAAATCACAGTCAGGTGATTCATCATAACCACAAGCCCCAAGCCACAGGATTTCACCAGGTTCCTAATATCTGATGGTTTTCTTACCACTACTGTTACTATTATCTTTTAATATTTGCTTGAAATTGAAATATATTCATGGTTATCCTGAGCCATATTTACCACTAGAGGAAATTATAACTTCAAAATGAAATGGAAATAAGTATCAGTGACTGACCTTGGAATGTTAAAAAAATCATACAAAATGATCATGAAATCACCGGTTCTTTGTCTTTCCAGAGATTCCAGTGTTTTTTAAATTCCCATCATTTGCATTTTAAATACATTTCCACTATGAAAAACAGTAACTGCTATTATTAAAAAATAGTTTCCCTGCTTTCTATGGTCAGCCCTTAACAATAAAGGATACTTCAACTGCTTAATGTTAGTTTGGAAAAATATGGTGTCTCTTATTGTCAAGATGTCCATTTATACCATGACATTCTTGGGGATGGTGCTACCAACCACAGATACAGTGGCGGGATTTTCAAAGTCCTTGGCATCAACTGAAAAGTCATTATTTGATTCCATTCAAGTCAGCACTGATCTCATTTCTCTCCAATGAAAGCTGACACCTGCAGGGTAGTCAGGGCTTACTTGTGCTGCAACTCAGGGGGACATGATTCACAAAGTCCAAACTTATCAGAATGTAGCAAAAATGTTAGGTAACAAAGACAGCTCAAATCCTTGATTTCTTTTATGATTAGTCCTTTAGGTCACCCCAGTTATTCTCCACCAAATCTCCATTTCAGTTTCTGAAAATAACTTCACTCAAATACCAGGAATCAAAGTAAAATTAAAATATTAAGGCTTGCAAACAGTATACTAAAAGCAATATAAAAATTTTTAAAGCTGGGTAATTTCAAACTGTTTTTCAGAAATTCATTATTTAAAAAACTTAAATCTTAATTTAGTTGTTATAATGGACAAAATTGCCACACACATATCAAATGAGCCAAACAGAAGATTTGTGAAAGATGTATAAAACTGTATTATTTGTTGACTATCCTCGATGGTCATATATCTTTCCTGAAGCCCCAAATTTCAATATAGAAAAAGAAAAGTTAAAACACACTAAAATAAGAGAAGAGGAAGTAAACAATAGCCAGGATAACTGTAAACTTGTGGAAATAAGGCCATGACTACCGAAAGCTAAGGCTTTAGTCAACAAGGCTCTTTTTAGAGCTTCATGTGCAAGACAACAAAAATCGACTGTATGATGAGAATAAAGGTATTTGTGACAAACATCCACACTCATTTTTTTTTGAAGAAGAAGACACTAAAGCGTTCTGCTAACATTGCAAGGTCTGGCATACAACACTGGAAGTGTTTTAATAGGCGGGCTTCTAAGCAAAAGCACAACAAGTTTGTGGGCAATAAAATAGGAGATAGAATGTAAGGCTGAGGTCTCCAAAGGGACTGCCCTCAGATGATTAGAGAGGCTGATGCTTTTGCCATTCACTGGGTCCCAGA